>NC_053393.1:427624051-428824051 GCF_905171765.1 Bufo bufo
GTTTGATTTGCACTATTTTGGGGTGCATATGACTTTTTGATCGCTTGCTATTACACTTTTTGTGACGTAAGATGACAAAAAATTGCTTTTTTTACACCGTTTTTATTTTTTTACGGTGGTCACCTGAGGGGTTAGGTCATGTGATATTTTTATAGAGTCGGTCGATACGGATGCGGCGATACCTAATATGTATACTTTTTTTTAATTTATGTAAGTTTTACACAATGATTTCATTTTTGAAACAAAAAAAATGATGTTTTAATGTTTCCATAGTCTAAGAGCCATAGTTTTTTCAGTTTTTGGGCGATTATCTTAAGTAGGGTATCATTTTTTGCGGGATGAGATGACGGTTTGATTGTTACAATTTTGGCGTACATGCGACTTTTTTGATCACTTTTAATAACTTTTTTTTGGGAAGTAAGGTGGGCAAAATTTCAATTTCATCATAGTTTTTTATTTTTTATTTTTATGGCGTTCACTGTTCGGGTAAAGTAACATGACCGTTTTATAGATCAGGTCGTTACAGACGCGGCGATACCAAACATGTGTAGGGAATTTTATTTTTTTCATTTTTAATCAGTGATAAATGTGTTTTTTGATTTTTACTTTTTTTTCCACATTTTTTTACTTTTTTTTGACCCAGACCCACTTGGTTCTTGAAGATCCAGTGGGTCTGATGTCTGTATAATACAGTACAGTACTCTATATATTGTACTGCACTGTATTTTACTTACACTGAACAGATCTATGCCTTCAGCACAGATCTGTTCAACACCATGGACAGCAGGACGCCTGAGACGGCCATGGGAACCTTCCCCGTCTGCCACAACTTCGCAGATGGGGAAGGGTGAGGACGGGGCTGGCCGGGGGCTGTCTGGGAGCTCTCTCCCTCTCCCATCGGGGGGCTGCAAAGGCACAGCAGCCCCCCGATCGGAGAGGGAGGGAGCTCCCTGAGCTGTTAACCTTTTCCAGGTTTTGGAAAGGGTTAAATGGCTGACATCGCATCACCAATGTCAGCCGTTTATACTAGGGTGTCAGCAATGTGCTGGCACCCTGGTATACCCACTGTACTCCAACGATTATTCAAGGGGAGGCGGGCGGGGGATCGCGATCCCGCCTGCCGCACCGCCCGCAACCCCCCTCCCTGCACCTCCCACCAGGCTAAAATCATTCAGAGGTGTAGGGGGGGTGATAAATATATATTTTCGCCACACTAAAGTTTCTGATCGCCGCGGTCAGGGACCGTGGGGATCAGAAACTGCAGAAATCGCAACAAACCGCAGGTCTGAATTGACCTGCGGTTTGTTGCGATCGCGGACATGGGGGGGTCACGGAACTCCCCCGCGCATTTAGCCGAGGTGGTTAAGGGGTTAAGGTCCCACGGGGCTGATTTAGATTTAACTGTAGCACATAGTCTAGAGCAGGGGTGCACAACGTTTCCTGGTTGGGGGCCACATTGCCAGACTAAACCAAAGACGAGGGCCGAAATTAAAATTTAAAGGTGTATTAACAACTGAAATATTGTACTTATGGCATATTGAACACACATTATATACCATTAATGTCTAGTTACACTTCCAGGACTCCCATCTAATGGGAGAAATACATAAAAAATACAAATGAGCAGCCACAAGACATAGGCATACATGTCTGTTACCAGATGGTTGGGGGCCGCACAGAATGGTATCAAGGGCCGCATGTGGCCCCCGGGCCGCAGGTTGTGCACCCCTGGTCTAGAGGGACACTTAATAAACCTTTTGACCCAGGGATGAGTAGCTAATCTAAAGTCAAAAAGAGCACTCAGTGCCGAGACCTGGACCTTGAGAGTGCTAGGTTTAAGCTTTTTGTTAAGGCTCTCTTGCAAAAAACTCAGAATTAAAGGGATGTTGGGCGAGCTCAAGTCTAGGCCTGGCCCTGCAAACTGAAGGAAGGTCTTCCATACCCTCAGATAGATTTCGGAGGTGACCTTTTTCCTACTGGCTAGAAGAGTCCCAATCACTTGTTCTGATAGACCTCTGGACCTGAAGAATCGCCTCTGAAAATCCAGGCTGTCATGTGCAGGTTCTTCACTTCCGGATGATGTAGAGGGCCCTGATATAATAGGTCCTGTCTTTCTGGAAGTATCCAGGGATCGGCTATTGATAGTCTCCTCAACCAGGCAAACCAGACTCTTCTTGGCCAGAACGGTGCTATTAGGATCACTGTTGCCTGCTCCCTCCTGATCTTCTGGATCACTCTGGGCACTAGGCTGATGAGAGGAAAGGCATAGACTAGGTCCTTCCCCCATGGTTGTGAGAGTGCATCTGTGCCTATCAACTGATCCTCCCTGCTCAGAGAAAAGAAACTTTCGCACTTTTTGTTCTCTACCGAGGCAAATAGATCTATTGTGGGAGATCCCCATAGGGCTTCTATTTGGTAAAATACCTCCTGATTCAGACACCAGTTCGCCTGGCTGAATCTGTGCCTGCTGAGAAAGTGCGCCTGGTGATTCTCTGAGCCTTTCAGATGGACCGCTGAGAGAGAAAGAGTTTTCCCCTGTATTAGCAAGAAGATCCTGGATGGTAGCTGCATTAGCTGAGGAGATCTTGTTCCCCCTTGTTTGTTGATATAAGCTACTACCGAGGCATTGTCGGATAGGATCCTGACATGTTTTTGAGGCAATGATGGGAGACTTTCTTTTAATGCGCACAGGACTGCTCTCAACTCCCTGGCATTTGAGGATTGAGCACTCTGGGTTTTGACCAAGGGCCTTGGAAAAAAACCAAAACTGAATGGGCCCCCCACCCCCAAGGGCTTGCGTCGGTGGTTATTATTAGGGGGTCCTGTTTCAACCACTCTACTCCCTGACTTAGGTTTGGAGTTTTTAGCCACCAAGTTAGGGACCGGATCACTGACCCTGGGATCACAATCTTGCGATCCAGGGATAGCAACCCCCCGTCCCAATTGGACAAAATGTGCCATTGATGTATTCTGGACCTGAATTGGGCCCATCTCACAGCAGGAATGCAAGCCGTCATCAGACCCAGAATAGACATTGCTTTTCTTAGGGACACTTCCTTGGTTCTGCTGAAAGCCCTGATTTTCTGCTGAATAGCTTTCCTCTTGTCTACCGGAAGATAGGATTTCTGCGTCTGGGAATCTAGTAAGATGCCTAGGAAAACACATTTGGAGGTTGGAATCAGGGACGATTTGTCACAATTTATTAACCAGCCAAGGCTTATCAGGGTCCCCAGGACCTCCTGTATTTGAGATATCAACACCTCTGGGGACTGCCCTACCAAGAGAAGGTCGTCCAGGTATGAGATTATAATTATGTCTGATCTTCTTATCTCTGCCATTAGCTTCGTGAAGAGCTTCGGCGCCTGCGATATCCCAAAGGGAAGTGCTCTGAGCTGCAGATGGACAATCGATTCCACCATCTTTACCGCTACCCTGAGATATTTCTGAGATGATGGCTGAATGGACACGTGATAGTAGGCATCTTTTATATCTATTGCGGCCATCACGCAGTTGTGGGACAGATGGAGGACCGTGGAGGAGATTGATTCCATCCTGAATTTTTGGTAAGTCAGATATTGGTTAAGACTCTTCAAATTTATTATCAGTCGGAACATCCCGTTGGGTTTGGGAACCAAAAATAGGGTCGAATAGAAGCCCTCTCCTTGTTCGTTTTCTGGGACTGGTACAAGGACTGTCTTTCCCAGGAGGGTGTTTATTTCCTCCATAAGCGCCGCCTGTTTTGGAGAATGTTGGTTTATGGAAGTCATTTTTAATGTCCTGGGTGGTAGCCTTTTGGAGTCTAGGCGGTAGCCTTCCTCTATAATACTCATTACCCAGGCGCTTGCGATAATATTTGGCCAGGCAGGAGAAAACGAAGAAAGATGACCGCCTACCTGGGGCCTGGCGTCATTGCTGAGAGGAACTCGAAGTCTGAGGTCTGAGGTCTGGATTTAAACAGCACGCTCTTTGATTTATCCGATCTCCATTCCCTTCTTTTCTTCTGATCCCCAAAACCCTTCCTTCTCTCACTGTCTAGGAAAGGACGGCGTTGGAAATACTTTTTTCTTATCAGATGCCTTATCTAAAATATTGTCCAAGGCTGACCCAAACAAAAAAATTCCTTGACAAGGAAGGGCACATAGCTTAGACTTTGATGCTGCTCTAGCAGAAAGTCTCAGTGCATCAGCGGAGGCATCAGAAATAAAGTCTACTGCTCTGGACATGGTTGGTATAGCTTCTAGAAGCTGATCCCTAGGAGTCTTGCTCTCTATATGAGACTCTAGTTTCTCCAACCAGACTTTTAATGACCTTGCCACTGAAGTAGTCGCTATATTCGGTTTAAAGGCAGAAGTGGATGCCTCCCAAATTCTTTCTTAAGTAGGCGTCTGCCCTTTTGTCCATGGGATCCTTAAGGGACCCTAAATCCTCAAACGGAAGAGCTGATTTTTTATTTATTTTTACTATAGGGGCGTCTACCCTCGGTACCTCCTGCCAAGCTGATACTTCTTGAACATCAAAGGGGTACTTTCTCTTAACCGCTCTAGGGATAAAGAATTTTCTGTCGGGCTTCTCCCATTCATGTTTAATCAGGTCTTTAATACAACCGTAAATGGGGAACACCCTAGACTTTTTTGGCTTTAGGCTTTCAAACATGAGTTCTGGCCTAGACCTGGACTCCTTTTCCTTCTCCAGCTCCATTGTGGATCTAACCGCTTTTAATAGTAGATCCGTATCCTCCACTCTGAATAATGGCTTCCCTGTCAAATCCTCAGAGGAGGAATCTGAGCTTGCAATGGCGCCCTCCTCAGACTCAGAATCCGTAGTATCCTCCACTCTCGTCTGAGCCTTCTTATGTCTGGATGAGCTAGGCAGGGATTTTTTAAGATGTTCCACAGAAGAACGAACTGCCTTTTTAACTAACTCCTGGATGCTTTGCAATAAAGATGGCGACTCGTCTGCTACTAACTTATCCAGACATGGTTAGCAACATGTTTTGGGGTAGGACGGGCCCAATTTACGCTTGCAAATTCCACACTCCTTAGCTCTTTTTGTAGCTTTTCTTGGGGCTTCTTTAACTTGCATTTAATAAAATAGCCCCAATCAGTCTAATTCTGACCACAATTATAACTCCCCAAAGGAAGATGGTGGGGGTTAACCCCTCTTACCCCCAGGAGTACCATGCTGGATTCGGAAAAGCTGCTCCTGCCTGTCTGTGCGCAGTTGAACTTCCCCTTCTTCCTGCATGATGCTGCTTCAAGGAGGGCAATGGAGGTAAGATCTGGCCGTCCGGTCAGGTATCTGCTTGCCGCTGCTCCCTCCATGCTGGCTGGCCGGCGTTACCTTTTTCAAATGCCATGTTTAGGCTCCTCCCCTTCTGGCCGATGGAACACATGCGTCACTTCCGGTGCGACGCGCGCGTCCAGACTCGGCCTGCCGCAAATGAGAGAAGATCCACCTCACACTGAACTTCGCCGGCTTGGCAAGGGACAACGAGGCAGCCACAGGCATCCTCCCATGGTGCTGAAAAAGGTAGAAAAACACCGGGCTTCTCAGCAGCTCCTAGTGGAGACTTGCGCCGACAGGTACCTCCACTAGGTTTCAGTCCTTTTAACCCTAGAGGTCCTGCAGCCCCAAAAACAGACCTGAGAAGAAATCCTCCTGTCTCTGGACAGGAAACAGGAAAGAACTGAGTGGTGGAAGGCAGTGGACCAATTTAAAGATCTGGGAAGTTCCTGTTTCCTGTCCGGAAGGGGGAGGATCTCTCACAGGTGCTGTCATGGGGCGTAATGGAAATACTACTAACTAAAATTGACATATATATATATATATATCTAGCACCAAAAAAACACAAGTGCTGATCAGCACTTGCCAGTCACAGCTCGCACACTGAAAAAGTGGTGCAGAGCCTAAAAAAAGCCAACAAAAAGCCAAAAACAAAAACCAAAAAAGGACGGAGAGGGGGGTGAAGGGGGATCTGAAACAGCTGCAGATATGCCAAAGATCACTACAGCTGTTCCAGATGTTGTTCTTTTTCTTCTTCTTCTGAAAAGCTCTGCATGAAAAGTACCACAAGTCCCAGCCGACAACGAGCAGCACAGAAGGGCACAGGTCCTCTCTGCAAGCAGTTACCAAGCTAGAATGGCTGCCTGCAGAGAGGCACCAATGGTTCTTTCTACTGCATAGCGCTGCCATTGGCTGGAGCGTTGTTCCAGCCAATCGCAGCGCTGGGAGGGGACATCAGTGTCTGATGTCCCCTCCCTGACCTCGGAGGTGACATGGGCTGATGTAATCAGCCCCAATCACCTCCGTCCCAGCCACCAGCAGCACCACAGATTGGCTAATACTTGTATAGTGCCGCCATAGGCTGGAGCGTTGCTCCAGCGAATCGCAGCACTGGGAAGGGACACCTTTGTCTGGTGTCCCCTCCCTGACCTAGGAGGAGACATGGGCTGATGTCATCAGCCCTCTCCCACCTCTAGCCGAGCCCCTCTGCAGCTCCATTCATTGCCGGCTCTGCGATGGGCTGGTCTTCACTAGCCAGCCAATCGCAGCGATCGGGGCTGCAGGGGGGCGGAAAAACTCCTCCTCACCTTCATCTAAGATGGCTGACTGCCGATTAGTGCAGTCAGCTTACTCCGGTCACTGCGCGATTCGCCGCTGCCACTCCACAAGCAAAACATAGATCACCAGGAAGAGTATAATTATAGGTTACATGATAAAGGAGTATATAAGCAACTGCAGTAATAGTTACCGTAACGAAATCCGAGGTAAATAGACAGATAGATATATAGATAGATAGATACAGGGCTCCAGATGGCGACCAAAATGGTCGCCAATGCGACTCAGAATTTACAAATGGCGACAAGACTTTTTAGTCTTGTCGCCATTTGCGACTAGACCCGCCGCCGCAGCTCTGCCGTTGAATACAGCGGCGGGGCACAGGAGCTGATAGTTCTCTTCCCCGCCACCGATGCTCTTCTCCCCCTGTGGTGCGGTACCTGAGGGGTTAACTGCAGCGGATCGCAGCTCCGTGTCATAGAGGTCTGGTGACGGCTATTTGATTCCAGCACCCGCCTCCTTTATTTGTATTAACAGGTCAGTTATCTTCATTGGTGGTGCAGTGCGCCCCCCCCTCCAACACCCCAGTATGATAAACATTGGTGGCGCAGTGCGCCCCCCCTCCTACACCCCAGTATAATAAACATTGGTGGCGCAGTGCGCCCCCCCTCCAACACCCCAGCATACTAAACATTGGTGGAGCAGTGCCAATGAGAGTTAAAAAATAAATTAAAAAGTGAACTCACCTCCTCCAATTGATCACATAGCTGCCGGTCTCCTGTTCTTTCTTCCGGACCTGCAGTGATGTCACTGAGCTCATCACATGGTCCATTACCATGGTGACGGATCATGTGATGGACCATGTGATTAGCGCAGTGACATCACCACAGGTCTTTTTCCTCACAGATGAAGACAGAAGAGAAGTTGGGCTGCGCAAACAAGTGGATGAGGTGAGTTCAATTATTATTATTTTTTTTTTAACCCCTCCAGCCCTATTTTACTTAGCATTCTGTTTTAAGAATGCTATTATTTTCCCTTATAACCATGTTATAAGGGAAAATAATTACATCTACACAACCTTGAACCCAAACCTGAACTTCAGTGAAGAAGTTCGGGTCTGGGTACCACAGTCAGTTTTTCATCACGCGCGTGCAAAACACATTGCACCCGCGCGATAAAAACTGAACAGAACACAATTGCAGTCAAAACTGACTGCAGTTGCGTACCTACCTGCGCGGGTTTGCCGCAATGCACCCGGGACACATCCGGAGCCAAAACGTGACGCCCGTCTGAAAGAGGCCTAAGGCTACTTTCAAACTTGCGGCAGTGTGATCCGGCGGGCAGTTCCGTCGTCGGAACTGCCTGCTGGATCCGCCGATCTGGATGTGACTGAAAGCATTTGTGAGACGCATCCGGATGCGGATCCATCTCACAAATGCATTGCAAGAACGAATCTGTCTCTCCACTTGTCATGCGGACAGACGGATCCGTCTTGGATCTTTTTACACATTTTTACCGGTCTGTGCATGCGCAGACCGGAAGGATGGATCCGGCATTCTGGTATTTTGAATGCCGGAGTCGGCACTAATACATTCCTATGGGGAAAAATGCCGGATCTGTCTTCAGTTATTTTTGCGTGGCATGCTGCGGTTTTATCTTTTGCCTGATCAGTCAAAATAACTGAACTGAAGACATCCTGATACATCCTGAACGGATTACTCTCCATTCAGAATGCATGGGGATATGCCTGATCCGTTCTTCTCCGGTATAGAACCCCTGTCACGGAAATCTATGCCGGAAAAGAAAAACGCTAGTGTGAAAGTACCCTAAAATATTAAAGGGAACCTGTCACCGGGATTTTGTGTATAGAGCTGAGGACATGGGTTGCTAGATGGCCGCTAGAACATCCGCAATACCCACTCCCCATAGCTCTGTGTGCTTTTACTGTGTAAAAAACCCAATTTGATACATATGCAAATTAACCTGAGATGAGTCCTGTATGTGAGATGAGTCAGGGACAGTTACAAATTTTTATAGCTTTTGACCTCACAGTACTTGTCAACGTTTGAGACTTTACATTTACTAGCTATGGTCCCTAGGGACCTATTTACGTTCTTGGATCAAGTACTGTTTTTCTTTTTAAAACTTCACTTTTATTTAAGTCTTATTAATAAATACTGACCTTTTATTCAAATCTCCATATTATTACTATGCTAAATACGTGTTTAAAAATATCAGTGATGCGGGAAGGCTCTATATTCTTTGCTCTTGGTTATATATATTCTTATAGTAGTACATAGCATTTCATGCGACCTTCTTGAAAAAATGGCTCTTTTTCTCCTTTTCGTATTGAGAACAGGGGAAGGAGGGGCAGGGGGAGGGGAGGGTGAGGAGAGGTGATTCTGTTATTTATTACCCTCTCAAGGGATACAATATGTTAGCGGAGCGTCAGGATCTTTTATTTATTATCATTCCCTTAGGTATATAGGGACATGTATAGTGTTGGTGCACTGGTGGTGTCACCTATTATTACTTTATTCCTCCTCTCGCTTCATATAAATCTCTCTCCATCTCCTATACACTCCTTATAACCACTGCCTTCTATGCAAACTGCATCTATTTAGATCTAAGCCCTATGGTACGCTGCTGCTATAAAAGTATCTTTATTTTACTAGTAGTTAGAGCTTCTCCCGCATATCACTGCCTAAAAAAACTAACTCTCACACACACTGCATCCCGACATGTTTCGCTGTTACACAGCGTCTTCAGGGGATGATGCAGGTGTGAGTGTTGGGGGCGGGGTCCAGCCTTTGAAGGCTCGCCCTGGGTCACATGCTTTCAGCCTCCAATCCCTCACAAGTACGTCATACCCATATGTTTCCTTTATTCACACCCTCTTTTTTAATTGGCTCCAGTACGTCATATGCTAGTGACTCATAAATATTCATCGCGTCACTAGGATCGTGCCGCACCGCATTATAATTTATTCACGCCCCCATCATGTGATCATGACTTATATTTGCATGTCACGTCGCTATGCTCGTCCCTTGCTGTGTCACCGCGAGACCTCCGCTGTTCTCGCGCATGCGCGAGAACTTATACATTACTGTCATTAGGTTTTTTACCTCCCCGATCCGCGCATGCTTGCGGACTTAGGCTTTGACAGTGCGCTTCTATACTGTTGCGTTGTCCACGCAGGCGCAGACTCTTAGCTGGATTACCCTGGCCTTTCATTATTTCTGTGGTCATTCATTCTTCCTGCTGGTACTATATTCAATTTCTATTCAGTACATATCTTCAGTGTTATATTCGTACCTTTCTTGCCAAAGTCTTCATCTATCCACATTTTTCCTAATTGTATGTTAAAGGTTTGGGTTTACTCTCCAGTTAATCCTCCTTTTCCTAATGTATCTCAGTTAGGAGGTCATAAATCAAGATGTTCTTTCCCTCATGACCTATCTAATGGTGCATACGTGTTACCTCATATACATCATATATATACATCATCCTACACACCGGAGTTGCATTTTGCTTTCATTTCCTTGATATTTGACATTCTTCTCCTTATATGGGGTGTTTAAATTATGTATATGTTTTTATTTATGTGGTCTGTTCTTAAATTGGGCATGTTATTTTTCTTTTTTCTTACTTTTTAAACCGGCTCTCTGACCTCTGGAGCCTTGGGGTTACTATTTCATTCTCATGGTATGTATGTACATGTATATACCTATATCTATTCCTATATACACTCATAGGAATAGGGGGAAGTATTGGACTTGTTTTGATGTCTCTTTTGTAGATGTTTACTTTGTGGAGTATAATGTTTTATCATTTATTTTGATTTCACTAACTACTCATGCTCACACCACATTTATTTTAGGGCCGTAACCCCTCATCCATACTTTCATCTCCAAGGACTCCCCCCACTTCAAGATGAGCCTCCAGGATGAACCTCCACAGGTCTGGACCCCTTCATCCGTTCGTATGGTAAGTATTATCCTATATTGTTAATCATTTTTTTAGAATTATTTTTTTTTAAAAAAGTTTCCTACTTCTTTATTTCTTTTTTTTTTTAAAGTTTTAAATTTTTCACTTTTCTTTTATTATTTATATATAGATACATCTTTTTCTATTCACGGATGATCTTCTTTTGCCCCTCTACCTAATCTATATACATAGCCTTATTGTTAATAATCTGGAAATACTTTGGATCTATTATCGTTCATTATTTTTCTTTTACTTTTTTCTTTTTACTGCTAAATTGCTTTATAGAAAAGGTTGGAAGGTAAATCCTTCATTTATTCCTATTGGTGACAGGGATTTCAGCCGGTATATCCACTTTGCCTCTTCCTGTTGTAGTTTATTATCTACGTCTCCTTGTCTAGGGCCCAATTTGACCTTCTGTATACCCCAAATTTCTAGACCTGCTGGATTTCCCTTGTGGTATTTATTTATATGTCTCACTAGGGGTGTGTCATCATCAGTGTTGAGGGTACTTAGATGTTTCGAAATCCTCCTCCTCAATTCCTGTATCGTTTTTCCAACGTAAATTTTTGGACATCTACATTGTATTGCGTATACGACGCCAGTACTTTTACAATTGATGTACTCTCTGATGGTGTGATACGGAAGGGACTGTCGTACACCCCCACTCCAAAATTTGAGTGCTTTACGTGGGTGAAAGACATCCACCTATTTGCTCGGAAACTAGCTCTACATAAAGAGTTTAAAGACAAAGAGGAACATGGGTATGAGTTGACAAGTGGGGAAAAACAAGCCCTAGAGACCCTAGAAGAACTATCCAGGGAAGGAGCAGGCGAGATAATAAGACCGGTCGCCCCCTTCAGTAAAATGCGACCTAAATCTAGATATACTCCGTCAATAGCTAGATTTGCAAACATTCAGACATTTGTGAACCTTGTAACAGATGATCTAGAAAAGATAGAAAAGAAGAAAAATGAAATGGGGGAAAACCTGTCTCCTGAAGAAAGAAATGCCATCAGTGAAATTACGGAACGACAGGATCTTACAATAAAACCGTCAGATAAAGGGGGAAATATTGTATTAATGAATACAGAGGAGTATATAGGGATGGTGATGAGACTACTAGGAGATAACACCACCTACAAAAAATTAGACAGTAACCCCACAGAAAGATACAATAAAGACCTGAAAAAAATATTGATGGAAGCAAGAGGGAAAGACCTGATTACAAAAGAAGAGTACAAAATCCTCTATAAACCATATCCAACAATAGCGACGTTCTATGCGTTGCCGAAAATACACAAAAAACGGGAACCAATACCCGGAAGACCAATCGTTTCAGGGAACAACAATATATGTGAGGGCATAAGTGCCTACGTAGATGCCATTATAAAACCTTTTGTGCAGACTCTCCCCTCATATCTTAAGGATACGAGTGATACAGTTATGAAATTGCGAGAAATTCATGTGAATGACAACACCTTGATAGCAAGCCTAGACGTTGAGGCTCTATATACAAGTATCAATCACGACCTAGGGATTAAGGCAGTAGAATATTATTTAGGCACGAAAGGCACACAATTCTATGAGCACAATAATTTTGTTATCACTTTATTACGGTTTTTACTTACACACAATTATTTTATTTTTAATGGCCAATATTATTTACAGGTTACCGGCACCGCGATGGGGACGGTATGTGCACCTAGTTTTGCCAATTTATTTTTGGGGTGGTGGGAAGACAAACAAGTCTTCACTGATAAGAATGCACATCACACGGAGCATATAATGTACTGGGCTAGATACATAGATGACATTCTGATATTTTGGAATGGCACCATATCACAGTTTGAGACATTCACTAGAGACCTCAACGTAAATGACATCGGCTTGCAATTCACAAATGAGATAAATAAAAATAGTATTAATTTCCTCGATCTAAAGATCAATATAGAAAATGAGGGTGAAGTGACGACTGAAATATATAGGAAGACCACAGCCAGCAACAGTCTCCTTCACTGGGAAAGCTGCCACCCTAAACCTCTAAAAAGAGGTATACCAGTCGCACAATATCTGAGAGCGAAAAGAAATTGCACAAACGAGACAGCTTTTGAAGAGGAATGCAAGATACTGTATCAGAGATTCCTAGAGAGGGGATACCCTAGGAAGGTGCCTTATGTATATAGAGCGAGATTTCGCTCAAAGCCGGCCCGCGCATGCGCATCGCGGGCCGGCAAAAGTTAGAGGACAAGTTCGTCACCAGCCTGCCAGCAACGATCATTGGCTGGCAGGCTGGCGATTTTCAAAAAAAACAAATCACAAGCCATATAACAGATCATATTAGTAAATATGATCTGTTATATGGCTTGTCTGCTCCTCTTCTGGTCCTTTTCGTTGGTTGGATCCAGCAGAGGAGCAGGCTTCACAGTGAGTAGCACCAACACTACACTTTAGCCCCAGATCACCCCCTGCACCCCAATTAACCCTTTGATCACCCCTTTGATCGCCCCTGTCAATCACTTAGTGAAAGACAAAAAGTGATCAGTGTAAACTGTCACTTTTTTTCCCCACTAGTATTGGCTGTTAGGTTTTAGGATAGTTTAGGCCCCTTGGTTAGGTAGTTAGCGATCGGTTAGCGCCCAGCCCACCGCAGTCACTAATTCGCTGATTAGCGTATCGCTAATCAGCATTTGTACTTTTATAGTATCTGTAAGTGATCAAAACTGATCACGGTCAGATCTATAATTTTATTAGTGTCACCTTAGCTCGCCCTCCACCCAAAACGCAGTGTTTGCCCGACCAGGCCTGATCGGTCGCCCACACGTGCGTTCACCCACGCCCGCCCCACCGCAGTGACAAAAAATATTATATTTTTTGATCACTGCACAATCACTTTACACGCACTGCGGCGATAAAAAAAATCAGTTTTGCTATTTTTTATCAACCGCAGCGGCCTCCGGTACTTCGCTAGCCTCCCCTTTGTAAGACAGGCTTGCTTTTTTTCTTGGGTAGTCTCAGGGAATACCCCTAAATTTAGTAGTCCAAATGTCAAACAGGGGGTATTCTTCTGAAGAGGCCTACAGGATTCTGACCCAGTCGGATGAGGAATGGGAACCTAGTATTGGCTGTTAGGTTTTAGGATAGTTTAGGCCCCTTGGTTAGGTAGTTAGCGATCGGTTAGCGCCCAGCCCACCGCAGTCACTAATTCGCTGATTAGCGTATCGCTAATCAGCATTTGTACTTTTATAGTATCTGTAAGTGATCAAAACTGATCACGGTCAGATCTATAATTGTATTAATGTCACCTTAGCTCGCCCTCCACCCAAAACGCAGTGTTTGCCCGACCAGGCCTGATCGGTCGCCCACACGTGCGTTCACCCACGCCCGCCCCACCGCAGTGACAAAAAATATATTTTTTGATCACTGCACAATCACTTTACACGCACTGCGGCGATAAAAAAATCAGTTTTGATATTTTTTATCAACCGCAGCGGCCTCCGGTACTTCGCTAGCCTCCCCTTTGTAAGACAGGCTTGCTTTTTTTCTTGGGTAGTCTCAGGGAATACCCCTAAATTTAGTAGTCCAAATGTCAAACAGGGGGTATTCTTCTGAAGAGGCCTACAGGATTCTGACCCAGTCGGATGAGGAATGGGAACCCTCATCTGACGAATCTAGCGGGTCAGAATATGAACCTGTAGAGAGCAGTGGCAGTCTGACCCAAAGTTCGGACGAGGAGGTTGAGGTCCCTGATAGCACCAGGCCCCGTGTCGCTAGACCACAGGTTGTGCAGGATCCGTTTCAAGGGCAGCAGAGTGGGGCTGGCGCTGTCGGATCACGTGGTGAGGCATACACCAGCAGCGCAGCCCTCCCTGGACCTAGTACCAGCACTGCCGTACAACATGGTGAAGTGGCGAGCACCAGAAGGGCAGTTGAAGCTGGTACGGTGGCACGTGCAATAGTTACCCCGTCGCAGCCACCACAAAGACAGGCCCGTAGAGCCCCTAGAGTCCCTGAGGTGCTGGCAAACCCCGATTGGCAGTCACCAACTTCAGCCGCACCTGTAGTTCCCCCTTTCACCGCCCAGTCTGGAGTTCGGGTTGAGACAGCTCAGATCGGTTCGGCCCTGGGATTTTTTGAGCTGTTCTTGACTGCGGAGCTCTTGGACTTAGTCGTGGCAGAGACAAACCGGTATGCCACACAATTTATATCCGCCAACCCGGGAAGCTATTATGCCCAGCCTTTCCGGTGGAAACCAGTCCAAGTTTCCGAACTTAAAATTTTTCTGGGCCTTCTCCTCAACATGGGTCTAACTAAAAAGCATGAATTGCGGTCATATTGGTCCACGAACCCGATTCATCACATGCCCATGTTCTCTGCTACTATGTCCAGGGCACGTTTTGAGACCATCCTGCGTTTCCTGCACTTTAGCGACAACAGCACCTCTCGTCCCAGATGCCACCCAGCTTTTGACCGGCTCCACAAAATTCGGCCCCTCATAGACCACTTTAACCAGAAATTTGCAGATTTGTATACCCCCGAGCAAAACATCTGCGTAGACGAGTCCCTAATACATTTTACCGGGCGCCTTGGCTTCAAACAATACATCCCAAGCAAGCGTGCCCGGTATGGGGTCAAATTGTATAAGCTCTGTGAAAGGGCCACAGGCTATACCCACAAATTTCGGATCTATGAGGGAAAAGATCAGACCCTGGAGCCGGTCGGTTGCCCTGACTACCTGGAGAGCAGTGGGAAGATAGTCTGGGACTTGGTGTCACCCTTATTTGGCAAGGGGTACCATCTTTATGTGGACAATTTTTACACAAGTGTGGCCCTCTTTAGGCATTTGTTTCTAGAACAGATTTGCGCCTGTGGCACCGCGCGAACTAGTCATGTGGGCTTCCCCCAACGGCTTGTTACCACCCGTCTTGCAAGGGGGGAGAGGGCTGCCTTGTGTAACGAAGAACTGCTCGCGGTGAAATGGAGAGACAAGCGTGACGTTTACATGCTCTCCTCCATTCACGCAGACACGACCATACAAATTGAAAGGGCAACCCGTGTCATTGAAAAGTCCCTCTCAGTCCACGACTATAATGCGCTCATGGGAGGGGTGGACTTCAATGACCAGATATTGGCTCCCTATTTAGTTTCCCGACGCACCAGACGCTGGTATAAGAAGGTGTCTGTATATTTGATTCAATTGGCTGCCTATAATAGTTTTGTTCTCTACAGTAAGGCTGGGAGAACAGGATCCTTCCTCAAATTTCAGGAAGAGATCATCGAGAACCTCCTGTATCCAGGAGGTTCCGTGGCCCCATCCACCAGTGTAGTTAGCCGTCTACACGAGCGACATTTCCCCAGTGTCGTTCCTGGTACCTCAACCCAACCGTCACCCCGAAAAAGATGTCGTGTCTGTAGCAGGAGTGAAATAAGGCGTGACACCCGCTATTTCTGTCCTGACTGTCCTGACCACCCTGCCCTATGCTTTGGAGAGTGTTTCCGGAAGTACCACACCCAGGTACACTTAGCATAGGGATTGCATCTCACAGGACAGGCACACAGGGCTATTAGGGCCCTTTTACTCACAGCTGCTGCAAACCTCTCCTTTCACCTGTGATAAAGTGCATAACGTACTTCGCCACATCTTTGGGCGATTTGCGCTTTGCACATTGTCCCATGGGGAAGGAGAGGTTTGTTCTATAAAGGTAAAAAAAACTAAACAAAAAAAAAATTACCGGTAAGTAAAAAAGTTAACGTTCAGTTAAAAAAAGTTTATATGTTCTGTTCAAAAGTTATTATAAAATTAATAAATTTATTGCGTTGCGGCCTGGTTTTTTCTTTTTTACCTTCCAGGTGGACCAACCGATCGACTAGCTGCAGCACTGATGTGCATTCGGACAGAAGCATTGTGCTGCTGTCAGATTACACAAAAGTCGGTGTATGCGGCGCTGCAAGACGAGATTTCTCTTCTGCAGTAAAAGATACGTTTGCCGAGGCATATGAGCTGAGGAGGTGGCGGTGTTCATATACTTTGGCAAACACTTTGTATATATATTTTTAAAAAAAATCCCGGCAATGATTTATTCATTCACATCGATTGATGTGAATGGAGAAATCTGGTTTGCCAGGGCATGCGAGCTAAGTGGGTAAGGATGTTGGGCGGAGCTCCTATGTCCTTTTTTTTTTGGCAGAGATTTTTTCATCCACATTGATCGATGCGAATGAAGAAATCTGTGCCGTTCATTTTTTCTTTCAGCCCAGAGACTGAACGGAAAAAAAAAAATCTCATTACCCGTATGCTCAATATAAGGAGAATAGCAGAAACTCATAATGCTGGGCATACATGTAATGATTGTGGAGACCCTCAAATGCCAGGGCAGTACAAACACCCCACAAATGACCCCATTTTGGAAAGAAGACACCCCAAGGTATTCACTGAGGGGCATATTGAGTCCATGAAAGATTGAAATTTTTGTCCCAAGTTAGCGGAAACGGAGACTTTGTGAGAAAAAACCCAAAAAAAATTCTATGAACTCGCCATGCCCCTCATTGAATACCTTGGGGTGTCTTCTTTCCAAAATGGGGTCACATGTGGGGTATTTATACTGCCCTGGCTTTTTAGGGGCCCTAAAGCGTGAGAAGAAGTCTGGGATCCAAATGTCTAAAAATGCCCCCCCTAAAAGGAATGTGGGCCCCTTTGCGCATCTAGGCTGCAAAAAAGTGTCACACATGTGGTATCGCCGTACTCAGGAGAAGTTGGGGAATGTGTTTTGGGGTGTCATTTTACATATACCCATGCTGGGTGAGAGAAATATCTTGGTCAAATGCCAACTTTGTATAAAAAAAATGGGAAAAGTTGTCTTTTGCCAAGATATTTCTCTCACCCAGCATGGGTATATGTAAAATGACACCCCAAAACACATTCCCCAACTTCTCCTGAGTACGGAGATACCACATGTGTGACACTTTTTTGCAGCCTAGGTGGGCAAAGGGGCCCACATTCCAAAGAGCACCTTTCAGATTTCACCGGCCATTTTTTACAGATTTGGATTTCAAACTCCTTACCACACATTTGGGCCCCTAGAATGCCAGGGCAGTATAACTACCCCACAAGTGACCCCATCTTGGAAAGAAGACACCCCAAGGTATTCCGTGAGAGGCATGGCGAGTTCCTAGAATTTATTATTTTTTGTCACAAGTCAGCGGAAAATGATGATTTGCCCATCAGCGAATACTTCGGGGTGTCTTCTTTCCAAAATGGGGTCACTTGTGGGGTAGTTATACTGCCCTGGCATTCTAGGGGCCCAAATGTGTGGTAAGGAGTTTGAAATCAAAATCTGTAAAAAATGCCCGGTGAAATCCTAAAGGTGCTCTTTGAAATGTGGGCCCCTTTGCCCACCTAGGCTGCAAAAAAGTGTCACACATGTAGTATCTCCGTACTCAGGAGAAGTTGGTCAATGTGTTTTGGGGTGTCATTTTACATATACCCATGCTGGGTGAGATAAATATCTTGGTCAAATGCCAACTTTGTATAAATAAAAATAGGAAAAGTTGTCTTTTGCCAAGATATTTCTCTCACCCAGCATGGGTATATGTAAAATGACACCCCAAAACACATTCCCCAACTTCTCCTGAGTACGGAGATACCACATGTGTGACACTTTTTTGCAGCCTAGGTGGGCAAAGGGGCCCACATTCCAAAGAGCACCTTTAGGATTTCACCGGGCATTTTTTACAGATTTTGATTTCAAACTCCTTACCACACATTTGGGCCCCTAGAATGCCAGGGCAGTATAACTACCCCACAAGTGACCCCATTTTGGAAAGAAGACACCCCAAGGTATTCGCTGATGGGCATAGTGCGTTCATAGAACTTTTTATTTTTTGTCACAAGTTAGTGGAATATGAGACTTTGTAAGAAAAAAAAAAAATAATAATCATCATTTTCCGCTAACTTGTGACAAAAAAATAAAAAGTTCTATGAACTCACTATGCCCATCAGCGAATACCTTAGGGTGTCTACTTTCCAAAATGGGGTCATTTGTGGGGTGTTTGTACTGTCTGGGCATTGTAGAACCTCAGGAATCATGACAGGTGCTCAGAAAGTCAGAGCTGCTTCAAAAAGCGGAAATTCACATTTTTGTACCATAGTTTGTAAACGCTATAACTTTTACCCAAACCATTTTTTTTTTTACCCAAACATTTTTTTTTTATCAAAGACATGTAGAACAATAAATTTAGAGAAAAATTTATATATGGATGTCGTTTTTTTTTGCAAAATTTTACAACTGAAAGTGAAAAATGTCATTTTTTTGCAAAAAAATCGTTAAATTTCGATTAATAACAAAAAAAGTAAAAATGTCAGCAGCAATGAAATACCACCAAATGAAAGCTCTATTAGTGAGAAGAAAAGGAGGTAAAATTCATTTGGGTGGTAAGTTGCATGACCGAGCAATAAACGGTGAAAGTAGTGTAGTGCAGAAGTGTAAAAAGTGGCCTGGTCATTAAGGGTGTTTAAAGGGTTTCTGTCACCCCGCAAAACTCATTTATTTTTTTGGGGATAGTTAGATTCCTCATAGTGCGATATAGGAGAATATAATAGTCTTACTTACTTTCATGCGGCCGATTCTTTATAAAACGAACTTTTATAATATGTAAATGAGGGCTCTACCAGCAAGTAGGGCGTCTACTTGCTGGTAGCTGCTGCAGAAATCCGCCCCCTCGCCGTGTTGATTGACAGGGCCAGCCGGGATCTCCTCCTCCGGCCGGCCCTGTCAGTAATTCAAAAATCGCGCGCCTCTGGTCATTCGGCGCAGGCGCTCTGAGATGAGGAGGCTCGTCTCCTCAGCACTCCCTCAGTGCGCCTGAGCCGATGACGTCTTCTCTTTCGGTGATGTCATCGGCGCAGGCGCACTGAGGGAGTGCTGAGGATACGAGCCTCCTCATCTCAGAGCGCCTGCGCCAAATGACCAGAGGCGCGCGATTTTTGAATTACTGACAGGGCCGGCCGGAGGAGGAGATCACGGCTGGCCCTGTCAATCAACACGGCGAGGGGGCGGATTTCTGCAGCAGCTACCAGCAAGTAGACGCCCTACTTGCTGGTAGAGCCCTCATTTACATATTATAAAAGTTCGTTTTATAAAGAATCGGCCGCATGAAAGTAAGTAAGACTATTATATTCTCCTATATCGCACTATGAGGAATCTAACTATCCAAAAAAAAAAATAATGAGTTTTGCGGGGTGACAGAAAAACCCCATTAAACCGTTTTTTTTTTTTTCTTTACTAATAATCCCTATAGTGCGATCTCATGATACATAAGCAAATTAATCATTTTGGTTCAGTAGAATTTGCTAAAAATCGATTTTTAAAATATGCTAATTACCTTGCTACCAGCAAGTAGGGCGGCTACTTGCTGGTAGCAGCCGCATCCTCCGATGGTAATGACGCCCCCTCGGCATGCTGATTGACAGGGCCAGGGAAGGGAATCGTTCTCTGCTGGCGCTGTTAGAATTTGAAATCTCGCGCCTGCGCCGTATCTGTCTTCAATCGGCGCAGGCGCACTGAGAGGCGGCCGCTCGCTCGACCGCTCCATCCTCAATGCGCCTGCATCGATGACGTCATCAAGTACACCCGGAAGAGAAGACGCCGGCATCGCTGGAAGGAGGCGGAGAGTCTGGTGACGTCGCTGGATGCTCGAATCAGGTAAGTATGTACATAATAAGCATGCTGCCACAAAAACCACCAACGAAATGGGAATAAATAATTTTATAAAAATGACAGTTATTAACACTATACCACCAACGATTATTAATAATAAATCTCTTCCGAGTGTACTTGATGACGTCATCGACGCAGGCGCATTGAGGATGGAGCGGTCGAGAGAGCGGCCGCCTCTCAGTGCGCCTGCGCCGATTGAAGACAGGTACGGCGCAGGCGCGAGATTTCAAATTCTAACAGCGCCAGCAGAGAACGATTCCCTTCCCTGGCCCTGTCAATCAGCATGCCGAGGGGGCGTCATTACCATCGGAGGATGCGGCTGCTACCAGCAAGTAGCCGCCCTACTTGCTGGTAGCAAGGTAATTAGCATATTTTAAAAATCGATTTTTAGCAAATTCTACTGAACCAAAATGATTAATTTGCTTATGTATCATGAGATCGCACTATAGGGAATATTAGTAAAGAAAAAAAAAAAAAACGGTTTAATGGGGTGACAGAAACCCTTTAAGCTATGGGGGCTGAGGTGGTTAATCCACCCACTGTGGGTGTGCTTGAACCTTTCCCAAACCTCTAAATCAAGGTTTCCCTGCTTCCTTCCTGCTTTTTCCAACACTTTGTCAACTTTCCTAAACCTATTTTTTGCCACCTCTCTTTTCTAAGGGCTGTTTCACACGAGCGGATGCCGTGCGTGACATCCGCTCCGTGAATGACAGCCAAGACCCGATGCAGACTGCAGAAGCACGGAACATTAACATGACTGATAATGCTCCGTGCCTCTCTGTGATCTCTTTACTACGAAATCACAGTGACAACTTTATCTCCCTGTGATTTTGTAGTAAAGAGATCACAGAGAGGCACGGAGCATTATCAGTCATGTTAATGCAACGTGCTTCTGCAGTCTGCATCGGGTCTTGGCTGTCATTCACGGAGCGGATGTCACGCATGGCATCCGCTCGTGTGAACTCAGCCTAACAGTTGTTTAGCTGACTTATACTCTTCGGGAACGCTGTTCTGATTACCCATTGTCTATTCCTGAATCTGGGCTTACTAGGGGGAATCTTAGACGTCTATTTTTTCCCCACAGCGGCTTCCCCACCCTGTCCTTCCAGGTGTACCTACTGTGTTAAAGCCAAAGCCTCTTTGGGCTTGTGGACCCTTCCCCTAGCTTCCTGCCAGATTCTACACACACAATAAAAAATGACAAATAGGTAGACAGTTACTCCCAGAACAGTCCCATGAAATTACCAGCCTTTTCTAACACTTCCTCTGTCAGTTTGAAGCCCTCAGGGATTTTCATTTTACTTTCCAATCCCTTAACTGAATGCACTAATTATCTCCAGACGTCTGTATTTTTTGTTCCCTGCTTGTCTCTTCCCCGTGGTGCTTCCTCACTAAACTTCAACCCCTACTTCTATGATCTGCTGGGGTCCAAATCAGATAAAAGTACGAGAGATAAATGACACAGGCTCAAGGTTGTATCAAAATGATCTTGCTCATCTTTATTGGGCGGAAACAAAATATTTATACCCTTTTTCTAGAACTCAAGCTGTAACATCCCGGAGTATGTTATCAAACTCTTGTTCCCAGCTACATCATGCTAAGTGTATATTTATTGTCATCTTGTGTAATCAAACATTGCATTTTTCCGTATATGCGTTTTCTAGGCCTGTTTCATGCATTTTGCTGTACTTTCCATGTACACCAGCAGGTGGCAGCAATGTGTTCAGCAGACCTTAGTTTAGTATATCTAGATTGGAATAGTTCATTCCAGTCTAGCCCCCCCTCTGTGAGCAGAAGTGGGCTGGTCCCATGTCCTGTCTCATGAGGAAGAGAGGAAGTTCTAGTTAGTGTACCAGCCCCCCCTGCTTGGGGAAGGCTGTGTTGGTAGGAGTTCCCAGCTCTAGGGATCCCAACCTAGGATCCAGCCTCAGCTGAGGCCAAGGATCACTCTTCCCAGTCTGAGCCCTTCAGCCTTGACTGTGGACAAGCAAGCAGCACCTCCAGAACTCCAGGAAGAACCATTCCCTGCGAGCAGTCCTGTGAGTACAGATCCAGAGACCAGGAGAAGCCAAATTCCTCCTCAGCTAGTCAGGCCCATGTCAAGCAGAAGACAGACAGAGCAGAAGATAGATACCTGCCAGATTCTCTAGGCATATGAATAGAAGCAGAATATATAGTAATTCCTGCCATATATTGCCAATACCTGCTGGGACCCAAGACTTATGCTGTAACTCGTGTGGATTCATGCTGCAATTCAGTAAAGACAAGTTGGATGATATCACCAGTCTGGATCTCATTCCTTACTACCAAAGTTCCTCAGTTACTCCTACTAACAACACTCATTTTATTGCATGTGAGCCAGGATCCAGGAGTCCAGCCGTACCAAGGTAGGAGAAACCGTTGACATTACACAGAGACACTATCCCCACTCTGGCATTCCTCACCTGGTACATGAGTTATCACATCTTAAAGGGCCCAGAGACTATAACCTGCGCACATTGCAATTGGCGTCACGAACAAAAACTATTAATTATGCGCCAGTGTGCATCAGTCCCAATCCGGCTTCCTGCAAAGCCAAACACAGATATCGTCATTTTACGTAAGCATCACATGATTAATAATGATAATAAATTATTTTTGATGCTTGCAAGTCAAGCACATTTGATTACAAAATAAACTTATTTTATCCTTCAGTTATTCATCCTTGAAAAGTACCTAGTACCAGTTGCACTCCCAGAACATCAGGCACACATACTTCTGAGAACTAATAAGCAATTAACTTTGTTTGTCTCTCATACACACGGCTCAGCAATTCTCAATTCTGACCTAAAATAAACCAGCAAGTAAAATGGAACCCAGGATACAAAATGAAGGTGCCATCCCTCACAGAATCCATAACGGAATTCTTACATAACCTGAACCTTGTACGCCGAACTTGAAACACAAAGTTTGCTCATCCCTACCCATGAGCCTTTACCTCCACCCCTGGTCCTGTAGGATTATCAGGCCCCATTTTTCTCCTTCTAGATCAGTAACCTCCAGCACTGCTGAAACTACAACTCCCAGAATCCTCCTTCCACCTCTATGGGAGTTGTAGTTTCACAGCAGCTGGAGTGCCAGAGGTTCCTGATCCCTGTTCTAGATATAAATATAGCTCTTAAATACAGTGAACAGTTACATAACCCAGGGGCTGCCCCTTAATGCTGACAGTGGAGGAAGGTGTCAGCAGTCTCCTCATGACTGGAAACCTGTGTGCTACCCAAACTCCTCTACCACCCGCCCCTTCAGTTAGGGAACTTCCTGAGGAGCCACTTATAAAACTGAGCATAAGCTTCTCCTGTAGTGACAGGGTGACGAACAGCCATGCGCCCTCTCTGAGGTAAATCGTCACAAAACGCCGCGCCCACATCACAGAAACAGCCAATCACAGAAGGCGCAGACCTGTAGCTGCGCTGTGCGGACGATAGAGCGTGCACTATGCTTATTGAAATGTGGATTACGCCCGCAGTAGTCAGTGGCTCTTCTCTTATAGTTTACAGCTAATGTTGGTCTTCGAAAACATGGCTGAGCGGTAGAATTCCTACTCAGAGGAATGTTTTGTCTCTTGTGACCACCAGCCTGTGACAGCTCCAGGACGCTCAGAGACTGTCCCCTCCTCCGGTTTAGGGTGCGCTCCTCCTGGCTGGGTGAGAGTAGTGCTGCTCGGAGAAGGGGAAGTAAGTAGGGCACAGCGGGGGTAAGAATGCCCAAACCTCATGCTCTCACTGCAATGCGTTTTTTTGTTTGTTTTCACAAGACATGCTGGGACTTATAGTGCTTGCTACAGTTCGTCCTGGGCACTGCACATAAAGCCAGTGCATGTATATATCTATAGGAAGGTGCCCTGAGCTTGTCTGTGGTTGAGACCAGACCCCTCTTACCTTGCAGGTGATTACTACACCCAGTAGATCTGCTGGGAGGTCTCTCTTCAACTATAATGCCGCATTCACACCTTGTGGATTTTGGAAAATCAGTTCCATGGATTTGAATGGGGCAGCAAGTGCATGGATTTCTGCAAGCCTCATTCAGGTGAATGGAACTGATTTTCAGTTGCAGAAAATTCAGCAAAAAAAATCTGCACCGTGTGAAGGCACCCTAAAAGAATTAGAGATGTAGCAGAGTTAAAGGGGTTCTCCTGGCTTTTAATATTGATGACCTATCCAAAGGATAGGTCTTTAATATCAGATCAGCTGGGGTCTGACACCCCCCCCCCCCTCCCCCTTTTTGATCAGCTGTATGTCCACGTGCCATCTCCCGTCTCTCTTCCTGGTCGCTGCTGCTTTGACATAGGCATAGACCTGAGGATTGGTCATCAGAGCCCGGAGAACCCTTTTAACTTTGTCACTGCAGCTCCATCCTTTCTGAGCCACCTGCTGTACTCTTTAAAAATACATTGGGATGTCACAAATTGCGTCAAATAACAAACACGGCTGTTCTGCATCTAGTGTGAGTTTCTGTGGATGAGCGCCCCTTGTCAGCCAATCAGCTAAGAAGAAAATTGCATCTACGTATAGCCTGTCCAATTTGGGAGTTTAGGAGGGCTCTCTAGGGGGTTTAATCTTTATTTAAGAATCTGCACCTGATATAAAAGGGTAACACCCCATGAAAGATCCCCTTTAATTTGGCATAAATTATCCATATGTTCAGTTCAGATGATGCGCACGTAACATTTAGGCTTCTTGCACATGACCGTATGGGTTTTTCAGTATTTTGCAGTCTGCAAAAAACGGATCTGCAAAAAATACGGATGACGTCTGTGTGCATTCCGTTTTTTTGCGGAATAGCTGTTCCCTGATAGAACAGTACTATTCCTTGTCCGTTATGCGGACAATAATAGGACATGTTCTATCTTTGAACAGAAATACGGAAGCGGATCGTATACGGAACGCAAAAAACGGAACGTAAACGGGGGAAAAAAAAAAACGTTCGTGTGCAAGAGGCCTTACATTGCATTTTCCAGTCTTCGATTTTTTTTATTTAAAGTGTTTGGTCTGTGAACATTTATCACCTATCCATATAATTGGTGATAAATCCATGATTCCTGGGGATCTGATTGTTGGAATCCCAACCGATCACAAGAACGTGGGGTCCAGACCCAAGTCTTCTATGTGAATGGAGCAGTAGTGTGCCCGAGTGGCTACCACTCCACTACTTTTTATGAGACTGCCGAGTACAGAGATTGGCTATCTCTGTCAGCCCCATGGAAGTGAATAGAGCAGTGATGACGCATGCGTGCTCCCCAGGGAACTTGGGGTTCTCGTGATTAATGGAGGTCCCAGCGGTCGCACCCCCAATATTAGCAATATGCCTTCATTCAATAAAAAGTTAGTTGAACTTAGAAATACTGTACCTGGAAATGCATGCTCCAGAACTGGTGACTGGTGGATGGTATCTTCATGCACCACTTGTCCGGCATACTGGAAGATCAGTTGTACCCACAGTCATCCATTGGCAAGCAGCTAGAACATGTTTGGGCATTCAATTGAAGGGGTTGTCCACTTTGGACAATTCTTTTCTTGTGAGAAGCTTACCCCGATGATAAGCGGATTAGAGGTTGTCCCATTCCTGGGAAGTCAAGCTATCTGCTAAAATCTGTAGAGGAACCTGATGAAAAGTGTTGAGGTCTGCAGCACCACTACAGGGGAGATGAAGGCCATACGGCATATGAAAATGGGGTGTCTAAACCAGACAATCCCTAGAAAACAATAAAAACAATAAACTCTTTGCAACCATTTTTTCTTTGTGGATCACAGGCCCTCCGCTCTTGTGATCAGCGGGTGCCCCCATAGTTGGAAATCTGCTTGTCCTCTGGATAGGGGGTAAGTTGTCTTCATGGGACAACCCCGTTAAGCCTATATGTATCATTGCTTCCATTTTAATTTGTATATGATCGTATGTATTTACATGCATTTTTTAATGCACTAGTGGTGTGAACATTCTCTAAAAAAGTTATGGCTTATTGCCAGCAGCCGCCTTTGGATGTTTCCTGCAAAGATCTGGAATACAATTCCGTGAAACTATCGCCCTTGTGATGCGACCCAAGAAGTATCTAAGAGCAGGCTGTATACTTTGACTGCAGGGTGGAAGCAACCAAACGCCTTAGCATATGATTAATATATGTAAATATCGGCGCGCTAAGGAATTAATTATAGCTTTTCTTTCCCACATTTGGTATTGTATTGTGAAAACTTGTGGCCTATACGTTTTTGAACTTAAAAGTAGTTTATTTAAAGAGGACCTTTCATGGGTCCAGACATTATAAAACAACTACCAGGATATGTAGGGCATAGTGCACTGATGTAATATTGCTTACTATTTTTTCTGGGCGCCGCTCCGTTCGCCAGCTGTGCCCCTGTTGAATTCTCCCGCCTGGTATGCTAATGAATAGCATCGGTACAGGGAGGAGGCGACTGCCCTGTTTCTTATTGGGCGTCTCCTTCTCCCCTGGCTGTAGCGCTGTCCAATCACAGCGGAGAGCTTCACAGCCTGACTGTGACGCTCTCTGCTGGAATTGGACCGTGGCACAGCCAGGGGAGAAGGAGACGCCCAATGAGAAACAGGGCAGTCTCCTCCTCCCTGTACCGATGCTATTCATTAGCATACTAGCCGGGAAAACTGCAGTGGGGCACAGCGGGCGAATGGAGCGGCGCCCAGAAAAAATAGTAAGCGCTCTTAGAACCCTGCTCTATGCCCTACATAACCTGCTACCATTTTCATAATGTCAGGACCCATGAAAGGTCCTCTTTAAAGGGGTTTTCTGAGATTTTTTTTTAACTGATGACCTCTCCTCTGGAGAGGCCATCAGTGCTTGATTGGTGGGGGTCCGATATCCGGGACGGCTGCTAATTAGCTGGTTGAGAAGGCACTGAAGCTCGCAGTAGCTCAGCGGTCTTCTCTCAGCTCACCCAGCACAGCGCCATACATTGTATAGCGGCTGTGCTTGGTATCGCAGTATTGGTATTGAAGTGAATGAGGCTGAGCTGCTCCTAGGCCTTGTAATCGATGAACGTGTCGTCACATGGGCTAGGCGAGCCGCTGCAAGCTCCATTACCTTCTCAAACAGCTGATTGGTGGGGGTCCCGGGTGTTGGTCCCCCACCGATCAGATACTGATGACCCATGCAGACGATAGGTCATCAGTTAAAAAATCTTGGAAAACCCCTTTAACCTACTTTGTGATAGTTTTTTTTATGCTGTATCTGTGACCTGAATGGGTACTGCTGGTATATATTATGTACGTATCCTTCCTTATCTTTCCTCTTGGCTCAACATATCCCAACATTAGAGACTTGGGATGACAAGATTTGGGGGAAAGAACATGATTTATGCTATATGTGTCTATGTTAATGGTTTTGCAATCATGCATTGAATTGGTATCTTGAGAGACTGGAAAAGTAAGGTTGGATACATCCGTATATTTATTTTACTAGTTCTGCCACCAGAGGGGTCTTCCGCCCATAAATGTGCGTTCACTGTGTAACATTATCTTCATCGATTAAGGCCTCATACACACGACCGTTTCATGTTTTGCGTTCTGCAAATTGCTAATCTGCAAAACATGGATACCGGCCGTGTGCGCTCCACAGGCCACAGTAGAACAATCCTATCCTTGTCCATAATGTGGAGAAGAATAGGACATATTCTATATTTTAGCGAATGCCACGGAACGGACATATGGATGCGGACAGCACACAGTGCACAAATAATGTGGATTGGATGCAGGCAAAAAATAAGTTTGTGTGCATGAGCTCTGACCTTGTGAATATTTCCTGGGACCTCACAATTGTGAGAAATCATTGAAGATCACCTCGCCTCATTTCCATTAGAAGTTATTTTTTTGTAACCTTCTAAGGGTACTTTCACACTTACGTGAACTGCCTGCCGGATCCGGAAACCCGTATGCAAACGGATAGCATTTTTTTCCGGATCTGGCTCATAAATTCATTGAAATACCGGATCCGTCTCTCCGGTGTCATCCGGAAAAACGGATCCGGTATAAATTTTTTCCCCATTTTTAAAGGTCCGCGCATGAGCAGATCGGGAAGCCGGATCCGGTTTTCTGGAACACTTGGTACCTGCGGTATTTTCTCCGGCCAAATACCGTAAGAGTGACTGAACTGAAGACATCCTGATGCATACTGAACGGAATGCTTTCCATTCAGAATGCATTAGGATAAAACTGAAGCGTTTTTTTCCGGTATTGAGCCCCTGTGACGGAACTCAATACCGGAAAACTTTAACGCAAGTGTGAAAGTACCCTAATTTACTATGTATTTTGTGTTACTGCTCAGATCTCGTGCCAAAATGAAGAGAGGCTCCGTATTGGAAAAATATCATTTGGAGCCCGAATTCAAGCCACTGGTGGTAATAGAACTTGCTAAGGATGTACAAGAAGAAACCAAAAAATGGCTTGTCAAGAAAATTATGGACAAAAAGAAGGATGGAGGTAAATTCTTACTAGAAGTGGCATATTGTAGGAACAATAATGTGCAGCGCGTGCAGCGTTGTGTTTGTATGATGCCATCATATTCTGCAAAACTTTCCAACTGGGGAAGTCACAAACAATTAAAAATATTCATTACAGAGCATAAGGCGCAGCATCTCCACCGTACAACTCCTTGACCCGGCAGCGAATAGGACACCCAGTAGAAAGCATTCTTTAACATCGTTCGTAATAGGATGACATAGGGAGAGGTGCAAGGATGACGTGGGCTCAGGGGCTGGACTTAGGTGTCCTGTCAGTGGAACTTGGACAAGGGTAATACACTGCCGTACGGAAGTACTACAGTGTATTATCAAAATGCCAAAGTGGGACAAAACAAAAAAAAGGTAAAAATATAAATCCAAAGTATAAAAATAAGAAAAATATCCCCTTACACAGAGTTAAAAAAAAAAAAAAAAAGGGAATAAATAAAAAAGAATACACATGATTGGTTCTGTTGAAACTCTGTTGACCCATACTATAGATGTTAAAGAGGTTATCCCTCTAATAATACTTATCTCCTTGCTGCAGGAGCCCCATCGATCATGAGAGTGAGGGTCTGCAAATGCCGCCAAGTGCTCCATGTGGAAAGAGTGGTGGTGTTTCTATCGTACTGCCGAATGCAGAGCTTGTGGCAGTTCCATGGGTATGAATGGAGAGGTTGTCGCACTTGCATACCACAGCTCTTTTTACATGGGACACTTAGCTGACTCCAGTTCTCATGATCACTGAGGGTTCCAGCGGTCAGACACCCAGTGATCAAATACTTCCTGTGGATAGGGGAAGAAATGTCATTAATTGGATACCACCTTCAAGGGCGGGCTGAGAATTTAAAGTGGCCCTGGAAAAAAACTAAAAGTGGTCTCATGTTCCATACTGACTGAAGGCGCGCAGGTGGGGGGGCGCAATATATAAGTAGGCATGGATAATATACTGTAAGTGTGTAGGGCCAGCAATACTGTAGTGCAACACAAAATACTGCCCCGGAAGAACTAAATACACAGTGCAGCACAAAATACCGCCACAGCATTCAGCTCTATCCCCGTTTAGGAATGGTTGTAAAGCTGAATGCAGGAGGGCACTTTCTTCGGTCATCCAGATGCACACGTACCAGATGCTCCTAGCATTAATTAATGCTAAGAGCGTCCGATCCGGTGGCCATGAGGAGGAATCGGGTGTTCCCCGGGCATCGGCCCACCGGGAAATTTCCCTCTCGGGTTTGTGGCTAGTCCGCCCCTGACCACCTTTACTTTCAATGAAAGTGATAATTTTAAATAACAAAAACTTTGAATAGTGAAATCATGTATGTTTAGAGCTATCATCTCCTAAGGCCTCTTGCCCATGACCGCATGTCCTCCGAGATATACGGTCCGTGAGCGGGCCATATGTCCCCTTTCACACAGGAAGATTATCGGGAACGAACTTTTATACAAACGCCGATCCTTGATAATCGGTCCGATTAAAAGGACCTTTAGGGTGCATACACACGACCATATGCATTTTGCAGCCTGCAAATCACAGATCTGCAAAAATACGGGTGCGATCCTGCACTTTTTACAGGCACCATTCAACAAATGACTATTCTCGTCTGCAAAACGGGCAAGAGTAGGCCGTTCTGCAATTTGTTGCTCGGCCCCATAGAAGTGATTGGGTCTGCATGCAATCCACAAAAAATGTGGACGAGGACCAAAAATCTGGTGATGTGCATGCACCCTTAGCCTAGGATGAAAAGGAACCTCTACTTTGTAAATTTATCTCAGGCACTTGCCTTGGAACTTCAAAAGCTTGGGGAGTCTGAGTTATCAATTTCATAAACCATTTAGTTTTAGAAATATAATTTGACGTATTTTATATATATTTTTTGCTTATATGACAAACTCGTCCCCGTTCACTTGCCTCTCTTGGTTTATATATTGTTGACTGTCATAGCACAGATAAGTTGTAGTGTGACTAAACCACTCTGGGTCTCCAGTAGATGTGACATCACATGCATGAGGCCTTACGCTTCCCTCTGAGAGCTATGACATGTACATCCAGTTCCTGGAAAGCTAGCTTCCCTCATAGTGGATATGTCAAGTTTATATTTTATTGGATTCACAAAGAGAGAAAACTTTTTACTTCACTTTCTTTTTGGATCCGAGCAAAGGCAAAAAAAACAAACAATAAAACTTAGATGCCAACGTGCTACACCCCAACTGCTATTTGGGAACCAGGCTTAATGGTTGGCTTTAGGTTTTTGGTGCGAATTACTGCCTTTACCGGGGCGTCAGCAACCTAAGGTACTCCAAGTATTGTGAAACTGTAACTCACAGCATCCATACTTGCTAGCTGCCCTTAGAACTCCTATAGAAGTGAACAGAGCATGCTGGGAGTTGAAGTTCTGGGGGTAGCTGACCCCTGTGGATGGAGCTGTGTAGTTGCGTTGCTGGAGCTACTGCAGAACAGATCTTCCATCAATGTCTGTCACCCCCAAACCACCGCTGATGAGATATTGAAGCCATCAACAGTAAGATCCTGGAAAACCCCTTTAATGTTTTGTTATAGTCTCTCTCTGCCAGTATTATTGGATATATAACTACTTATTCCTCACATATAAAAGAAATGATAAGAATTAATATGTAAAATTCAATACATAGAATAAGAAAGCGTGTGCTTTCTACATTCCCTTCTGAAATTATATACCCTTCATGGACAAAAGTATGTGGACACCTGACCTTCACAGCTGTATGAGCTTGTTGACCTCCTTGTCCAAAACTAGGGGCCTTAATATGGACTTGTGTCCCTTTTGCTGCTATAACAGCCTCCACTTTCTGGTTTCTTTTCACGAGATTTTGGAGCGTGTCTATGGGAATTTGTGCTTAGTCAGGCTTCTTTCACATTAGCGTTTTTTGCAGATCTGCAAAAACGCTTCCGTTACAATAATACAACCTCATGCATCCGTCATGAACGGATCCGGTTGTATTATATAGCCAAGACGGATCTTGTCTTGAACACTATTGAAAGTCAATGGGGGGGGGGGGGGCGGATCCGTTTTCTATTGTGTCAGAGAAAACGGATTCATCCCTATTGACTTACATTGTGTGTCAGGACGGATCCGCCTTGCTCCACACAACATCACGGACAGAAAAACGCTGCTTGCAGCGTTTTTCTGTCCGCGATGGGGACACAACCAAACGGAACGGAATGCATTTTGGTGCACTCTGTTTCGTTCAGTTCAGTTTTGTCCCCATTGACAATGAATGGGGAAGAACTGATGCGTTTTCTTCCGCTATTGAGATCCTATGACGGATCTCAATAGCGCAATTGAAAACACTAATGTGAAAGTAGCCTCAGCCAAACGAGGAGTTTGTGAGGTTAGACATTGATGTTGGACAAGACTGCCTGGCACATAATTGGCATTCTAACTAAGGTGTTTGATGGAGTACAGGTCAGGGCTCTGTGTGAAGGCCACTCAAGGTTCCACACGCCAAATATGTTGGATCATTTTTATAGACCCCCCCCCTATGTGATGTTTGATTACACATTCCCACTGGTCCTACACATTATATACAATACCTGTCTCCTCTATGGATATTCTATGCTGTGTTCCCTGCAATCCGAATAATGCTGAATGGATATTTTATCGCCCACATAGGGATCTCCTAGTATTCTCTTATGAGAATATTTTTAAATGTAATTTTTGCAATACTTAAGAGGCCCTTTGTCACAGTGAAATTCAAGTAGTCACCTGGAGGAAAAGGGCTGGGTCCAGGGTGTTGGCTTTTTGTTACAGTTCCGTGTATTTGTGTGACGGCATTTTTTTTAAGTTGTTCAATAAGTGAAGAGCTGAACTTTGACCAAAGTGTCCAGTTTTTATCAGATGTCTTCTTCGTGTCTGTAACCTAAGATCTTTTATCAGCCTCTCTCTGAGTTTTAAGTGTTGTCCAAGGGTTTCTTCAGGATAAGGGTACATTCACACGACCGTAAGTGTTTTGTGGTCCACAAATTGCGGATCCGCAAAACACGGGTACCGGCCGTGTGCGTTCCGCGAGCACACAGCCAGCCCTATGATAGAAGTGCCTATTCTTGTCCGCGATTGCGGACAAGAATAGGACGTGCTCTCTCTTTTTTTTGCTGGGCCGCGGAACGGAACTATGAAAGTGGGCAGCACACGGTGTGCTGTCCGCATCTTTTGCCGCCCCATTGAAATGAATAGGTCTGTATCCATTCCGCAAAATTGTGGAATGGATGCGGACCCAGAAATACGGTCGTGTGAATAGTCATCAGTAGACTCCCAGGACCACCTCTGATCCACTGTTTGAAGAGATCAGATCTCAGTCAAGGAAAAGCTTGGAAATAGTATTTCACGGAGTATGAAAGCAAAATTCATTTTATTATTACCATTAGGTCACATGTTGTATCATATGATCTTTTTTCTACTTTCTATCCTTGGAGCTCAAAGGGTTTTACAAGATTCAATCGGTGGGGAGATCCGACTCCGGGGTGCGACACGGCCTCCTCCTAGGCCAGTGACTTCACATTCATTGGTCATGTGACCTAGGCGCAGCTTCGTCCCATTCAAGTGAATGGGGCTGAGCTGCAATACCAAGCACGGCTTCTCTCCAATGGACAGCGCTGTGCTTGGTATGCTGTGAGTATACCCGCGGCACTCACCGGCGTTCTGCCGACTCCTCAAACAGCTGATCGGTGGGGGTCCCAGGCATCGGACCCATGCCAGTCTTATACTGATGACCTATCCTGAGGATAGATTATCAATATCAGAATGTCGGAAACACTTCAAAAGGAACTTGTCATGTAGAAAATGCAGCCCATGTCATAGAGCTGGAGGAGCTGATTGGATTGATTTCTTTTTAGAAAAAGATTTAGTAGAACCTGTAATACATTTAAATGCCTGGTGATTCTGGAACTTGGAGTCCAGTGGGCAATCATACCTTCCCTGTATGAGCGTGTACACAATGATCTTGATGTGTCATACTGTACATGTATTATACAGGTTGTTATACTTATAAGGGTACCAAATGTGTGTATATTCCGCATTTTTGCGGACCCATAGACTTCAATGGGGCCACATTCTTATTTTCCCCGAAAAGTATAGGACATGTTTAATTTTTTTTTGTGGAGCGATAGAACGGGCCCCATAGAAGTGAATGGGTCTGCTTCTAATCCGCAAATAAAAACGGATCTGCATTTTTGCAGACAGCATACGACCGTCTGAATGAGCCCTGAGACTGTAAAGTTGCTGCATGTTTTAGATGCATTGGAGCAATGAATGCAAATCCGTTTTGAGGTTGAAAATGCCCTTTAATCTTCATGAAGTGTTGTCAGCTGTCAGACTGCTTTTTAGAAGCTCTTTTATGTTGTTTTTAGCTGTGGACTGGGGTCCTCATCTCGGGACCATTATTGCCTATCATGGCCGCACCTTTCCTTTAATGACGTTTCCTATTTTACTTGTACAAGGTACTCAGCTGTTGATCAAACCGCTAGTGATCTCAGAAGGAGAGGAGAATATCTACGTTGTCGGGGCATCCACCAGACGATTTTTGCTTGGAGCTGAGGATGTCGGATTCGTAAAGGAGAGTGAGGATGGCACCATGAGACCTTTCTTGTACAGCAACCGGACACACTACAAAAACTTTATGGGTGAGCTCTGACTACGTTCTAAGGTTATGCTGCCGTGCCGTGAGGCCTGTGGCCTCCGCTCCTTAGTCATGCGCTTAAATTAGCTATACTTCATTCCTCAGATGGGAGTAGTATAGCCTGCCCTGTTTACTACTCTATTTCAGCTTTTTGTTTTCATATTGGGTGTCAGATTCAACTCTGTGGCTAAGATCCTACATTACAGAGTAACAAAACTAACCCACCATTCAAGGCATATGAATGAGGGCCCTGCTCACAAGAGCTTACAATTAGTGTTGAGCGAACTTGTGTTAGTAATGATCCGTGGTAGCGGAATCAATAACTGAATTCTTAGATAACCCGTACACCCAACTTGAAAACATTAAGTTCGCTAAGCACTACTTACAATCTATGAGGAAACAGGGGTGAACAATAGATATGAGCAGCCATCTTTAAACTAAATGGTTGTGTAAATGTGAACCTCAATGAGCCAGCCACTACCAAGTATCGGTGAACAGTGCATTTGAGAACATGGGGTGTGGGGGATTCAGATGACGGGATCTGGTTCTGTTGGATGATGTAATAGGGGGTGAATGGAGCACGTTTAGGTTCAGAAATGTGATGGGCCACCCTAAAAAGATGTGGTTTTAGGGTACACTTAAAGCTATAGGTGATGGGGATTATCTTGATTTCTTGTCATTGTGCAGTCCAGAGAACTAGGCCGGTCAAGAGAAGTTTGGATAATGGAGGATGTTGGTGTTAGATTATAAGCAGGGCACATAGCATGGGTAGGGTGTGTGGGAATCGGCTCTGATAGAGGCTTGCGGACAGTCCGAGACAGTGACACATGAGATGAAGTCCTAGGTACGGTACTGTCGGCACTGAAGTTCACCACAGCAAGCTACTCACAAGCAGCAGCGATATAATCCAGCTCTCAGGCCCAGACTCTCTGCCCGGGTTCTCTTTATGCAACCGGTTCAGGTGCAGCTAATCAGGCAGTAGGCTAGATCTCTACCAGAAGTGGACTGTGGATTGGGAAACCTGCCCAACTCTTCCCCAATCCAAAAAGGCCCTATACCGGCTTTTCTACAAAGCCACCTCAGGAAAGCTTGAGCTTCCACTACAAACAGGGCACTCTGCATAGGACAGGATTCTGGGGGAGAGTACCTGCCGTCAATCACTCTGCCTGTCACTGTCTCACAGGTGGTAGATGGAGATGAAGGAGGATAGCTTCGTCAGTGAGAGTCCGACACTTCAGTTATATTGTATGGGCAGCTAGGAGAGTGACTGACACAGGCTGGAGGCATTGGCCAGGATTCTGCATTTAGGAGAAATTGGATCTTAAAGGGGTATTCCCATCTTAGATAATGGGGGCATATCGCTATGATATGCCCCCATTGTCTGATAGGTGCGGGTCCCACCGCCGGGACCCGCACCTATATCGAGAACGGAGCGGGGAGCGCTGTGGCTGGAGGACCCCTGATTTCCTGGGGTCCGTCCACCACCAAGCGCTAATCCCCGCCTCTCCTATAGAGGTGAATGGGAGCGTGCCGCGCATGCCCATGCTCCCATTCATTTCTATGGGGCAGACAGCAATAGCCGAGCAGCGCTCGGCTATTTTCGGCGGCCCCATAGAAATGAATGGAGGGCGGCTGCGCATGCGCAGTGCGCCCTCCTTCACTTTCGGGGCTCCGTTCTCGATATAGGTGCGGGTCCCAGTGGTGGGACCCTTACCTATAAGACAATGGGGGCATATCCTAGCGATATGCCCCCATTGTCTGAGATGAGAAAACCCCTTTAAGGCCAGTCACCAGCCAGTTTAAAAAAAAAAAAGTATTTTTAGGGGTAACTTTAAACTGGGAGTTGGACATTTACCTCTTTGTCTGGGGTATTTCATAGAACTGGGATTACTTGAGAGAACACAGGAGTGAGAGGCCATGCTAATCTGGATCATCCTTGGAGCTTCTGGGCTGACCACTAACCTTGAACCCCTTTACTTACCAACCTAGAAGTCTTTATTAACTTCAGTACGGGTTTCAATAAAATAGCACACAAGTTTGCCTAAGGCTACTTTTACACTCACGTTTGGTGCGGATCCGTCATGGATCTGCACAGACGGATCTGCCCCGATAATACAACCGTCTGCATCCGTTCAGAATGGATCCGTTTGTATTATCTTTAACATAGCCAAGACAGATCCGTCTTGAACACCATTGAAAGTCAATGGGGGTGGATCCGTTTTCTATTGTGCCATATTGTGTCAGTGAAAACGGATCAGGCCCCATTGACTTATATTGTGTGCCAGGACGGATCCGTTTGCCTCCGCATCGTCAGGCGGACACCAAAATGATGCAAGCAGCGTTCGATGTCCGCCTCCAGAGCGGAATGGAGACTGAACTGATGCAAACTGATGCATTCTGAGCGGATCCTTATCCATTCAGAATGCATTAGGGCAAAACTGATCCGTTTTGGACCGCTTGTGAGAGCCCTGAACGGATCTCGCAAACGGAAAGCCAAAACGCCAGTGTGAAAGTAGCCTTACACAGTGAACAATTGTCCTATATTTTGCTGTGTGATAGACAGCTGCCAGGCAGTGTACCAGCCTGTCAAGCTGATCAATTGTGAGTGATTACACTTACAGAGAACCAGATTGAATAAACATGGAAGGCAAGAAAAGCTGGTGATGTCACAGGCAGGGGTATGTCAGATAGTGATGTCACAGGGAGTTCTGGCTCTAGAAATTGAGCACCAGGGCCAGCTGCTACATCAGGGATTAGGGGGTGGCCAAAGCCAAGATCTTCTGATAGGCCATCAATGTCTGATCAGCAGGGTCTGACACCCCACACTCCCACCAAACAGCTGTCCTACAGCATCTTTGGTGTCCACTGTGTAGTGGATGGAGCTGTGTAGTGGATGGAGCTGTGTAGTGGATGGAGCTGTGTAGTGGATGGAGCTGTGTAGTGGTGTCCGCTGTGTAGTGGTGTCCGCTGTGTAGTGGTGTCCGCTGTGTAGTGGATGGAGCTGTGTAGTGGATGGAGCTGTGTAGTGGTGTCCACTGTGTAGTGGATCGAGTTATGTAGTGGTGTTCACTGTGTAGTGGATGGAGCTGTGTAGTAGGGGTGGGCGGTATAGGCGATATGCGATATAAATTTGGGCCACGATATGGATTTTCGCCATATCGCCGGACCGCGATATGATCGCGCTCTCTGCGCGCACCATTTTCTCCTAAGCCGGCCGGCACAGTGGAGGGAGAAGGAGGGAGTCCCTCCCTCCCCACTGTGCGTGGTTGCCGCTGAACACCAATGAGGACAGAGTAGGAGGAGAAGGGGAGGGACTGTGGCCACTGCGCCACCAATGAATGTGCCGGCCATATCCCACAGGGTCCCCCTCCCTCCCCCCATCATTGGTGGCAGTGGGCAGTTCCGATCGGAGTCCCAGCAGTGTAATGCTGGGGCTCCGATCGGTTACCATGGCAGCCAGGAGTCACGCTACCGAAGTCCTGGCTGCGATGGTATGTTAGTGAGCAGCATTATACTCACGTGCGCTGTGGCCGCCGGGCGCTCCTTCTTCTGTCTGTGCGGCGGATTGCTAATGCTTATAGCATTAGCAATGCGCCGCACAGACCTATGAGAAGAAGGAGCGCCCGGCGGCCACAGCGCACGTGAGTAAAATGCTGCTCACTAACATACCATCGCAGCCAGGACTTCAGTAGCGTCCTGGCTGCCATGGTAACCGATCGGAGCCCCAGCATTACACTGCTGGGACTCCGATCGGAGCTGCCCACTGCCACCAATGATGGGGGGAGGGAGGGGGACCCTGTGGCCACTGCCACCAATGATTAATACTGGGGAGGGTGGGGGGGGGGGGGGGTTTGAGTTACCATAGGGGGCAGATCAGAGGCTGGGGGGGGGGCAGATCAGAGGCTGGGGGGGCACATGAGAGGCTGGCTGCCATGGTCAGCTCCCTGCTGTTGTGTGCACAGGGCAGCAGGGAGAGCGTAAAGTCCTATTCACCCTAATAGAGCTCTATTAGGGTGAATATGACAAGGGTTCTAGCCCTTAAGGAGGCTAATAGTTATTAAATAAAAAGTAAAAAAAAAAAAGTTTAAACACCCCCCCCCCCCAAAAAATATAGAAAACAATATATCGCAATATATATCGCATATGTAGTGGTGTCCACTGTGTAGTGGTGTCCACTGTGTAGTGGTGTCCACTGTGTAGTGGATGGAGCTGTGTAGTGGTGTCCACTGTGTAGTGGATGGAGCTGTGTAGTGGTGTCCACTGTGTAGTGGATGGAGCTGTGTAGTGGTGTCCACTGTGTAGTGGATGGAGCTGTGTAGTGGTGTCCACTGTGTAGTGGATGGAGCTGTGTAGTGGTGTCCACTGTGTAGTGGATGGAGCTGTGTAGTGGTGTCCACTGTGTAGTGGATGGAGCTGTGTAGTGGTGTCCACTGTGTAGTGGATGGAGCTGTGTAGTGGTGTCCACTGTGTGGTGGATGGCACTGCTGTGATTAACATGAATGGGAGAAGCTCTGCAGTAACGAGTTCGGTCTACTACACAATGGACATAGCTGTGTAGTTCTGGCACAGAGTTCCAGTGCCAGAGCTACTCCCAAACAGCTGATCGACAGGGTTGCTGATTGCCGGACCCATGCTGATCAGATATTGATGGCCTATACTAAGGGTAGGCATCAATAATAATAAAAAATGTAATACCCCTTTAAGGCTGCATAGCGAGCCATAATGTCAATATCACTGCTGTGGTGGAATCATATCTAAGGCTACTTTCACACTTGCGTTCGGAGCGGATCCGTCTGATGTTTCGGAGCGGATCCGTTCAGACTTTACATTGTAAGTCAATGGGGAACGGATCCGCTTGAAGATTGAGCCATATGGTGTCATCTTCAAGCGGATCCGCCCCCATTGACTTACATTGTAAGTCTGGACGGATCCGCACGGCCAGGCGGACACCCGAACGCTGCAAGCAGCGTTCAGGTGTCCGCTCACTGAGCGGAGCGGAGGCTGAACGCTGGCAGGCGGATGCATTCTCAGTGGATCCGCCTCCACTGAGAATGCATTGGGGCCAGACGGATGCGTTCGGGGCCGCTCGTGAGCCCCTTCAAACGGTGCGCACGAGCGGACACCCGAACGCTAGTGTGAAAGTAGCCTAAATATGTCATTATTGGGCCAGTCCTTTGTGGGGCGTCAGTGCATGTGACATCACAGAGGTGTCGATACTGTAGAGGTCATGACATAATTGGGTTGATGATGTCACAAAGTACCGTAAGTAAAGTAGTGCTCCTTGTTTTATTGGACTGTGTGTGCTCTTGCAGTAAGCACTGGATGGCCACATCCACTACATTTCTCCTGTTAGCAGCCACTGTGGGGAGAATGAATAGCCCCTTTTAGGGCTCTTTCACACTTGCGTTCTTTTCTTCCGGCATAGAGTTCCGTCGTCGGGGCTCTATGCCGGAAGAATCCTGATCAGTTTTATCCTAATGCATTCTGAATGGAGAGAAATCCGTTCAGGATGTCTTCAGTTCCGGACCGGAACATTTTTTGGCCGGAGAAAATACCGCAGCATGCTGCGCTTTTTGCTCCGGCCAAAAATCCTGAACACTTGCCGCAAGGCCGGATCCGGAATTAATGCCCATTGAAAGGCATTAATCCGGATCCGGCCTTAAGCTAAACGTCGTTTCGGCGCATTGCCGGATCCGACTTTTAGCTTTTTCTGAATGGTTACCATGGCTGCCAAGACGCTAAAGTCCTGACAGCCATGGTAAAGTGTAGTGGGGAGCGGGGGAGCAGTATACTTACCGTCCGTGCGGCTCCCCGGGTGCTCCAGAGTGACATCAGGGCGCCCCACGCTCATGGATGACGTGTCGCATGGATCATGTCATCCATGCGCATGGGGCGCTCTGACGTCATTCTGGAGCGCCCAGGGAGCCGCACGGACGGTAAGTATACTGCTCCCCCGCTCCCCACTACTACTATGGCAGCCAGGACTTTAATAGCGTCCTGGGTGCCATAGTAACACTGAACGCATTTTGAAGACGGATCCGTCTTCAAATGCTTTCAGTTCACTTGCGTTTTTCCGGATCCGGCGTGTAATTCCGGCAAATGGAGTACACGCCGGATCCGGACAACGCAAGTGTGAAAGGGCCCTTAAATGGATTTTCCAGTGAAAATTAATGCCTTAATGTCTTTGTTTACTTAAATTTAAAAAGCAAATGTAACAATAGAATAATGAGCGAGCACTCATACTTAGCCAAGTGTATGAGTGCTCGCTCATTATTCTATTGTTACATTTGCCTTTTAAGAGAGGGTGGGGTGATTCCCTCTATATGAGCTTGTAGCACCATACCGTAACTACTTGCTAGTGAGCCACCACAACCCACCACTATTTTTCTTAAATTTAAAAAGGCAGACTCTTCTCATCAATCCTCTGTTGTCCTGTTCCAAACCAGTCTGGTTGCATGCCATTCTCTACTTCCTGCTGCTGTGATGACACAGGGACATGTGACCTCTGCAGCGGGGACCCTCCACAGCCAGTGACTAGCTGCAGAGATCACATGTCCCTGTGTAGGGATCTCATTGTTGCAGCAAGGGAACAGGTGGGTCAGAAAGGGTGGCGCAGAGGATCAGTGAGGATAGTATTCCTTTCTTATTTATGTACAAGATTTCTGGATCATTTTAAGACATTTGTTTTGCTGGGCACCAGCTTAGGGTCCATTCACATGTCCGTAAGTGTTTTGCGGATCCGCAAAACACAGACACCTGCAATGTGCGATCCGCAATTTGTGGACCGCACATCACTGACACTATAATAGAAAATACCTTTTCTGGTCCGCAATTGCGGACAAGAATAGGACGTGTTCTATTTTTTTCAGGAACGGAATTGCGGATCCCGAAAAAACGGATCACGAAAATGCGGATTCGCATCCGTTCCAGCCCCATTGAAAGTGAATGGGTCCGCAAATTGCAGAACGAATGCGGACCCAAATTATGGACGTGTGAATAGACCCTTAGGTCCGCAAAACACGGACTACGGCAATGTGCATTCTGCAATTTGCGGACCACACATCGCCGGCACTGTAATAGAAAATGCCTAATCTTGTCCGCAATTGCAGACAAGAATAGGACATGTTCTATTTTTTTGCGGAAACGGAAGCACGGATGCGGAAGTGCGTATCCGCAAATGCGGATGCGGACAGCACATTCCGGCCCCATTGAAAATGAATGGGTCTGCACCCATTCCGCAAAATTGTGGAACGGATGCGGACCCATTTTGCGGACGTGTGAATGGACCCTTAAAGGGTTTTTTCTCGGTTCTTAGATATTAATGGCTTATCCTTTAAAATAGGTCATCAATTTCAGATTGGTGGTGTTCCTACTCCCGAACCCCAGTGTTCAGCTGTTTCTGGCAACCATAGGCGCTGACAACTATACAGTGGACAGAGGCAGAAGGCTCCGTGCTCTATGTAGTCCTGGCCAGAGTACTGCAGCTCAGCTCCCATTTAGGTGAATGGGGGCTGACTTGCATTAAGTTCGCAGTACTGGAGGCCATATCTCCAGAAGGATATAGATACTCTAGAGAGAGTTCAGAGAAGAGCTACTAAACTAGTACATGGATTGCAGGATAAAACTTACCAGGAAAGGTTAAAGGACCTTAACATGTATAGCTTGGAAGAAAGAGGAGACAGAGGGGATATGATAGAAACTTTTAAATACATAAAGGGAATCAACTCGGTAAAGGAGGAGAGCATATTTAAAAGAAGAAAAACTACCACAAGAGGACACAGTTTTAAATTAGAGGGGCAAAGGTTTAAAAGTAATATCAGGAAGTATTACTTTACTGAGAGAGTAGTGGATGCATGGAATAGCCTTCCTGCAGAAGTGGCAGCTGCAAATACAGTGAAGGGGTTTAAGCATGCATGGGATAGGCATAAGGCTATCCTTCATATAAGATAGGGCCAGGGACTATTCATAGGATTCAGATATATTGGGCAGACTAGATGGGCCAAATGGTTCTTATCTGCCGACACATTCTATGTTTCTATGCAGCTCAGCTCCCATTTAGGTGACTGGGGGCTGACTTGCATTAAGTTGGTGCTAGAAACTACACAGTGGACGGAGCATTTCATGTACTCTCTAGTTTCCGATGGCTGCCTAAAACTGCAGATCAGTGGGGGGATGTCGGGTGTCAGACTTCCAAAGATCTGATATTGATAAACTATCCAGAAGATAAAACCCCTTTAATTATTGTGAGGCAGAAAGTAATGTGGCACTGTAATATACTTTCCACCTAGTCTTTGTTGTTTGCTTGCTTTTGGTTAAAGGCGTTGATCAACAAAAAATATTCTACAGTTTTCAAACCAGCACCTGGAGCTGAATACATTTGTAATTACACCAACAGCGCCACCTGCTGTTTGTTTTGTTTTCTTATTTTTTTGTCCCGCTCACTGAGAAGGCCGCACATGCTCAATTTTATCCCTCAATTGCCCCCTGAGCTGTGATAGGGAGAGCATGGACACTCCCCCTGAGCTGTGATGGGGAGAGCATGGACACGCCCCCTGAGCTGTGATGGGGAGAGCATGGACACGCCCCCTGAGCTGTGATGGGGAGAGCATGGACACGCCCCCTGAGCTGTGATGGGGAGAGCATGGACACGCCCCCTGAGCTGTGATGGGGAGAGCATGGACACGCCCCCTGAGCTGCAGCAGAAAAGACACTCCCCTTGAGCTGCCAGCTTGATATAAATCTAACAGAGCAATGAATGGGGAGATCTCTGGATCCATGTGAGGTACAGGGCTGGTTCAGGCTTTGTTAGAAAGAGATTATCATGTACTATATGATGTCATTTTTTACATTAATTATGGGATAACCCCTTTAATAGGGTCATTCACTGTCATGATCTGTCAGCTGAGTGCTTACAGTGTATCTCTGGAGGTAGGAGCCTAAAGGTGAAGACAGCAGAGAGATTTTTGCTGCTATTACGTTCAGCTCCCAGGATTTCCTGCGCTGATACATTATAACCAATTGAAAAGGTTGTCTGATAAGAATCAACCCGGTTTAAAATGTGGCAGATGGGGAGATCCGCTGATTGCAACATGGGCAAATAGTAACTTTGCAAGGGAAACTTCAGCCAGCATTTCCCATGCAGCGGGCTCTGATTACACGGCGGCCTTTCAGATGAATGTGCAGGTTAGGGCTCTTTCACACCTGCGTTCTTGTCTTCCGGCATAGAGTTCCGTCGTCGGGGCTCTATGCCGGAAGAATCCTGATCAGGATTATCCTAATGCATTCTGAATGGAGAGAAATCCGTTCAGGATGCATCAGGATGTCTTCAGTTCCGGAACGGAACGTTTTTTGGCCGGAGAAAATACCGCAGCATGCTGCGCTTTTTGCTCCGGCCAAAAATCCGGAACACTTGCCGCAAGGCCGGATCCGGAATTAATGCCCATTGAAAGGCATTGATCTGGATCCGGCCTTAAGCTAAACGTCGTTTCGGCGCATTGCCGGAGCCGACATTTAGCTTTTTCAGAGTGGTTACCATGGCTGCCGGGACGATAAAGTCCTGGCAGCCATGGTAAAGTGTAGCGGGGAGCGGGGGAGCAGTATACTTACCGTCCGTGCGGCTCCCCGGGCGCTTCAGAGTGACGTCAGGGCGCCCCAAGCGCATGGATCATGTGATCACATGGATCACGTCATCCATGCGCATGGGGCGCTCTGACGTCATTCTGGAGCGCCCCGGGAGCCGCACGGACTGTAAGTATACCGCTCCCCCGCTCCCCGCTCCTACTATGGCAGCCAGGACTTTAATAGCGTCCTGGGTGCCATAGTAACACTGAACGCATTTGGAAGACGGTTCCGTCTTCAAATGCTTTCAGTACACTTGCGTTTTTCCGGATCCGGCGTGTAATTCCGGCAAGTGGAGTACACGCCGGATCCGGACAACGTAAGTGTGAAAGAGGCCTAATATATTAAGATGACTTGAGTCCCCCAGAAACGGAAATGCTTGTGCAGAGTGACTCGCGGGGTGTGGTCCTGAGCAGGGGACTTCCCCCTTTCATGTCCATATGAGCAAATAGGGCAAAAGAACAGGGTTGCTCCCATGAGACAGTCCATCTAATTAGCTGTGTGAACAAGTCTCGACAGGTTTTATCCGTGAAATATAAACGTGAACATACATCAGCAGCAGCTAGCCTGCTTGTTGATCGTTTCCATATTGCAACAAAACGTTTGTCTTTTCACTAGACGTCACATTTGCTGACTGCATTTACTATGTTGTTTTGTAATATTTTACTTTCTTAACGTGCATTTGTCCTTCTGCTGTAGGAGATGGAGGAGATTTTCTCAGCATGGCCGAATGTCAGTATATCATTAAACATGAGCTTGACAATCTTCGTGCTCAAGACGAGACAAATATTCCTGGTTATCCACAGGCCAAGCTTTATCCTGGAAAATCTATAAGTAAGTGTATTTTCTAGTCTTAGTCAGCCTAATCTTACATGAAATAGGAGAACCTTTTGATGAACAGGTCTGAGGAGACAACACAGGCGCAACGCAGTATATTGGCCGTGAGCGGTGATCAAGAAATCAATAATTACTCTAAAAAGTTGTCTATGTCGTTGGTGAGCAGGTAAGCAGTGAAGAGAAGGCAGCGCTCGTACAAGAGCTGCGTTCTCTTCAAACAGCTGATCGGTGGGGTGCCTACAGTCTGTCCCCCACTGAGTTGATATTTATGATATATCCTGAGGATAGATCATCAATATAGGAAACTGGCCAAACCCTTTAAAGCCTCATGCACATGACCGTTGTTTGGGTCCACATTTTCAAGGATCTCACACGGGCCTATCCATTTCTATGGGTCCATAAAAAAAGCGAATGGCACATGGATGTCCGCATCAATGCTGATATTCTGAAAATTATCGAAAATTTCCAATTCTTGCTTGTTTTTCGGACAAGAACAGGCACTTCTATTAGGTAAATGTGGTATCAGGGCTGTGGAGTCGGAGGCAATTTTGGGTCCCTGGAGTCGGCAAAAAATGAACTGACTCCGACTCCTACTAGATTTAAATTGGAATAAAAAAAAAAAGCAAGTTTAAATGTCCCAATTCACATAAAGTTATAATTAATTACCATATTTTTCGCCCCTATAAGATGCACCTGCCCATAAGACGCACCTAGGTTTTTGAGGAGGAAAATAAGAAGAAAAAAATTTGAACCAAAAGGTGTGCTTTTGGTGAGTTTTGAACTAATGGTGGTCTGTGGATGGCACTGTTATGGGGGCATCTGTGGATGGCACTGTTATGGGGGCATCTGTGGATGGCACTGTTATGGGGGATCATTGTGGGGGCATCTGCGGATGACACATATACAGCATCTTATCTTATGTGTCATCCACAGATATCCCCCATAACAGTGTCCCTGTGTAGTGAATGGGGGCCGGCATCTGTTTCTGTAATGGCAGCGGGGCCCGGTGCCTGCTTCATTCATAAAGTGGGCGGAGCAGGCGCGTGACTTAGTGAGCTACGGTACGAGCGCCCACCCGGCCTCCTGACTGCCAAGAAGTTAGTAGTAAGTAGTACAGCGCTAGATTTAAGATGATTGGAATACTTTAACAATACCCACAAGTTAGATATGATTACCGTATACTAGAGTGAGCGGGGCCCGGGGTAGTAGAATACAGTGACTGCACCGGGCCCCGCTGCCATTACAGAAACAGATGCCTGCCCCCAGCCCCTCCTCCCTCTCAGCCTATTCACTGGACGGTCGCAGCATTCGCCCCCATAAGACGCGCTGCTATTTTTCCCCCACTTTTGCGAAAAATACGGTACTTCTCTACTGTAAGAATAAAGGCCAATGCATACAGTGCGTCACGTTACCGCAAAACGAACACGTTAAGTGACCATGAAGAAGCATGCTTTTCATATGCTTCACTATATGGCACGCAACGCACAGTTAAGGAGCGGCAATACTTATACTTTCCATTGTGTTGTGTTCCGCTGTTACAGGGAACGCAACTCCCATGGTTAACCTAGCCTCTCACTGATTAAAGTAAATATGTTTTTTGCAGGACTAGACACTTGTATAAGTGAAGGGAATGGATAGTGAATAGCTCAAGACTAAAGCTGTAAACCATTTGAAAAACTGCTGTCATTCAGCTAAGGCTATAAAAACTTGTAAACTCAGATTGGTAGCTTAAACTTTAAACATGACTATGGGATTCTACTAGGGAAATCATGTTTTACAATAAATGCCCCTTCCTGGATCCTCCCACTGCCCTATCTTCAGCAGAAGATCAGCACACAAATGAGAAGGCAGCAGCTTCCTAGCCAGTAGTTCTGTGGTAATGACATGTATGTTGCCTTTCTTTCCTTCAAGGTATGTATAAAATACATTTGCATATTAAATACAGGGGAGTCGGAAGTACCAAAAACTGAGGAGTCGGAGCATTTATCTACCGACTCCACAGCCCTGGTTGTGACAGATAACGCTTCTAACATGTTGAGCACAATTGAGAAGATGAACACAGATGAAGAAAGTAACAAACAGATATCAGAGTTAGGGTCTATTCACACGTCCGTTTTTTCTTTCCTGATCTGTTCCGTTTTTTCAGGAACAGATCAGGACCAGATCTGGACCCATTCATTTTCAATGGGTCCTGGAAAAAATCGGACAGCACAATGTGTGCTGTCCGTTTCCGTTGTTCCGTTCCGCATGTCCGTTTAAATATAAAACATGTCCTATTCTTGTCCTGAAAAATCGGATCCTGGACCAATACAAAGTCAATGGATCCGCAAAAAACGGAAGACATTCGTATGTCATTACGTATGTCATCCGTTTTATGCGGATTCCGTTCCTGGAAATTAGGCTTCCTCCCCAGTATTAAATGTGCCCCCCTCCCTCTATATTCATTGGTGGCCAGTGCGGCAGTGCGGATTCCCAGTAAGTTTTCTACAGATCTGATTTTTCACTTCGTGAAAAACTCAGATCCGACAGTATATTCTAACACAGAGGCGTTCCCATGGTGATGGGGACGCTTCTAGTTAGAATATACTGAGAACGGTGTACATGACTGCCCCCTGCTGCCTGGCAGCACCCGATCTCTTACAGGGGGCTGTGATCTGCACAATTAACCCCTCAGGTGCTGCGCCTGAGGGGTTAATTGTGCATATCATAGCCCCCTATAAGAGATCGGGTGCTTAAATGTGCCCAGTGCGGTCTCACTTCTCCCCCCCCCCCCCCCATCATTGGTGGCCAGTGCGGATTCCCAGTAATAATAAATGTGCCCAGTGCGGCCTCACCTCCCCCCCCCCCCCCCATCATCGGTGGCAGTGTGGATTCCCAGTATTAATAAATGTGCCCAGTGCGGCCTCACCTCTCTTCCCCCCCCCGCCCCACCCCCATCATTGGTGGCAGCGGAGAGTACCGATCGGAGTCCCAGTTTAAATCGCTGGGGCTCCGATCGGTTACCATGGCAGCAAAGACGCTATTGCAGTCTTGGCTGCCATGGTTACTTAGCAATAAATACAAGCATTATACTTACCTGCGACTGCGAGCTGCGATGTGTGTCCGGCCGGGAGCTCCTCCTACTTGTAAGTGACAGGTCTGTGCTAAAAGCAATGCGCCGCACAGACCTTTCACTTACAAGTAGGAGGAGCTCCCGGCCGGTCAGACATCGCAGCTCGCAGTCGCAGGTAAGTATAATGCTTGTATTTATTGCTAAGTAACCATGGCAGCCAAGACTGCAATAGCGTCTTTGCTGCCATGGTAACCGATCGGATCGGGGGGGGGGGGGGGGAGAGGTGAGACCGCACTGGGCACATTTATTAATACTGTGAATCCGCACTGCCACCAATGATGGGGGGGGGGGGGGGGGAGAGGTGAGACCGCACTGGGCACATTTATTAATACTGGGAATCCGCACTGGCCACCGATGATGGGGGGGGGGAGAGGTGAGGCCGCACTGGGCACATTTAATACTGGGGAGGGAGGGGGGTCTGCCCCCTCCTGCCTGGCAGCACCTGATCTCTCACAGGGGGCTATGATTCGCACAATAATTGTGCGGATCACAGCCCCCTGTAAGAGATCGGGTGCTGCCAGGCAGCAGGGGGCAGTCATGGACACCGTTCTCAGTATATTCTAACTAGAAGCGTCCCCATCACCATGGGAACGCCTCTGTGTTAGAATATACTGTCGGATTTGAGTTTTCATATGTTTCCGTTTTTTGCGGATCAGCAAAAAACGGATGACATACGGAAACATTTTCAGGAACAACGGATCCGCAAAAAACGGACCGAAAATCGGGATGTAGAAAAATACGGATGTGTGAATGTAGCCTTAGAGGAAGACAGCTCTGCAAGTATTGGAGAAAGTTGAGAAACTGAAGAGAATGCTGACATTTTTTTTGACAACTTTGTTGAAGAAGCATTGAAGCTTGCTACTATTCATCATGTGCCATGTGCTGTTCATACACTGCAACTTGCCATAAGAGATGGATTAAAAGATCGCCATGCAGCTACACTAATTGGCAAATTACGGCAAGTAACTTTTGCAGCCAGGGCCCCAAAAACAGATGCAATTTTGAAAAGACGTGCAGGAAAAGGAGCCATTTTGGATCTAACAACTTGCTGGGGAAGCACTTATTTAATGGTGAAGCGTTTGCTTGAACTTAACCGCCTCCGGACCGCCTAACGCAGGATCGCGTTCCGGAGGCGGCAGCCCTGCGCAGAGTCACGCATATATGCGTCATCTCGCGAGACGCGAGATTTCCTGTGAACGCGCGCACACAGGCGCGCGCGTTCACAGGATCGGAAGGTGAGCGAGTGGATCTCCAGCCTGCCAGCAGCGATCGTTCGCTGGCAGGCTGGAGATGCGATTTTTTTTAAACCCCTAACAGGTATATTAGACGCTGTTTTGATAACAGCGTCTAATATACCTGCTACCTGGTCCTCTGGTGGTCCCTTTTGTTTGAATCGACCACCAGAGGACACAGGCAGCTCAGTAATATGTAGCACCAAACACCACTACACTACACCCCCCCCCCTGTCACTTATTAACCCCAGATCACCCCATATAGACTCCCTGATCACCCCCCTGTCATTGATCACCCCCCTGTCATTGATCACCCCCCTGTCATTGATCAACCCCCTGTAAGGCTGCATTCAGATGTCCGTATGTTTTTTTACGGATCCACGGATACATGGATCGGATCCGCAAAACACATACGGACATCTGAATGGAGCCTTATAGGGGGATGATCACCCCATATAGACTCCCTGATCACCCCCCTGTCATTCTCCATTCAGATGTCCGTATGTTTTTTACGGATCCACGGATACATGGATCGGATCCGCAAAACACATACGGACATCTGAATGGAGCCTTATAGGGGGGTGATCACCCCATATAGACTCCCTGATCACCCCCCTGTCATTGATCACCCCCCTGTCATTGATCACCCCCCTGTCATTGATCACCCCCCTGTAAGGCTCCATTCAGACATTTTTTTTGGCCCAAGTTAGCGGAAATTATTATTTTTTTTCTTACAAAGTCTCATATTCCACTAACTTGTGTCAAAAAATAAAATCTCACATGAACTCACCATACCCCTCACGGAATCCAAATGCGTAAAAATTTTTAGGCATTTATATTCCAGACATCTTCTCACGCTTTAGGGCCCCTTGAAATGCCAGGGCAGTATAAATACCCCACATGTGACCCCATTTCAGAAAGAAGACGCCCCAAGGTATTCCGTGAGGGGCATATTGAGTTCATGAAAGATTGAAAATTTGGTCCCAAGTTAGCGGAAAGGGAGACTGTGAGAAAAATAAAAATAAAAATCAATTTCCGCTAACTTGTGCCAAAAAAAAAGAAATTCTATGAACTCGCCATTCCCCTCATTGAATACCTTTGGGTGTCTTCTTTCCAAAATGGGGTCACATGTGGGGTATTTATACTGCCCTGGCATTTTAGGGGCCCTAAAACGTGAGAAGAAGTCTGGGATCCAAATGTCTAAAAATGCCCTCATAAAAGGAATGTGGGCCCCTTTGCGCATCTAGGCTGCAAAAAAGTGTCACACATCTGGTATCGCCGTATTCAGGAGAAGTTGGGCAATGTGTTTTAGGGTGTCATTTTACATATACCCATGCTGGGTGAGATAAATATCTTGGTCAAATGCCAACTTTGTATAAAAAATGGGAAAAGTTGTCTTTTGCCGAGATATTTCTCTCACCCAGCATGAGTATATGTAAAAAGACACCCCAAAACACATTGCCCAACTTCTCCTGAATACGGCGATACCACATGTGTGACACTTTTTTGCAGCCTAGGTGGGCAAAGGGGCCCACATTCCAAAGTGCACCTTTAGGATTTCACAGGTCATTTACCTACTTACCACACATTAGGGCCCCTAGAATGCCAGGGCAGTATAACTACCCCACAAGTGACCCCATTTTGGAAAGAAGACACCCCAAGATATTCCGTGAGGGGCATGGCGAGTTCCTAGAAATTTTTTTTTTTTGTCACAAGTTAGCGGAAAATGAGACTTTGTAAGAAAAAAATAAAAAATCATTTTCCGCTAACTTGTGACAAAAAATTTAAATTGTAGGAATTCGCCTTGCCACTCACGGAATACCATGGGGTCACTTGTGGGGTAGTTATACTGCCCTGGCATTCTAGGGGCCCTAATCTGTGGTAAGTAGTTTGAAATCAAAATGTGTAAAAAATTACCTGTGAAATCCTAAAGGTGCTCTTTGGAATGTGGGCCCCTTTGCCCACCTAGGCTGCAAAAAAGTGTCACACATGTGGTATTGCCGTACTCAGGAGAAGTTGGGCAATGTGTTTTGGGGTGTCATTTTACATATACCCATGCTGGGTGAGATAAATATCTTGGTCAAATGCCAACTTTGTATAAAAAAATGGAAAAAGTTGTCTTTTGCCAAGATATTTCTCTCACCCAGCATGGGTATATGTAAAATGACACCCCAAAAAACATTGCCCAACTTCTCCTGAGTACGGCAATACCACATGTGTGACACTTTTATGCAGCCTAGGTGGGCAAAGGGGCCCACATTCCAAAGAGCACCTTTCGGATTTCACCGGCCATTTTTTACACATTTTGATTTCAAACTACTTTGCACGCATTTGGGCCCCTAGAATGCCAGGGCAGTATAACTACCCCACAAGTGACCCCATTTTGGAAAGAAGACACCCCAAGGTATTTCGTGATGGGCATAGTGAGTTCATGGAAGTTTTTATTTTTTGTCACAAGTTAGTGGAATATGAGACTTTGTAAGAAAAAAATAAAATAAAAATAAAAATCATCATTTTCCGCTAACTTGTGACAAAAAAATAAAAAGTTCTATGAACTCACTATGCCCATCAGCGAATACCTTAGGGTGTCTACTTTCCGAAATGGGGTCATTTGTGGGGTTTTTCTACTGTCTGGGCATTGTAGAACCTCAGGAAACATGACAGGTGCTCAGAAAGTCAGAGCTGCTTCAAAAAGCGGAAATTCACATTTTTGTACTATAGTTTGTAAACGCTATAACTTTTACCGAAACCATTTTTTTTTTTTTACCCAAACATTTTTTTTTTATCAAAGACATGTAGAACAATAAATTTTGAGAAAAATTTATATATGGATGTATTTTTTTTTTGCAAAATTTGACAACTGAAAGTGAAAAATGTCATTTTTTTTGCAAAAAAATCATTAAATTTCGATTAATAACAAAAAAAGTAAAAATGTCAGCAGCAATGAAATACCACCAAATGAAAGCTCTATTAGTGAGAAGAAAAGGAAGTAAAATTCATTTGGGTGGTAAGTTGCATGACCGAGCAATAAACGGTGAAAGTAGTGTAGTGCAGAAGTGTAAAAAGTGATTAGTGTAGGTTTATAGTGGCTCACCCTTCTGATTACCAGGGTAGGTGCTCTAACTATGATGTGGTTCACCCAGACCACATAAGGGTTAACACTAAAGAATTAATAAATAAATTATAGTGAGCACTCAATACCTGTTGTCATATACCGGGTCTATTGCATTATATCTCATTTATTTCATAAAATTATGCATACATTATATTAGATTAGGATAAAAATAGACAATATGTAATATATATATACGGTACCTTGGTCTATAAAAATCACAATATATGGAAAAATGCAGTTTAGTATTACTGATAAATCAATTTATAAAAACCAATATAAACACATTTATATTAAGAACATTTATATTAAGAGCAATAATATGTCATAAAAACAAATTGTTGCTAAAATGTGTCCTCATGAGCGTTGCAACTTTGTTCCTTGCGCTATTAAGTCCCAATTGTGTCTTGCGTTAAATAAGAAGGGGAGAAGAGGCTATTTCACAGATTTGTGCGGTATGTTCATAAGTATATGGATTATATACTTATGAACATACCGCACAAATCTGTGAAATAGCCTCTTCTATTTGTTGCTGTTGCTAGGACACATTTTAGCAACAATTTGTTTTTATGACATATTATTGCTCTTAATATAAATGTTCTTAATATAAATGTGTTTATATTGGTTTTTATAAATTGATTTATCAGTAATACTAAACTGCATTTTTCCATATATTGTGATTTTTATAGACCAAGGTACCGTATATATATATTACATATTGTCTATTTTTATCCTAATCTAATATAATGTATGCATAACTTTATGAAATAAATGAGATATAATGCAATAGACCCGGTATATGACAACAGGTATTGAGTGCTCACTATAATTTATTTATTAATTCTGAAGTGTAAAAAGTGGCCTGGTCATTAAGGGTGTTTAAGCCATGGGGGCTGAGGTGGTTAAAGACTTCATAGAAGAAATGGACAATGAGAAACAAAAGAGCTGGAGAACCTTCTTTCTCACCCCTTCACTGTCGCCAAGAGGTTGCAATGTGACGATCTAACCCCGGGTAAATTCTTCTTGGAATGGAAGAGCCTGTTATATCACCTGAACAAAAATGGAGGGTTAATAGCTGACGGCATTACATCTTCAATGATGAAAAGAGAGTCTTTTGCTGGAAAATGAAATCTTGTTAGCGGCTATTTTTGTCGACCCAATGAGCCGAATTTTGTTGAACAGTGAACAGACTGCTACTGGGAAAAAGGCACTCTATGATGTAGCAGTTCGCATGAAGAGATTACGACCTGAAATACCTCCACAGGATGAAGTTCTTTTAAGCAATAGTGGTAACTCAGGATCATCTTCTTCAAACGAAGAATTAGACTTTGATTCCTTCTTAGACAAAATGGAAGTTGCTAAAGGAAAGCGACTTCGCATAAGCGTTACAGAACCAGTAAATGTCCAAATAAGAAAATTCCAACAGGAGTTTTGTAAAGCAATAAAAGAAGTTGAAAAGTATGATCGCTCATCAAAACTTACTGTTGAAGAAACCATACTTGTTTATCCAGAGATAGTTAGTGATCTGGCCAGAAGATTATTTTCAGCTCTAAAAATAATAAAGTCCGACTTAAGAGCCTCTATGAAAGAGGATCTGGCAGAGGCAATTCTCTTCCTTAGAACTCTTCATTGAATTGATTTGCATTTGCTAAGCCTATAACTACATTTCAAGATTAATATAAACCATTTCTAGGTTTTACAGATTTAGTTTTTGGTTCATATAGATAAGCTTTGTTTTTGTTCTAAAACAACCAAATAATGTGGTTTGTATTTTTGAACTGGTAAAGTTCCTGTTCCCTTACGTCCTCAACAGCAGCACAGATGGGGTTAACTGCCCCTGTGGACTGGTAGGACCGGCGGAATTTTAATGAGCCCAAGAACCAATAAACGATCTTCAGCTCCCTGAAAGGGAGGAGATCACCCCCCAGCCCACCGTGTTTTTTTCTGTCCTCTGGACAGGTGGACTGGCGTGTCGCTCCCCCTCTGGGAGCTGAAGATTGCTTAGGGGTTTTTTTTTCCCCCCTCCTTAAGCTTAGCTCGCTTTCTATGGATCTCAGTGCCTTTTATTTTAGGCCTGATCATGGCGATTTCGGTCTGGGGTACCGTCGGGGAGGGGGGTGTCCCCTCCCCTCTTCTCTCATCATCTGTAGACGGTGCTCCGTCCCTCCGTTTGAGACTCCAAGGACTGACTATTATTCCTTATCTGGACGATTGGCTTTTCATAGCCTCTTCAGTTCCGATCCTTACCCACCATCTTCAGGTCGCAATCTCTTTTCTCTTCCGCCTAGGCTGGATTATCAACTGGCAGAAGTCGAATGTGAGCCCATCGACTTCAATCCATTACTTAGGATTCGTGGTCGACTCTGTGGAGATGTCCCTCCGGTTGACTCCAGAAAGGAGAGCGCGGATTCAGGACCTGGCAAAGGTCCTTTATGTCCCTCGTCGAGTCTCTATCCGGACTCTCATGAAGATGCTGGGGCTCATGTCAGCGGCTGCGGATGCGGTCCCTTGGGCGCTATGGCACCTCCGTCCTCTTCAGTCGGAGGTCTTACACCTATGGAACGGCAGCCCTGCGGGGCTAGATTCCCTGTCCGGTCAAACCCGAAATTCCCTCAGATGGTGGTTTCAGCTACCACCAGGGAAGTCTATGACCCAACCAGCTTGGGTCATATTGACTACAGACGCGTCCCTTGTAGGCTGGGGCGCTCACCTGGACGGATCCCCAATTCAGGGATCTTGGTCTCCTCTGGAGCGGCATCTTTCCTCCAATCTTCGAGAGATGCGAGCTATCCGGCTAGCCCTCCTTCACTTTGCGCCTCAGATCCGGGGCAAAGCAGTGAAAGTCCAGTCAGACAATATGACTGCAGTTCTCTATATAAACAAACAGGGAGGCACAAGATCATTGCCCCTTCTGTCAGAGATCGGGGTAATTCTTCGGTGGGCAGAGCTGAACCTTTCCCATCTATCTGCCGTTCATATTCGAGGCTCCCTCAATATGATAGCGGACCGCTTAAGTCGAGGATTACCGACCATGGAGTGGTCTCTGCATCCGGAGATCTTCAGGCAGCTAGTTCACAGATGGGGTATGCCAGAAGTGGATCTCATGGCAACCAGGTTCAACGCCAAGGTGATGAGGTTCTGTTCCCTCTACAGGGAAGACAACCCCCTGGCGATAGATTGTCTTCCCTGTGGAGGTTCAGGCTGGCTTACATCTTCCCTCCCTTTTCCATGATACCGAGGGTATTGATGAAAATCCGTCAGGATCAGGCCTCGGTAATAGCCATCATACCGTTTTGGCCCAGAAGATCCTGGTTTACCCAGCTCATTCAGATGAGTCGGGAACAATACTGGAGACTCCCCCCGGAGCAGACCCTGGTGTCGTGGGACACTCACCTCTGCCTAGATCTGCACAGGTTCAACCTGACAGCCTGGAGGTTGATCAGTCCCTTCCCAACATAGAAGGGCTTTCCGAGTCGGTCCTGAGAACTTTGTCGCATTCCCGAGCAGAGTCTACAAAGAAGGCCTACTCCAGGATCATAAGAATCTTCGAGGCATGGTGTGATTCCAGACAGGTGGCGTCTGCAGATCCGCCCCTTCCTGCGATACTTCAATTTCTTCAGGATGGATTAGATAGAGGCCTATCTCCAGCTACCTTGAAGGTACAGGTTTATGCCATCTCGGCCTGTCTCAACAGGCCACATTCTCGGGACCCACTCATCAAACGCTTCCTGAAGGGAGCTGAAAGACTAAAGCCTACTATACTGAAACCTATCCCCCAGTGGGATCTTTCAGTAGTGCTCAGGGGGCTAGCATCTCCCCCCTTCGAGCCCTTGGAGGAGGTAAATTTTAAATTTTTGACTTTAAAGATGGTCTTTCTTCTGGCTATAGCTTCAGCCAAAAGAGTTTCTGAATTGCAGGCTTTCTCCGCAATTCACCCGTACATTATTTTTCTACAGGATAGAGTACTCCTGAAGTTTTTACCTTACTTCAGGCCTAAGGTGCCTACTTTCCAGAACATCAATCAGGTAATATCTTTACCAGTTTTGTTTACAGCCTCCTCCTCTGATACTCCAGCTAGAGACCCGCTGGATATTTCAAGATGCCTCCAGATCTATGTGGATAGATCTAGTGAGTTCAGGATAGATGAGAATCTTCTTATCCTGTTTGCCGGTAAGTCTAAAGGCCGTAAAGCGTCTAAAGCCACCATTAGTCGCTGGATCAAGGAGGCCATTATGGAAGCTTTCGTCTCCCAATCCTTAGATCCTCCTGAGTTTGTGAGAGCCCATTCTACTAGGGCGGTCTCCACCTCGGTTGCGGAGAGAAGACTCCTCCCCTTAGAGTTGATCTGTAAGGCGGCCTCCTGGAGCTCTGAGTCAACCTTCATCTCCCATTATAGGATAGATGCTAGGATGGCAGAGTTTTCGGCTTTTGGGCAGACTGTTCTTAGTTCTGACAGGCATGAGGACCCTCCCTAGGGGATTCTTCTTGCTATCTCCCCATCTGTGCTGCTGTTGAGGACGTAAGGGAATCGTTAATTTCTAACGATAATTTGTTTTCCCTTAGTCCTAACAGCAGCACACAAATATCCCACCCTAAATACATTATGCTTGTTAAAAACACGGTGGGCTGGGGGGTGATCTCCTCCCTTTCAGGGAGCTGAAGATCGTTTATTGGTTCTTGGGCTCATTAAAATTCCGCCGGTCCTACCAGTCCACAGGGGCAGTTAACCCCATCTGTGCTGCTGTTAGGACTAAGGGAAAACAAATTATCGTTAGAAATTAACGATTCCTGATGTTTATGCCTGCTGCTACTATACAGCCACTTGATAAAAAAAAAATGAATAAAATTTTTCTACCGACTCCACAGCCCTGGTTTTTGACCTTGAGTACAATTTCACATTTTGGAACGCTGTCTTCTAAAGGGATTTTGAAAAATTTCTTGTTGTGCTCAATAATTTTTTTTTTTTTGTGAGACAGATTGGACTTTCTGGTTTATCATTATCCTCAGATTGAGCAGTTTTTATTTTGTAGGGCTTGAGTATGTACAGAAAAATGGGCAGAAACAGTAGAAAAAAACACATTGTAGCATTATATTCATAATTTGTTCTACGGTAGCTGGTTTAATCAATAATTTTACCCCCATATTCTCCTGTGCTTAATGATGCCAAATACAGTGGATATAAAAGGTCTACACACCCCTGTTAAAATGTCAGGTTTCTGTGATGTAAAAAAAATGAAACAAAGATAAATAATTTCAGAACTTTTTCCACCTTTTAATGTGACCTATAAACTGTAGGGAAGAAAAAATATAAAAATTAAATAATATGGTTGCATAAGTGTGCACACCCTTAAACTAATACTTTGTTGAAGCACCTTTTGATTTTATTACAGCACTCAGTCTTTTTGGGTATGAGTCTATCAGCATGGCACATTTTGACTTGGCAAGATTTGCCCACTCTTCTTTGCAAAAACACTCCAAATCTGTCAGATTGTGAGGGCATCTCCTGGGCACAGCCCTCTTCAGATCACCCCACAGATTTTCAATCGGATTCAGGTCTGGGCTCTGGCTGGGCCATTCCAAAACTTTAATCTTCTTCTGGTGAAGCCATTCCTTTGTTGATTTGGATGTATGCTTTGGGTCGTTGTCATGCTGAAAGATGAAGTTCCTCTTCATGTTCAGCTTTCTAGCAGAAGCCTGAAGGTTTTGTGCCAATATTGACTGGTATTTGGAACTGTTCATAATTCCCTCTAGCTTAACTAAGGCCCCAGTTCCAGCTGAAGAAAAACAGCCCCAAAGCATGATGCTGCCACCACCATGCTTCCCTGTGGGTATGGTGTTCTTTTGGTGATGTGCAGTGTTGTTTTTAGGCCAAACATATCTTTTGATATTATGGCCAAAAAGTTCAACCTTGGTTTCATCAGACCATAACACCTTTTCCCACATGCTTTTGGGAGACTTCAGATGTGTTTTTGCAAAATGTAGCCTGGCTTGGATGTTTTTCTTCGTAAAAAAAAGGCTTTCGTCTTGCCACTCTACCCCACTCTACCCCATAGCCCAGACATATGAAGAATACGGAAGATTGTTGTCACATGTACCACACAGCCAGTACTTGCCAGATATTTCTGCAGCTCCTTTAATGTTGGTGTAGCTCCTTTAAGGATAGTGTGGCTGAGCAGTCCTCATTCCCCTCTCTGATTAGAGTAATAGTGTGCACGGCGGTCTATCGCTTCGTTCACTTCTTTGTGGCTGATGGAGCAGTGGATTGATGTCTCCAGTTGTAGAGTGCCCATAAATAGAGGGAACAAAGACCAGAGTACATTTGGAGTGGAATGTGCCAAATGTATTGAAACCTCTTAACATTTGGTGCATTGTAGACTGTCCTAGTCCAAAAATGAAATATGTATCTGCATTGAACAGATGTAGATTTGCGCTAAAATATTCCCCATATTCCAACTTTATATTAATTAACCCGTCAGGCTACTTTCACACTCGCGTTTTGGCTTTCCGTCTTTGAGATCCATCATGGGCTCTCACAAGCGGTCCAAAACGGATCAGTTTTCCCCTAATGCATTCTGAATGGAAAAGCATCCGCTCAGAATGCATCAGTTTGCCTCCGTTCAGTCACCATTCCGCTCTGGAGGCGGACACCAAAACGCTGCCTGTAGCGTTTTTCTGTCCACGATGTGGTGTGGAGCGCACAGTGTAAGTCAATGGGGACGGATCTGTTTTCTCTGACACAATAGTGTTCAATGGTGTTCATGACGGATCCGTCATGGCTATCAAATACATAATACAACCGGATCTGTTCATGGCGGATGCATGAGGTTGTATTATTGTAACGGAAGCGTTTTTGCAGATCCATGACTGATCCGCAAAAAAACGCTAATGTGAAAGTTGCCTAAAAGTATTAGGTCTTGCCTTTTCTTGTAAAACTTTTTCAACTTTGGAGAACTGGTTGGTCCCAATTTCTGATGTTTTGTTTTCTCAATTCTATTTTTATTGAACTAAGAGAAAACCAAACGAATACAGCTCAGAATTACAGTACAATAAAGCTATAATAGAGCAGCCATGGAAGTCGGTGACCTTTGACAATTCTTATATTGTGAACATGCAGAGGTACACATTGATAAGTTTGCAAAGCCAAACAACCCAAATAAACAATAAACCTTCAGGGGAAAGGGAAGAAAAAAAAAGGAAGGGTAAAAAGGGGGTTACATTGGCAAGGAATATAGATCACGGTCACCGTTTTAAGATTTACACTGCAGGATAATTGTCTTATACAGCGGGGTATAGCCTAAGAAAGGAAGACCAGGGCTCAACTTTTTGTAGAAGTAAACCTTCCCATTGGGCAGTCGAAGGCGGGTATATCTTTAGCCACAATAACAATAATAAACATTTAGCATCTGGCAGTAAATGTGCGATCAATTTACCCTTCGAGGCATGAAAGGTAGAGTTGGGAGGCCTATTGTTATCATCTCCACTTATACAGTGAAGATGGGTGCACAGATTGTGTTAATATGTCACTCTATGGGGGGAATTTATCAAGAGGGAAAATTTGAAGTCAGTTTTACTTGAGTCTGTGTTGGAGTACTTTATGCCAAATTTATCAAATGCCTCATGTTACTTGATAAATTTGTCTTATCCCTAGTAGTGTTGAGCGAATTTGTGTTTTAAGTTCGGCGTCTAAAGTTCGGGTTATCGAACTATTCCGTTATGGATTCCGCTACCACGGACCATAACTGAATTTAGAATCCATAACAGGATACTTCGATAACCCGAACCCGAACTTTAGACGCTGAACTTAAAACACAAGTTCGCTCAACACTAATCCCTAGACCTAACACTTTTGTCTAGAGAAGCTATTCCAGTTTTCCTACTCCACCTTCCTCCTCGAGTGAGATTACCACTTTAAAAAAAAAAAAAAAAAAAAAGTCTCCATGATAAATCTGGAGTGAAACTCATTAACATAGCTAACCACACCCACTTTCCCACCCACATTACAAAAACTGGAGTGGTGTAAAAATGCAAAAAGTCGCAAAATTTTGTGCAATCGCTTACATTTTGCGCAAATGAGTGCAAAATGTCACAAAAGCCCTATTTTTGCGACTTTTTGACACCAGAATTCTGGAGTAACGGTATGATAAATCAGGCCCTAGGTCTTTCCAAAATGGAGCTGTACGCTTATTGCCCCATCATATGTGAGACAAAGATCCCACCTGCATGCCACATCTCCAACACATTGGACTTTTAGAAAGACCCAGCTGGTATAATCTAATGTTTTTTTTAAAACCCAGTGCCTTCATAATTTGTAAACCTCGACTGCTCAATACCGAAATACAATGACCAAGTGATCTTCACTTTAGTTTCCAGGAGCACCTTGTGTAGGTAGGAGGTCACCTATTGGGTTTCTGTAGATATTCTACTGTGTATGCCCCTCCCCAGCTATAACACAACCGTGTGGCGCCAATGGAATGTGGAGGAGTGGCTTGTATAGACGAATCAACTGAGTACAGTGGTCTTCATTGCGTATGCTTGCCAACTGCACTGGGGGCAGGGAATCCGTGCATGCCCAGAATTGCTGCACGGGGGATACAAGTGTTCATGCTCATCACATGAAGAAAAGTACTGGAGGATGTGTTGAGGAGGTACCCACAGCATAATATCATGGAACATTTTGAGGTGTCATTGCACAGAAATGGGCCATTATAGTGGTTGTGTGCAAACTGTACCTATTTTACAAATCGGGGGTAATAAGCCATCATTATGATTTTTGGAATACCCAATCTCACGTTTTAAGTGCCCAGAGCAGTTACCTGAATTTGAATAAAAAGGTGCCAGTCTAAGGCTCTTTCACACTAGCGTTTTGGCTTTCCGTTTGTGAGATCAATTCAGGGCTCTCACAAGCGGTCCAAAACGGATCAGTGTTGTCCTAATTCATTCTGAATGGAAAAGGATCCGATAGGAATGCATCAGTTTGCCTCTGTTCCGTCTCCATTCCGCTTTGGAGGCGGACACCAAAACGCTGCCTGCAGCGTTTTTTCTGTCCACCATGTGGTGCGCAGCCAAACGGATCCGTACTGACACACAATGTAAGTCAATGGGGATGGATCAGTTTTCTCTGACACAATAGAAAGTGGATCCGTCCCCCATTGACTTTCAATGGTGTTCATGACGGATCCGTTTGGCTATAGAAGAGATAATACAACCGGATCCGTTCATGACGGATGCATGCGGTTGTATTATTTTAACGGAAGCGTTTTTGCAGATCAATGACGGATCCGCAAAAAAAGGCTAGTGTGAAAGTAGCCTAATCTAGCCATTGTATCTTTTCAGAAGGTTAACCCGCTGCTTTTAAGTTTTGCCTTAAAATTGGATATAAACTTTGACTGTGTAATTGCACTTTGTACAAAATAGCTTAATATTTCAAAGTTAGCAAATTGACAGCCACTTGTATTGAGTCTGACTTTTCTAAATGACTTTCAAATGCTGAGAGTGATTAAATCTATTAGCTCAATCAATATTGTGAGCCCTTTGATGTTGATAACTGAAACATGTAAAGCTTGTGCTTTTTTCATATTTTTTTTTTTTTGCCAGTGTTTTTAAGCATTATCAGTATCAGTTTATATGTAGCCACTTTACATTGTTGTGTACATTACATTTTTAATGTTATATGTATGTAGCTATAGAAATTAAAAGTAATTTAAAAGCTCATTATGTTATTAAAGGGGTCTTCCTCTTTTTGAATTGCCGCTCTGTAATGCTACATTTGAGTGGCCGGTAAGTGAACAGTGGATTGGCGGAGGGGCAGGAGGAGTAGGCGGTGTTCACATCATTTCATCTGAGGCCCCATAGGCACTCCACGATATTCTTTTGTCATTGAAGTTAGTATATAAGAAGTCTGTCTCTGTCATATGATGCATCCAGCATCTATTCACTTGAAGGATGGAACAGAAAAACAAAAACGGAGTGACGTCATCAAAGGTCCTTGATCTATAATTAATGCTCACCACAGGTCCTATTCAGTAAAGGGGACAGAAGGAGATGCCGACATCGCGATCAAGTGGATTAAGGGGAGTTAAATGATTTTTTATTTTTTTTTAACCCCTCCAGCGCTGTTTTACTTTGCATTCTGTATTCAGAATGCTATTATTTTCCCTTATAACCATGTTATAAGGGAAAATAATAATGATCGGGTCTCCATCCCGATCGTCTCCTAGCAACCATGCGTGAAAATCGCACCGCATCCGCACTTGCTTGCGGATGCTTGCGATTTTCACGCAACCCCATTCATTTCTATGGGGCTTGCGTTACGTGAAAAACGCACAAAGAGGAGCATGCTGCGATTTTCACGCAACGCACAAGTGATGCGTGAAAATCACCGCTCATGTGAACAGCCCCATAGAAATAAATGGGTCAGGATTCCGTGCGGATGCAATGCGTTCACCTCCCGCAAAGCATCCGCGCGGAAAACTCGCTCGTGTGAAAGGGGCCTAAGAGAAGCAGGACCTACAAAGGTTAGTTAGTGAGCATGATGGCTTCTAGTAACAAAGGGGTTATTTTGGTGGGACCACCCTTTTTTAAGGGTCTACCAAGGATTAGGAAAAAACATGGCCGACCCAAAACAGCACTGCATCTGTCCACAAGTTGTATGTCTGGTATTGCAGCTCAGCACCCTTCAGCCAAACCAAACCAGAGACAACCCATGGGCAGCTATGGTGCTGTTTCTGGAAGAAAGCAGCTGTGTATTTTTAGTTATGTAAAACTTTAACCACTTAAGGACCACAGGTTTATACCCCCCTAAAGACCAGGCCCTTTTTTACAAATCGGCACTACACTACTTTCACCGTTTATTGCTCGGTCATGCAACTTACCACCCAAATGAATTTTACCTCCTTTTCTTCTCACTAATAGAGCTTTCATTTGGTGGTATTTCATTGCTGCTGACATTTTTACTTTTTTTGTTATTAATCGAAATTTAACGATTTTTTTGCAAAAAAATGACATTTTTCACTTTCAGTTGTAAAATTTTGCAAAAAAAAACGAGATCCATATAGAAATTTTGCTCTAAATTTATAGTTCTACATGTCTTTGATAAAAAAAAAATGTTTGGGTAAAAAAAAAATGGTTTGGGTAAAAGTTATAGCGTTTACAATCTATGGTACAAAAATGTGAATTTCCGCTTTTTGAAGCAGCTCTGACTTTCTGAGCACCTGTCATGTTTCCTGAGGTTCTACAATGCCCAGACAGTACAAACACCCCACAAATGACCCCATTTCGGAAAGTACACACCCTAAGGTATTCGCTGATGGGCATAGTGAGTTCATAGAACTTTTTATTTTTTGTCACAAGTTAGCGGAAAATGATGATTTTTTTTTATTTTATTTTTTTTCCTACAAAGTCTCATATTCCACTAACTTGTGACAAAAAATAAAAACTTCTATGAACTCACTATGCCCATCACAAAATACCTTGGGGTCTCTTCTTTCCAAAATGGGGTCACTTGTGGGGTAGTTATACTGCCCTGGCATTCTAGGGGCCCAAATGTGTGGTAAGGAGTTTGAAATCAAATTCTGTAAAAAATGACCAGTGAAATCCGAAAGGTGCTTTTGGAATGTGGGCCCCTTTGCCCACCTAGGCTGCAAAAAAGTGTCACACATCTGGTATCTACGTACTCAGGAGAAGTTGAGGAATGTGTTTTGGGGTGTCATTTTACATATACCCATGCTGGGTGAGATAAATATCTTGGTCAAATGCCAACTTTGTATAAAAAAATGGGAAAAGTTGTCTTTTGCCAAGATATTTCTCTCACCCAGCATGGGTATATGTAAAATGACACCCCAAAACACATTCCCCACCTTCTCCTGAGTACGGCAATACCAGATGTGTGACACTTTTTTGCAGCCTAGGTGGGCAAAGGGGCCCATATTCCAAAGAGCACCTTTCGGATTTCACAGGTCATTTTTTACAGAATTTGATTTCAAACTCCTTACCACACATTTGGGCCCCTAGAATGCCAGGGCAGTATAACTACCCCACAAGTGACCCCATTTTGGAAAGAAGAGACCCCAAGGTATTCGCTGATGGGCATAGTGAGTTCATGGAAGTTTTTATTTTTTGTCACAAGTTAGTGGAATATGAGACTTTGTATGAAAAAAAAAAAAAAAAAAAAAATCAGCATTTTCCACTAACTTGTGACAAAAAATAAAAAATTCTAGGAACTTGCCATGCCCCTCACGGAATACCTTGGGGTGTCTTCTTTCCAAAATGGGGTCACTTGTGGGGTAGTTATACTGCCCTGGCATTTTCCAGGGGCCCTAATGTGTGGTAAGTAGGTAAATGACCTGTGAAATCCTAAAGGTGCTCTTTGGAATATGGGCCCCTTTGCCCACCTAGGCTACAAAAAAGTGTCACACATGTGGTATCGCCGTATTCAGGAGAAGTTGGGGAATGTGTTTTGGGGTGTCATTTTACATATACCCTTGCTGGGTGAGAGAAATATCTTGGCAAAAGACAACTTTTACCATTTTTTTATACAAAGTTGGCATTTGACCAAGATATTTCTCTCACCCAGCATGGGTATATGTAAAATGACACCCCAAAACACATTCCCCAACTTCTCCTGAGTACGGCGATACCAGATGTGTGACACTTTATTGCAGCCTAGATGCGCAAAGGTGCCCAAATTCCTTTTAGGAGGGCATTTTTAGACATTTGGATACCAGACTTCTTCTCACGCTTTGGGGCCCCTAGAATGCCAGGGCAGTATAAATACCCCACATGTGACCCCATTTTGGAAAGAAGACACCCCAAGGTATTCAATGAGGGGCATGGCGAGTTCATAGAAATTTTTTTTTTTTGGCACAAGTTAGCGGAAATTGATATTTTTAATTTTTTTCTCACAAAGTCTCCCGTTCCGCTAACTTGGGACAAAAATTTCAATCTTTCATGGACTCAATATGCCCCTCACGGAATACCTGGGGGTGTCTTCTTTCCGAAATGGGGTCACATGTGGGGTATTTATACTGCCCTGGCATTCTAGGGGCCCTAAAGCGTGAGAAGAAGTCTGGAATATAAATGTCTAAAAAATTTTACGCATTTGGTTTCCGTGAGGGGTATGGTGAGTTCATGTGAGATTTTATTTTTTGACACAAGTTAGTGGAATATGAGACTTTGTAAGAAAAAAAAAATAATAATTCCGCTAACTTGGGCCAAAAAAATGTCTGAATGGAGCCTGACAGAGGGTGATCAATGACAGGGGGGGTGATCAATGACAGGGGGGGTGATCAATGACAGGGGGGTGATCAGGGAGTCTATATGGGGTGATAACCACAGTCATTGATCACGCCCGTGTAAGGCTTCATTCAGACGTCCGTATGCGTTTTGCGGATCCGATCCATCTATCAGTGCATCCGTAAAAATCATGCGGACATCTGAATGGAGCTTTACAGGGGGGTAATCAATGACAGGGGGGTGATCAGGGAGTCTATATGGGGTGATCACCACAGTCATTGATCATGCCCCTGTAAGGCTTCATTCAGACGTCCGGATGCGTTTTGCGGATCCGATCCATCTATCAGTGGATCCGTAAAAATCATGCGGACGTCTGAATGGAGCTTTACAGGGGGGTAATCAATGACAGGGGGGTGATCACCACAGTCATTGATCATGCCCCTGTAAGGCTTCATTCAGACGTCCGGATGCGTTTTGCGGATCCGATCCATCTATCAGTGGATCCGTAAAAATCATGCGGACATCTGAATGGAGCTTTACAGGGGGGTGATCAATGACAGGGGGGTAATCAATGACAGGGGGGTGATCAGGGAGTCTATATGGGGTGATCACCACAGTCATTGATCACGCCCCTGTAAGGCTTCATTCAGACGTCCGGATGCGTTTTGCGGATCCGATCCATCTATCAGTGGATCCGTAAAAATCATGCGGACGTCTGAATGGAGCTTTACAGGGGGGTGATCAATGACAGGGGGGTGATCAATGACAGGGGGGTGATCAGGGAGTCTATATGGGGTGATCAGGGGCTAATAAGGGGTTAATAAGTGACGGGGGGGGGGGTGTAGTGTAGTGTAGTGGTGCTTGGTGCTACTTTACTGAGCTACCTGTGTCCTCTGGTGGTCGATCCAAACAAAGGGGACCACCAGAGGACCAGGTAGCAGGTATATTAGACGCTGTTATCAAAACAGCGTCTAATATACCTGTTAGGGGTTAAAAAAAACACATCTCCAGCCTGCCAGCGAACGATCGCCGCTGGCAGGCTGGAGATCAACTCTCTTACCTTCCGTTCCTGTGAGCGCGCGCGCCTGTGTGCGCGCGTTCACAGGAAATCTCGGCTCACGCGAGATGACGCCTATTGGCGTTAGCGTAGCCTGGGGGAGCCGCCGCAATGACGCCTTTCGGCGTTACAGTTGCGGGAAGTGGTTAAAGAGGTTTCCAATGAAAAAAAAAAATCTAAGTTTTTTTCAAACCAGCTCCTGGATCTGGACATTTTTGTAATTGCACATAATTAAAAATTTTGTATAGCCCCTGAGTTGTTCAATAAAATCTTCTATGTATAGTCCCACAAGCTGTTTGTTTGTTTCCTTATTTCTCTGTCCACCTCAGTAACATCACTGAGGTGGACGCACATGTTCAGTTCCATCCTTCAACCCCCCCCCCCCCCCCCCCCCCCCATCATAGGTATCTACTATTAGAAGCTAGGACATTTATAGGGAGAGAGATGCAGCAAAAAGGATAAGGCCCTGAGAAAGTACACCAACCCCACAAAAAAAAAAGAAATGCCCCCTAGAAATAAACACCCCCACTGAGCTGCCAGCCCGAAAAATCTAGCAGAGCAATTGGAGAAATAAATGGGGAGAATTCTGGATGCATATTAGGCACAGGACTGGTTCTAGCTTTGTTAGAAAGAGATTGCCATGTACTATATGATGTCTGATTTTCATTTTTTATGTTAAAATGACATAACCCATTTAAGTATATAAGAGCAGTGCTAGACAGTGGATGGAACTGTGCAGTTCTGGTGCCCGATGCTGGAGTGCCAAGAGTCGGACCCACATTGATCTCATATCATTGACCTACCCTAAGCATAGGTCATCAATACCTCCGTTCCAGAAAACCCCTGGCAAAACATCCGGAATATGATGTAAGTCAAGAATTATAGAATTTTTACCCACCCATATGTCAAGCTTCTTTGAGGAAAGTATTGAAATGGTGGGAACCAGGAGTGAAAAGACCGCACCCCCCATCCCCCATGATAATACCATTGGAAATCACTCCTTTAGGCCCTTTAAAAATTCAACAGATTTTACTAGCTTCTTATCAGTTGTGTCACTTTTATTATATTCGTCAGTTTTATGCAGAATGATGTGATTCACAGATTAAGTTCACTGCTCGGGGTGTAGTAAAGCATTCCTTTTAATTTTCATGAATCAATTGAACATTTGACTAATTATTAAAGGGAAAGTCGTATCTTTTTGATCGTCCAGAACGCCATAGTCCCCCTTTCCCTCCTTGTATTATCTCTGTAAAAATTCAGAAACCTCCTCAGCCTCCTAAAAATCTGTGCAGTGTAAAACCCAAGACGGGGAACATGCAACTGCAGTACCTCGCCCTCAGTGTGTGTGAGAAGCTGGATACTTTTGTACATTCAGGGAATGCAGGTTCCACATGCATGCCGAGCCCACATTATATTATACCTCTCATGGTGCCACAATGGCCTCCATTATATTTAGGGAGTGCAGGCTCCTGAACAAATTGGAGGCCCGTGAGGCACCAAAGAGGTACATTATAGTGTGGGTTCAGCATGCATGTGGAACCTGCATTCCCTGAATGTAATGGAGGCCGGTATGGCACCAGTAGATTGTGGTATTAGTGTTAGTGTCCCGTCTTAATGAGATCGCCTTGACGCCGGCAGACAACTCAAATAACTTTGTACAAAATTTATTTGCCAAGGATCTCAAATTTGTAAGGCAGCGTTAGCATTTTACATTTCCTACAGTGAGTATGGCACTATTGTATTCACTTTAGGGTCCATTCACACGTCCGTAGAATGTGTCTGCATCTGTTCCACAATTATCCGGAACGAGTGCAGACCCATTCATTCTCTATGGGGCAGGAATGGATGCGGACAGCGCACAGTGTGCTGTCCGCATCCGCATTTCTGGAGCGTGGCCCCATTCAGAAAAAAACTTCCGGTCCGTGGCTCCAGAAAAAAATAACTGCGGACAAAAATAGGCAGTTTTATGGGGGTGCCGGCCGGGTGTATTGTGGGGTTCTGTGCCTCAATTTCGCACCGCACCTTCCAGATTGCGGACCCATTCAAGCGAATGAGTCGGATGTGATGAGCCACATTGCGGGCCACAATAGAGGCACGCCCAAGCAACGGCCGTGTACATGAGGCCTTATCGAAAGAATTTGTTGGTACAGGTCAAAAGACCTGTGTTGCGTGCAAGTGCCTGTGGGTGACTCATTACGTTTGGCTGGTTTCTTTAGGCATCGTGTAATTCTTGCTTGTTTCTAGAAATACAAGTTGTATTACAGTACACAAAGCCCTCACTAGGTGTCGCTGCAGTCTGGGTGACACACCCATGAATATAACTGCTCCGATCTTTGTGGAATGCAGAACATTATCTCAAGTAATCTCATGATTTCAAGAATTTTGACCAAGTAGCTGCAATCAGTGTTGAATCAGAAAAGAATGTCCCAGTGGTACTTATATTTTAGTAGATTTTGGCTTCCTGTGAATAACGCTGGTGTTATGAAAATTGGTAATGATCCAAATCATTTTAAACAAGTAACAAAGTTGTACGTTTTAGATGATGTATTTTTCGCTCTATAAGACGAACCTGGCCATAAGACGCATTGAGGTTTTAGAGGAGAAAAATTACAAAAATATATTTCATCAGACCAGATTAAAAAATAAATAAAACAACTTGCCTCTCCTGTTCTGGACGGCTCCGACACTCAGGAGATCCAGTGCGCTCTTCCTGCTGTGCTGCACTGTGACCTGACGTCGCACAGCATCAGGTCATAGTGCTTGCTTGTGTGCACTACGTCCTATCGCTGTATGCTGTCAGGCAGGGGCGGAATGGGCACTTAGTGGCCCTGGAAAAAAATACTATAAGTGGCCGTATTTTGTAGACGGGTCCAAATTGACAGATGGCAGGGCCAGCATAAGTAGGCAGGACCAGCAATACTGTAGTGCTGCACAAAATGCTGCCCCAACAGAACCAAATACCGCAGTCCAGCATAGAATACTGCTATCCTAGCTGCAGTATTTAACTGTATCATCATTCCTGGGGACGCCAATACAGTTGAATGCAGGAGGGCCGTTTCCGCCACTGGACAGGTGCATAAGCACCTGATGCGCCTAGCTTTATTTAGTGCAGAGCATCAGATGGCTATGTATTTGGTAGAGTGCTTGGGTGACCTCCTGGTCCACTAGGAAATTTCCCAGTAGAGTCTTTGACTAGTCCACCCCTGCTGTCAGGACACAGGAGAGCGCAGAGCGAGCCCGGAGAAGACCAGAAAGCGGTGAGTAATACCAATGCTAGCAGTGCTTCACTCACGGCCCTACTGTACTAATGAGCGCCTCCATAACGGAAGCACTCGGTATTCGCTTTATAAGATACAGTGCCATTTTCCCCACTTTTGGGAGGAATACAAGTGAAATCGACGCCAGTGGCTGGCGTCAATTTCAATTTAGGCCCACTGACTGCTGGAGATGTGCCTAATTTATAACAAGGTGTGCACCTCATCATAAATTAGACGCATCTTCCGGCAGCACAGGGGACATCATAGACCGGTATAAAACACTGCTCCATGATGAATTCCCCCCATTTTCTTTATACCCTTCTCACTTGTCTTCTAGTCCCATTGAAACTAGAAATCTAAGGGTCAGCCTTGGATTTCTTCAGCGGATTCTGTGGAGGGTACAAATAGGCTTATACCAATGTGTTTTGAGCATGTGAACAAGCCCTTACTAGGACATGTATTAGAGAATGGAGTACCGCACACAATTTTTCCTTTCCCGGTACCAGCAAAGACCCGACGGTCATCAATCAATAGTATATAGTATAGTGTAGACACCCCACTACCTCTGACCACAGAAATTCGAAGTCGCTGAAGAAGGTCCTTATGGACCGAAACGTCTGGGTATAATATGGAAAGTGGTTACACAGTATTTAATTTCCTATAAACTGGATCATGAACCTCTAATTGTGAAAATGACTAAATAAAATCACCTTTAAATTGCAAAGACTATCCTGTGTGCCAGATATTCTTACTAGGTGATGTGCACTGAGAGGTGACACAGTCTCATCACATAGGGCAGGTGGAAGGTTTGGGCATCACTTCCATTCTTGACCGGCTTATGACATCCCTGTTTCACCGTTTGGCACTGCCACACTGGTATCATCGATTGCTGTTTGGACAGGGGAAATTGCCGTTGGCTGTACAAACATGGTATTACATGCAGCCATTGTGGATACTTTGTAAAACATGGATGACTCAAGTCATACACATTTAGACCTGCTGTTTATTAGGTGATCTTTTCTCTCTCCGTGCCCTCTATGAGATCCACATGCACTAATATACCTTAGACGGGGGTGGTCATTTTTTCAGCAGTATTTTTTTCACTCTTTCTTGCTAATTTTGATCAGGTATGTTCTGAGGCAGCAGATTTCTCACAGAATTTTCAGTAAAAAGTCCAGGAGATATCCATGCCCATGCTGCCGATACAACCCCATTCAGATCTATAGAAATTATTTTCAGTCTCAGAAATTTCTACAACAAATCTACCTTACAATATATACAGGGAGTCTGAAACAAACTTCTCACCTCGTCATTGGTTCAGTGACCTGCCACACTATTGGAACCTGACCAGAAGTTCCAAGTGTTGACTCAATCTCAATCCAACTGAGTGAGCATCTGTGGGATGTGCCAGACAATCAAGTCCGAGCTATAGAAGTGCCACCTCCTAACTTATACAACCAAGGACCTGCTGTTAACATTTTGGTGCCAGATACCACAAGGCTCTATCAGAGATCTTGTGGAGACCATGTCTCGGGTCAGAGCTGCTGGTAAATGAGACACTGGTATTTTTCTGAATTTACGGACTGGTAATATGGTCATGGTTGAAGCTCAGGAATTACCGTGAAGAAACCATGCACAGCTTAATGATAAGTACTTCAAGTTTGCATACAAAGTTGTGTAATGCCTCATTCACACAGTCAGTGTTCAGTGATTTCCATCAGTGATTTTGAGTCAAAACCAGGTGCGGCTCTGAACACAGAACCGGTGCAGGTCTTTCCCTTTATATCTCATGTCTGTGGAGGCTCCAATCCTGGTTTTGGATTAACACTGCTTTTTCAGTTTTGTTTTTGCTTTTTTTTTTTTTTAACCGCCTCACGTCCGCCCATAGGATGGGTGGACGTCTATTTCTGACAGCACGTTTTAAAACGTCCTGTCAGAAATAGCAGCTGCACGCTAATCGTGCAGCTGCTGATCGGGTTGCCCGCTGTCAGTGACAGCAGGGCAACCCTAAGACAAGGCAGGGACAGTTCCCAGGTGTCCCTGCCTTCACGATCGCTGCAGACACAGCGCTCACCGAGCGCTGTGTCTGCAGAGAAGGAAGCGCTGTGCGCTTCCTGTTCCGGCCCGGCGGTCATGTGACCGCCGTGACCGGAGAGTGCAGGGGCTGTGTGAGGTCTCTCAGAGACCTCGATCAGCCCTGCTGTGAGGCTGTACAGCGCAGGATTGCTGCTGTACAGCCTCTATAGGGGTGCATTTGTCCTGTAACTGGGGCTACTATCTCAGCCCCAGTTACAGGAGAAATCAACTGTGAAAAAAAAAAGAAAAAGTGAAGCAAATGTCCCCCAGAGGTCTTGTATGACCTTATGGGGGACGAAAAGTGTAAAAAAAAATAAAAAAAAATAAAGGGTTGAAAAAATAAAATAAAATAAAGTTTCACATGTAAAAAAAAAAAAAGTTCCCAAGTTAGGAATAAAAAAAAAAAAATTAAAATAGAAAAAATAAAGTAAAATAGACATATTTAGTATTGCCGCGTCCGTAAAAACCAGCTCTATAAAAATATCACATGACCTAACCCCTCGGGTGAACACCGTAAAAAAAAAAAAAAAAAAACTGTGTCAAAACAAGCAATTTTTGTCACCTTGCATCACAAAAGGTGCAACACCAAGTGATCAAAAACGCGTATGTCCCACAAAATGGTACCAATAAAACCGTCACCTCATCCCGCAAAAAATGAGCCCCTACATAAGAAAATCTCTCAAAAAATAAAAAAACTATAGCTCTTAGAACATGGAGACACTAAAACATAATTTTTTTGGTTTCAAAAATGCTATTATTGTGTTAAAGTGAAACAAATAAAAAAAAGTATACATATTAGGTATTGCCGCGTCCGTAAAAACCAGCTCTATAAAAATATCACATGACCTAACCCCTCGGGTGAACACCGTAAAAAAAAATAAAAAAAAACTGTGTCAAAACAAGCAATTTTTGTCACCTTGCATCACAAAAGGTGCAACACCAAGTGATCAAAAACGCGTATGTCCCACAAAATGGTACCAATAAAACCGTCACCTCATCCCGCAAAAAATGAGCCCCTACATAAGAAAATCTCTCAAAAAATAAAAAAAACTATAGCTCTCAGAACATGGACACATTAAAACATAATTTTTTGGTTTCAAAAATGCTATTATTGTGTAAAACTTTAATAAATGAGAAAAAGTATACATATTAGGTATCGCCACGTCCGTAACAATCTGCTCTATAAAAATGTCACTTGACTGAACCCCTAAGGTGAACGCTGTAAAAATAAATAAATAGAAACTGTGCTAAAACAACCAATTTTTTGGTCACCTTGCCCCATAAAGTGTTATATTGAATGATCAAAACATCATATGTACCCAAAAATAGTACTAATAAAACTGGCACCTTATCCCCTAGTTTCCAAAATGGGGTCACTTATTGGGAGTTTCTACTGTAAGGGTGCATCAGGGGGCTTCAAATGGGACATGGCATCTAAAAACCATGTGGAGTTCCTTTCCTTCTGCGCCCTGCCGTGTGCCCATACAGCAGTTTACGACCACATGTGGGGTGTTTCTGTAAACCGCAGAATCTGGGTAATAAATATTGAGTTTTGTTTGGCTGTTAACCATCGATGTGTTAGAGAAAAAAATTGATTAAAATGGAAAATCTGCCAAAAAAGTGAAATTTAAAAATTTGATCTCCATTTTCCTTTAATTCTTGTGGAACGCCTAAAGGGTTAACAAAGTTTGTAAAATCGGTTTTATATACCTTGAGGGGTGTAGTTTCTACAATGGGGTCATTTATGGGGGTATCCACTATGTAGGCCCCACAAAGTGACTTCAGACCTGAACTGGTCCTTATAAAGTGGGTTTTGGCAATTTTCTTAAAAATTTGAAGAATTGCTTCTAAACTTCTAAGCCTTCTAACGTCCTAAAAAAATAAAATGACATTTCCAAAATGATGCCAACATAAAGTAGACATATGGGGAATGTTAAATAATAAATATTTTATGAGGTATCACTTTCTGTTTTAAAAGCGGAGAAATTGAAATTTAGAAAATTGCGATTTTTTTTTTAAAATTTTTGGGTAAATTTGGGATTTTTTCATAAATAAAGGTGAAATATTTTGACTCAAATTTATGACTATCATGAAGTACAATGTGTCACGAGAAAACAATCTCTGAATGACTTGGATAAATAAAGGCGTTCCAAAGTTATTACCACATAAAGTGAGATATGTCCGTTTTGCAAAATTTGGCCTGGTCAGGAAGGGGGCAAAGGGCCCAGATGGGAAGTGGTTAACATATGTATTTTCAGTTATTTTAGATGTGTTCTCCATTAATATACATAGCTGTGTTCTCATGTCTGATTGTGTAGCTGTGACCTCTATGTTTCTAAATTAGCACCGTAAAGAAGATATGGAAGGATATCACCATCTTACTTTATTCTTGTTTCAGTCAGGAGAATGCAGACCAATGGTTTATTGATCCAGGTATTCCCTCTACATGACCAGGAAGAACTGAAGCGACTGAGTTTCCAATGGTACCACCAGGTCAGGTTCACTTACCAGCCCATAGGTGAGAACACTTTCCTCCTTTCTTTTTTCTCTGGTTGTTTAGGATGTATTCACACTTGGCAGATGTGTTGCATTTCTGTGAGTTTCTTATTCATCTGAATGTGTCTTGAAGAATCCATTTTCTTAACCACTAAAACCGCCCCTTTCAGATTTTCAGTTACGGAAATTTTTGCAGCAAATGTGCCGCACAAGAATTCAGGGTTATAGTGTTCATGCTCCTACACCTAATGATATACCTGGTAGTATTGTGCTTTGAAAGGCCATGTTCACTTAAAGCGATTATTTACCACTATGGAGATGGCCTGAGATAGGTGGGGGATTTCTCCCTTCGCATAGCAATGGGTGAATTCTGCAGCCTTTTAAGTTTCAGGCGAATGACTTGAGATCGAGATTCCAGGAGAGAGGGTATCCTGACAGGACCCTCAGACTGGCATATGAAAAAACTAAAACGCGAACTGAACTTCTTCACCCCACAACCAGCAGGGTGAAGGAATCTCTAGGTACTGTCCGGGTAATAGGAACTTTTGATGCGGCGGCTTCCCAGGTGAAGAGAATCCTGGCACGACACTGGGATACTCTCCTTATGGACCCGGACCTCTCTGATGTTCTTAGCCCTACCGTCTCCCTCACTTTTAAAAGAGGCAATAATCTGAGGGATAGACTGGTGCACAGCCATTTTGCCCCACCGGCGAAGCCACGGACGGGTTGCCACAGATGCGGACACTGCAGTTTCTGTGGCAACCTGTCACAAGGAAAGACTTTCATTGGGGAACCAAATAATACCGTCTACCAAGTGAAGGGCTTCATAAATTGTCGTACGGCGGGTGTGATCTATCTGGCGACGTGCATATGTGGACTCCGCTATATAGGTAAAACCTTCAGGGAGTTACGTAAGCATATGGGGGAGCATCTCGGTGATATCCGAAATAATAGAGACACCCCTATAGCGCCCCATGTACAGGCTTCCCATGATGGATGCACCTCGGCCATCAGTTTCTTGGCCATTGAACGGGTACTGAAACCCACACGAGGGGGTGATTGGAATAGACTCAATTTACAGAGAGAGTGTTGGTGGACGTTCGCCTTAAATACGGTCGCCCCTCACGGTTTAAATGAGCAAATAAACTTCAGCTGTTTCCTCTAAATGCCACTTTTTCAGTTTGAATCCTGGTATCATTTCTCCTGGTCAGTTAACCCCTGTATATATCTTTGATCCAAGAGGGGGACAATGGACACATACTGTCATTTCCCCCTCATTTAAGAGGGACATTGAGGTTATGGTCCTACCAGACCAACGAGTGGTTTGCTCCCCTTTGATTCTCTCTATATTCTATTCTCCTAAATTACTGGAGCCGAATTCCGCCCATTAATATACCCTTAAGAGGGGGACGCGATTTTGCCGATCACATGGCCATGCTGATGATACACCTCCTGTGACGTCATGAATAGGCGCCGGAGGTTGTGGGACGCTTTACATGGCCCTACAGCTCCTATAAGGGGGCTATTTTCGCCCCATTAGTTGCCGGTCACCCCACCACTGCAGACACCACCACCCTGGGTCCTTGCTTGATGGTGGATTTAGAGCCATACGCCGACCGCTGCCAACTAAATGTAAGTGATCTGCCTCCATGGCCCCATGAGGGCTGACTGATGGAGGTTCATCTATGCTACGTTACTTTACTTACTTTTGTTTTTCTACCTTTAATGTTATTCTCAGACTCAGCCATACCTTGACTGCACTAATTGCCCCGTGTCCCCTGATGAATCTTGGGGCATCCTCTGAAGAAACGCGTCGGGACACATGAGTATATCCCCCACCCCATCCCCTTGTAGTGTATTTATTGTGGGGTTACGTCTCTATTATTTTGTACATATGTGGTTCCCCTGGACGGGCTTCCTTTTTTCTTTCCTGTGCTAGGGCCTTATTAGGGTTACCTATACAGGAAGAGAGTTCCAGTCTGGGCCACCCCTTGCGGGGCTTTTTGGACCCGGTCCCGTGGACACACTTTGTAGGGCGGACCAGGACAAGTAGGGAGGCAATATGGCCAGTTGGTTAGATATTCTGACACAGTCTCGCCCGTCTTGCCACTATTGGTCCAGTCCACCACCCACATTTTCTGTTGGTTTATGTAATTGTTTTTGCTCACTCACCACACCTGGCTGAATGTGTGCATGTCTTACTTGTTGTATGTCTGTAGGGGCCGTCTTTTATCTCCTATACGCCAATAAAAGTTACGTTTTTTACTAAGTATACTGCCCCTCATAGTTTTTTCCTTTTTTTTCCCGTGAATTCTGCAGCAAAATTTAGAACATATCTGCAGCAGAATAGAAAATGCTGCCTTTAAATCCAGGCTGTTTTATTAGGGACTTAAACCTTATTCGCATTCCTTTTACTGTACTTCTGACTACAGATAATTTTTTGTGTCAATTCTGCATCAAAAATTCCCCTTCATGGGGAATCGGCTTAATGGGTGTTATGACACGGTGCGATTCCAGACCAATTATTGGGAACGAGTGTTCGTATTCCCAATAATTGGCCTGAAATCATGCCGTATCATTGGACCTTAACACCCATTAAGCCATGTGGATTTTTGATGCAGATTGCACACCAAAAGTCAGAAGCACAGTATACTCGTATAATTGAGCAGCCGATCATCTGATGAGCAAGCAAAAACGTACTCATTGGCTGATAGGCATCCTTCATCAGGAGTCAAGCAAACAGGAGTCAGGATACCAGTGGCAGTCTTGTACGTCTTGTGCGATTTTTGAATTCCTGACTGTGAATGTAAAATGTTATTTTAGGACGGTCCGCAGACATTTATTTTTATGACGTCACATGAACTTTCCAATCTACATGGATAAATAACTCTTATTTCTGTGCATTGAAGTGGCTGTGAAGATTAGGTTCTCCTATTGCATTTGATTGTCAGGAGAGCAACAAGTGAATGTTGCTTATCGGTGGGGATGTTGGACCCCTACTGATCTGAAATCGATGACCTATATGGAGAGTAGGTCATCAATATCTAAAAGGTAGATAACCCCCTATAAGGCTGCCATTTTATCCCTTAAAGGGGTTCTCCAGGAATGATTTAAAATGGCTGCCAGAAACCTGCCGTAGAAGGGGAGTAGGACTGGTTGAAATCACTTGCAGAGCTGCCTATGGGGTAACTCCGTACACTACTGTAGAATAGATGGTAATGAAGTGATCCTGCCTATGATATGCCATCATGGCTGAGCAGCCTGACAGGAATGCTCAACAATGTGTAATATTATGCAAGTGCCAGAGCATAGTGTGTAGTGAGATCAAGTCCCTTCACCCTCCTAGGCAGCTCTGGAGGAAACCAGTCCTGCTCACCTTCTAGGACAGCTTTAAGTGTGTATATGATGAAAACTTTTTGGCTTTAAAAATGGCTAACATGATTAGTGCATGGCACTTACAGGTAAAGCACATAAAAGCATGTTCGCCAGTACCTGCCATGTTGGACAAAATTTGCAACGCAAAACCACTGTGATATATGGAAACCAAAGGCGTTTTCCCCTTGTAGTTCCCAGCACAAAGCAAAAACTGGATCTACACTGCAACATGTTGTGCGACACCCCACGTGCCTGCCGATCTGCTGTTTGGGAGTGGGAGTAGGTCCAGTGGCAGAAGTACATGGCCCATCAAGTAGTGGACGGAGCTTTTCACTGCAGCGCTGCTCCCACTGAAGTGAATTGGAGCAGTGCTGCAGCAACCGGCTCCACCCACTACACAGACTTCTAGTGCCGGAGCTACTCGGGAACAGCTGACCAGATGTTGATGGGTTTTCCTGAGTCTAGGCCATCAATACTAAAATCCTGGAATCCCCCTTTAAAGAAGTTGTGTCACTTCAGCAAGTGGCATTTATCATGTAGAAAAAGTTAATACAAGGCACTTACTAATGTATTGTTATTGTCCATATTGCTTCCTATGCTGGCTAGATTTTCCATCACATTATACACTGCTCGTTTCCATGGTTATGACCACCCTGCAGTCCTCCCTGGTGACCGGGAACGTGGGAGCACACATAGGCTAGTGCTTTTTTCCTATAGTGTGCAAGCACGACCACTGCTGCTGGATTGTGGGTGGTCGTAACCATGGAAACGAGCAGTGTATAATGTGAAAAATAAATCCAGTCAGCAAAGGAAGCAATATGGACAATAACAATACATTAGTAAATGCCTTGTATTAACTTTCTCTACATGATAAATGTCATTTGCTGAAGTGACACAAGCCCTTTAAGAGTATAATATGTTAATTGTACATTTTTTCTCCGTTTTCACCAATGCCTCTTGTTTGCAGATAAAATCCGTCATTACTTTGGAGATTCTATTGGATTGTACTTTGGTTTCTTAGAATACTTCACTTTGGCCTTAATTCCAATGGCCCTCATAGGCATACCGTATTACTTTTTTGCCTGGGAGGACTATGACAAATATGTTATCTTTGCTACATTCAACCTTGTGTGGTCTACGGTTATCCTGGAAGTATGGAAACGGTACTCCTCAGCAATGACCTACAAATGGGGGACGTTGCTAATGAAGAGGGAGTTTGAGGAACCCAGACCTGGCTTTCATGGAGTGCTGGGCGTCAACCCTGTCACAGGCAAAAAAGAACCTACCTACTCCAGCTTAAAGAGGCAGCTACGAATATATCTGGTTTCTGTGCCTTTTGTGTGCCTTAGCTTGTATGTCGCAATTTACGTGATGATGATTTACTTTAAATTGGAGGGCTGGGCCATAAGATATAACCATGAGCAACAGTCAACCTTCAGTGGCCTTCTGCTGTTTGTCCCAAGCATCATTTATGCAGTTGTGATTGAAATCATGAACCGTATTTACAGATATGCTGCAGAGTTCCTCAATAATTATGGTAAGACCCTGGATTAATACACAACAAATTGTGAAAATATTAATGAACTGAGTGCTGGCGGACATGCATGCTCAGCCACTCTCCCTAGAGCCACATACTTGCTACTTTGTGTTGGCCTATCACATAAAATCCCAATAAAATACATTTAAATTGAACCTGTCACCGGGATTTTGTGTATTGAGCTAGCACATCCACAATACCCAACCCCCATAGCTCTCTGTGCTTTTATTGTGTAAAAAAAACCCTATTTGATACATATGCAAATTACCCTGAGATGAGTCCTGTACGTGAGATGAGTCAGGGACAGGACTCATCTCAGGGTAATTTGCATATGTATCATATCATTTTTTTAAAAGCGCACAGAGCTATGGGGACTGGATATTGCGGATGTGCTAGCGGCCATCTAGCAGCCCATGTCCTCAGCTCTATACACAAATCCCGATGACAGGTTCCCTTTAAGTTTGTGGGTGTAAAGTGAAAAAAAATTGGAAAAGTTCAAGCTTTAGGCTATTCATAGGGTCGTTCATAAATGGACCTGTGCCGGGGTTGTTAGGAAATAATGTCCTAATTATATAAAATGTGAGCTGTGGACGTTTGCTTTAAAGGGAACCGGTTATGTTGAACATGGTGTTTGAGCTGCAGGCAGCATGTTACAGAGCAGGAGGAGCTGAGCAGATTGATATATACTTATATAGGTTTATAGAAAAAGATTTAGTAAAACTTGTATTTCATTCATTTAGATTCCTGCTCATTCTGGGCTTTGAAGTCCAGGAGGCCTCCTATCAGTGATTGACAGCCTTCCCTCTATGACTGTGTATACAGAGGTAGATGTCTATCACTGATAGGACCGCCTCCTGGACTTCAAAGCCCAGAATGAGCAGGAATTTAAAGGGGTTCTGCACTTTGATTTAACTGATGATCTATCCTCTGGATAGATCATCAGCATCTCACCGGTGGCGGTCTGACACCCGGGACCCCCGCCGATCAGCTGTTTGAGAAGGCAGCGGCGCTCCAGCAGCGGGTTGGCCTTCTCACTGTTTACCGCTGGCCCAGTGACGTCACGACTAGTATCAACTTGCCTGGGCACGGCTAAGCTCTGTTCACTTGAATGGATCTTAGCCGCGCCCAGGCCAGTGATACTAGTCGTGACGTCAGTGGCCCAGCGGTAAACAGTGAGAAGGCCGCGGCGGTACGGGAGCGCCGGCTGCCTTCTCAAACAGCTGATCGGCGGGGGTCCCGGGTGTCGGACCCCCGCCGATCAGAAGCTGATGAGCTATCCAGAGGATAGATCATCAGTTTAAACAAACTGCAGAAACCCCGTTAGAGTGAAATACAATTTTTACTGAATCTTTTCCTATAAAACTATATATCAATCTGCTCAGCTCCTCCTGCTCTATAACATGCTGCCTGCAGATGACTTTGTATTGTCATGATGACTGGTTCTCTTTTTAAAGAGGACCCGCCAGCTCTCCTGACATGTCTGTCTTAGTAACCACTTAACATTCCCTATAGTAATACAATTCTGGTGTACTCGTAAAACTCTGCTTTGAGCCATTCTTCTGTTATTCCTATTAGAAATTTCAGAATAACTTGTCAGCTACCATTGTGGGTGCGTCCCTATATTTTCTGACAATATCCAGTCAGGGATGACAATGTCGGGCATTGTATCGACATGCCCCTTTGGCAAGGGAATTTGGATAAACTCAGTTGTCACTTTATTCATACATTTCTTTGTAGGAACAGCACAGTGCAGAATTCAAAGCCTTGTTATTACAGGGGAAATGAGAATGTACTAAACCAGACCTGTCAGGAGAGCTGAGCCGTCCTCTGTTAAGTTTTGGATCACAGACTGATGGCTGGATAGAACTCCTTCAGGATTTTTTTTGGGAACTGATTTGGATTATGAGCTTTAACGTGGATCCAAACTTAGTCTAGATGACACGTTACAAAGAATAGACACATATTTCGTTTACCCAGCGTATTATATTTTTATAATTGACTTTTTTTTTTAACAGAGAATCATAGATTGGAGTCGTCACACCAGAACCACTTGGTCCTGAAGGTCTTAGTGGTAAGTTGTGCTTTACGTTTTTGCTCACTTGCTGTGAGTGAGAATTAGGTAAATTGATTCCTTATATCTTGTCATCCTAAATAGATTTAGTTTTGTTAGGCTACTTTCACACTGGCGTTTTGGCTTTCCGTTTGTGAGATCCGTTCAGGGCTCTCACAAGCGGTCTAAAACGGATCAGTTTTGCCCTAATGCATTCTGAATGGAAAAGGATCCGCTCAGAATGCATCAGTTTGCCTCCGATCAGTCTCCATTCCGCTCTGGAGACGGACACTAAAACGCAGCTTGCAGTGTTTTGCTGTCCGCCATGTGGTGCGGAGCAAGACAAATCCGTCCTGACACACAATGTAAGTCAATGGGAACGGATCAGTTTTCTCTGACACAATAGAAAACGGATCCGCCCCCCATTGACTTTCAATGATGTTCATGACTAGTGTTGAGCGAACTTCTGTTTTAAGTTCGGCGTCTAAAGTTCGGCTTCCGGTTAGCGGAGAATCCCGATATGGATTCCGAATTCCGTTGTGGTCCGTGGTAGCGGAATCAATAATCGGCCATTCGGAATCCATATCGGGATTCTCCGCTAACCGGAAGCCGAACTTTAGACGCCGAACTTAAAACAGAAGTTCACTCAACACTATTCATGACTGATCCGTCATGGCTATAGAAGACATGATACAACCGGTTCCGTTTATGACGGATGCATGCGGTTGTATTATTGTAACGGAAGTATTTTTGCAGATCCATGACAGATGCGCAAAAAACGCTAGTGTGAAAGTAGCCTTACAACAGCGGTTGCGGTGCTAGAAGGCCACGTCCGCAGCATCTTACAAACAGTCGTGTCCCACTGGGCTAATCAGTGAGATGCTGAGGGGACACTTTTAGGAGAAATTTGACTGGAAGTGTTCACGAGGAGGAACACCAATGTGCTTGTTTTTTAGGGCATCTTTTGGATTATTTAAAATAAAGGGGCCTGTCATAGTGACACTGACTTTTTTTAGGCATAAAGTTGATATATAAAGTAAGTACTTACAGTACAGGGGATGATAGCCCATTTATTTTACGCAGACTGTTTGCTTAGCTAATTTACGCTGGGTTCACACCTGAGCATACGCTGTTGCGCTCTGTATGCGCGATTTCATCGGGCGTTTCCATACGCGGCTCCGGAAACAAGCAAACGCCCATTGTCGCGCGTTCCCGAAAGTCTATGTATGGGAACCGCGACCATACGCCCCAAAGAAGCTCCTGTACTCCTTGGGGCGTAGGGTGTTTTACAGCGCGTTTGTACACGCTGTAAAACGCTCAGGTGAGAGCCATGCCCATAGGGAATCATTGGTTCTTGCCTGTTGAGCGTTTTACAGCGCGTAGGAACGCGCTGTAAAACGCTCATGTGTGAACCCAGCCTTATAGCTTGACTCCATTAGGGCAGAGCTGTGATCTATGACTACAGATTAGCTACTGTGCCTACAGGGAGTCTGCAGTAGTCTGAGACACGCCCCTGTCTTATCATTGGTTCAGACTGCTGATTCCCTCCCCCTGCAGCTCTGCCTCCTCGGTTTGGCTGCTGTGTACTGTATAAAGTCTATGACAGGCTCAGTATGAAGCCAGTATATGGTGAGCTGAAGTCTATTAAAATGAGTGTAGAGTGATTATAACATACACATGACTAAATCACTAGTGCCCAAATACAGATTGGAAAGGTAGATTAGATAGATGTATAGAGAGAGCTAGATTAGGATAGATCAATAGAGAATAGAAAGACTAGATAGGATTAGAGAGATTACATAGATAGCTAGATAGACTCATATATTAGAGAGAATAGAGATTAGATAGATTAGAAAGATTACATAGATGAGAGAATAAATTAGATTAGAGTAAATAGGTAGACATGTTAGAGAGTAGATTAATTAGAGAGATTAAATGGATAAGATATTAGATCATAAAGAATAGATTAGAGAGGATACATGGATATATAGATTAGAGAGATTGAGTAGACTGATAGAATAAAGAAGATACATTAGAGAGGACAGATAGATTACAGAGGATAGATAGATACAGTGAGGAACAGAAGTATTTGAACACCCTGCGATTTTGCAAGTTCTCCTGATTAGAAATCATGAAGGGGTCTGAAATTCACATTGTATGATTTTTAAAGAATGTATTTGTCTTGCACTGCTGAACATAAGTATTTGAACACCTGAGAAAATCAGTGTTAATATTTGGTACAGAAGCCTTTGTTTGCAATTACAGAGGTCAAACGTTTCCTGTACTTCTTGACCAGGTTGGCACACACTGCAACAGGGATTTTGGCCCACTCCCTCACACAGATCTCCTCTAGATCTGTCAGGTTTCGGGGCTGTCGCTGAGCAACACTGAGCTTCAGCTCCTTCCAAAGATGTTCTATTGGATTTAGGTCTGAAGACTGGCTAGGCCACTCCAGAACCTTGATATGCTTCTTACGGAGCCACTCCTTGGTTATCCTGGCTGTGTGCTTCGGGTCGTTGTCATGTTGGAAGACGCAGCCAGGACCCATCTTCAATGCTCTGACTGAGGGAAGGAGGTTGTTGCTGAAAATCTCACAATAAATGGCCCCATGTATCCTCTCCTTAATACAGTGCAGTCATCCTGTCCCCTTTGCAGAAAAGCACTCCCAAAGTATGATGTTACCACCCCCATGCTTCACAGTAGGGATGGTGTTCTTGGGATGCAACTCATCCTTCTTTTTCCTCCAAACATGACGAGTGAAGTTTAGACCAAAAAGTTCTACATTGGTATTATCTGACCACATGACTTTCTCCCATGCCTCCTCTGGATCATCCAGATGGTCATTGGCAAACTTCAGACGGGCCTGGACATATGATGACTTAAGCAGGGGAACCTTCCATTCAATGCATGATTTGAAACCATGACGGCTTAGTGTTCTACCGACAGTGACCTTTGAAACCGTGGTCCCAGCTCTCTTCATGTCATTGACCAGCTTCCCCCTTGTAGTTCTGGGCTGATTCCTCACCTTTCTTATCATCTGTCATACCCCACGAGGTGAGATCTTGCATGGAGCCATAGTTTGAGGGAGACTGACAGTCGTCTTTAGCCTCTTCCATTTTCTAACAATTGCTCCAACAGTTTATCTATTTTCACCAACCTGCTTGACAATTGCCCCGTAGCCCTTTCCAGCCTTGTGGAGGTCCACCATTTTGTCTCTGGTGTCTTTTGACAGCTCTTTGGTCTTGCCCATGGTAGTAGTTGGCATCTAAATGACGTTGGGGTAGACAGGGGTCTTTTAAGGGCTCAGACAGTTGCTACTAAGTTAGATTAATGAGTGGAGTAGAGGTGGACTTTTTAAAGGCACAGTAACAGGTCTTTGAGAGCCAGAATTCTTGCTGTTTCTCAGGTGTTCAAATATTTATGTTCAGCAGTGCAAGACAAATAAATTCTTTAAAAATCATGCAATGTGATTTCCTGTTTTTTTTAATTTTTTGATTCTCTCACAGTGGGAATGCACCTACAATGTGAATTTCAGATCCCTCCATGATTTCTAAGTGGGAGAACTTGCAAAATCGCAGGGTGTTAAAATACTTATGTTCCTCACTGTAGATGGATAGATAGATCGATCTTCAAAATTGAAGTCCATGAGCCATTCCACATAGGAGGTCAATCTGCATTCTATCTAATTCCTTAATGTTACTCATGCTGGGCAGTATTTATCGATATCCATCCTAAAGAGCAATCAGAACCATTTCATCTCTGTTCTAAAGCCTTACCAGGACATATGGACGTCATAAACAAGGGCCCACTGCTCAGGACCCTCCCTCGCTGGATCAGAATGCTGGTGCAAGGAGCATCTATGGCTCGCTCAGTAATGTATTGTACCCAGAGACACGTCTCTGGAAGACATCGTGACTAGATGCCATCCCTCATCTGAACACTGTTCTTTATGTCTTGCAGTTCAACATTGTAAATTGCTTTGCGTCACTCTTCTACATAGCCTTTGTCATGTGCGATCTAAAGCTCTTACGGCAGGTGAGTGCAGTGCTTAGATGTTGGAGATATTGTATTTCCCATTTTCTAAAAATCTTTGCCAGTGTCCTAATCTATTAGTTGTGTAACATACAGCCCTATGTCACATCATGTCTTGGCCCACAGATGGGGTGCGGTGGGATATGTAAACACCTGTCCTCCTCAACCACTGCTTCCATAGGGTAGCGGTGGCGTGATTCACCCACCTAACCACTTTCTGTGCTGTCCCTGGATGGAGTTATGAACTTTACCTTCTGACTCTGTTCCCCTTACCAACCAGTATACGTTTTATTTAAAGAAAGCCTCCTTACATAAGCAATGAAGTAACAAAGGGTCGAAGTATCATGATGTATGGTGTTGAGCGTCAGCCATCTTGTTTTATGGGTGACCCATCCACCTCTCCACAAGGCCTTTTGTGTCAGTTGTTTGATGTGTTGTGTCGCCAAAAAATGGACCATGACTTTCACGGTTATGAAAATCAAAAAGCTTTATTAATGATATACAATACATACATACATAATAATAAAAAGGCAGCACAAAGGTGGGACACACAGATAGGAAACAGGACCCAAGGAGGGGCCGGCAGGTCAGCACACCAGAAAACAGGGAAGGAGTATAGGAAATGAAAAACTCCAAGGCGCCTCTGAACAAAAAGCCCCAGACAAGCTGCAATGGAGGCAAATGTGAGGACAATGAAGCTTGGTGAATGAACAGAATACGCATACCCTGAATGGTGTGTCGATCTCTCAGCCACCTCCTGACCCAACGCCGTTTCGCCAGTAACCTGGCTTCTTCCGGGTATAGTTGTTTGATGTGTTTCTGAGCAACTTTAACAAAACTGGTGCAAAGGAAAACTGTATTGGTTGCCCATAGCAACTATTCAGAGTGATCCTTTAATTTTCTAAAGGAGATATCAAAAATTAAAGGTGGAATCTGATTGGTTGCTATGGACAAATAAGCCAGTTTTTGTTTGTACCAGTTTTGATAAATCCCCCCCCCCCCCTCTCTATTGCTCGGCAAACAATGGGATAAATGATGATTCTTTAGGTCAAGGATACTCAAGTACGTTTTGTAGAGGTCCACATACCTGGGACTGGAAGAAGGTCCCCTTATGTCCCCTTTAGTGGCCACTCCCACAGTGATGCCCCCATAAGTGCCTCCCTCGCAAAATGCCAGAAGGAGAACAGTGATGCCCCATAGTGCCTCCTTTCACAGTATGATGCCCCATAGTGCCTCCTTTCACAGTATGATGCCCCATAGTGCCTCCTTTCACAGTATGATGCCCCATAGTGCCTCCTTTCACAGTATGATGCCCCATAGTGCCTCCTTTCACAGTATGATGCCCCATAGTGCCTCCTTTCACAGTATGATGCCCCATAGTGCCTCCTTTCACAGTATGATGCCCCATAGTGCCTCCTTTCACAGTATGATGCCCCATAGTGCCTCCTTTCACAGTATGATGCCCCATAGTGCCTCCTTTCACAGTATGATGCCCCATAGTGCCTCCTTTCACTGTATGATGCCCCATAGTGCCTCCTTTCACTGTATGATGCCCCATAGTGCCTCCTTTCACTGTATGATGCCCCATAGTGCCCCCTTTCACTGTATGATGCCCCATAGTGCCCCCTTTCACTGTATGATGCCCCATAGTGCCCCCTTTCACTGTATGATGCCCCATAGTGCCCCCTTTCACTGTATGATGCCCCATAGTGCCCCCTTTCACTGTATGATGCCCCATAGTGCCTCCTTTCACTGTATGATGCCCCCTTAGTGTCCCGCATGCAGTATGATGCTTCAAAGTGGCCCCCTCACAGCAGGAAGATCCATTAAGTATCCACACACAGAATGAGCCCCCCTTAAATGGCCCCCACACAAAGTGATGCCCTTTAAGTGCTCACCACACAGTATCATGTCCCCTTTAGTGGCCACTCCCACAGTGATTCCCCCATTAATGCCTCCCTCGCAAAATGCCAGAAGGCGCATCGGTGCTCTTCCCATTCGTTTCAGTGGGACTTCTGAAAATAGCCAAGCACGCTGCTCAGCTGTTTTCAAAAGTCCCATAGAGATAAATGGAGGATGGCCGCACACGCACAGTGCGCCCTCCAGCTCTTTATAAGCTCCTTTCTAAGTATAGTTGCGAGTCCAAGAGGTGGTACCCGCACCTATGAGACATTAGGGGCATATCCTAGTGATATGCTGCCAGTGTCCAAGATGGGCCAACCCTTTTAAGTGCCCTCACACAGTATTATATCTTCTTAAGTGGCTTCCTCACAGTGATGCCCTCTGAAGTGCCCTCTGACAGTGATGGCCCCTTAAGTGGACCCGCTGATGCAATAAGATGCCCTCTTAAATGACCCCTCACAATGATGGCTCTCTTAAGTGCCCCCCTTCTCCAAAAGACTGCAGAGTGATGATACCTTGTGAACCCCATGGAGTGATACCCTGCATTGCTTCCATGTTAGCATACTTAGTTCACAATGTTTTTCCAGGTGAAAGGTCCTCTTTAAGTACCCACCTTCCATACGTTCCTCTGCAATCAGCTCCCTATTTCTCAATTGGTAATTCAGTGCTGACGAGCATGATGCGATGACATCATCATGTCTGCCATGCTGAGCCACACAAAGCGCACTGGCATTAGGAACAGTGAAGCAGGGAGCCAACAGAGGGGTCTGAGAGCAGCTAGATGGGCCATAGACACAATGGACAGGAGGGGACCCTATTGACTTCTATGGGAGTGTTTTCCTGGCTACCGTTGTCTGGACCCAGACCGCAGTCTGCCAGTTGAGTAGCCCTGCTTTAGGGTGTCTAAAGATCTCCTTAAAGGGTTTTGCCAAGATTAGAAGAATATTGATGGCCTTTCCTCAGGATAGGCCATCAAAATCAGATCACTGAGCATCCAACTCGCTGTACATCAGCCTGTCCACTTGCACGCCCTCTACTTATTGGCGACGATGCGGATATTGCAGCTTTGTCATATTTAAATGAACGGATGAGGTTGCAATACTCTGCCCGGCTGCAACTAAGTAGTTGGCGTGCATGGACTTACAAGGCCTCAGCTCTTTCATAAGCTCCACAGCCCCTTCAAACAGCTGATCCCGCAATACCCCATTAACATGAATTCCGCAAAGCAGATGTTTTCCATTGTAAAGACAGTATCAACCCAACCCAAATATATCTCCTCCCTCTCTTAATTCAGGGCGGAAGATAAGTCAGAGATCTTAGAGATAGTGAGCAGGGCTGCCTAATCTGTCTACAGTCATTCCTCCTGACCCAATGAGTATTTTTATTTCATGGGACAAGCATAGAAAGGGTACCAAGACTGGGCCGTGAACGTAAACCCTCGACTCTGCCGGTGAATGGAAAGGAAATAGTAAACGTCTACTCCTCAGTCACACTGTGATGAATACTATACTCCCTGGATATACAGTGGTACAGTCAGATACATGTAGTATTACTCATGGGTTGTAGGCGAGAAGACTTGCGTAGTTCTCATATTAAAGGAAATGCCTTTGCTGAGGCTGTCAGGTTGGCGCTTTTAGCATGGTCAATGTGACGTTCACCTGGCAGCTCAGCTGCTTGGCACTGTGCAGCGCTGGTCCTCTGATGGCAGGGAGATCACCTTGCTGTGCGGGCTGTATATCGCTTACACAACAGAAATGCATCACTTAAAATAACCCCCGAACCTGTGTCTTTACACAGTCAGCTGTGAGTAACCACCATGCTGCTGTGTATGAGGAAGGAATGAGGCTGGGGATCCTTAACCTACATTAGGCACTTTTACTTCACTTGAAGTGTATGTCTTTATTTTTTCGTTTTTCATGACACTACTGTTTTCGGTTGATCTTGTGATGGGGGTACTTGTGATATCAGTTGTGAAGCATCTGGTCACTGCCAGGGAGGCTAGGTCTGTATGGAAATGTTAGTAGTACAGCTCTTTTTGTATACTGTACTATCATGCATTCCTCCATGATATGTAGTGGGTTATTTATTATATACAATTTATGCCTTTCTTTTGGCTTTCCAGTTTCTTATCCACCTGAATTCTTATTCCTGACTGGCAACTAAAGTCCACAGTAGCTTGTCCATTGCAGATCTCAATGCTTTCAGGAGGACCTTTCATGGAATTTTTTTGGTTTAATTAAGTACCTTTACTTGCGTGGTATGCTGCCATCCTTGTTGTTTTTTTCAAATACCCTTCACATGCCCCCGCAGTTTTCACGCCCAGTAAAGATACTTAGTTAAATAAAAAAAATTTCCATGAAAGGTCCTCCTTAAGTTGGGTTCACAAGCTGTGGCTGCTCAACGACCAAAATCACGTAATCGTGCAGATCAGCAGATTTTTCACATTGACCTGAGCTAAAAGATGTTTCACAGTTTATGACCATGCCTTTAGGCCTCATGCACACGACTGACTCTGCGTATGCAAGTGCATGAGAGGAGTAAAAAAAAATGAACCCCTAAAAGGCCATATTGCTCAAGTATACCATTTCCACACTGTCCACTAGGTCTAATAATAGGTCATGATTTCCTGTTCTGTATAGGTAATTTTTCAGTAGCTATTATCATCACCACAGGCAGAATTGCAATGAAAAATAACACCTTTATATAGATAAGACAGGATCTACCATTCACGATAGGTGAAATCACAGCTTATCAGCTCCCTCCTGACCTCTGCATGTCTAGAAAACACTCCTATCGAAGTCAATGGGGTCAGCTCATGTCCATTGTGTTCATGAGCCATGTAGCGGCTCTCAAACGACAGGAAGTCTTACCATATCTAAGGCCTAATAGCACGATTTTATGATTGTTTTTTTTAACTATAGATAGTAACATTGAAAATAAAAAAAATCACCAAAAATTAAAAAAATATGTTTAACATAAAAACGTGATTTAAGCAATAGGACCATAAAAGGTCCTATTGCTTAAATCACGTTTTTATGTTAAACATAAAACCTTTTTTTAAGATTTTTTTTTTATATTGATAGGGACAAAATTCGTAAAAATGTGTTTCACATAAAAACATGATTTAAATAGGTGATTATCTGATAACACATTCCCTTTAAAATATCGCTAGAAACATTACTTAGGCTACTTTCACACCTGCGTTCGGTGCGGATCCGTCTTGTATGTGCACAGACGGATCCGCACCGATAATGCAAATGCTTGCATCTGTTCATAACGGATCCGTTTGCATTATTCATTTAAAAAAAAAGTCTAAGTCAAAACTGATCCGTCTTGACTTACATTGAAAGTCAATGGGGGACGGATCCGTTTTCAATTGCACCATATTGTGTCAGTGAAAACTGATACGTCCCCATTGACTTACATTGTAAGTCAGGACGGATCCGTTTGTCTCCGCATCGCCAGGCGGATACCAAAATGCTGCAAGCTGCGTTTTAGTGTGCGCCTCAAAAGCGAAACGGAGACCAAACGCAGCCAAATTGATGCATTCTGAACGGATCCTTATCCATTCAGAATGCATTGGGGCTGAACTGATCTGTTTTGGGCCGCTTGTGAGAGCCCTGAACGGATCTCACAAGTGAAGCCAGTGTGAAAATAGCCTTAGCTCCCCTTTGTGTATAAGAAGACTTTTCAGGTAATAACTGTCCTATCTGGTTATCTCATCCATATAACACTAGGGGGAGCTCTTCACATAGACTTCAGAAATACATACATTCAGGAGACGAGGACTAGATGCGTTTGAATGCAAGAAATTCTTAATAAACAGCTGCCTGTCGCGTTCGTTATATGTATACTCGCCATGAATAATGTTTATATCTCTATGTATATACACACACATATCATACCGGATGGTAATTTTAAAGCATTATTTACAGCTTTGGGCTCTTTCACACTTGCATTCTTGTCTTCCGGCGTAGAGTTCCGTCGTCGGGGCTCTATGCCGGAAGAATCCTGATCAGGATTATCCCCATGCATTCTGAATGGAGAGAAATCCGTTCAGGATGCATCAGGATGTCTTCAGTTCTGGAACGGAACGTTTTTTGGCCGGAGAAAATACCGCAGCATGCTGCGCTTTTTGCTCCGGCCAAAAATCCGGAACACTTGCCGCAAGGCCGGATCCGGAATTAATGCCCATTGAAAGGCATTGATCCGGATCCGGCCTTAAGCTAAACGTCGTTTCGGCGCATTGCCGGAGCCGACATTTAGCTTTTTCTGAATGGTTACCATGGCTGCCGGGACGCTAAAGTCCTGGCAGCCATGGTAAAGTGTAGCGGGGAGCGGTATACTTACAGTCCGTGCGGCTCCCCGGGCGCTCCAGAGTGACGTCAGGGCGCCCCAAGCGCATGGATCACGTGATCGCATGGATCACGTCATCCATGCGCATGGGGCGCTCTGACGTCATTCTGGAGCGCCCCGGGAGCCGCACGGACTGTAAGTATACTGCTCCCCCGCTCCCCACTACTACTATAGCAGCCAGGACTTTAATAGCGTCCTGGGTGCCATAGTAACACTGAACGCATTTGGAAGACGGTTCCGTCTTCAAATGCTTTCAGTACACTTGCGTTTTTCCGGATCCGGCGTGTAATTCCGGCAAGTGGAGTACACGCCGGATCCGGACAACGCAAGTGTGAAAGAGGCCTTTGTCGCTGATTTGACTGTTTCTGTTAAGAACTTCCATCTGCATGGTTGGCCATCCATGCAGATCTCCGTTTAAAGCAGAGTATAGCACTTTCTTAGCATGTATATATGTACTTACTTCTCTTGTACATATAGTGGCAACATATTCCAAAGCGCTTTACAGACATTAGCATCACACTGTCCCCAATGAGGCTCACAATCTAAGTTCCCTATCAGTATGTCTTTGGAGTGTAGGCGGAAACCGGAGGAAACCCACGCAAACATGGGGAGAACATACAAGCTCCATGCAGATGTCATCCTTGGTCAGATTTGAACCTAGGACCCCAGCGCTGCAAGGAAACCGTGCTAACCACTGAGCTTTATTTCTAGTAATGTGCAAAAGTCACAGCATTCAAACCCCGTCTCATCAGACATTGATGACTTCCCAGCAGGAGATGGCTGAGAGATACTGCAAATTATTAGTCTACCTTATACCGTAATCTTCCTTGTTATTGGGCATCATGTATAAAAACTAGCTTAAAAGTGTTGTCCAGGAATATTATATTGATGGCCTACCCTTAGGCTAGGTCATCAATATCCGATCGGCGGGGATCTGACTCCTGGCGACCCCACGACCAGCTGTTTGAAGAGGCCGCAGCGCTCACCGGAGCTCAGGTGAGCACCGCGACCTCTTCACAGCTTACCAAGCACAGAGCTGTACATTGTATAGCGGCACTGCTTGGTATCACAGCTCAGCCCCGTTCACTTCAATGGGACTGAGCTGCACCTAGGACATGTGACCACTGAAGTGACGCCACTGGCCTAGGAAGAGCTCTGGACGCTCAAGGAGCGCAGTACCCTCTTTGAACAGCTGATCGGCGGCAGTCAGACCCCCGTCGTCGTTAATCAAATTCCAGGATAGCCCCTTTATTTTGAGGTTTAACTTTTTTTGGAAAAAAACTAATCAGATTGTATTAGTTTTTATTCAGTTACAAAAGCTCCAGGCTGTAACATTGATGGATAGGCCATAAGTTTTTGGTCATTGGGGGTTCGACCCCTTTGACCGCCACCGATCAACATAATGAAGGGGCCACCGCCATACAAGTGCTTGTTTCTTAGCCATCATTGTTAAACTGCCAGTGAGAATTTACAGCAAAAACTTAAAAACGCCCAACTGCTAGTCAGTCTTCAGCCTAAATAAATACACAGATGTCCATTTAGAGTAGTAGTCCCTAACATCTTGGCTCGAGTGCTGAATTGGAAAAGGATATACAGTACTGTATGTTAAAAAGCTGTAGCACTTAGATAAACCATACTGTTTTCCAGCCTTGAACAACCATGTTATTAGTGGAGATAATGCTGTAAGTGGTTCTGTTTTCATTTGTATATTGGGAGCCCAGCAAAAAGGCCGAGAACCTCTAATAAGATCCTTCATGTGATAAAAATCATCCTCAAAACGTGACCTTCTTGGGTTTATGGACCTGTGAAAATTCCAATTTCAAACAACTAAGGGGAGGTCCACATGGGGGATTTTGTCCTAGACAAAATCCTCTGCGTTTCCCACGGCAGAAACCACTGCGCTGTGCTGCAGTTTCTGCTGTGAAATTTCATGCAGGCTCGCTCTAGGTTTAGCTGTATTGAATGGAGTTAAACCGCTTGCAGGCTTCGGGTACAGCTTTGCGAGAGGTCTGTGCAGTAACCAAGCCAACAATGGATCTGTACGGTCTTGACGCAGTCTTGAAAACCCCACGGCAAATAAACCTCGGCCGCATGGACTGCAGTGCAGCCTCCGATTGAAAACAATGGGTGCACAGATTCGGCCCGCTTTTCGGGACCGAATCTGCACTGAAACCTGCACCCAATATCCTACGGCTGAACCTACCCAGACAGTATGATGGCCCGGTGGTTGGTCCTAGGTCTGAATCCAACCAGTGTCAACATCTGCATGGAGTTTTTATGTTCTCCCCATGTTTGTGTGGATTTTCTCCCTTATTTTAAAGACATGCTGATGGGGAACTTGGATTGTGAGCTCCACTGGGGACAGTTGGGGAAAGTTCTGTAAAGTGCTGTGGCATGTAATATAAATATTACATTAAAATAAACGGAACCCTAGTTGCTATGGGCCTTAGTGCCTATGGGACAGTTTTGATACCTGTTCACTCTCCATATATTGGAGGAGATGTTGTTCTTGTTGGAGTGAGGGTCTTGCAATTGATATCGGTCACCTAAACACATTCTAGGTGATATATCTGACCACTGGAATCCCACTGATCTCTAGCACAGGGGTCTGTCATTGTGCAGCGAGGAAGAGTTTGAAAGGAACAGCGGGCGAATATGTCCACTGCAGATCAGTTCAAAGACAGTAGGACTGATAGAGATTGCTCGGCTGTCTTCATCCGTCCTATAGACTTTGAATGGAGTGGCAGTATGCGTGGACACTTTTTTTTTTTTATTGTGGAAACCAAGAAGTTTGTTCTGCTTTATCTTATTTTTTGTCTCTTTACTGCGCAGAGCTTGGCCACATTACTTATCACCTCTCAGATCCTTAACCAGTTTGTGGAGTCTTTACTTCCTTACTGGATGCAGAAGAGGCACAAAACACAAATCGAAAAGAAAGTCAAATCATTGAAGGTGGACACAGATTTCACTTTGTTGGAGCAAGTTCACCTTGAAAAAGAAATGGACACATACCTGGTAAGTACCTCAACGGTTGTCCACTCAGATCACAATGTATTTGTACAGTGTATTGAATTAACTCCATAGTAATAGAGACATTTGGGGCCTTTTAAAGGAAACCGGTCAACATGAAATGCAGTGCAATCTGCAGGCGCTAGATCAGGAGACGCTGACCAGATTGATATATAGTTGTGTGTGAGAAAATTTAGTATAAGGTCTCATGTACATGAACGGCTCCATTTTGTGGTCCACAAACTGTGGATCCACAAAATATGGATACCGGCCGCGCGCATTACGCAATTTTCTCACTACAGTCAGTAAAAATGCCTATTCTTGACAAGAGATGGACAAGAATAGGACATGTTCTATAATTTGCAGAACTGCCGCACGGATGCAAACAGCACATGGAGGACATGTGCGATCTGCAAAAAAATTGAAAATCATTCACGGACCAAAACTATGTTTGTGTGCATAAGGCCTAACGTGTATTTTATTCATTTAAAGGGGTTTATCAGGCTTCTAGTATTGATGACCTTTCCTCAGGAGAGGTCATCATTACTTAATCGGTAGGGGCCTGACATCCCTCATACCCTTGATCTGCTGATCCCTGAAGCCTCTGGTGCTGGAACTAGCGCTTAAAATGGAACAGGAAGCACAGCTCCATTCAAAGTGTACAGCTAGCATTCATTTCAGTGGTTGCTCAACTCCAGTGACCCAGCCTGACCACTAAACTTTGAACGCTGAGATCGGAGGAGCCATTTGTTCTTTGTTATAGCCTTGTTTTGAGACATATGTATTAGTAAAGTACACCATTTCTTCATCCACCTTGTCCTGGAAGTCTGCACCTGGAACATGTTCTTATCTGTGGTTTCCATCGATGGTCTCCTTGTATTCCTGTGTCTGAGGGCCCTGGTGAGGTTAGCTCCTTGAGGATTACAACACCGTTGGCCGCCTTCCTTGGAATGTTCTTCAATAGTGCGCCCGTTCCAGCATTAAAAGTTAAGCCTACATACTGTAATCTCCTTTTCCTGCAATAGTTGCAACATACTCACAAAGTATAACAATTATATGTTCTTCTTGTTTATCTAGGCCGTTATACTTCCCTAGTCACAGCGTTTCTCCAACATAGTACTTGGAGTAGAACCCCACCACTTTCACAGTAGTCATAGTTGGTCATACTCCCTCAAGTCAACAGTCAGTCACAACAAGACTCCATTTCCAGTAGTGATGATAGCATGGCTAACCCCTACCTCCCTTGCTCACCAAGGTGACACTGTAGCACACCCCCATGCCCCGTTTTCATACCCAATATTGACAACAAGTTCTCACCTCCCACACTCCTCTGCAAAGTGCCCTCTGCAATCAGGAGGCTATATATGAGCAGCCTATTGCTGGCCTCTGTGAGAAGCTTCCTACATTGGAGTATATCGGGAGGTCATTATGTGACTGATTCTGCCATGAGAGATGGAGCTTAATGCTTTCAGTGCCTGCTTTATCACCCATGCATTCAGCACCCAACCACCAGAGGACTAAACAGCAGGGTGCAGAATTCAGTCACCAGGTCCAAATTTCAATTTCTCCTTTCCTATGTGATGTGACACTTACCCAGCAGGCAGAAGAGTTGAGCGCAGGAGATTTTGCAAGGCGTACGTCGATAGCAGTTGTGACCGAGGTTGCTTTTATACTTTTATAATCTTTGTGTAACATCTTGCATATTGTGTTTTATGTTTTTAGGGAACATTTGATGATTATTTGGAGTTATTCCTATTGTTTGGATATGTCAGCCTCTTCTCATGTGTGTATCCGCTTGCAGCTATTCTTGCTGTACTTAACAATGTGACTGAACTGTACTCGGACGCTTTAAAAATGTGCCGCGTGTTTAAGCGTCCTTTTGCTGTGCCTTCCTCAAGCATTGGAGTATGGATGGTAAATATTCACACTTTTACTATTTGTTACTTTTAATTAGCTTTTTGTGCTTCTCATCTGAACATTATACTCGAAGGCCCTGAGACTTCTTATTGATTCCTTTAGCTGAAGATTTTAACGCTAGGACAGTTTACGGACAGAAGGTGCCCTCATAATTACAGCATTATCTTCCATATTTCCTATTATCTTTTCATCATTTTATGACCTGTCATTTGGCCAACGGCTCTCAAAAATATCCTACATTTTGCAAACAGCACCTAGAGCTGAATATTTTTGTAATTGCATTAAATAAAAAGTATAGTATAGCCACTGAGATATTTTAAATAAAATGTATCTTTATAGCACCTCGCTGAGGTGGACACACATGTTCGATTCCATCCTTTAATTGCCACCAGCCCTATGTTAAGTTAGGAACATAGGAGGAACACAAGGAGCATTTGGAGCAATGAATGGGGACATCTTTGGATCATGTAGCTTTGTTAGGCTACTTTCACACTAGCGTTCGGGTGTCCGCTCGTGCGCACCGTTTGAAGGGGCTCACGAGCGGCCCCGAACGCATCCGTCTGGCCCCAATGCATTCTCAGTGGAGGCGGATCCACTGAGAATGCATCCGCCTGCCAGCGCTCAGCCTCCGCTCCGCTCAGTGAGCGGACACCTGAACGCTGCTTGCAGCGTTCGGGTGTCCGCCTGGCCGTGCGGAGGCGAGCGGATCCGTCCAGACTTACAATGGAAGTCAATGGGGACGGATCCGCTTGAAGATGACACTATATGGCTCAATCTTCAAGCGGATCCGTTCCCCATTGACTTTCAATGTAAAGTCTGAACGGATCCGCTCAGACAACTTTCACACTTAGAAAATTTTCTAAGTTTTAATGCAGACGCATCCGTTCTGAACGGATGCGAATGTCTGCATTATCGGAGCGGATCCGTCTGATGAAACATCAGACTGATCCGCTCCGAACGCAAGTGTGAAAGTAGCCTTAGAAAAAGAACGGCATGTACTATACTGTAGGATGTCTGATTTTAATGTTTTACATTATGGGAAATGCCCTTTAAGGGGTATGATCACCTTAAAAAGTGCTTTACAATATAAACCTGTGCATTATACAACTTTGCAAATCGTTCTTGTTTGTAAAGGATACCTGGCATTCTGGTTTATTGAGTCTGCATTATTTGTGCTCTCTTTTAGTTGGCATTTGAAACCATGGGGATTATAGCAGTAGTTACCAACTGTACTCTTCTTGGGATGTCATCACAAGTTCATTCCATGTTTCAGGACTCAAAACTCGACCTCTATTTGACAGTGACAGCCATAGAGGTACTGTGTATTTCTCCCTTTTTGTTTTGTTACCTTTATTGCCTTATACTCAGTAATAGCATACGAGTTGTGTTCTGTGACACGCATTTACTTCAGGAAAGATTAACCTCTGTGAGATAAGAACATTTTGTTACCCGTTTGTGTCCATGTTTGTCCCCACTGGGTACTTTATGGCAGTAATCAGAGCTGGTTTTGCTTGTGTATTCAACACGATATGACAAGCCAAGGGCTGAAAAGGTTTGAAGGTGAAAGGCACTTTCCAGTGCCTGTAATGTGCTTAGGGCGTTCGCTCCTTCTCCTATTCATCTTGACAGGTCATACCAAAAATTGTTTATTAGACTGAGACAATAAATCAAGGAAGAAGCACCATAGAGGATAAAAAAAACTGTTAACTGTTCTCGACAGATTTATTTTCCCTTTTTCAAATTTTTTGACAAGTTTTTAGTTTTCCCCCTTTAAAGGAACACTTCTATCAGAAGGGGCTATTTTTGGATTTGTGTGTGTGTGTGTGTGTGTGTGTGTGTGTGTATATATATATATATATATATATATATATATATCTATATATATATATAATAGATGAAAATAAGTGTCTCCTTTATTCACCCATACGGTGCAACATTTCGGCTCCAAAAATGAGCCTTTTTTCAAGTTCTGGAGTGGACCAGGGGATCAAGGAAAAATATTTTTTGTATTTTTACTTTTTTATTTCGTCACTACTATGCTGTATAAAGTTAAATACAAAATATTGTCCTTTGATAGCAGTAATATAAGAAAGATATGAGCTCTCAGTGGGAGAACAAGTAATATCAGTTTATGACTCTGCTGCATGGGGAAGGGTTTATCTGCAAGGTATTCCTAATTAGTAGTAGGAGGAGCACTAGAATAACTGAAAGAGTGACAGCTCTTTTCTTCTCTTGAAAGGTCTAGATTAATATGCAACAGAGCCCTGAACAGCCATACTACTGGAATAGTATTGAGGATTCCTAGTTGAATCATTACCTCGGATTGGGCCCTGGCCTGATTGATAGTCTGAAAGTGTTAAGTAGGACTCACGGTCATGTTAAAAGTTCAGACAAAGAGGAAGTTAGACTTTTGGTAGGGACTAGTAAACATGCAGTGACTTCAAAAATCATATCCAGGAATCCAAGTTTGTCCGACTGATAAGACGATATTATTTATTGCCATGTAGTCAACTTACAAACACACTGTTCAAGAGTAGCCAGAAAGTGATCAACCCCTTTAAGAAAAAAAAATATCAGCCACAAACCCCTTTTTTTAATCTGTATACATGGATGGTATTTAAAATAGTGTAGCAGTGAGTAGCATTAATGGCAATAAAATTCAAGGGGTTTTATCCACTTTGAACAACACGTTATGGTTGGTAAAGTCTCCCGATGATAAGCAGGTCACTAGGTGCCTCATTGCTGCGACCCCTAGCAATTAGCTGTTTGTTTCGGAGCCTGACACCAAGTATTCTGTTTTTCTGCGGCACCCCCAGAGAAATAAAGCATTGCAATAGGAAACAGAAATGCTTGTCGGCCAGAGCAAGGGAGGCTCTTTCTAGCCTCTCTCCATTAGATGAGGATTTTGAATCGAACACGCACTCCTATTAAAGGTGTTGCCCAGGACAGGCCATCACTAGCTGAACAGTGAGGGTCCTACGCCCCGCATATCTGCCAGTCGGCTCTCTGGGTGTAGCTCTGTTGCCATAAGTTGGTTCTGGGACTACACAGCTTCGTCAACCTTGTTGAAATCAATAGGAGCAGCTCTGTACAAATGAGCTCCTTCCACTACAAGCTTGACGGTGCTGTGTAGTTCCGGTGATGACTTCTGGTAATGGAGCTACCCCCTATCAGCTGAGGATAGACCATCATTTACTAAAGGCTGGACAACCCCTTTAAAGGGTTTCTATCACTTCGTATGACATAATTAGCTGTCAGACACTAGCGATCTGCTAGTGTCTTCTCTGGCCAACCATCCTACTATAATCACTTGTGGGGCAGCGGTTTTGCTAAAAAACTAACTTTTATAAATATGCTAATGAGCCTCTAGGTGCTATGTGGGCTTCATTAGCACCTAGAGGCTCCGTCTACCTTCATACACAGCCGCCGCCCAGCGCGTCCCTCCAGCCCGCCCATGTCCTCCTCCGTGTGACGCAGCGGACAAGTTCTCGCGCATGCGCCGTGCGCGGCTGTATTCGGCGCATTTGAGATCTCAGCTCGGAGCGGTCAGACATTCAATGCGCATGCGCGGCTGTATTCGGCGCATGCGCATTGAATGTCTGACCGCTCCGAGCTGAGATCTCAAATGCGCCGAATACAGCCGCGCACGGCGCATGCGCGAGAACCCGTCCGCTGCGTCACACGGAGGAGGACATGGGCGGGCTGGAGGGACGCGCTGGGCGGCCGCTGTGTATGAAGGTAGACGGAGCCTCTAGGTGCTAATGACGCCCACATAGCACCTAGAGGCTCATTAGCATATTTATAAAAGTTAGTTTTTTAGCAAAACCGCTGCCCCACAAGTGATTATAGTAGGATGGTTGGCCAGAGCAGACACTAGCAGATCGCTAGTGTCTGACAGCTAATTATGTCATACGAAGTGATAGAAACCCTTTAACTTATAGTTGCATTATAGAGTTTTAACCAGAGAATGTCTTTCATTTGAAAATAAAATTAAAAAAAGTTTAGAAAAATCAGTATTGTTAAATTCTAATCTTTATTACACAATAAATAGTATTGGGGACATTTACTAAGACCGCTTGATACGCCTAAGTTATGTAGAGGCGCCAGCCTCAACATAACTTGGGCTCATGATCCGGCGCCCATTCAGCAAGGTTAAATCTACACCACCTTCCTTGCTGGTGTAGATTTAAGTAATTTTCAAAGCCAAAACCAGGCAAACATCTTTGCAACAAAATCTGTGCATTAAATACTCCAAAAAGTGGCATGTATTTTTTTCCATAAATGACACCCCTATATATTTAATATTAATTGTGGCGAGTTATCTATCAGCTTGTCACTAGAATGTAGACGGTGACAGACCTTTGTGATGATCCTTGGAATGAATTAAGTGCATCATTTTGCCATGGAGGAAATTCAAGTGTTTGCAATCTGTGCTAAGTGTTATTCTGGCCGCCTGAGCAATTTTGGAGTGACTGTAGCAAGATGGATTTTTTTGAAATGCAGTGTCGATATGGAACTGTCATGGCCACTTAAACACCATTCCTTTGTGAACTGAAGGGGATGAGGAGTTTAAGAGATGACTGCGTAGAAATTACATGGACTCTTAATCTGAGTGACCTTCCTGTAACAGGAAAATATTTTGGTAAGAAAATTAAAGTAAAATGGTTTATCTAATTTGTTCCTACAATGATAAAATAATCTGTTTTCTGGATTATAAGGTTCTATGGTTATTAAGTTTTAAAGAGGTTGTTTATGATTTTAATATTGATGGTCTTTCCTCAGGATAGGCCATCAATATTTGATCGGCGACTCCCTATTGATCATCTGTTCCCTATAAGCAAGGGAGCACTGCAGTGACCAGCTCTGTACAATGGACGGACCTGTGTAGTACTAGCAGTGAAGCTACTCTGGAACAGCTGATCGGCGGGGGTGCAGGGTGTCGGGCCCCACCGATCAGGTTACAATGACCTATCCTGAGGATAGACCATTGATATTAAAACCCTAGAGTACTCCTATATCTGCACACGACAGTATATTCCGTCCACATCCGATCCGCATTTTTTGAACTTTGAATGTGGACCCATTCATTTCTATGAGGCCGCAAAAAATGCAGACAGCAGACAGATGTCAATCCTTTGTTGTCTGCTGCCATGCCACAAATGATAGAACGTGTTCTATTTTATAGAAACAATAGCAGTCACAGACTACCACCCCTAAAACGGCCTTTATTATAGATCATTAAAGTAAAAAAAAAAAACTAGTGATAACATAAAGAAAACAATGAAAGAAAAAAATATTGATTTAAATGAGTCAATCCTCTGCACTTAGGGACACGGATAGGCAGGTGCGGGCCAAATATAATATCCTATGGGCTCTGACCCTCAAACTGGCCCTAACTCTATAATGCCTGCCTAAGAACAGAATGCCCGCCCTGATAGGGGCGATCCCGTATCAGGAACCTCCTGAGAACCCTAGGATGGCCCTGAATAGGGGAAAAGCTAACAGCTAGTATATGCTAACTGAAAAAATGTCACTACCACGATTAGTAGTTCAATATACTCTCAAAAAATAAAAATAAACAAACAGTGATGGTCAGTTCGCAGTGTTCGCCAGCGAACACATGCGGGCTGCCATCTTGACTCACCCATCCGGCGATGCACAGGTAAGTCCTTACCTGTGCCTGTGCCGGGAGCCGGTCTGAAATCAAATGTGGTCATCGGGAGCAGGCAGTTCCGAGAACAGCCCGATGAAGGCCCCCGGCGGCTGTTCTCGGAACTGCCTGCTCCCGGTGACCGCATTTGATTTCAGACCGGCTCCCGGCACAGGCACAGGTAAGGACTTACCTGTGCATCGCCGGATGGGTGAGTCAAGATGGCAGCCCGCATGTGTTCGCTGGCGAACACTGCGAACTGACCATATAATAAATTGATGAAATAAATAAGAGTCAAAGTTTGTATATCACTACTGTAAACCGATCCTGATTATAGATAGCTGTAAAATTTATATTATAGTAAAAACACTGTCAGTTTTTCATGGACATTTTGCATCAGTGAGTGCATCCATTTTCTGGCCATGTGTCCGTTTTTAATGTCTGTTTTGCATCCGTTTTGGATCAGTTTTTCATGTCCCTTCAAAACGGACATGAAAAATGGATGCATTTGATTGGCAGTTATTTCTAGACCCACCCTTCTGAGAACACCCACTGGATGGTAGGCCCCCAGCTAAAATAATGTCCCCCATGTAAGCCCCCAGCTAAATAAATGTTCCCCACGGTGTATATAATCTTTTTAATCGCCCCTAGCTTTAATAATGAGGTGGACAGTAGTAGACGAAAATCACAGTCCCTATACATGAATTAGGCGCTGTATACCGGAGAGCTGGTGGAGTTAAAGGTGTATTAACATCTTAGACAATGGGGGCATATCGCTAGGATATGCCCCCATTGTCTGATAGGTGCGGGTCCCACCGCTGGGAACCCGCACCTATATCGAGAACGGAGCGGGGAGCGCTGTGGCTGGAGGACCCCGGGGTCCGTCCACCACCAAGCACTAATGCCCATGCTCCTATTCATTTCTATGGGGCAGACGGCAATAGCGGAGCCGGCGCTCTACTATTTTCGGCGGCCCAATAGAAATTAATGGAGGGCGGCTGCGCATGCGCAGTGCTCTCTCGTTCACTTTCGGGGCTCCGTTCTCGATATAGATGCGGGTCCCAGCGGTGGGACCCGCACCTATAAGACAATTGTCTGAGATGAGAAAACCCCTTTAACTTGCAAAGCACAGATAACACTTTGCTGCAGGAGCCCAGTGTAATAATGCACAATCATAGATGTGTGACACAGTTCCCTGTAAGTGGATGAGGCACTGCATATAGTGGTCCTGTGTCACAGTGGCAGAGGGTCTCCTGGCGTCCATGGTGCAGAGCGCTCTGTGAACTGTGTCACACATCTATGATTGTGCATTATTACACTGGGCTCCTGCAGCAAAGTGTTATCTGTGCTTTGCAAGTTAACTCCACCAGCTTTCCCGTATACCACTGTATACAGCGCCTAATTCATATATAGGTGACTGTGATTTTCGTCTACTGCTGTCCACCTCGTGATTGATATATCAGGGGGTGTGGCTCCTGTACAACAGTATCATCTGATCTTTACCTAGTGGACACACAAGTAGCCGATTGGTTTATTTTAATTTTGAATAGTTCCCCGTCATTGAGAGAATATACCATATTAGTGAGCTGTTATTGACATCTGCTATATTAATTCCTTTGAGACTTACCATTTCCAGTTTTGTTCTATAAACTGGAAATATCCTACTGGTTTACTTTAAGGCCCCTTTCACACGGGGCGAGAATTCCGTGCGGGTGCAATGCGTGAGGTGAACGCATTGCACCCGCATTGAATCCGGACCCATTCACTTCAATTGGGCTGTGCAGATGAGCGGCGATTTTCACACATCACTTGTGCGTTGCGTGAAAATCGCAGCATGTTCTATATTGTGTGTTTTTTCACACAACTGAGGCCCGATTTTCACGCATGGTTGCTAGGTGACTATCGGAATGGGGACCCGATCTTTATTATTTTCCCTTTATAACATGGTTATAAGAGAAAATAATAGCATTCTTAATACAGAATGCTAAGTAAATTAGGCATGGAGGGTTTAAAAATTTTTTTTATAAAAAAAATAAACTTGCCTCATCCACTTGTTCGCACAGCCTGGCTTCTCTTCTTTCTTCTTCTTTGAGGACCTGGGAGGAAAAGGACCTTTGGTGACGTCACTGCGCTCATCACATGGTCCATCATGCCTAATTTACTTAGTATTCTGTATTAAGAATGCTATTAATTTCCCTTATAACCGATCCCAAACCCGAATTTCTGTGAAGGGGTTCGGGTCTGGGTACCAAACATACCGATTTTTCTCACGGTCATGCAAAACGCATTAAAGGGCTTCTGTCAGCCCACTAAACCGTTTTTTTTTTTTTTTTTGCTTAATAATATTCCTTACACTGCGATTTATCCATCCATAAGTAAAATAAGAATTTTGGTTCAGTAGAATTTGCTAAAACCCTATTTTTATAATATGTAAATTACCTTGCTACCAGCAAGTAGGGCGGCTACTTGCTGGTAGCAGCCGCATCCTCCGATGGTAATGACGCCCCCTCTGCTTGTTGATTGACAGGGCCAGCGGACGGGATCTTTCTCCGCTGGCCCTGCCTGTTTTCATTCAATATCTGGCGCCTGCGCCGCGGCCGTACCTATCTTCAATCGGCGCAGGCGCACTGAGAGGCGGCCACTCACTCGGCCGCTTCATCCTCAATGCGCCTGCGCCGGGTGTAGATGTGACGTCATCGGCGCAGGCGCATTGAGGATGAAGCGGCCGAGTGAGTGGCCGCCTCTCAGTGCGCCTGCGCCGATTGAAGATAGGTGCGGCGCAGGCGCCAGATATTGAATGAAAACAGGCAGGGCCAGCGGAGAAAGATCCCGTCCGCTGGCCCTGTCAATCAACAAGCAGAGGGGGCGTCATTACCATCGGAGGATGCGGCTGCTACCAGCAAGTAGCCGCCCTACTTGCTGGTAGCAAGGTAATTTACATATTATAAAAATAGGGTTTTAGCAAATTCTACTGAACCAAAATTCTTATTTTACTTATGTATGGATAAATCGCAGTGTAGGGGTTATTATTAAGCAAAAAAAAAAAAAACTGTTTAGTGGGCTGACAGAAGCCCTTTATAACACTTTGCATTCTCACAGAAAAATTGTGCATTTTCCCGCAACGCACCCGCTTCTTTTCCCGCAACGCCCGTGTGAACCCAGCCTAAGTGTTTTCAGATCTAAGTCTTGACCTGATCCTGGTCAGGTATCTACCAAACGGGTCCCATAATGAGCCCAACTATGTATGGGTGAAACGCGTCGGGACGACGGCGTGATAAACTAAGGCCTCTTTCACACTTGAGTTGTTGGGATCCGGCATGCACTTCCGTTGCCGGAGGTGCCCACCGGATCCGGAAAAACGCAAGTGTACTGAAAGAATTTGAAGACTGAACCGTCTTCCAAATGCTTTCAGTGTTACTATGGCACCCAGGACGCTATTAAAGTCCTGGCTGTTATTTAATCTATTTATTATTTTCTGTGTATCTATTTTTTTTTTTTTGAGGGTATATTGAGCTACTAATCGTGGTAGTGACATTGTTTCAGTTAGCATATACTAGTTGTTAGCTTTTCCCCTATTCAGGGCCATCCTAGGGCACTCAGGAGGTTCCTGATACGGGATCGCCCCCTATCAGGGCGGCCATTCCGTTCTTAGGCAGGGCATTATAGAGTTAGCGCCAGTTTGAGGGTCGGAGCCCATAGGATATTATATTTGGCCCGCACCTGCCTATCCGTGTCCCTAAGTGCAGAGGATTGACTCATTTAACCCCTTAAGGACCGGGCTCATTTTCACCTTAAGGACCAGGCCATTTTTTGCAAATCTGACCAGTGTCACTTTAAGTGCTCATAACTTTAAAACGCTTTGACTTATCCAGGCCATTCTGAGATTGTTTTTTCGTCACATATTGTACTTCATGACACTGGTAAAATGAAGTCAAAAAAATTATTTTTTTTGCACAAAAAAATACCTAATTTACCAAAAATTTGAAAAAAATTAGCAAATTTCAAAGTTTCAGTTTCTCTACTTCTGTAATACATAGTAATACCCCAAAAAATTGTGATGACTTTACATTCCCCATATGTCTACTTCATGTTTGAATTGTTTTGGGAATGATATTTTATTTTTTGGGGATGTTATAAGGCTTAGAAGTTTAGAAGCAAATCTTGAAATTTTTCAGAAATTTACAAAAACTCAATTTTTAGCGACCAGTTCAGGTCTGAAGTCACTTTGCGAGGCTTACATAATAGAAACCACCCAAAAATGACCCCATCTAAGAAACTACACCCCTCAAGGTATTCAAAACTGATTTTGCATACATTGTTAACCCTTTAGGTGTTGCACAAGAGTTATTGGCAAATGGGGAGGAAATTTGAGAATTTCATATTTTTGTCAAATTTTTCATTTTAACCCATTTTTTCCACTAACAAAGCAAGGGTTAACAGCCAAACAAGATTGTATCTTTATTGCCCTGACTCTGCCGTTTACAGAAACACCCAATATGTGGCCGTAAACTACTGTACGGCCGCACAGCGGGGCGTAGAGTGAAAGGTGCACCATATGGTTTTTGGAAGGCTGATTTTTATGGACTGGTTTTTTGACACCATGTCCCATTTGAAGCCCCCCTGATGCACCCCAAGAGGAGAAACTCCCTAAAAGTGACCCCATCTAAGAAACTACACCCCTCAAGGTATTCAAAACTGATTTTACATACGTCGTTAACCCTTTAGGTGTTGCACAAGAGTTATTGGCAAATGGGGATGAAATTTGAGAATTTCATTTTTTTGCCTAATTTTCAATTTTAACCCATTTTTTCCACTAACAAAGCAAGGGTTAACAGCCAAACAAGATTGTATCTTTATTGCCCTGACTCTGCCGTTTACAGAAACACCCCATATGTGGCCGTAAACTACTGTACGGGCACACAGTAGGGCGTAGAGTGAAAGGTGCGCGGTTTGGTTTTTGGAAGCCAGATTTTGCTGGACTGGTTTTTTGACACCATGTCCCATTTGAAGCCCCCCTGATGCACCCCTAGAGTAGAAACTCCATAAAAGTGACCCCATCTAAGAAACTACACCCCTCAAGCTATTCAAAACTGATTTTACAAACTTTGTTAACCCTTTAGGTGTTATACAAGATTTAATGGAAAATAGAGACACAATTTCAAAATTTCACATTTTTGGCAGATTTTCCATTTTAATATTTTTTTTCCAGTTACAAAGCAAGGGTTAACAGCCAAACAAAACTCATTATTTATGGCCCTAATTCTGTAGTTTACAGAAACACCCCATATGTGGTCGTAAACCGCTGTACGGGCACACGGCAGGGCGCAGAAGGAAAGGAATTCCATACGGTTTTTGGAAGGCAGGTTTTGCTGGACTGTTTTTTTTGACACCATGTCCCATTTGAAGCCCCCCTGATGCACCCCTAGAGTAGAAACTCCAAAAAAGTGACCCCATTTTAGAAACTACGGGATAGGGTGGCAGTTTTGTTGGTACTAGTTTAGGGTACATATGATTTTTGGTTGCTCTATATTACACTTTTTGTGCAGCAAGGTAACAAGAAATAGCTTTTTTGGCACGTTTTTTTTTTTTGTTATTTACAACATTCATCTGACAGGTTAGATCATGTGGTCATTTTATAGAGCAGGTTGTCGCGGACGCGGCGATACCTAATATGTATACATTTTTTTTTATTTATGTAAGTTTTATACAATAACTTCATTTTTAAAACCAAAAAAATGTTTTAGTGTCTCCATATTCTAAGAGCCATAGTTTTTTCAGTTTTTGGGCGATTATCTTGAGTAGGGTCTCATTTTTTGCGGGATGAGATGACGGTTTGATTGGCACTATTTTGGGGTGCATATGATTTTTTGATCGCTTGCTATTACACTTTTTGTGACGTAAGATGGCAAAAAATGGCTTTTTTTACACTGTTTTTATTTTTATTTTTTTACGGTGGTCATCTGAGGGGTTAGGTCATGTGATATTTTTATAGAGCCGGTCGATACGGACGCGGCGATACCTAATATGTATACTTTTTTTTTATTTATGTAAGTTTTACAGAATGAGTTCATTTTTGAAAAAAAAAAAATCATGTTTTAGTGTCTCCATAGTCTAAGAGCCATAGTTTTTTCAGCTTTTGGGCGATTATCTTGAGTAGGGTCTCATTTTTTGCGGGATGAGATGACTGTTTGATTGGTACTATTTTGGCGTACATGCGACTTTTTTGATCACTTTTATTACCTTTTTTGGGAAGTAAGGTGGGCAAAATTTCAATTTTCTCATAGTTTTTATTTTTTTATTTTTATGGCGTTCACCGTGCGGGGAAAGTAACATGACCATTTTATAGATCAGGTCGTTACGGACGCGGCGATACCTAATATGTGTAGTTTATTTTATTTTTTTTAATTTTTATTCAGTGATAAATGTTTTTTTTTTTATCTTAACTTTTTTCACTTTTTTTTACATTTTTGTGACCCAGACCCACTTGGTTCTTGAAGATCCAGTGGGTCTGGTGTCTGTATAATACAGTACAGAACAATATATATTGTTCTGTACTGTATTTTACTTACACTGAACAGATCTGTGCTTTTAGCACAGATCTGTTCAGCACCATGGACAGCAGGACGCCTGAGCAGGCGTCCTGTTGCCATGGGAACCCTCCCCGTCTGCTCAGAACTTCGCAGACGGGGAAGGGTAAGGACGGGGCTGAGGGGGGCTCTCTGGGGGCTCTCTCCCTCTCCATCGGGGGGCTGCAAAGCCACAGCAGCCCCCCGATGGAGAGGGAGGGAGCTCCCTGACCAATGACAGTTAACTTTTTCCATACAGCGGTCCGTACGGACCGCGGTATGGAAAGGGTTAAACGGCTGACATCTTCACAGATGTCAGCCGTTTATACCAGGGTGCCAGCAATGTGCTGGCACCCTGGTATACCCACTAGAAGCCAACGATCGTTCATGGGGAGGCGGGCAGGGGATCGCGATCCCGCCTGCCGCACCGCCCGCCTCCCGCAACGCCCCCACCGCCTGCGACACCCCCCCCCCGCACCACCCTCCGGCATAAAATCGTGCAGGGGTGCAGGGGGGGGTGAAAAATAATGATTTTAGCCACTCTAAAGTTTCTGATCCCCGCGGTCAGGGACCGCGGCGATCAGAAACTGCAAAAAGCGCAGCAAACCGCAGGTCTGAATTGACCTGCGGTTTGCTGCGATTGCCGATACGGGGGGGTCAAATGACCCCCCCCTGCGTTGTTACGGGATGCCGGCTGAATGATTTCAGCCGGCGTCCCGTTCCGATTAACCCCTGCGGCGCCGGAATTCCGAATTTAAGTCAGGACGTACCGGTACACCCTTGGTCCTTAAGGACTCGGGAAATAGGGCGTACCGGTACGCCCTGCGTCCTTAAGGGGTTAAATCAATATTTTTTTTCTTTCATTGTTTTATTTATGTTATCACTAGGGTTTTTATTTATTTTTATTTTTTTTTAATGATATACAGGTGAAACTCGAAAAATTAGAATATCGTGCAAAGTTTATTTATTTCAGTAATGCAACTTAAAAGATGAAACTAACATATGAGAGACTCATTACATGCAAAGCGAGATATTTCAAGCCTTTGTTATAATTTGGATGATTATGGCTTACAGCTTATGAAACCCCAAAGTCACAATCTCAGGTACCCTTTGCTCAGGGCGTATGGATTAATTAGCTGACTAGAGTGTGACACTTTGAGCCTAGAATATTGAACAAAATTCTAATTTTAAGCTGCATTAATGCTATTCCTTTTGATTTGCATTTCTGAAATAAATGGACTTCTGCACGATATTCAAATTTTTCGAGTTTCACCTGTATAATGAAGGCTATGTTTTAGGGGTGGTACCGTAGTCTGTGACTGCTGATAATTATATATACCACCTGTCATAATATTATACCCACAGACTGGTTTCTGTCTGAACTGTGAGTCTTAAAGAAATAATAGGCATTTCTACAGTGGGGACCATGAAAGTGCAGGAGGCCTTAGGCCTCCTGCACACGACCGTTGTGTGCACCCGTGGCCGTTGTGCCGTTTTCCGCTTTTTTTCGCGGACCCATTGACTTTCAATGGGTCCGTGGAAAAATCGAAAAATGCACCGTTTTGCAGCCGCATCCGTGATCCGTGTTTCCTGGCCGTGAAAAAAATATGACCTGTCCTATTTTTTTCACGGCCAACGGTTCACGGACCCATTCAAGTCAATGGGTCCGTGAAAGAACACGGATGCACACAAGATTGGCATCCGTGTCCGTGATCCGTGGCCGTAGGTTAGTTTTTATACAGACGGATCCGAAGATCCGTCTGTATAAAAGCTTTTTCAAAGCTGAGTTTTCACTTCGTGAAAACTCAGAACCGACAGTATATTCTAACACAGAAGCGTTCCCATGGTGATGGGGACGCTTCTAGTTAGAATACACTACAAACTTTGTACAAGACTGCCCCCTGCTGCCTGGCAGCACCCGATCTCTTACAGGGGGCCGTGATCAGCACAATTAACCCCTTCAGGTGCGGCACCTGAAGGGGTTAATTGTGCTGATCACGGCCCCCTGTAAGAGATCAGGGCTGCCAGGCAGCAGGGGGCAGACCCTCCCCCCCCCCCCTCCCCAGTTTAAATATCATTGGTGGCCAGTGCGGCGCCCCCCCCCCCCCTCTATTGTAATTATTCGTTGGTGGCACAGTGTGCGCCCCCCCCCCCCTCCCTCCCTCTATTGTAATAATTCGTTGGTGGCACAGTGTGCGCCCCCCATCGGCCCCCCCTCCCTCTATAGCATTAACAACATTGGTGGCCAGTGTGCGGCCTCCCATCTCCCCCCCCCCCCCCCCCATCATTGGTGGCAGCGGAGTTCCGATCGGAGTCCCAGTTTAATCGCTGGGGCTCCGATCGGTAACCATGGCAACCAGGACGCTGGTTGCCATGGTTACTTAGCAATAGTACAATAGTAGAAGATTCATACTTACCGGCTGCTGCGATGTTCGTGTCCGGCCGGGAGCTCCACCTACTGGTAAGTGTCATTGCTAAATGAACTGTCACTTACCAGTAGGAGGAGCTCCCGGCCGGAAGCAGACATCGCAGCTCCCAGGTAAGTATGAATCTTTTACTATTGTACTATTGCTAGTAACCCGCTGCCACCAATGATCGGGGGGGGGGGTAGATGGGAGGCCGCACACTGGCCACCAATGTTGTTAATGCTATAGAGGGAGGGGGGCCAATGGGGGGCGCACACTGTGCCACCAACGATTACAATAGAGGGAGGAAGGGGGGGGGGGCGCACACTGTGCCACCAACGAATTATTACAATAGAGGGAGGAAGGCGGCGGGGGGGCGCACACTGTGCCACCAAGGAAATATTACAATAGAGGGAGGAAGGGGGGGGGGGCACCGCACTGGCCACCAATGATATTCAAACTGGGGAGGGGGGAGGGGGGGGGGTACCTGCCCCCTGCTGCCTGGCAGCCCTGATCTCTTACAGGGGGATATGATAGCACAATTAACCCCTTCAGGTGCGGCACCTGAAGGGTTAATTGTGCTGATCACAGCCCCCTGTAAGAGATCGGATGCTGCTAGGCAGCAGGGGGCAGTCATGTACACAGTTTGTAGTATATTCTAACTAGAAGCGTCCCCATCACCATGGGAACGCCTCTGTGTTAGAATATACTGTCGGAAATGAGGTTTCACGATCTAACTCATATCCGACAGTATATTCTAACATAGAGGCGTTCCCATGGTGATGGGGACGCTTCAAGTTAAAATATACCATCGGATTGGAGAAAACTCCGATCCGATGGTATAAAAGGGACTCCAGACTTTACATTGAAAGTCAATAGGGACGGATCCGTTTGAAATGGCACCATATTGTGTCAACGTCAAACGGATCCGTCCCCATTGACTTGCATTGTAATTCAGGACGGATCCGTTTGGCTCCGCACGGCCAGGCGGACACCAAAACGACTTTTTTTTCATGTCCGTGGATCCTCCAAAAATCAAGGAAGACCCACGGACGAAAAAACGGTCACGGATCACGGAAAAACGGGACCCGTTTTTGCGGACCGCAAAAAAATACGTTCGTGTGCAGGAGGCCTTAAACTGAGGCCTAGGTTTGCTTTAAAAATGATCATCATTATGTTTGCTTGCGTTTGTCAGACCTATTGAGTTCACATACATGTTCCTGTGTATGATAATTAAAGGGACTCTGTCACCACTTTCTAACCCCCCCTTTTAAAAGTATTGTTATCTCCATGGCGCCCCTGTGATTACAAAGGTGTTGTTAGAAGATAAATTCGCCGTCTCCTTTTGATAAAAAGAGCTTTTATCTAACCTGTCAATCTTCTTGATAAGGTGCCCAGGGCGTTTCTGTTGGTCTCAAGCTGCCGCCCGCCGCCGCCGCCGTTGGTGCCCAGCTCCTCCCCTGATGCTTTCAGCGCCGCCTGAATGTAATGAAATACGCCTCCGGCTCTCGCTCAGTGCCCCCTCCTCCTTTTCAAAGATCCCGCGCGTGCGCACAGGCCTGTGCCTGATGCGCCCGTGCGGACATTTACAATCAGCCTCATTGAGCGAAGTGCGCATGCGCGCACTTCGCTCAACCTCCTCATCAGACGAGCACTGCAGCCAGCCACAGCCTGGCTGGCTGCAGTGCTCGTCTGATGAGGAGGTTGAGCGAAGTGCGCGCATGCGCACTTCGCTCAATGAGGCTGATTGTAAATGTCCGCACGGGCGCATCAGGCACAGGCCTGTGCGCACGCGCGGGATCTTTGAAAAGGAGGAGGGGGCACTGAGCGAGAGCCGGAGGCGTATTTCATTACATTCAGGCGGCGCTGAAAGCATCAGGGGAGGAGCTGGGCACCAACGGCGGCGGCGGCGGACGGCAGCTTGAGACCAACAGAAACGCCCTGGGCACCTTATCAAGAAGATTGACAGGTTAGATAAAAGCTCTTTTTATCAAAAGGAGACGGCGAATTTATCTTCTAACAACACCTTTGTAATCACAGGGGCGCCATGGAGATAACAATACTTTTAAAAGGGGGGGTTAGAAAGTGGTGACAGAGTCCCTTTAAGATTAGGTTGGAGAGACATTTATATGGAGATATTGAATGATGCACTTTTAGATACAAAATAAAACACCAATTTTTTTTGCATTGCAAGTGACGTCTATCTCATCACAGTTGTTCACATTTTGCTTTTATAGTGTTATTCATATATTTTATATACACTGTATACACACAGGACTGACATTTCAGAACCACAATGAAGATAGAAGCAAATGCCCGAGCATTTTTTCAGATATACAGGTGCATCTCAATAAATTTGAATATCATTAAAAAGTTAATTTATTTGAGTATTCAGTTCAAAAACTGAAGCACATATATTCTATAGATTCATTACACACAGATTGATCTATTTCAACAGTTTATTTATTTTAATGTTGATAATTATGGCTTAAAGCTAATGAAAACCCAAAAGTTAATATCTCAGAAAAGTAGAATATTGTGAAAAAGTTCAATATTGTAGACTTATGGTGTCACACTCTAATCATCTAATCAACACAAAAGACCTGTAATGGTTTCCTGAGCCTTCACTTTTTGCATTGTACTACTGAAATAAATTAACTTTTCAATGATATTCTAATTTATTGAGATGCACCTGTATGTCCCATCCTAACCACTCTTTCAAAAGTAACCAGGTTCTATTCTCAGTCTTAGTATTTTCAATGGTTCCCTGATATCCTCCAGTCATAGAGTCAGGAAGATGCCAAAACCTGTGCTTCTCCTTAGTTGTTCAGGCATCGTTGAACTCTGTATGTACAGTGAAGTTGTTCCTCAGAAGTTATTCTCTTAGGCCTCCTGCACACGACCGTTGTGTGCACCCGTGGCCGTTGTGCCGTTTTCCGTTTTTTTTCACGGACCCATTGACTTTCAATGGGTCCGTGGAAAAAACGGAAAATGCACCGTTTTGCAGCCGCATCTGTGATCCGTGTTTCATGGCCGTGAAAAAAATATGACCTGTCCTATTTTTTTCACGGCCAACGGTTCACGGACCCATTCAAGTCAATGGGTCCGTGAAAGAACACGGATGCACACAAGATTGGCATCCGTGTCCGTGATCCGTGGCCGTAGGTTAGTTTTTATACAGACGGATCCGAAGATCCGTCTGCATAAAGCTTTTTCAAAGCTGAGTTTTCACTTCGTGAAAACTCAGAACCGACAGTATATTCTAACACAGAAGCGTTCCCATGGTGATGGGGACGCTTCTAGTTAGAATACACTACAAACTGTGTACAAGACTGCCCCCTGCTGCCTGGCAGCACCCGATCTCTTACAGGGGGCCGTGATCAGCACAATTAACCCCTTCAGGTGCGGCACCTGAAAGGGTTAATTGTACTATCATATCCCCCTGTAAGAGATCAGGGCTGCCAGGCAGCAGGGGGCAGACCCCCCCCCCCCTCCCCAGTTTGAATATCATTGATGGCCAGTGCGGCCCCCCTCCCCCTCTATTGTAATTATTCGTTGGTGGCACAGTGTGCGCCCCCCCCCTCCCTCCCTCTATTGTCATAATTCGTTGGTGGCACAGTGTGCGCCCCCCATCGGCCCCCCCTCCCTCTATAGCATTAACAACATTGGTGGCCAGTGTGCGGCCTCCCATCTCCCCCCCCCCCCATCATCATTGGTGGCAGCGGAGTTCCGATCGGAGTCCCAGTTTAATCGCTGGGGCTCCGATCGGTAACCATGGCAACCAGGACGCTACTACAGTCCTGGTTGCCATGGTTACATAGCAATAGTACAATAGTAGAAGATTCATACTTACCGGCTGCTGCGATCTTCGTGTCCGGCCGGGAGCTCCACCTACTGGTAAGTGACAGCCTCAGGTCTGTGCGGCGCATTGCTAAATGAACTGTCACTTACCAGTAGGAGGAGCTCCCGGCCGGACACGAACATCGCAGCTCCCAGGTAAGTATGAAACTTTTACTATTGTACTATTGCTAGTAACCCGCTGCCACCAATGATCGGGGGGGGGGGGGGGGGAAGATGGGAGGCCACACACTGGCCACCAATGTTGTTAATGCTATAGAGAGAGGGGGGGGGCGATGGGGGGCGCACACTGTGCCACCAACGATTTATTACAATAGAGGGGGGGGGCGGGGGGGCGCACACTGTGCCACCAACGATTTATTACAATAGAGGGAGGAAGGGGGGGGGGGGGCGGGGGGGCACACACTGTGCCACCAACGATTTATTACAATAGAGGGAGGGGGGGGGGCGATGGGGGGCGCACACTGTGCCACCAAGGAATTATTACAATAGAGGGAGGAAGGGGGGGGGGGGGGGCGCACTGGCCACCAATGATATTCAAACTGGGGAGGGGGGGGGGGTCTGCCCCCTGCTGCCTGGCAGCCCTGATCTCTTACAGGGGGATATGATAGTACAATTAACCCCTTCAGGTGCGGCACTTGAGGGGTTAATTGTGCTGATCACGGCCCCCTGTAAGAGATCGGATGCTGCTAGGCAGCAGGGGGCAATCATGTACACAGTTTGTAGTATATTCTAACTAGAAGCGTCCCCATCACCATGGGAACGCCTCTGTGTTAGAATATACTGTCGGAAATGAGGTTTCACGATCTAACTCATATCCGACGTATATTCTAACATAGGGGCGTTCCCATGGTGATGGGGACGCTTCAAGTTAAAATATACCATCGTATTGGAGAAAACTCTGATCCGATGGTATAAAAGGGACTCCAGACTTTACATTGAAAGTCAATAGGGACGGATCCGTTTGAAATGGCACCATATTGTGTCAACGTCAAACGGATCCGTCCCCATTGACTTGCATTGTAATTCAGGACGGATCCGTTTGGCTCCGCACGGCCAGGCGGACACCAAAACGACTTTTTTTTTATGTCCGTGGATCCTCCAAAAATCAAGGAAGACCCACGGACGAAAAAACGGTCACGGATCACGGAAAAACGGGACCCGTTTTTGCGGACCGCAAAAAAATACGTTCGTGTGCAGGAGGCCTTAGAGAGAACACCTACGTATATACAGAGTCTGATGAAACATGCCATATTTTTTTATTTTTTGTTTTGTTTTTATGCAATTCTGACTGAAAAAAAAGTCTGTAGGCCTGTGTATGAAATTTGGGAAATTTGAAGGTACAGCAGATGCCACATAGAGCTCTTTGGCAGCCCTTTTATAGCTCTCTACAATCAATGACAAGGAGGCATCCTCTACATCTAGAGGAAATAAGATTTCACCCTCATCATAGATGGAGATTCTTTAAAAGCAGTGAGGACACAACAGGATGTTGTGATGGTTGATTCATTGTAAAAGTTTAAGAAGGGCCTGAATGTAGTGCTTGAAAATGATCACACAGACTATGGGCACTAGACTTCTGGAGGTGGGACATTGATCCAGGAATTTATTATGATGGAAGTTGAGAAGGAAATTTTCCCCTTTTGTGGTGTTTGCAATCTGCCTCATAGGGATTTTTTTGCCTTTCCCTGAATCAACACGGTAGGATTATAGGTTGAATTAGATGGACCTGTGTCTTTCTTCAACCCGATTATTCATGTAACTATGCAAGTATGCAATGTTCATGACTAGAGCTCTTACAGGGGTTGTCAACACATTTACAAGTGATAGCCTATCCTGAAGTTGTTAGGCTATCACTATTAGATTTGCAGGGCTCCAACAGCTAATACCTCTGCCGATCTGCTCTTCTGCATTAGCTTCAGCGCTGGAACTACACAAGTCTCTCGCTGGGACGATCTCACAATGGATGGAGCTGTGTAATTTCATCATTGGAGCTACTGCAGAACAACTGGTCATCGGGGGTGCAGGGTGTTACACTCCTGCTGACCAGATAGTGATGGCCTATCCTGTTGATAAGGCCCTCAGGCGTAAAAAACAGTGGACAACCTCTTTAAGGCCCTTTTACATGGACCAAGGAAAATTATTATGGATGAGCATTCGTACAAAGGCTTATTCCTGATTATTGCCCCCGGTAAATGTGCTTCCGATCTTCTGATGTACGCGCAAACACTTCATCAGCTGATCGCATCTTTTATCTGGCACATACATTGTCTCACAAAAGTGAGTACACCCTTCACATTTTTGTAAATATTTGATTATATATTTTCATGGGACAACACTGAAGATATTACCCTTTGATACAATGTAAAGTAGTCAGTGTACAGCTTGTATAACAGTGTAAATTTGGTGTGCCCTCAAAATAACTCAACACACAGCCCTTAATGTCTAAACTGCTGGCAATTAAAAGTGAGAACACCCCTAATTGAAAATGGCAAAATTGCACCCAATTAGCCATTTTTCCTCCCTGGTGTCATGTGACTCGTTAGTGTGACAAGGTCTCAGGTGTGAATGGGGAACAGGTGTGTTAAATTTGGTGTTATCAATCTCACACTCTCTTATACTGGTCATTGGAAGTTCAACATGGCTCCTCATGCCAAAGAACTCTGAGGATCTGAAAAAAAGAATTGTTGCTGTACATAAAAATGGGTTAGGCTATAAGAAGATTTCCAACACCCTGAAACTGAACTGCAGCGCCGTGGTCAAGACTAACGGTTTAACAAGACAGGTTCCACTCAGAACAGGCCTGGCCATGGTTGACCAAAGAAGTTAAGTGCAAGTGCTTAGCGTCATATCCAGAGGTTGTCTTTTCAAAATAGAAGTATGAGTGCTGCCAGCATTGCTGCAGAAGTTAAAGGGGTGGGGGGTCAGCTTGTCAGTGCTCAGACCATACATTGCACACTGCATCAAATTGGTATGCATGGCTGACGTCCCAGAAGGAAGCCTCTTCTAAAGATGCTGTACCAGAAAGCCGGCAAACAGTTTGCTGAAGACAAGCAGACTAAGGACATGGATTACTGGAACCATGGCCTGTGGTCTGATGAGACCAAGATACATTTTTTGGTTCAAATGGTGTCAAACGTGTGTAGCGGCGTACAAAGACAAGTTCGTCTTGCCTACAATCAAACATGGTGGAGGGAGTTTCATGGTTTGGGGCTGCATGAGTGCTGCTGGCTGTGGGGAGTTATAATTCATTGAGTTCATGAATGCCAACATGTATTGTGACATACTGAAGCAGAGCATGATCTCCTCCCTTCAGAAACGGCCACAGGGCAGCATTCCAACATAAGAAACCCAAACACACCTCCAAGATGACCACTCCCTTGCTAAAGAAACTGAGGTTAAAGGTTCTGGACTGTCCAAGCATGTTTTCAGACCTAATTAAGCATCTTTGGGCATCCTCAAATGGAAGGTGGAGAAGTGCAAGATCTTTAACATCAACCAGCACCGTGATGTCATCATGGTGCAGTGGAAGAAGATTGCAGTGGCAACCTGTGAAGCTCTAGTGAACTCCATGCCCAAGAGAGTTAAGGCAGTGCTGGAAAATAACGGTGGCCAAACAAAATATTGACACTGGGCACAATTTGGCCGTTTTTCACTCTAGGGGTATACTCCCTCTTGTTGCAGCAGTTTAGACATTAATGGCTGTGTGCTGAGTTATTTTGAGGGCGCACCAAATTTACACTGTTATACAAGCTGTACATGGACTACTTTACATTGTATCAAAGTGTCATATCTTCAGTGTTGTCCCATGAAAAGATAGAATAAAATATTTACAAAAATGTGAGGGGTGTACTCACTTTTCTGAGATACTGTAAGGCCCCTTTCACACGAGCGAGTTTTCCGCGCGGATGCGTTGCGGGAGGTGAACGCATTGCACCCGCACGGAATCCTGACCCATTCATTTCTATGGGGCTGTTCACATGAGCGGTGATTTTCACGCATCACTTGTGCGTTGCGTGAAAATCGCAGCATGCTCCTCTTTGTGCGTTTTTCACGTAACGCAAGCCCCATAGAAATGAATGGGGTTGCATGAAAATCGCAAGCATCCGCAAGCAAGTGCGGATGCGGTGCGATTTTCACGCATGGTTGCTAGGAGACGATCGGGATGGAGACCCGATCATTATTATTTTCCCTTATAACATGGTTATAAGGGAGAAATAATAGCATTCTGAATACAGAATGCAAAGTAAAACAGCGCTGGAGGGGTTAAAAAAAAATCATTTAACTCACCTTAATCCACTTGATCGCGATGTCGGTATCTCCTTCTGTCCCCTTTACTGAATAGGACCTGTGGTGAGCATTAATTATAGGTCAAGGACCTGTGATGACCGGAATGACGTCACCACAGGTCCTGTTGCTACACAGAGATCAGATGAAGCCAGAAGGAGATGCCGGGCCGCGAACAAGTGGACTAAGGTGAGTTAAATTATTATTATTATTTTTTTAACCCCTCCAGCGATGTTTTACTATGCATTCTGTATTCAGAATGCTATTATTTTCCCTTACAACCATGTTATAAGGGAAAATAATACTATTTACAGAACACCGATCCCAAGCCCGAACTTCTGTGAAGAAGTTCGGGTTTGGGTACCAAACACGCGCGATTTTTCTCACGCGAGTGCAAAACGCATTACAATGTTTTGCACTCGCGCGGAAAAATCGCGGGTGTTCCCGTAACGCACCCGCACATTTTCCCGCAACGCCCGTGTGAAAGAGGCCTAACATTATAGTTTGACAACAGCACATCTCCCTGTTTAAACAATGAATCTGCACAGGGACGAGTGATTGCAGTAGCTATCATCCATCCCCGTAGAGAGGAGACGATCGCTGCATCAGGCAGTTATCAGGAATGTGTGGTTTATTCCAGATAATTGCCTGAGCATCGGCCCATTTAGAAGGCCTTTTACTGGCAGTTATTAACTTAAACTCCATCCATGCTTTACATTGTCTTATTGATTCACTTCATTCCCCAGCGCTCTCTTTTTCAGTTTTTCCCTTATGATTATTTTTTTATTCCCGGGACGGAAACACAGTTTAAGTATGTTCCAGTCATTAAACTGACTTCCCAGGACCTTCATCACGGACATGGTAATCTAAATTGAGACAGCAGACATATATATTACTCCATATATCTCTCTTGCAGGACGGAAAAAAGCCGCCGTGACAGCGTCACAAAGGTTAGATGGTCTCGTATATCACGATAATTGAGTAATATGTATATCCTTGTCCTGGATTTATATTGTACTGTTCTGCTCTGGCTGATCTTCCTCCAGCTCCATTGTCCAGAGTCGCACATTATCCGGCTTCTTTATCCCCTTGGAAATATTTCAGATCAAGCTGCTGTATCCTGATCTGACATTGTTTTTGCTGTCTAGAAAAAGAATGACTGCCAGCGCGAGGATTGTAGCCATGGAAATCGAGCGGTTGCTTGGCCCAGCGATGGCAGCCAGTCAGTTTAGCATGCGTGATAATGAATTCTAAACCTTTTGAGAAGGTTAATCAGCGCCACAAATGATTTAAATCAACCTATTTCTTCCTTCCCGTCTGCTTTCTCAGCGCCTACTTAAGTGTCTTGAAAAGGGCTGCCAATCATGGAAAAATATTATTCCTTCTTGGCAATTTCTTCAGAACCCTCGTATTTCAGTGCAAGTTAATTGTCAAGTGTGTATTTTAATGACCAAATCTCTAATCCACAGCTGAGCTCGGCGCGCTGTGTGAATACTTTGTTTGCCGTGCCCAGCATCTTTTGATTGTATGTTTTTTGTGTCGAGAATGGATATATCTTGCTTCTCGCAGGTGCGCTCGGTAGGTTTATGCTCACTTTTTGGCAAGGAATAATGCAAACAGTGCATGTGATTTATTTCAATGGACGCCATAGGATCGCTTTCCTCTGGTAGACCTAATTGATAAACTGTTTCTCTTACTAAGGTGGATAATATTGATTCATTGATTTGTGCAAGACGGATGGTTGGGCAGCCATCGTTATTAATGGATTGATGTTTTTTCCGATTTTCATGAGATGCACATTATAGAAAATATACTACCAGTGGAGGAACCTTCTATGTATAAAGGAGACAGATCTGGAATGCGCTTTGGTGGATGTTAAAAGGATGTTAAAAGGGGTTATCCAAGAAATGATAACCCCTTTAATCTAGTATTCCTGCTAGAGGTTTATAGATAAAATGTACACCTGAGTGTTACCAGTTGGGGGTCCTTGCACAGTCTTACACTGCCCAATTAGTGCTCCCAGTGTCAGATTGCAGGGACACCCCCCCTAGTGGTAACACCCAGTTGGACCTTTATTTCAGGCTGTTAGCCATTCATTCATAAACCTAAACTAGTAATACTAGAGGCACACCATACAGTCACAAGAATTCATGCACCAGTTATTGTTATTGAAACAGACATGTCAGGAGATTGGTGGGGGTCCAAGTCCCGGAATCCCCACTGATCACCTATTCCAAGGAGTCGCTAAGCTCACTGGAGCTCTGGTGAGTGCAGCCGGCTCCCGGAAGCTCACCAAGCACAGCGCCGTACATAGTATAGCGGCTGTGCTTGGTATTGCAGCTCAGCCCCATGCAACTAGGCCATGTGACCAATGTATGGTGACGTCACATGGCCTAGGAAGAGTCCATGGCACTCATGGAGTGTCCGGCCTCTTCTAACAGCTAATCGATCATTGGGGGTCCCGGATGTTGGACCCCTGCCGATCCGATATTGATGGCCTATTCTGAAGATAGGTCATCAGTAGTAATTACCAGATTACCCCTTTAATGGCACAACACATAGTCATCAGAATAGATGCTCCAGAAATGTCATTTCATGTGGAATACAATTGTTTGCTAAAACAGACATGTAGACGTCCATTTTAGTCTATGGGTCTGTGAAAATCACGGAGACAACGCGGATGGCATCCGTGGTGCGTCAGTTTTTCATGGAAGCCTGATAGAAAATGCTCATGAAATTATTTGTCATCAACGATCGTGGATTACGGATGACCAACGGAGAGTAAAAGCTGACAGATGAACCAACCACAGACATCTTTGCGGATTATATAAGGACGTTTTAATTCACGTATGTCATACAGACACAGAATGTGGACTAGGGCGAAGTCATATATATGTGGCCCCTTTTAAGCTTCATTAAAACATATAATGTTTATTAAATATATATTAAAGGGGTTCTCTCATCTGAGACATTGGATATGGCTAGAATATGTCACGAATATAAGATAGGTGCGTTTCCCACATCTGGGACGTGCACCCTTTCTCCAGAACAGGTGCCCAAAGTGAGCAGAGAGCAGCCTCCCTCCATTCATTTCTATGGGAGTTCCCAAAATAGCTGAGCGCTGGCTCAGATATTTCCGGCAGTCCCATCGGAGTGAATAGAGCAATGGCTGCACTTGCGCAGTGAGCTCTCACTTCTATGGGACTTTCTAAAATAGCTGAGCCAGTGATGAGCTGTTTTGGGAATTCCCGTAGAAATGAATGGAGGGTGACTGCGCATGTGCGGCTATTCTCACTCACGGGGTCATATTCTGGAGATAGGTGTGGGACCTGCACCTATCTGACTTTGATGGCCTATCCTAGCAATATGCCATCAAAGTCCCAGATCACATGGCGCCTTTAAAGGGGTTCTGCAGTTTGTTTAAACTGATGATCTATCCTCTGGATAGATCATCAGCATCTGATTGGCGGGGGTCCGACACCCGGGACCCCCACTGATCAGCGTTTTGAGAAGGCAGCGGCTCGGCCTTCTCACTGTTAATCCGCTGGCCCAGTGACATCATGATTAGTATCAACTTGCCTGGGCGGGGCTAAGCTCCATTCAAGTGAACAGAGTTTAGCCCCGCCCAGGCCAGTGATACTAGTCGTGACGTCACTGGGCCTGCGGTAAACGGTGAGAAGGCCGCGGCACTACTGGAGCGCCGCTGCCTTCTCAAACAGCTGATCGGCGGGGGTCCTGGGTGTCGGACCCCTGCCGATCAGATGCTGATGATCTATCCAGAGGATAGATCATCAGTTTAAACAAACTGCAGAACCCCTTTAAGTAAAATGTGTGTGTGGAATACTGTACTGTGGCTTGTATAAATGCTTAGTATTACTCACCACATCTAGTCTGCACCTGCAACTAAAGTGATGCCTCGATTTATGGCATATTTACATTTATTGTCACGTCACTATGTTCTGATCTGTATCTCCTAGAGATCATTGTGCGCTCCAGAGACCTGGCTCTTGGATGCCGTACACATTCCTGCTGCTCTGCGGAAATATGAATATGTATATGTTATATTATAATTAGTTTGGCATCTAGGTTGGCACCACCTCGTGTCTTGACAACTCCTGGTAGGCTTATTATTCTTCTTTCTAAGCTATGCAGTTTTGCATGTCTGTTTAGCATCACCCTAGCAGAACAAGACTGGTATAACCTACAAGGCATTTCTTAATTACCAGTGTGATGGCGGTGACATCTTTTTGACAATTAGATTACGGCTGCTTCCTGTAGACATTGAGCTGCCAGATGAGAATGTCATGTCATAACCCTTTTCATGATCAAGCATTTATAAAGTCTGTGTAAATGTAAATTTACAAGATACTACAGAAGAGTTAATAGAAGAAACTTCATATTAGAAACCCATTGAGGTAGTATTTAATACGGCAAACAGGTGCATCATTTATAGTTTTGCCAGCAGTCTTAGTCTTCTTTGTGTTCTGCAGGTTCCTCGTGATTACCTTTTATACGGTCCATGTATAACAACTAGCACAGTGTTTCTTTGTAGTTTGTGCCTACTGGCTGTTCATTTCAGTGGTAGCAGTTATTTGTGCACCATTTGGCGTTGTGATTATTTTGGAGGCTTGTTGCACGCACACGCACAGTCTGCATCAATAAATCACAATGAAGTCTCTACCGTTGCACCTGTTGTGGCTGTAACTAGTGGTATTCGTTAGTCGCTGAAGACCCACCAAGTGCCAAATCTGGTAAACTCTTTATCCACCGTGACGTTATATTTTCACGCACCAAATTACCAGGACTTGTATCCCATAAGTGTTGAACAAAAGGAGTTTTGTAGTATAAGGCAGTAATAGCAGCTATATTGCAAATCTGTAGAAAAAAAATGCGTGGCTGGCACATCCATATGCCGTCCATTGATCTATTGCATAATTCATAAACATGTACACAAGGCACTTTGTATATGTTTTGATCAAAATGCATAGGCCCACTCACCACATTAAGGTCGCCTCTTTCGAGTGGGTCCCTACTCTAATTTGATGCAGCGCCACACGACGAACACAGCCGCCACAGCACCTGCAAGTGGTGAGACCCAGGAGTCCAACAGCACCAATGACGTCAGACTAATCTCCCATGGCACTGGGCTTCACCAGCCCAAAGGCACAGCAGCAACATCAACAACAGACGCTATGCAGCACCACACACAATGGAAAGTTCACCTTGCTGGCAGTTCTGCCTCCAGTAGTCCACAGCACGCTTTAGGGGGCATGTTTCCCCAGCATGCGGCTCTCAGCCCTCCAGCACGGCACAAAGCCTCAGATCCCAAAAAACAGAGACATCTCTGCTGAGCCCAGCTGCCTATTTAGGGACAGCCAGGTGCTGCGAAATCCCGGACCAGCACTTAAACTCCGGTCCGGTATTTGACCTCACCTGGCTGGGACTTTACCGTTGCCCAATACACAAAGTAGCAAAAAGAGCCTTTCTCAAGCAGTTATACATGTGAACAGATCAGATATATATATATATATATATATATATATATATATATATATATATATATATATATATATATACAGTGGGGTGCGAAAGTTTGGGCAACCTTGTTAATCGTCATGATTTTCCTGTTACGTTGGTTATTACGATAAAAAATGTCAGCTAAATATATCATATAGGAGACACACACAGTAATATTTGAGAAGTGAAATGAAGTTTATTGGATTTACAGAAAGTGTGCTATAATTGTTTAAACAAAATTAGGCAGGTGCATAAATTTGGGAACCACAAAAAAGAAATGAAATCAATATTTAGTAGATCCTCCTTTTGCAGAAATTACAGCCTCTAAACTCTTCCTGTAGGTTCCAATGAGAGTCTGGATTCTGGTTGAAGGTATTTTGGACCATTCCTCTTTACAAAACATCTTTAGTTCATTCAGGTTTGATGGCTTCCGAGCATGGACAGCTCCTTTAAGTCACACCACAGATTTTCAATTATATTCAGGTCTGGGGACTGAGATGGCCATTCCAGAACGTTGTACTTGTTCCTCTGCATAAATGCCTTAGTGGATTTTGAGCAGTGCTTAGGGTCGTTGTCTTGTTGAAAGATCCAGCCCCGGCGCAGCTTCAGCTTTGTCACTGATTCCTGGACATTGGTCTCCAGAATCTGCTGATACTGAGTGGAATCCATGCGTCCCTCAACTTTGACAAGATTCCCAGTCCCTGCACTGGCCACACAGCCCCACAGCATGATGGAACCACCACCATATTTTACTGTAGGTAGCAGGTGTTTTTCTTGGAATGCTGTGTTCTTTTTCCTCCATGCATAACGCCCCTTGTTATGGCCAAATAACTCAATTTTAGTCTCATCAGTCCACAGCACCTTATTCCAAAATGAAGCTGGCTTGTCCAAATGTGCTTTAGCCCATCTCAAGCCGCACTTTTTGTGCTGTTGGCGGAGAAAAGGCTTCCTCTGCATCACTCTCGCATACAGCATCTCCTTGTGTAAAGTGCGCCGAATGGTTGAACAATGCACAGTGACTCCATCTGCAGCAAGATGATGTTGTAGGTCTTTGGTGCTGGTCTATGGGTTGACTCTGACTGTTCTCACCATTCGTCGCTTCTGTCTATCCAAGATTTTTCTTGGTCTGCCACTTCGAGCCTTAACTTCAACTGAGCCTGTGGTCTTCCATTTCCTCAATATGTTCCTAACTGTGGAAACAGACAGCTGGAATCTCAGAGACAGCTTTCTGTATCCTTCCCCTAAACCATGATGGTGAACAATCTTTGTCTTCAAGTCATTTGAGAGTTGTTTTGAGACCCCCATGTTGCTACTCTTCAGAGAAAATTAAAAGAGGAGGGAAACTTACAATTGACCCCCTTAAATACTCTTTCTCATAATTGGATTCACCTGTGTATGTAGGTCAGGGGTCACTGAGCTTACCAAGCCAATTTGAGTTCCAATAATTAGTTCTTAAGGTTTTGGAATCAATAAAATGACAACAGTGCCCAAATTTAGGCACCTGCCTAATTTTGTTTAAACAATTATAGCACACTTTCTGTAAATCCAATAAACTTCATTTCACTTCTCAAATATCACTGTGTGTGTCTCCTATATGATATATTTAACTGACATTTTTTATCGTAACAACCAACGATTTATACAGGAAAATCATGACGATTAACAAGGTTGCCCAAACTTTCGCATCCCACTGTATATATATATATATATATATATATATATATATATATATATATATATATACACAAAGTGCCTGTGCAATGAATCATGAATCAATATACATAATTAAACATAAAAAACAAAAATAAAGTGCTAAAAGTGCATGGTGCCATAGTACATCATAATGTATTCATACAATTGTGCACATAATTATCATATCCCTATACATAATACAGTGAGTACACCAAATCACATAATAACATAATTAATATGCATTACAAAGCATGATTACACCTGAATACTTCATATGCAAATGATTATTTAATGAATAGATCAAATGATTAGGCTCATCAAGGGACAAACAACATGTGTGCACGCCGATGACCGTGTTCACCTGGCGCCAATGCACATGTTTAGGAAAATAGAGGAGGCGGAGGAAAGCCAAAAGTGTATTGAGCATGTCTGACATGCACACTGCCCCTCTGGAATGGACGGCAGCCATCTTCGAAACGGGAAAACAAAAGGGCAAAATGTTCTATAGTCAGTAATCACTGACAAGCGCCCTAACTATTACTATGTCGCTAACACCCTATTGAAAAAGGGCAAACATGCTTGTAGAGCAATTACAGAGGGCTGGCATTTATTAAATTAAATTAAAGTAAATATAGGAAAGAGACGAGTATACAGAAAATAACACTGGATACTTAGGTTCTTAACTCAACCAGAAACAGAGGGGTCTCCTCATTAAAATGGTAACTGTGTGTAAATAATGTGGTATTACTAGAGAAGTGAAGAAAGTGGTCATCACTCCAGAACTGGAAAGACTTCCCCTAACTGTCGGGAAACCAAATGGTTGGACAACCCCACAAATGTGGAGTGACCCCCCCCCCCCTTATAGGCCCCCAGTAGACACTCATACCTAGCTCGCACCACAATATCACACCACCTATAGAACAAATACAGTACGTAAAGATATGCCGCCTCATGCATTACAGACAAGAAATGGATATGTCCTCTGTCGCCTCAAAAAAGATCTAAAAGAACCATTAAATCTAAAAAAATTATGTGCGTCCCCCAGCGAGTCAAATGTTATGAAGGCGCATCTAAAAAAGATGGAAAAGAGAAAAGAAAAAAATATTATTAATCATGGATATATGAAAGAGATTAAGCTTAACTTAAAATTATAATAGATATACTGCAAAAAACATGCTTTTACATTAGTGCTGATTGAGAGAGCACCAGGAGTGGTAGGCAAGCCATCCACCATACGTTTACAGTGAAGGAGATCAGCTCATCATGGTCAATTATCTGAAACCGCAGCTGATGTTCACTATGTTTGTGTTCAGAGAAATGTTTAAGCACTGGTAAATCTTGACGCTTCTTGCGAATGGTGTAGCGATGTTGGATGAGTGGAGTTTTCAGGTCAAGAGTAGTCTAACCCACATAGTAAATTACATGGGACAAGATATTACGTGATCACTGTCACATGTGAAAAAATGCTTAATAGGGAATTTATCTCCCGTGACTGGATGTGTGACACGGTCGTCTTTAATCATCAGGCGGCAGTTGACACATCTCAAGCAAGGGAAGCAACCAGATTTCCGTATGGACAATAAAGTCTGTGTTGGGCTCACATTATATGATACATCAGCAGATACCAATTGGTCCCTAAGATTCCTGGACCTGCTATAAGAGAATAAAGGAGGAATTGTAAATTCAGGAACATCCTTTACACACCCAGAGAGCATAGGCCAATGGCGTTTGATGATAGAATTAATGTGCAAACTGTGCTCATTATAAGTAGATATAAAAGGAATCCTGGATCCAGAGGGGGGTCTGACTGTCTTCTGTAATGTTTGTGGTCTATCAAGGGCGAGTACCTTGGTTTTCAGTGGTTGTAATATTGAATTGGGGTAACCCCTATTCCAAAATTTGTGAACCATATTGTCAAGGGTACTCGTAAGGATTGGGTCATCAGAAACAATTCGTTTCACAAGTAAGAATTGATTGTATGGTAGATGTCGAATCATAATTCTAGGGTGACAACTGGCATATCTAAGCAAAGAATTCTTATCAGTAGGTTTGGTAAATAATTCAGTTTGTAATCTGCCATTTAGTATATTTACAGTCATGTCGTGAAATTGAATATGACTGAAAGACTATACAACAGTAAACTTAACCCCAGGATCGATATCATTAAGAAAAGTATGGAAAGAAAGTAAGGATTCAAGAGATTCTACCCAAATGAGGAAGACGTCATCAATGTAACGCCACCATCTCAAAATGTGGGAGAAATGGTGGGAAACGTAGATGACGTCCTCCTCCAGATGTCTCATATACACTCACCTAAAGAATTATTAGGAACACCATACTAATACGGTGTTGGACCCCCTTTTGCCTTCAGAACTGCCTTAATTCTACGTGGCATTGATTCAACAAGGTGCTGATAGCATTCTTTAGAAATGTTGGCCCATATTGATAGGATAGCATCTTGCAGTTGATAGAGATTTGAGGGATGCACATCGAGGGCACGAATCTCCCGTTCCACCACATCCCAAAGATGCTCTATTGGGTTGAGATCTGGTGACTGTGGGGGCCATTTTAGTACAGTGAACTCATTGTCCTGTTCAAGAAACCAATTTGAAATGATTCAAGCTTTGTGACATGGTGCATTATCCTGCTGGAAGTAGCCATCAGAGGATGGGTACATGGTGGTCATGAAGGGATGGACATGGTCAGAAACAATGCTCAGGTAGCCCGTGGCATTTAAACGATGCCCAATTGGCACTAAGGGGCCTAAAGTGTGCCCAGAAAACATCCCCCCACCATTACACCACCACCACCAGCCTGCACAGTGGTAACAAGGCATGATGGATACATGTTCTCATTCTGTTTACGCCAAATTCGGACTCTACCATTTGAATGTCTCAACAGAAATCGAGACTCATCAGACCAGGCAACATTTTTCCAGTCTTCAACAGTCCAATTTTGTTGAGCTTGTGCAAATAGTAGCCCTTTTTTTCCTATTTGTAGTGGAGATGAGTGGTACCCGGTGGGGTCTTCTGCTGTTGTAGCCCATCCGCCTCAAGGTTGTGCGTGTTGTGGCTTCACAAATGCTTTGTTGCATACCTCGGTTGTAACGAGTGGTTATTTCAGTCAACGTTGCTCTTCTATCAGCTTGAATCAGTCGGCCCATTCTCCTCTGACCTCTAGCATCCACAAGGCATTTTTGCCCACAGGACTGCCGCATACTGGATGTTTTTCCCTTTTCACACCATTCTTTGTAAACCCTAGAAATGGTTGTGCGTGAAAATCCCAGTAACTGAGCAGATTGTGAAATACTCAGACCGGCCCGTCTGGCACCAACAACCATGCCACGCTCAAAATTGCTTAAATCATTTTTCTTTCCCATTCTGACATTCAGTTTGGAGTTCAGGACTGCCATGTGATTGGTTGACTAGATAATTGCATTAATGAGAAATAGAACAGGTGTTCCTAATAATTCTTTAGGTGAGTGTATGTCGGGGCCACATTAGACCCCATGGCCATGCCCTTCTGCTGAATATAGAAATCCTTTTGGAATAAAAAATAATTGCATCGAAGCACAATATCCAGAAGTGACAGAATAAAATATTGAGCATCATCCGAAAACCTAGAAAGGCGTAACATATTCTGTACAACCTGCAGGCCCCTGTCAAGATTTGAACTGTTAAGGCTTGTGACGTCAAAGGAAGCCAAAAATTACATTACTCTGCCCGGACAAGTCTACATTCTGTAGTTTCAGTAAAAAGTCAGAAGTATCACGGATATAGGACCGTGCATCAGTGGCAAAAGAACGTAATATCTTGTCTAAAAAGATGGCTATGTGTGAGAAAATAGAACCCGTACCAGAGACAATCGGTCGCCCAGGAGCGTCTATCAGAGTTTTATGATCTGAATCTTTAATACCAGCCACTGATGCATCTGTAACCATAGTCCTGATTTTTCTGGCAATATCAAACTTGGGGTCACCTGAGACCCGTCTGTACACAGTAGAATCATCAAATTGTCTTTGTATTTCCAAAATGTGGAACGGTAGCTCCACCCTTATCGGCAGGCTTTATCGTTAAGCTATGGTCAGCCCTAAGTACATTAATGACATCAATTTCCCCACGAGTCAAATAAGGATATTTAAAGGCCCTGTCATCAATCGACTTTCTAAGGTCATCAATATCATTTTTAACAGCAGAAATAAACGCATCAATGGCAGGAGCATTAAAAACAGGTGTAAAGCAACTTTTGTTACTCAGATTGAACTAGCCAAGTGTCATTTCAGACCCCTTAGACATTCCAATCCGACTATGGTCCTTGAACCAAACCTTGAGCTTGATAGAACGAAAAAATAAAAATAAGTCCATTTCCAGATCAAACCAATTGATTTTGCTTTTTGGACAAAATGAGAGACCTCTGCTCAATGCGCTCACTTGAGCTGGAAAGAGAGATTTAGGTTTGGTTCAAGGACCATATTCGGATTGGACTGCCCAAGGGGTCTGAAATGACACTTGGCCAGGTGTGCCTTAGACTGACCACAGTAAAAGGCCACTCTGAAATGTGCACAGATTTGACTTACTGTGGGGGGTCTGATCTGAGGTCTAATTAACACTGGGGATCTGATCTGAGGTCTGTTTGGGGGTGAATGGGGTTTGCGTGAAAAAAATGGAGGCATCTAAACGCAAGAAAAGGCTAATTAAACTTGGGTGCAAAACCACCAGTTTTTCCCTGAATAGATCCTGACACAATCCATATTGCTCATGTGAAAGTGGTCTTAAAGGAGTTGTGCCACTAATAATAATGTATCCCACCCAACAGATATCTCTTCTATATCACTTTCCCCAAATACCACTATTTATCAAAATTGCCTTAATCAAAGGTTATTCCCCTACCACTGCACCCTATGGCAAATCTGTTTTGATATTCAGTTGCTGTAGGTTTTGTCCTGCATTGAAGCCTTGTAATGTAGGACTCGCAATCATCATTAAAGCGGCTCTGTCACCCGGATCAAACCTACCCTTACTAGGCATATAGCTTGGTAGGCTTGATGACGCTGAATAGAACAATACCTGTCTTAAGTCTGTTGGTCGTATCTTTGCGGAGAAACAGCTCTAGACCACACTCGTGTCCAGAACATCTTCGCTCGTTATGCACTCATGTCGTTCTGGACTCGAGTGCGGTCTAGTGCTGTCAATCTAAAGGCAAGGAGGTGTGATGAAAAGCAGAGGGGCGTCATTAAGGAGCTTTGCTCGAACCACATAAGCCTGCCTCCTGGTGCTCGAATAGTTAATTTGCCTAATTTTAAAAGTTTCTCCGTAGCAATACCACCAACAGGCATAAGACAGGTATTGTTTTAATCAGCGTCATTAACCCTACCAGGCTATATGTCTGGTAGGGTAGGGTTGATCCGCGTGATAGAGCTGCTTTAATAATAATCACATGATCTGCTGATGTCAGGACAAATCATACTGCCCTAAGGCAAAATGGGACCGCAGAGACGTGACAAAACAGGAAGAAGGATTCAATCATGGGGTATAAAAGAACACTGCAAATGAGGTAAATAAAAGAATTGGACATGCTCTATTTATTTATTTTTTGCGAGGCCGCGAAATGTAACTACTTTTGTGACCCCATTGAAATGAATGGGTCCACACCCGTTCCGCAAAATTGCGGAACGGATGCGGACTCATTCACACGGTCGTGTGATTGTAGCCTTTGAGTGAAAAGTAGTTTATGACACAGCTCCTAAATCTGGCTTCAAGCTTATGTGGAAACCTGCATAATTCACAGATTGGCAATTGGTGACAAAGGAATCTGTTGACCACGGCTTCCAAGGGATTATACGCTCGGAGTCATGTCTGATGCTTGGCATTACAGCGGGAGGTCAGCTCTTAACATTGGTCTTCTGCGGTGATTGCACAGGCGCATACGATCACTATGATTTAACTACATTTGATGACTTAAAGAAGCACTCCGGTATTTTTTTTCTTTGCCTATATAGTGCAGGATAGGCCATTTTAAATTAATAACATAGAGGCTCTTGTGTATATTTGTTTTACTTCATATGTAGTTTTTGGGTTGTTAGCCATGTTGATTCCTTCTCCCCTTAGATATGGTTTTCTAATGAATCCTACATTTCCCATCATGTCTGGCTTTGCAGAGAGAGGAGGCAGAGTCTCACCACACATCTCTGCTCTGTGTCCTCTGCGGGCAACCATAACAGATCAGTGATACAGCTGCTTTCCCCACACACTACAGGGTCTCCTTTTTTTATGTGATGCAGCTTCAGCCTTGTTGCCCTCTCTTCCCTGTCATCTCTCTCTCTCTCCTATCTGATGTTATATGCAGAAAGACCAATGTGAAGTTGCATGTCATAAAACTACACTGGAGAGTCAACACACACAGATAGTACAGACAGGCAGTGTAAGTCAGGAGGTTTATATCACTGCAGCTAATCACTCATCTCATCACTAACTCACTCACCTACTATACACTCACCTAAAGAATTATTAGGAACACCATACTAATACGGTGTTGGACCCCCAGAACTGCCTTTAATTCTACGTGGCATTGATTCAACAAGGTGCTGATAGCATTCTTTAGAAATGTTGGCCTATATTGATAGGATAGCATCTTGCAGTTGATCGAGATTTGAGGGATGCACATGCAGTTGTGGTGGAACGGAAGCTCCTGTTCCACCACATCCCAAAGATGCTCTATTGGGTTGAGATCTGGTGACTGTGGGGGCCATTTTAGTACAGTGAACTCATTGTCATGTTCAAGAAACCAATTTGAAATGATTCGAGCTTTGTGACATCGTGCATTATCCTGCTGGAAGTAGCCATCAGAGGATGGATACATGTTCTCATTCTGTTTACGCCAAATTCGGACTCTACCATTTGAATGTCTCAACAGAAATCGCGACTCCTCAGACCAGGCAACATTTTTTCCAGTCTTCAACAGTCCAATTTTGGTGAGCTTGTGCAAATTGTAGCCTCTTTTTCCTATTTGTAGTGGAGATGAGTGGTACCCGGTGGGGTCTTCTGCTGTTGTAGCCCATCCGCCTCAAGGTTGTGCGTGTTGTGGCTTCACAAATGCTTTGCTGCATACCTCGGTTGTAACGAGTGGTTATTTCAGTCAACGTTGCTCTTCTATCAGCTTGAATCAGTTGGCCCATTCTCCTCTGACCTCTAGCATCCACAAGGCATTTTTGCCCACAGGACTGCCGCATACTGGATGTTTTCCCTTTTCACATTATTCTTTGTAAACCCTAGAAATGGTTGTGCGTGAAAATCCCAGTAACTGAGCAGATTGTGAAATACTCAGACCGGCCCGTCTGGCACCAACAACCATGCCACGCTCAAAATTGCTTAAATCACCTTTCTTTCCCATTCTCACATTCAGTTTGGAGTTCAGGAGATTGTCTTGACCAGGACCACACCCCTAAATGCATTGAAGCAACTGCCATGTGATTGGTTGACTAGATAATTGCATTAATGAAAAATAGAACAGGTGTTCCTAATAATTCTTTAGGTGAGTGTATATATCCACTGGTCCTTCAGATAGCGGAGACATTATATCTTCAACACAATACAGAGATCTACAGAGGAGGGAGGGGAGGGGCCTGAGAGATGCCAGGAGGAAATTGATAGGTGATGATGTCATCCTGTATTTTACAGGAAGTCATCCACGGGTAGGAGTCCAACTTCCTGTTTACACATTAGATCACACTCTGGACTGATGGTCACACTTGAATGTGGAAAAATAAAGCTCCTGTAAGGCTACTTTCACACACTAGCGTTTTTTGTGGATCCGTCATGGATCTGCAAAAACGCTTCCGTTACAATAATACAACCGCATGCATCCGTCATGAACGGATCCAGTTGTATTATGTCTTATATAACCAAGATGGATCCATCATGAAAACCATTCAAAGTCAATGGGGGACGTTTCCGTTTTCTATTGTGTCAGAAAAAACAGATCCGTCTCCATTGACTTACATTGTGTGTCAGGACGGATTCGTCTTGCTCCACACCACATCGCGGACAGAAAAACACTGCTTGTAGCGTTATTCTTTCTGCGATGGGGACGCAACCTAACGGAACGGAATGCTTTTTGGTGCATTCCGTTTCGTTCAGTTCAGTTTTGTCCCTATTGACAAAGAATGGGGACAAAACTGAAGCGTTTTCTTCCGCTATTGAGATCCTAAGACAGATCTCAATAGCGGAATTAAAAACGCTAGTGTGAAAGTAGCCTAAGCTGCCAATTGCACATTAATGTGTAGTGCACCTTGCTGGCTAACAACTTATTAGTGACCCCCATTCTATTTGAGCAGCTGGACTGACCAGAACCTCTTAGAGTACGTCCTACAAGTACAGCCACCCTCTTCTTCTCAACATCACAACGCCTTGCTGCATCCTGCAAGAAAAAGCTTGTATCCCACGGCAAGGGGGTCTTCATCTTGCCAGTCCCTGAACTAAAATCAAAAGCAGTTCACTGAAAAGGACATGAAACATATCGCTGAAAAAATGCTATACTCACCAACAGTGATGGCCAGTTCGCAGTGTTCGCCATCTTGACTCACAAGTCTGGCGAAGCACAGGTAAGCCCTTACCTGTGCCGGGAGCCAGTCTGAAACAAATGCGGTCACCGGGAGCAGGCAGTTCCAAGAACAGCCCGATGAAGGCTGTTCTCGGAACTGCCTGCTCCCGGTGACCGCATTTGATTTCAGACCGGCTCGCGGCACAGGCACAGGTAAGGGCTTACCTGTGCATCGCCGGACTTGTGAGTCAAGATGGCAGCCCGCATGTGTTCGCTGGCGAACACTGCGAACTGGCCATCACTGCTCCCTAATTCACTGCAGCACACAGCCAGGCCCCTATGGCATAGGATAGAGGTTGTACAGGTACAACGTAATGCTAAGCATCCCCTCACATACCTATCATGAGGGGGTGGATGCTTAGTATTCGCACAGAATGCGCACAGATAAGGCTTGTAGCATGGTGGCTCAGTGGTTAGCACTGGTCCCCTGCAGTGCTGGGGTCCTGGGTTCAAATCCGACCTAGGACAACATCTGCATGGAGTTTGTACGTTCTTTTTGTGATTGTGTGGGTTTCCTCCAGGTACTCTGGTTTCCTCCCACTCTCCAAAGACATACTGATGGGGAACTTAGATTGTGAGCCATATTAGGGACAGCTTGATGCTAATGTCTGTAAAGTGCTTCGAAATATAGCACTATATAATTGGGTAAAATAAATAGATAAGAGTTTAGGGTACGGCTGCACTTGGCGGGCCCACAGGGAAACTGGCCAAACACCACCCAAAGTGGGATGACTTTTGCTGCACTATTGCTGGCAGAATCGCAGCAGGTTGTTTGCTGTCTCATTGCTTGCGTTCAAAAGTTTTCAAGCCGTGAGGAAAACCCACAGCATGAATTGACCTACTGAGGATTGAAACCCACAGCACAAGGCAGTTTACCCGGCAGGTTTTCTCTGCAGTGTGTGGAAGAGGTTTCTGAAAGCCCATCCACTTGGCTTGCTGTGCACCGTCTATGCAAGCAATCTGCAGCATTTATTCCAAAAGGTGCCAGTCACACAGTTACATGTAGTGCACTAAACTGTTGGGCATGCCCCATTTCATTGCAGTCAATTCATGGTGGTCTAGTATCTCCCTGGGTGTGTATTAAAGGGGTTGTGCAGTGCAAAGATCTTGATGTCCTATCCTCAGTATAATTACAACTGCTGGGGTGGGGGGAGTTGGACCCCGCCATTCTGAGGATAGGTCATCAATGTGTTTGCACTGTACAACCCCTTTGCGGCATATGCACATGGCCGTTCCATGCATTGGGGACCACAATTTGTAGTCCCTGATCCACTGGCATCATACGTGCAGCTGCCGCAGACGGATCCAGACCCATTCAACTTGAATGGGTCCGTGATCCGTCCGCACTGCAAAAAATAGAACATGTTCTAATTTTTTTGCGGTGCGGAGGCACGAGAGAAACCCCAGTGAATGGGTCCTCATCCGTGATGCGGTGCAAAAATGGCAGGGGCCGTATATTGCGGACCTGCTGTTTGTGGGCCGCAATACGGGCCCGGCCGGAACATGTTTATATGCATGAGCCCTTCAGTACATTCAGAATAATATACTCCTGTAAATTGTGAAGAATGTAAGATGGAACCTGTATAAATGTACTTCTCATGTTCTTATAATTTACAGTAGTACATTATCCCATATATAAACAGGATCTGCCAGTGCAATAAAGGTATTCGGTTTCTCAGAAATGACAGGAATGCTTTTGGAAGAAACAGCAAATATGGAGACCAGGCAGCAGATCTGTAAATGTATGTCTGATGAGGCTAATGTGTGCCCATTTTTGATAAAGTAAGCACATTTCTAAAGACCTTTACGATTTCGCAGGGTTCATGTAAATTGCTGTACTTAAAGTGCTATTGCTTTTCAATGGAGAATGTATTTAAGTGCTGATGGCTGGGGCTTAATCCATAGCAGTGCTTATAAGATTGATATTCAATCCTTTAAAACCATCATGTCAAGGAGCACATGGAATTAGTTTTCCAGATGGAGTCTGTGTAAGTTAATCCTGCGTTTCTTCTCCTGTCTAGTTTACAGAAGTCATTAGGCTGTTAATTGCAGATATTATTCTATCGTAGGAATCTTATGGGATACATATAAGACTGATGCATCCATCAGACATTGCCAAATGCTGCTGCGAATGGTTCTGTACTGCGGCTCTCTGCTCACTGGGCAGCCATTTGGAAATTCACATGAATAAGCCAACACTATACTGCTTCATAATAGATGAATGATGGGAGGTTTTGCTGAAATGTGAAAAATATAGGTGCCAAGAGTGAACAACTGCGACTGTCTCTGGGACCCACAACTATCAGACTATGACATATCCTGTAGACAGTGTTCCCTCAGAGCCTTGGCAGCTGTCGTGCCAGGATTGGTTTAGAGCTGCTACATCATAGTTAGGCGATACCTAACATAAGATAATTGCACATCTGTTAAAGAGCATACCGTATAACCCCTACACTTCATCATACAATATAACCTGTACACCAAGCTATACAGTATAACCCCTATAACTCATCACATACAGTATAACCCCTACACCATGCTATACAATATAACCCCATGCCGTACAATACAGTGTAACCTGCTAAACCATGCTGTACAATACAGTATTACCCCTACACCATGCTGTATGACAGTTATAACCCCTGCACCATGCAATACAATACAGTACAACCTGCTAAACCATGCCCTACAATACAGCATAAACCCTACATTATCCTGTACAATACAGCATAACTTCTACACCATGCTGTACAATACAGTATAACCCCTATATAATGCTGTACAATACAGTATAACTTCTACAACATGCCGTACGATAGTGTAACCCCTACAACGTGCCATACAATACAGTACTGTATAACCCCTACACCCTGCCCTACAATACAGCATAACCCCAACATCCCATCATACAGTATAACTTCTACTCTATGCTTTACATAATAGAATGCAATCTGCACACCATGCTGTTCAATATACAGTCTAACCCCTACACCATGCCATACAATATAATACCTACACCATGCCATACAATATAATACCTACACCATGCCGTACAATATACAATATAAACCCTACACCATGCCGTACAATTTACAGTATAAACCCATACACCATGCTGTACAATATACAGTCTAACCCCTACACCATGCCATACAATATAATACCTACACCATGCCATACAATATAATACCTACACCATGCCGTACAATATACAATATAATACCTACACCATGCCGTACAATATAATACCTACAGCATGCCGTACAATATACAATATAAACCCTACACCATGCCGTACAATTTACAGTATAAACCCATACACAATGCTGTACAATATACAGCCTAACCCCTACACCATGCCGTACAATATAATACCTACACCATGCCATACAATATACAATATAATACCTACACCATGCCGTACAATATACAATATAAACCCTACACAATGCTGTACAATATACAGCCTAACCCCTACACCATGCCGTACAATATAATACCTACACCATGCCATACAATATACAATATAATACCTACACCATGCCGTACAATATACAATATAAACCCTACACAATGCTGTACAATATACAGCCTAACCCCTACACCATGCCATACAATATACAGTCTAACCCCTACACCTTGCCGTACAATATACAGTCTAACCCCTACACCATGCCATACAATATACAGCCTAACCCCTACACCATGCCATACAATATACAGTCTAACCCCTACACCTTGCCGTACAATATACAGTCTAACCCCTACACCATGCTGTACAATATGGGGTTGCTTTGTTTGTAAGAACATGGATTTTTGCAAGCCCCATTGAACTGATGTTCAATTGTAAATATTTTCTGCAACAAAATGTGCCACATGTGAAGACACACTTAGACCTCATGCACACGGGTGTTGTACGGCTGTGCCCGTATTGCGGCCCACAAGCAGTGGGTCCTCAGTATACGGGCACCATCCGTGTGCGCACCATATCACAGATGTGGACCCTTCCAAAAGCAGCCTGTGAGATTCGGTGCGGTGTGGAACGGAGGCACGGATCAGAAGCTTCCATGGATATTCTATCCGTGCCTCTGGTCCCCAAAAAAGTAGTTTTTGCGGTGTGCTTTGCGGACCCCATTCAAGTGAATGGGCCCATGTCCGCGGTCCCCATCACGGGCGAGGCCGGCACACGGTCGTGTGAATGAGGCCTTATGCTCACCATCAGAAAATACATTCAGAATATGTGTCAACCAACAGTAATTTTGTGTCTGCTGCAGCATGTTTGGGGATATAGACTCAATTAACCTAAAGCTGCAAAAGAATTTAGAGTGCAGCTTATTGCTATGCTATTTTCTGCTTTTCTAGTATTGTTGATATTTGGCACTGCATGTCTTATTCAGTATAGCAGCATGTTAGCAGCTCATTAGAGACCTTATTATATTCCCTATTATGCGGTTGTACTTGTTAATTGGCACCACTTGCTTACTTCGCTCTCTCCTTTACTCTATATTCCTGGATCGGCTCTTCAGCAGCGCAGCTGTCAGTTTGCTTTAGATTTATTTGTCAGGTTATGTAACCCACTGGTTTCAGATGTCCTGTGAGGACACTGTGCTGGGGCATATATATATATATATCTTTTTTTTTACTGATTAATATCGAAATGTATTGAAATATTATTCCCACATTGATTATTCAAGCTTCCAGTGTCTCTTATAATGCAGACTATGGTCCAGTTATGCTCAGTTCACATGTTGCGAAGCACACCGATCTGCATGTCGATTATATCATAGGTACTCATTGTCCACAGTGTGCATACAACATGTGAACCCCAGCCTAATAATGTAAGGGTTGGCATGCCATTTGTCTATTTCTTGCTCTCCAGTGGCTATATATGAGGAGGTTGAGAGTTCCCATACATGTAGTGTTTTTTCTGGTTGTTGAAGGCAATGTTTTTGTCATATAAGATTTTATCCAGTGTCAGACTGGGTGCCTAGGGCCCACCAGTAAAATTTATTTTGGGGGCCCACCATATGGATACATTCAAATATTACCTGCTCATACAGCAGCAAGATGCTACCAGATGATTGAATATGGGGGCCCTGCAGTAACCTTGATAAGGTAGGTCCTGGGGAAAAGAGGACACTGGCTAGCTTTCCTCTCTACCTAGAAGTCATCTCAGCTCTGATCGTGTCTATAATAATAAACTGGGGAGTTTCTTTAATAATCTATCAAGTTTTTTTTTATATGAACATAGGCTGTGTTATGTGACTCTTGTGCAGTGGGTGGGAGACTAGGGGCCCACCTTGCTCAGGGACCCACCGCGGGATTTACCTGTACCCCTGTGGGCCAGTCCGAGCCTGATTTTATTAGTCCCTTATGTATACACCAAATACTGTTAGGGCTGTTTCACACGAGCGAGTCCATTGCAGGAATCACGCTCCGTGTGCGAGTGTGATCCTCCGCTCTTAACTTGCAGGAGCGCACGGCATTATCATGGTTTATAATGCTTTTTGTCTCTGCATGGCCTTTTTTTCCACAGAATCATAGTGACATAAAGCTGTCAGTATGATTCTGTAGAAATAAGGTCAAGCAGAGGCACATTGCATTATAAATCATGATAATGCCGTGTGCTCCTGCAAGTCCAGAGCGGAGGATCATACTCGCACACGCAGCGTGATTCCCGCAATGGACTCACTCACGTGAAACAGCCCTTAGAGTTACTATTACTAATGGTAAACCAATGAGATTACTGATTATTTGATATGCTCTGGAAAAAGTGGGCAACACTGATGTTTCATCCATCAGGATCAGTGTTTCCATGACATCTCAAGAACGTGAGAAAGATCAGAACTGGAAGTATTCAATTTAAACGCTATGCACACCTTTGACATGGATAAAAAATCTTTTTGCATACATTAAAACAAAGTTACTCTTTGTTTCAGTCTGCAGTCTTCGTTCCTTCATTCGTTTTCCTACCCCTGGATATTCCTTGTGCAACCTGCCCTTAATTTCAGACTTTTCTCATGTTGCTCCTCCCAGTGATACATGCTGGATATGAGATCGGTGTGTCCATGATACTGCTGCCTTCCCCCTGCATACTGACTTGTGTATGCTTTCCCCCCTAACTACAGCCTGTTTGAGCTGCCCTCCCTGGATCTTTTCTCCCTCTCCACGGTGCTGTTATGTGTAACACTGAGCACAGAGAGCTATCAGAAACAGGAGTAGTGTTCAGAAGCAGCAGCAGCTAGGTGAAGGATTTACATGCACTCTGCAGAAACAAAATTGTATGAAATTTTTAATGAAGATTATTTAGAAAGTGAAGTAAATTAACAGTAACCGTGCAAGGAAGTGCATAAGAGAATTCTAAGGTCATATATAAAAATTATAAGTTATGAAATGTTAAAAGTACTAAAGATCTGAAAATTGGACATTGTCCTTGTGATAGGGATATAGATAGCTGAAAAAAAAATAATAATAATCTTCACTAATAGCCAGTATTGTAAACCACTGGATGAATTATTCACTAGTAATATGCAATTAAGGAAGAAAATTACACAGCAGTCACCTTGCTTCATGGAGTCAAGAGAAAGCTTCTTTGTGATGTACGAGGCCATTAGAATGGCTGTAGTTAATATTTCCATTATATATGTTAATATCCCTTCCTTTTATTTCCTAATAGCTTTCATGTATTTGGCTCTGAGTGTCGCCCAACAAAATGAACTTCCTTTCTGTGTTTTCTAAGTAGGTCTCTAACCGAATATTTAGTTCACTTTCATTATAATTCGCCTTGCAGATGTGGATATTTTGAGACGTTTTGCTACAGAACCTGTTATCTTTGCTGAACACGGATGAAACAAAAAAGCACTTGATCATTATGCAATCCACTTCCACTGAGGATCTAAGCAGGTTCATTATGCTTGAAATATGCCCTGCTGAAATGCTTGACAGCAGCTGGAAGTTCAGGTCCTACCTCTTTTCATAAATCTCGGCATATGAGGATTAATTTCTGATGCAGCCCGATTGCTTGGCCTCTTCAGCTACTTTGAGCTATTTATCCAGAAAACGAGGTCGATTTCATTTCACCAGGAAAGCATAACGTGGCCCGGGAATACCAGTATTTGCCACTTATAGGGCCAGGAGGGAGTCTGTATAGTCTTGCTGAACAAAGGAAAGTCATTGGAAAAACAATTAAACCAACCACTCGGCATTAGTATATGAGAAATGTAAAGTATGCAAGTCATGTTCTAGAACAAGGTTTAAAAGGCTATTTACTGTGTCCCTTTCCACATTGTATTGTGCATAGTATTCGGTCTATCATTGAGTCTATCCAGTGTATTTGGGTATCTCCAACAGTCCTATAGGTATTGACTAGAGCAGTAGCTCGTGTGCTTGACTCCCACTAATCAGACTCTTAAAGGGGATCTGTTGAAAATGCAAAATGGGCAGTAAAATGCACAACTCCGCTCCCTTGCTACTCCTTTCATTCTTGATTGGCATGGCCAGATTCCTGCATAATCATCTCAACCCTGTCAATCAAGGAGAGGAAGGAGCAAGGGTGCACAGAGTGGCTTGTACACTCCCTTGGTGCACTTATCTGCTCATTTGCATGGATTAAAATTACTTTTTCTCCAGAATGAAGCAACAGATCACAAAGTGAAAGGTATTGCATTCAGTGGAGCTAGTCCAGTAAGGCAACAGCACACACACTTCAGTATATCAAAAATCCTCCATATGTGTGGTTTTAAAATTTGATATATTGAAGTCTTTGCGCGGTTGCCTTATTGAAATATTGGCCTGACATAGTAGGGACGGATTCACCATGGTTGGTTACAGCCCATTAGTGGAGGGTTGCACTAGAGTCTCCAGCCTTTTATTGCATCTATCTTGCTGGCCATTCCAGGCATAATTTTTCTCAACATTTTGCATCTTCTTGTAATATATTAATATTTAATCCGATCACTTCAAGAGGAAGGTTGGCTACATTTGGTAAAGGATAATTTTTTTTGTTTTCCCTGCTGTCTTTGGTATTCTCAAATGATTTTGCTTTTGGCCTCATTCACACGACCATATGTATTTTGTCGGACTTGTGTGACCTATGTGTTGCATTTGTTTTAGTTTTTTTGGCGGACCCGTTGACTTCAGGGGGTCCGTGGACCGCATTTTGTGGCAAAAAAAATAGGATGTGTTTTACCTTTTGCGGGACAGACATATGGAAGCGGAAAGCACACGGATCATCTGTGTTCTTTTTGAATCAGTATGTCGGTTCCTCAAAAAGAACATGTCCTATTTTTAGCCACAAAATGCGGTCCATGGAGCAATTGAAGGCAATGGGTCTGCAAAATAAACAGATGCAACACGGACATCATCTGTATTTTGTGGATCCTCCTTTTGCAAATGACAAAATACATATTGTCACGTGCATGAGGCCCTCACCAAAGGTTAGAGGAGTCGAAATGATTCCCTTCTTGCTTCATTATTATATCACTTTTACTGATGCACTAAACCAAGCCTGGAGTTCTTGTCTTTGTTTTCATGAAGGCACCATTACATATACTGTATTTCTGGGTCATTCTGCTTCCAAATGTGAGTTTGTGTTACATTTCCTGACATCTAGATAATGTATTATGTATTTGAATCCACTATGGGACATCTGAAAGAATTTTGTAGGCTCTCCCTGTATTTGTGTGTTTTGTTATGTTTTTTCTGGGTGCTTCAATGATCACTCATATCCTGAAAACATTTTAAAAAGTTTATATTAGACCAAGAAAGAAAAGGACCAATATGGGTAATTACAGTTTCTGTACAACACACCAGAATGTGCTACCACATTACCACAAAATAAGCAATGGGGGAAAAAGTTATAATTGAAACAACTGATCAAAAATTAAATACACATACACATTGATATATCGGTGGCTACTAACATTTCTTTTTCTTCTGTTCTGTTGTCCTGACCCACTGGCCTTTCTCTGCTTCCTAGTAGTGGGTCCAGCCACCTGAGTCACCTGCCTTCTTTTTCCTTGCAGGCCTTAGCCTGCTTCCTGCTGACAAGCCCCCTGCCTATTGCCTTTAGGGTGCTTGCACTCTCCACCAAGTTCTTAAAGGACCAGAGTGTGCACCCTGATTCACAATAGGCAATGGATGGTCACCTTTGGGTTCTTAAGGCACCTTCCTCTATGGGAGGGTGCCTGATCAATATGTTGTCTAGCTTGCTAGCTCCCTGCAAAGCTCTGCTGTATTTGTCTACCTGTGTACTGACTTCTGCCCTTTTCCTGGATATTGACCCTCCGCTACCTGACCTGACTTGTTGATGCTTTGCTGTCTGCCCTGACCTTGGACTGTTTATCGGATTGCCCATACACTGCCTGCACAGACCTCGGCCTGTCCCTGACTACTGTTTTGCCACAGTGCTGCACACTGGTGTCTCTGACCTCCTGTGGGTCAGTTGTCAGCCATACAGAGACTACTCCAGGATGTAGCGGCCTGGTGGTTCCCATTCAGCGAAGTCCAGATGTCTTTACGGGGGTTAAAGAATCAATACCAGGGGACTGCTAGGATAAGATCTTTAGAAGTAACCTAAAGTCTAACCCGTTAGTTGACACAGTGGTTCCACACTCACTGCCATAATATACATAAATACATATGTCATAGTTTATGGTCACATTAGCACATATTTGATAAAAAGTTAATGCATTTCTTAAACACTTTGTTTATCCAAGTTGTGAAAGTGGAGTCAAAGTGATTAAATATGGGCTTCATGATTCAATAAATTACAATCTACTATTTATGTTGACTGCCACCATAGAACACCGGAAGATTTGCTTAAGTTGACTTCTGAAAGGGAAATTGGTTTGTCCGTCAAAATGTTCAAGGAAAGTATTTGCCCTCTTTCTTTTTCCTTCCTGCTTTTTGTTGGAGAGTTACATATAATTATTCTTATCTTCGTATAACATAGTGTTTCCAGCACTGTTTAAAATAAATCAGTGGTTAAAAAAAATATATACATATATCAACAAACTCAGCTGTGGGATAAGTATAGCTTGAAAGAGTCACGAAAATTTAAACCTTTTAGAAACCAGAAGGTATGTTTCAGTTTTAGCCTTCAGACTAAACTTTTATTTGTCTAGCTACTTCTTGTCTTACCCAGGGCCGGATTAAGAGCATCATGGGCCTGGTGCTGAGGATTTTGCTGTTGCCTTTTTATGGAACTGCACTCAGTGTCTTAATTACATATATATTTTATCGATACCATTAAAGTATTTTGTTCCTGCAACTACCCCTTCATTTGGCTTCTATCTTGGCAACATGGAGGGGGACCACGGGTGGGGCACCCTCAGGGCACTATAGTGTCAGGAAAACCGCTTTGTTTTCCTGACACTATAGTGATCATTTAACATGACTATGAAGATTACTGTTTTCTAGCTGCTGTGGACTGTGGACAACAGCAGCTAGAAACAGTAATTTTCATAGAGCTGTGTTATGATTTATGGACACAGCACTCAGTATGCTTAGCCAGTCAGATAGAAGGCTGGCTAAGCATGCTGAGAGCTGTGTCTAAATAACATACCACATTAAAGGGATTCTGTCACCAGGTTTCACCCGTCAGCTAAAAATATGCTGATGTTCAGGGCGTCTTCACGATTCCTAATGTGGGCTTATAAATGTCATCTGTGGGCTTATTTAGCTAAAAAACAGCTTTTACTAACCTGTCAGTCAAACAAATAAGGTGCCCAAGGGGATGTTAATGAATGCAAGGTGTCGGCCGCACCCGCCGCCGTTCGTGCCCAGCGCCGCCTTTGCGGACTTCTGCGCCGCCTCCTAATCCTCTGTGCAGCCTCTCGCTCTCCCTCCCTCCCCCCTCCTCCTGCTGTAAGATCTTGCGCATACAGGGGTTGAGCGAAGTGCCGGCGCATGCGCACTTCGCTGTAAGGAGTCAAATGGAGAAGTCTGCACGGGCGCATCAGGCAGAGCCCTGTGCGCAAGCGCGAGATCTTACAGCAGAAGGAGGGGGGAGGGAGGGAGAGCGAGAGGCGGCACAGAGGATTAGGAGGCGGTGCAGAAGTCCGGAAAGGCGGCGCTGGGCACGAACGGCGGTGGGTGCGGCGGGCATCTTGCACCCATTAACATTCCTTTGGGCACCTTATTTGTTTGACTGACAGGTTAGTAAAAGCAGTTTTTTAGCTAAATAAGCCCACAGATGACATTTATAAGCCCACATTAGGAATCGTGAAGACGCCCTGAACATCAGCATATTTTTAGCTGACAGGGGTCAAACCTGGTGACAGAATCCCTTTAAAGAAATTACTGTTTCTAGCTGCTGTGGACTGTGGACTGTGGACTAGCAGCTAGAAACAGTAATTTCTTTAATGTGTTATGTTATTTAGACTGAGCTCTCAGCATGCTTAGCCAGTCAGTAATTTCCATAGTGCTGTTCTGATTTATGGACACAGCTCTCAGCATGCTTAGCCAGCCTTCTATCTGGCTGTGCTTCTTGAGAGTCACAGTCCACAGGCTCAGAAACAGCCAGATAGAAGGCTGGCTAAGCATGCTGAGAGCTGTGTCCATAAATCAGAACAGCACTATGATTGCCCTCCCTTCCAACTGGATGAGTTTATCTGATACCTGCCCTGCTCCAGAAGCTCCTGCTGTCTCACGGGCTGGTGTGGCTGAGCGCTGTGGGCCGTGTGCTGGTCGAAACTGCTGAGTAGGTTGTACACAGCGCAGCGTGCAGGAGGGATAACCGCGGGCGCACTGAGGTCATATCCGGCGGGCCGGCATTACAGGAACCGCACCAGCTGCTCTGACGTCCTGCCGCCGGATATCCTGTGACGTATATCCGGCGGCAGGACGTCAGAGCAGCTGGTGCTGTTCCTGTAATGCCGCGGCCCGTCGGATATGACATCAGTAGTGATAGGAAGTTCGGATCTTTCAGATGAATCGGTTCATTTGAATCAGCTCATTCAAATGAACCGATTCATGAATCGGATCTTTGGTTCACTTGGTGAGTCACTGACTGCTGAGCTGACTCGCAAGTGAACTGAAGACTCTAGGTGCCGGTGCGCATGCGCAGATGCTATCCATTCGATTCACTTGCTGCTGCTGACTCAGTCGGCTCTTCAGCTCTCTAATGAGTGAGTCAGGATCAGGAAGAGTGATTGATTATAGTGATAGTGAAGGGAAGCTGAGGCTGACGCCGGACAGGAGTACTCAGGACAGGAGTCAGGAGCTGTCACTGTGGTGTGCATTGTTGTCTGTTGTGCATGGTTACCCACAGGGACAACAGTCTGACACTGACAGTAGTACAACGAACCAAGTGAAGTGAAATGTGAATGCACGCACAGGGAAAACTATGTGCTGAACTGATAACAGTATTACAGTAACACAGTCACTGGCTGATAATAAAATAGTCCCCACAGTCCCCACTTAACGGAATCCATAAAGGAGATGTGAACCCACCCTAAGGCTACTTTCACACTAGCGTTCGGAGCGGATCCGTCTGATGTTTCATCAGACGGATCCGCTCCGATAATGCAGACGTTCGCATCCGTTCAGAACGGATGCGTCTGCATTAAAACTTAGAAAATTTTCTAAGTGTGAAAGTAGCCTGAGCGGATCCGTTCAGACTTTACATTGAAAGTCAATGGGGAACGGATCCGCTTGAAGATTGAGCCATATTGTGTCATCTTCAAGCGGATCCGCCCCCATTGACTTACACTGTAAGTCTGGACGGATCCGCTCGCCTCCGCACGGCCAGGCGGACACCCGAACGCTGCAAGCAGCGTTCAGGTGTCCGCTCACTGAGCGGAGCGGAGGCTGAACGCTGGCAGGCGGATGCATTCTCAGTGGATCCGCCTCCACTGAGAATGCATTGGGGCCAGACGGATGCGTTCGGGGCCGCTCGTGAGCCCCTTCAAACGGTGCGCACGAGCGGACACCCGAACGCTAGTGTGAAAGTAGCCTTAGTTATATAGCTACTGAATGAGATGCCTTTAACATATTTATCTCCTGAGAAGCCAATTTGATCCTAAAGGGTTAATTCAACCTGTAATCTAAACTCTGTGTCATCTGTCACTTCTCTTATCTCTCTGCTCCTGTCAAAGGCGTACATAGAAATCCCTGGGCCCCATAGCAAGAATCTAAATTGGGCCCTCATTGCCCTTTTATAGCCCCTCCCACTACCCATTCCAGGCCTCTCTCTTTGTTCCATGAACTATGTTCGCTGCTGTTTTATAATTTATGCATCAGGGCCGGATTGGGATTACAAAACAGGCCTGGCACACAAAAGAGGCATAATAGATACAGTGTGTACAGATGTATAGTGTATACAGCAGTGTACTGATATGTGAGGTACGAGGTATAATATATGCAGTGTGTTCAGGTATATAGTATATACAGCAGTGTACTGATATATGAGGTATAAATTACAGCTCGTACCTCACATATCAATCCAATGCTGTATATACAATATACCTGTACACACCATCTATTATACCTCGTACCTAACATATCAGTACACTGCTGTATATACAATATATCTATACACACTGCATATATTATACCTTGTACCTCACATATCAGTACACTGCAATATATATTATATATCTGTACATATTGCATCTATAATACTGTTTAATATATGCAGAGTGTGTGTGTGTGTGTGTGTGTGTGTGTGTGCATATATATATATATATATATGTGAGACATACAAGGTATAATACTGTAGATGCAGTGTTTATAGAAATATGTGGTCAGTTATACATTATAGTCACTGTGTGTGTGAAGTACATGAGGTTGTGGTCACTGTACCTGTCTGAAGTATTATACATGAGTGAGCAATGAGTAAAAACAGGGCATGGAGGGGGGGTAAATGATGAGAAGTGGAGGACCTCCTCTTACCACTCCATTCCAGTCTGTATGGATCAATGCAGAGCTGATTGTGAACTTCAAATACTTGCTGTTAGGGGTTGAAGGACCTGTGATGATGTCATCACAGGTCTTGGCAGATGTACCTTTGAAACCTAGGAACTACACCATTTTTGGTGCAGTTCCTTTGCTAGATTCTGCAGGACCTGTGATGCTGAAGATGATGTCATCACAGGTCCTGGCAGATGCACTGTTCTAACCTGGGAACTACACTTTACACTGTGCAGTTCCCTTACAGGACCTGTGAAGTGCTTGCCTTGCCTCAGCTCTGATTGGTTGGTGGGCGGGGAGGGGAGGGGCTGGCAGAAGCAGCTTCCACTCTAGGATCATATTACGCTCCTCCCGAGTCCCTCCCTCAGGCTCCAGCGAGTCCCTCCCTCAGGCTCCCTTATGCCAGCGTGAGGTGAGCGTCTCTGCATTGACTGTGTGCTGTGTGACGCTGCGCTGTGTACAACAGAGGACTTTTAACCCTCCCGACGGCCTTTTGGCTGGCAGATGGGCCTATTTTATGGTAGGGGCCTGGAGCTGCAGCTCCATCAGCCCCTACGTTAATCCGGCCCTGGTCTTACCTGTCACATCGAAATGCAACTCAGTCTGCAGAAATATTTGGTAGAGCAGAAGGAGCTGAACAGATTGATGTATAGTTTTATGGGAAAAGATTCATAAAAACATATACTGTACATTTTTACATTTAAAGGGGTTGTCTCACTTCGGCAAATGGAATTTATCATGTAGATAAAGTTAAAGGGATTCTGTCACCACCATTGAGCGTATATAACTGCTTATATGGCGCTGTAGGTCTCCTCGAGGGCTTTCTAACCATACCTGTAAAGGCAATATAAATGTGTTTGTGCCCCTCCAAAAAACGATTAAAAAAATATGGAAATGAGCTTGGAAAAGAGCCCAAGGGGCGGTACTTATCATTCATGAAGCCCAGCCACGCCCATTCTTAGTGAGCCCCGCTCCTCCCCTCATCATGTAGTCTTCTTGATGTGTGGACGTCACCCTGCCGCAGCAGTAAAATCTTGCGCTTGCGCAGTTCAGTTGTTAAGGCTAATGCCAGCAGAGGAATTCAGAGCGCACAGGCGCTCAATTAGATGATGCGTGAGATTTTACTGCTGTGGCAGGGTGATGTCCGCTCATGAAGAAGAATACAAGATGAGGGGAAGAGAGGGGCTCACGAAGAATGGGTGCGGCTGGACTCCACAAATGATAAGTACTGCCCAAGCTCATTACCATATTTTATAAAATCTTTTTTTGAGGGGCACAAATATTGTATATACAGGTATGGTTAGAAAGCCCTCGAGGAGACCTACAGCGCCATATAAGCTTTTACGGTGTATATACGCTCAATGGTGGTGACAGAATCCCTCTAATGCAAGGCACTTACTTATGTATTGTGATTGTCCATATTGCCTCCTTTGTTTGCTTGATTCATTTTTCTATTTCGTTATACACGTCTTATTTCCATGGTTATGACCACCCTGTAATCCAGCAGCGATGGCCGTGCTTTCACACTAGAGGAAAAAGTGCTGGCCAGTGTGCAGTCTCGCATTCCTGGCCAAAAAAAGAGCCTGACCTTGGTCCTATAGTGTGCAGTACGACCACCACTGATGGATTGCAGCGTGGTCATAACTAGTGATGGCCTTGCGGTTCGCCCGGCAGCCGGCTCGCGGCAAACTTTGCTCGTTCGCGATTTGCCGAACATGCGAACATATGGCGATATTCGCGCCGGCCATATTCTTTTACATTGTGAAGAACTTTGACCCATGACACATCCATCAGGTGGTACAGAACAGCCAATTGAAAAGTTTCAGCACATGGACATACCCCCTACCTTATAAATAGACCCGATCTGGCCGCCATTTTACATTGTCTTTTGTCAGTGTAGGGAAAGGTTGCTGTGTGAAGCAGGGACAGACTGTTAGGGACAAAAACGCTAGCTAATAGGTCCACAAAAGTCCTTTTAAGGACTGGTATAGGTGTACTATTGATAGGTGTGCAGTACAGAGGGGTGTAATACACTTATAATATACTTTCTAACATAGAAAGCATATTATAGTGGATTTGTATTGTGCAGCAGTGGTGAGCGGTTCTGCAGCGATACTGCAGCTACACAGAGTGACAAACGCTATTGGAAAAAATAATTATAACTGGTGTGATATACCAGTCGCCCCCCAAAAAACTGATAGAAACGGGGTGTTATATACCAATAATATACTTTCTTTATAGTGTATTTGTGTACTGCAACATTTGTTTGCGGTTTTGCTGCATTCCCTCTGCTACACACAGTGACAAACGGTATTGGAAAAAATAATTATAACTGGTGTGCGCATGCGCGTACTTGAAAATTATATTGCCAATATTTCGCATTGAAAAAAATAATGAATGGAAATTCGAATAATACATCTGGTATGTCGCTGTCCATGTTATGGGACTATTTGTGCACTTCTAGTAATTATTTCTTGGGTGCAAATATTAACTGAAGGTTTTTTAGGTTCGCCTGCCATTAAAATGAATGGGACACGGCGCGAACTTGCGGTTCGCGAACATTTGATCGCGTTCGCAAACTGTCCCGGCAGATGTTCGTCCATCACTAGTCATAACCATGGAAATGAGAAGTATGTAATGAGATATAAAAATGAATCCAGCCAGCAAAGGAGGCAATATGGATAATAACAATACATTAGTAAGTTCCTTTTATTAACTTTCTCTACATGATAAATGCCATTTGCTGAAGTGAGACAACCCTTTAAAGGGACACTGACAGGCCCAATAAGCATATTTAGCTATATATATGACTGCACAGGTCTTCTAAAGTGTATTAAAATCGTATAAGTATACCCCCTGTCCACCTTATAAATACAGTAAACTCATGTTTTATAACCTGATAGAATCGTCTTCTTTCTGCCCAAGGGGCGGCGTTTCAGCTTCACTTGCGCCCAGCCAGCCGCCCCCAACCGCCATTTTGAAGCGCCGCCCAGCTCAACAATATTCACTTCGCTGGGCGGCTTCTGCTGTCCCCGACGTTACGAGATTCGGCACATGCCCAATACAAAGCTATGGGCATCGGACTCCATTTCATCTTAAGCGCATGCGCCCGGCACCCTCACTGGCCGGGATCACATCGCGCCTGCGTCCCCTCTGCTTCTTAGAGGCCGCTTCAGCCTCTCCGTTCTGCGCCTGCGCCGGGCACTCTTCAGAGCAGCGCTTCAGAGCGCTGCTCTCAAACACATCAGAAGGGGTTAATACTATTGCGGCCAGTGAGGGTGCCGGGCGCATGCGCTGAAGATGAAATGGAGTCCGATGCCCATAGCTTTGTATTGGGCATGCGCCGGATCTCGTAACGTCGGGGACAGCAGAAGCCGCCCAGCGAAGTGAATATTGATGAGCTGGGCGGCGCTTCAAAACGGCGGTTGGGGGCGGCTGGCTGGGTGCAAGTGAAGCTGAAACGCCGCCCATTGGGCAGAAAGAAGACGATTCTACCAGGTTAAAAAAAAACATGAATTTACTCTATTTATAAGGTGGACAGGGGGTATACTTATATGATTTTAATACACATTAGAAGACCTGTGCAGTTATATATATATATATATATATATATATATAGCTAAATATGCTTATTGGGCCTGTCAGTATCCCTTTAAGTCTCTGCTCTTTCTGAGCTCAATTGTACATGTTGTTAGTGACTGACAGCTATATCCGTATACACACTTATACAGAGAAAGCTATCAATTAATGAAAAAAGCTGAATGGCTGTCTAGAGCTCAGAAAGAGCAGACCTTAATATAAAAATTAAAAGTTTTACTCTATCGTTTCCACAAAAATATATATTGGTCTGCTTAGCTCCTCCTGATCTATCTGCAGATTGCACTGCATTTCCTGGTAGTAGGCTGTCTTATGAGGCCCACCTCTGTTTAAATGAGGTAGTGCATCAATCAGCAGTTATCGCTGAGGGAAGCAAAATGTGGTCATCCATTTAGGAGAGGAAAAGTGGCATCACATAGTGGTCATCCATTTGTAATGCATGAATGTGATGGGTCTGCCACAGCAAGAGCTGCTTTTACAAACTGCCTCTCCAATCTGGCATTGAGAAGCATATCCTGACCAATAGACCCCCCCCCCCCCCCATTATGTCTGTGTACCTTAAGAGGACAAATGGACTGGGTTTGTCATCCTGAAATGACACCTTTTAATATTTGTATCATAGTTACTTTATGTGAACATATACACTATACATGAAATGATTCTCTACGTTTAGGCTCTGTTCACATTGGTGTCTGAGGCCCTGTTGCAAATTCACTCAGAATTACAGAGCCCTAATTGATCCTGTGAGGCCTGATTCAGACCATAATAGTTTCCATCTGTTTGCTCTCTGGATTGCCATTGCATAGTGAGTAAGGCAGTTCACACCCTACAACAGTCCATGGCGAGATACATGCAGCATGCGCCATTCTTGTCCTTTTTCTCTCTGGGGCTCATTCATTCAAAAACAACCACACCTGGATGTCCACATATGTCTGCGTTTTGAAATCGGAATGACCATCCGAATCCGGCCTTTGTGGTATTATTCATGCAACAGATCTGACACTGCTTAGTAAGCAAAGGGCCATGAGACTTACTAAGGGTAGGACCACACAGCGCAGTCATGATGCATTTAGGAAAGTGTGGATACATAATCATGCGTTTAGGGTGCATTTTGTTGTCCGTGACTGTGATTTTTCCTGGTTATTTAGCATTGTTTAACTTTAAATAGTGACACCTGTGGTAAAACATATTCCGTAAGTGGGTACTGTATATCTCATACAGTCATCAGCTGCAAGCAGCAGGACATGTTTAATGTGTAGTCAATCAGGGGCAGTCATCACAACTTTGAAGGTACCAGGTCTGTCGCAGAAACCTATTTTCCCATAGACTTCTGTTGGGAAATAGTGATGGACGAACATCTGCCGGGACGGTTCGCGAACGTGATTGCATGTTCGCAAACCGCAAGTTCGCGGCGTGTCCCATTCATTTTTATGGCAGGCGAACCTGAAAAACCTCCAGCTCATATTTGCAGCCAAGAAATAATTACTAGAAGTGCACAAATAGTCCCACAACATGGAGAGTGACATACCAGATGTATTATTCGAATTTGTGATCTCCATTAAAAAAATCGGCAATATAATTTACGCGTACGCGCATGCGCAAATGCACTATACAGTACCCAAATGCACTATAAAGAAAGGATATTGGTATATAACACCCCGCTTCAATCAGTTTTTTTGGAGGACGACTGGTATATCACACCAGTAGAAATTATTTGTTCCAATAACGCTTGTCCCTCTATATACCTGCAGTATCGCAGCAGAACCGCACAATACAAGGGCAGACACCGCCTACTATAACTTAGTGAGTGAAGATACCGGAGGGCATAACCGGAGAATGGAGCGGCGCCCGGGGATAATAGTAAGTGCAGTGAGATCCCCAGGCGCCGCTCTCCATGGCAGCATACTTAATTCACAATGTTTTTCAAGGTGAAAGGTCCTCTTTAAGCAAAAAGCATAGATGTGGTAGGCAATAACAAGTGCTCAGCGGCACTAAATCAGGTGCTCGGCAGCACCAAATCAAAAACCATATGTCTTACCACAATCCGGAGGGTTTCAGTGCACATCGATGAATCCAGGAGGGAAAGCAAAAAAACATCCATCCCTGGGTTAGATGATGATGTGGTATTGAAGGACAGGGTGGGCAAAGAACTGTCCCTGATATTGCCCTACAGCGGGGGTGCTATTCTGGCCCTGATAGCCTAACCACAGACCACCCGCCCTGATGAGAGCGACCCCGTCCGGAACCTTACCCTATATAAAAATGTCCCTAGTAAGCCCCTAGACTCCTGACTTCCAGGTGATCAGTATATAGATCTATGTGTTTTTGACTCATTATAAAAGTATATTATAAGTATATTACACCCCTCTGTGTATCACACATATTGATAGAACACCTATACTAGTGTTTAAAATGACTTTTGTGGACCTATTTGATAGCGTTTGGTGTCCCTAACAGCCTGTCCCTGCTCCACACAGCAACCTCTCCCTACACTGGCAAAACACTGAATGTAAAATGGCGACCACATCAGGTTTATTTATAAGGTAGGGAGTATGTCCATGTGCTGAAATGTCTCAATTGGCTGTCCTGTACCACCTGATGGATGTGTCATGGGTCAAAGTTCTTTACAATGTAAAAGAATATGGCGGGCATGAATTTCTCCATATGTTCGGCGAATCGCGAACACGCAAAGTTCGACGCGAAACGACCGCCGGGCGAACCGCAAGGCCATCTCTATTGGGAAATAAGATGTTGTAGTTCCTAACCACATCACAACTGTGCCGTGTGGTCGAACCCCAATATTCATCTTACATTTTTATCTCCACAGTTTGTGTTTGCTCTGGGGTTGCTGAGGTAGTGTCTACAGGTTCTTATGCAGCTTTAGATGTTTATTAGAGGGGTTTTGCCTTAATATTTGTGGCATTTTATCTCTCCTTGCTTTCTGGATTGACTGGCTAGAATACAGGAAGATGAAGAAGATGTCACTTTGTTTTTCGTGTTGTGCGGTTTCGTTCTGGTAGACAGGATTAGCGGACGCAGTATAGAGACAACAATTTCTTTGGATCAAACAGTTCAGTGTTTTATTCACACTTTAGGCAAGTGACAAAACAAGCAGTCATAAGCAAACAATAAGTCACCTTGCAGTGTTGGTGGTAATTCACACCATGCGGCAATTCTGCCTCAAAGAGTCCTTGACCATAGCAGCACCAACCTGTTTTCACGCCAAACAGGTAGGAAGCCATCATCCAGACACAAAGCTCCCAGATCCCAACACAGAGACACAGCTTCTGAGCCCAGCTGCCTATTTAAGGACAGCCAGGTGCTGCCAAATCCCGGACCGGCATTTAAAATCCGGTCTGGTATTTGACCTCACCTGGCTGTAAATCAGCTCAGCAGCACATGCTGGGAGGAAAATACCTGTTTTCCCAGACAAAACCTCTCACTGTGTCACAGTGTATTCACGTATTGAAGATCATTTTAACATTCTTATAGCTTTCAACTATGTTAACAATTGTAAACCAAATTGTTAACTTTTATGAAGTTTACGGTAGTTGCCTTAAATTTTCTACATTTCTACTTTGGTAGGGTCCTATATGTGGTTTACCCATCTTATGTTGTAGCCCGGTTTGTGGGCAAATGGGGGGAGAGGAGGGACAGGAGTGAGTATCCACATACAAATTAGTGAACCAGCAGCACTACTATTCATGTAGTACTGTACTTGGGGCTTCCAGGACCTGACAAACTCCCTTATGGTGTTCATACTGGCTAATATGAATAATGCCCACCTATAGCTGTTGTGTAGAGGTTAAGGATTCTCCTTGTGGAGAGATGGAAGAAGACATGAGAGACAGAGGGGTAGGGTGCTCTCTGGGTTTGATATATTAGTGGACAAAAGAGAGCAGAGATAGCTTTCTAATGGAGGTATCAGAATTGTTTAGTCTTTGATGATGAGCGGAGTGAAAATTACAACTGGAAGTGGCACTCCTCTTGGCACGGCAAACATTTGTGTTGAATGCGTTTATGCAAAGCCAAAACGCGTTTTGTCCTCAAATAAAAGAGAATATTTTATTTGATCTTCATCCTCCTGATGTTTCCTTTGCTGCAAGGGTTCCAAGAGCAGTGCCACCTCCAATTCTCATTTTCACCTTACTATTACACATAGCACTTGGCAGCTTCTCCAGCTTACATAGGGGACCATTGTGTGTGAGCAGCAGAGCCCACGTTTCAGACTCTTGCCCTGAGAAGCGATTAGTTAAGAGTCACATAAGTAATTACAAGTTTATTCTACTCAGTGTATAATAAATTACATTTCAGTCGATTCAGCAGCCCTTTATCACATGCTGACCGATGAATGTCATGAGAAGTCTGCTTTAACAGTTGATTATGTTCTACAGAGATATATGAGTAATCAGCTTTTATAATTGCTGATTCCTAATTTATTATATCACTCAATTACTAAACATGTCCTCCTTATCTGCTAGCTATTACTTTTTAATAAATTTGAAAATACCCTTCTTTTGACCCTTCATCTAACCTGTTTTATTTCTTGGGTTGTGTGAGCATTACAAGAATATCAGTCTGATGGAATTACTAAATTAAGGCAGATTTAGTCTTATGGTCACTAAAACATTAAAGGTGATGAACTTGTTTGGGGGCATTTTTTTTATTATCGCGTTCTACTTCTCTTTGGCTACAAATAATTTTTTCAGTTGGTCTTTATTAAACATTTTTCCTCCACAGCTTTCAGTTTCACTGCATCTTCAGACTGTTGTTTCTTCTGGTCAATGAATCTGGAGCTACTTTAACGGCTGGATCTGTAGCCCTTTTGTTTAGTTCCCTGACAGCTCATAAACATTCATTTAAAGTGCAATTGTCATTTCACTTTATTTTTAATATTGTGTAGGGACAGGGATCTCAGAAATTTTTGGGTAATTTACCCTACTAGGGAAATGTGTTTTATTTACTAGAAAACGGGGTGTAAAGAGTCTCCTTAGCAAGCCTCTGACTGAATGCTAAGAAGTCTTTTAGTCTTCTGTGGTCTGTTCAGTTCTGAAGACAATTTTGGAGCATACAGAGGCAGGCTTCTCAGCCTGCCTCTTATCTAACTACCCCTTCCTCTCCCCTCCTACATGTACCGTAACTATTGTATCCCTACCTAATTTTCTGCCAGTCCTGACTGTAGCAGCCCCAATCCTCTTCCATTCTTCCCAGCACTAAACACACTATGACGATAGGGAGAGAAGCAGGGCTGCACAGATTATTGCTGATAGTAGGCATACTACTGTATGTCCCTGGGTACTTACTATCAGTGGGTACCCTGGGTACTTACTAATCACTGCAGCCCCAGTCCTCTCCTTATCTTCCCAGTGTGTTTACAGCTGAAAGATAGGGAGAAGATTGGTGCTGTAGTGGTCAGCACTGGCAGCAAGTTAGATAGGCAGGGGCTAAGGTAGTTAGATAAGAGGCAGGCTGAGAAGCCGGTCTCTGTATGTTCTGCATAGTTGTCTTAATCACTCAGTAGAACACTGAAGACGGGCTCTCCTTAGCAATGGTGACTTGGAGGGTTGCTAAGGAAATTCTTTTACACCCGGTTATTCAGTGAAATAAACACATTCCCTACTCATCACTATCCATACACTAAACTGAGCAGACTAGATGTCCCAGAACTCTGGTGGATCTATTGTAAGCCTGTGCAATGTTTATATGATGCCAAGGCTCCATTAATAAGGGGAGCAATGATGCTAGTGTGAACAGAGCCTATAGCATGGTTTCAGTTTATTGTAGATCAGAGGTATAAAACGTTGTAAGGTACTTTTAGGTTATTTGTACCCAGTGCCACAGTTTTCATGCATGGTGATACTGACATCCTAAAGCACTGGCAGCGACTACTAGCTTATATGATGCTGACATCAATATCTAGGCTTCCTCTGCGTCATTGGGTAGCATGGAAGGAAAATATCCAGAGGCAACTTTGGCACAGCTAGATCATGTTGCCTCTCTGGATATGCCAGTCTAAGCAGTGTGCACTGCTGTATACCAGGCTAATATAATGAGTTAAATGCTGACAAGAGAATGTCGTCTGTACCAAGGGGATAAATAAATTCTGTCAGGATGAAATAAGTACTTGAGTCCTCCCAGTGCATTACTAGGAGCACTGAGTTACTAACATCTGTCAGGCAGATGTACCTCTGCGAGGGTAAACATACTGGAAGGTGCTAGCGGAGCTGAAAACACAGCAGATTAAATGGAATAGCCATTTAGAGGGACAGGGCTAATTATGAAAAAGGGAAAGATGATTGCAGTGGCCATATGTTTGCTCGTCTCCATGACTAAATGATATTCTGGCAGCCATTTGCTTTCCAGCACAATGGTTTTATTTCTTCTGGCTGCTGATGGAGACTGTTTCCATGTGAGTGAGATGAACACATCTCAGTTGCTGGATATTGTTCAATGTTTGTGTGGAAGAAATGTGGTATTTAATATTCAGGAACGTAACAAAGCTTATTGGAATATGCATGCTGTTTACTTTATGGATTGACACATTTCTTCACGGCTGAAGCCCACTTTCAGCCAAAACCTAAAAAACCCAGTTTGACAGGTGTTAAAGGGAACCTGTCACCGGGATTTTGTGTATAGAGCTGAGTACAGGGGTTGCTAGATGGCCGCTAGCACATCCGCAATACCCAGTCCCTATAGCTCTGTGTGCTTTTATTGTGTCAAAAAACCGATATGATACATATACAAATTAACCTGAGATGAGTCCTGTCCCTGACACATCTTACGTACAGGACTCATCTCAGGTTAATTTGCATATGTATCAAATCGATTTTTTGACACAATAAAAGCACACAGAGCTATGGGGACTGGGTATTGTGGATGTGCTAGCGGCCATCTAGCAACTCATGTCCTCAGCTCTATACACAAAATCCCAGTGACAGGTTCCCTTTAAAGGAAGCCTGAACCTTTGTCGAAACCACGAAGGAGCAGAAGAACTGCTCAGAGCCCTCTGCACCTTTTGGCTTACATTGGCTTTTCAGACGTGTGGAGTATAGATCCTATCTACTTTCTATGGATCCATTCTCCACTTGCTCGAAAAGCCTTCTGAGCACAGTTTCTGCCCCCTCATATTTTCTACAAAGGTTTAGGTACAGGAAAAACATAGACACTGTCTTTCAAAACCAGCACCACATCTATCCATGGGTTGTGTGGGACATTGCAGATCAGTCTCATTCACTGCAATGGAGGTAAACTGCAATTTGAGAGACAACCCATGGACCGTTGTTACACTCTAACTGGATTACATATTGCTCACACAGTGGTAAGGATATACCTTCACTTGGAGATTGTGCGGATTGCTACAATTGTTAACATTATAGAACAAAACGCTTCGGGGAGCGCTAAAGCTCCTTTATTTTCCCCCTCAAAGTGCCACCTCTGCCAGGCACTGAGCTGTAGTTCTCTGGGAAGTGGTGGGACCCTGCAGAGAAAATCCGGAAGCAGCCTTACTGTATCCTAGCCGCATGGAAGCTCCCTGCTTCCAACCCTCGCAGGTCATGCTCAGAAGGATTTAGGGAGTTGAGATTTTGTCTGCTTTCTGCAGGGTCTTTGGAACTGTACAAGGAGGGGGTTGAGTTGTGAAGCCCTGTGTAGCTATTACTTAGTTGTTTATATTCTACATCAGGGATCTCCAAAGTTACACTAACTTTTCAGTCTGCAATCTCCAATCCTTTATTCATTTTCAGACCCCCTTGATTTACAGCTTGCAACTTGCTTCTAGTTCCAGACCTTACTTGTGTGGTTGTGTTTCAAAAAATTTTTATTGAAAAAAATATGAGAGCATACGAAATGCAAGTGTAAAGGGGGAATATTAATCACCAATATTTATGCAAATATCAATAATTAATATTCATGAATGGGAGGAGCCGTCTATTGATTACTCCGCCCATTTATACCTTTAGATAACAATAACACAATACTTTCGCTATGCTTTACACTAATCACTACGCTAGCTGCATGCGCCTTACTAACTCGCTACCGCTAACAAGTACACGCTACACAAAGGGTATAAATATAACGGTATTTATTAAAACCTAATACACTAAGCACGCAATACACTAACAATACACAGCACTACAAATATACAATTCTAAACTACACTACACGGTTACCAATTCCACCCACAAACTATCTATACAGTTCACACATACACGTATTAGCAGCCCACCCGCCTGGCTACTCACTGTCCCTACGGGGTACGACGAGGGTTAACGGTGGTCTTACAGGGGTGTAAGTAAACCACAAATAATGGGGTAAGGTACCGTGACAATGGAAGGGTAATCGGGGCAAGGGTATATCAGGGGCACAGGATCAGGGAAATCAGGGCAGGGGTTTGGGGGACCAGGGTGCCCAGTATTCAGCAATGCAGGGGGTTAATACCCTACAAGTGTACAGTGAGGCCCAGGGGTTATTCAGGGGAGTAGGGGTTTGGATAACCAGGGGGGGAAATAGGGGTTAACCAGGGGGGGGGGGGGTCACTTACAACAATACAAGTCTAATTATACGCTATATCTATATATATTTATAGATCAATCGTTATAAATATATATATATACATATAGACGCACACACCACAATACAAACCTCACTACACTAGACAATTCCCAATTCCACCCCACACTCTAGCTGTACAATACACATACATACATTCCTTAGCAGCCTACACTCAGCTACTACTGGGGTATGCAGGCAGATAACAGGGCAGCTACAGGGGTATGAGTTGGTGGCAGGGAAGGGGTGAATCAGGGCAGGTGTATTAGGGGTCTGGAGGGAAAGGGTTACTCAGCCATTCTCAGGGCCATGTGGCCTCTCTTCCTTCAGGGTGCAGCTCCCATGTGTCTCTCATTGCAGTCCAGGAATCCAAGAGAGAGCATGTCTGCCCTGCTTGGGGCTTTATAGCCCAAAACCAGCCCCCCTCCTCCTTCCTCAGGGATGTGACATCATAGTGTCACTGTGATGTATGCTTGCCCTCAGAACAGACAGTTGGCCCCCCTGAGGCTAGCAGCACCACACGCCCAGCCATGTCCCAAACATAAGTAACTAGGCTGATAAAATCAACAAAAGGATCAATTGATTTCTTAGCCTTTGAAGTCACCAGCCATCTGGAGACATATCCACCCCACTGCAGGAACTGGCTAAACGCTGTCCCTATGGGGGGCATTTAAGTATATATATGTAAATAGATACTTGGGGCGCATCTATATACACATATATACTCATTATAAACCTGGGGCATACATGGGCAGTTATAGACATATATATATATATATATATATATATATATATATATATATATATATATATATACACCTGGGGGAGAGCCATGGCAGATACACATATATAGATGTATGCAATGCATACACACATCCCCATATATATATATATATATATATATATATATCTCTACATGAGAGGGACAGGAAATATATACTAACTATAAGGGGACACATATAAGGGGGGCACAGATCAACCAGGGACCACACATTTCCCACAGGGCCCAACATGAGCCCCTGTGGGCCACTAAGGGCAGATGTGCGTAGATGCTGGGCACATCCGCGCACATCATCCTATGAAGTGACCATTAATACATGTGTATATATGCATGCGTCTCAACCCTTCCTCAACAGCAAGTAATAATGCATCCATGCATTTTACGAAAGTAATGGGACTAGCCAAAGTTGTGGCTCTTGGAAAGTGGGGAAAAATAACTAAAAAGTGCAAAAAACATAAATTGTAGGGTGGTTAAACAGCATCCGTCAGCAGATTTGTACATATGGAACTGGCTGACCTGTTGCATGTGCTCTTGGCAGCGGAAGGTGGTATTTTTAGTAAAAGGTGAAAATATTACTATTTCATTTTCACCTTTTGCTAAAAACAATTAAAGGTTAAGTTTTATCTAGAATTAGTCGAAAACAGGATCTTTATAACTTTTAGGCTACTTTCACACTAGCGTTTTAGTTTTCCGGTATTGAGATCCATCATAAAGGCTCAATACCGGAAAAAAAAAAAAACGCTTCAGTTTTGTCCCCATTCATTGTCAATGGGGACAAAACTGAACTGAATGCTCCAAAATGCATTCCGTTCCATTTAGTTGTGTTCCCATACCGGAGAGCAAACCGCAACATGTTGTAGTTTGCTTTCCGTCCTGGGAAGACCCCCAATGCAAGTCAATGGGGACAGATTAGAAAACTGATCCGTTCCCCATTGACTTTCAGTGGAGTTCATGACGGATCCGTCTTGGCTATGTTAAAGATAATACATCTGGATCCGTTCATAACGGATGCAGACGGTTGTATTATCAGTAACGGAAGCGTTTTTGCTGAACCCTGCCGGATCCAGTAAAAACGCTAGTGTGAAAGTAGCCTTAGTGATTTATTTTTATTTTGTTCATTTAAATATACCCTGTACCAAATATTTCCATCATTGAGATTTCTTAATGTTCATAAGTGCCCGCATTGCTGAGAAAAGTGATGTTTTAATATATGGAAATGAGCCTCTAGGGTGTTGTCGTTACTCCTAGAGACTAGAGCTATCTCTGCAGATCGTTCACCTAGCCATACAAGGGGTTATTTTTTTTGTGGGACAAGTTGTATTTTTAATGGCACCATTTAATTTACCATCTCTTGTATTGGAACCTATTCCCTAGTATGACTTCTTTTTCTGACCAAATGCACATTTTTGTCCATATAACATACTGCCTGCAGATGATTGTATTTCACAGGCAATGGGCTTTTAAGAAGATTATTTTATGGAACGATGCATTTATCTTTGCAGATTTTAAATGTAACTAACTGACAAGTGGAGTTTATTGAACAAGAATAATCTGTGAAACTCCTTTTTTCTCCATGATACATAGCGGCTTTTTCAGTTATTGATATTCGTTTTCCGTCGTGTTGATTTAGCTTAAAAGCTTATAGATTTACAAGCATGTCCCACCAGTGTGACCTTAATTTGGCAAAAAAGTCCTTCATTTAGGAAAGGAAATTAAAGTGTATTAAAGATAATGAAAATTCTAAGTAGAAGTGGATACAATTTTGGGGTTATTAGCAATGTGTATAATTATTCCTCTTGCAAAATAAAGTGCATTTTAGGGTGCATTAGAATTCATTTTAAAGGGAATCTGTCACCACATACCTGCATAGTAATCCAAACAAATTTCTAGATGTTCTCTGGTCTACTGAGTAAAACGCTCTTTCTCCCATCCCGATACTGGAGAAATTCTTCTTTTTCTTATATGTTAACTGCTCGGTGCAGTGAGGGTGTCAGTATTGCACTGAAAGTCACATTATTGCTGCCCACCCAACCCCCCAAGCTTTGAGTGACCATCCCTGTACTTTAGCACCTGCGTGTTTAATAATAAAGCATACCTTAAAGGCGTTTTCTGGGATTTTGATATTGATAGCCTATCCTCAGGATAGGTCATCAATATTTGATGAGTGGGGATCTGTCTCCCGTCACCCCCACCAATCTGGTATACAAAGAGACCACGGCGCTTAGACCTCTTCCTAGGCCATGTGACGTCCATCGGTCACATTCATCGGTCACATGGCCTAGGCTCAGCTCAGTCCTATTCAAGTGAATAGGGCTGACCTGCAATACCATGCACAGCCACTATATCATGCATGGCACTGTACATAGAAAGCTGTGAGAAGGTCACAGTACTCACCAGAGCTCTGATAAGTGGCGAGGCTTCCTCAAACAGCTTATTGGTGTCAGGAGTCGGACTCCAGACGATCCCGAATTGATGACCTATTCTAAGGATAGGCCGTCAATGTGAAAATCTCTGAAACCCCTTTAAAGGGTTGTACTGCCATGGAACAAGGATCCTCAATGGCCTTAACCTGTGGCCAATAAAAATAAAATAAAAACTCACCTTTCTACAGATCCTCTGTTCCTGTACCAGAGCCCTGTTCCTTGGTAAAGTGACCATTGCATCCAATCACTATACTTAATGGTCAACATCACTGCTAGTTACATGACTGCTGAGGCCAATGATTGGTGGCAGTGGTCATGGGACAAAGCCGCTTCATGGAAGGTGAGTTTGTTTTTGTCCACAGATTATAGACCATCGGGGTTGTGGCTGCTAGGTCGGACAACGCCTTGAATGGTTATGGATACCTTTGGGGGCATATACCTACAGAATTTTTGCATTCTGTAGCCCTCATTTAAGCTGAATTTTTATCAGGAGACTCAAGTCTTTTGTTAATGTGCCCTTCATTTATGATATTTTTGATTTACGAAAATCCATGTTTTAAAAGTCCAAATCACGGAGGCAGACAAGGCACAAGACTGTGCTACCACGACGTTTCCCTTCTGAAAAAACTAAATGAGACTGTTACTTACATAAGGTTTGTCCACTTTTTTGGATTTCTTTGTAGAAAATATGCATTTTACTTTAACAGCAAATTTATTTTACTCACTTTCCGCAGATCTTTACAGTCATTATCATTGCTTGCTGTCTGCAGTGGAGCCCACAATCTAAGGCTAGTGATCTTTGGATCCGGCATTGCTGGAAGCTAAATGAATGCCGTCCTGCCCCATTAACTGTAATATGCCGAGATATTGGCTGGACATTTACTCGCGCATCGGTTTTTGATTCTCGGTATATTTACCGGTTTGCGGCCAGATTTCCATCGATCGCCATTATAATTTGTTAATGGGGCCGGACAGCATTCATGTAGCTTCCGGCAGTGCAGGATCCAGAGAGATCTGGCAGGCTGTTCCCTGCCGGATCTCCCAAACGCTAGTGTGAAACTAGGGAATGTTTCGTATCAGTATGTCTATGGAGCAAATGGATGAGATGCGGAAAATGTCCACTACAAATTTGCACATAGTTTCACAGGCGGCGCAGATTCTATGCTGGAGCTTTCACCCCTTGCAATGCAGTTTGGCCATTTTAAAGTAGACAAACCTAAAGAAAAATACAACCAAGACCTGAGGTTTTAGGCCATGTTACTGAATTGTCATGTATTTATTTCAGGAGAGCAGCTTGTGGTTCCTCTGACAGTCATCAGATTAATCCGTGTAATAGATGAACTGCAGACACTGAAATCTACCGCGTTAGGCTGGTTGATGGCTAAAGCTTTGAGATTCCTCATCTGTCTTGCCGTAGTCACTGACACCTGGAAAATGTCTTGCGTTGGTAATAAAGCATCTGGGAGAAGATTTCCCCATGTATGTGTTATTTGATTCCAGTGTCGGTTTTAGGAGACATCTGTTTTATTGTAAACTAGATAAGGCCAATCAGTGATAATATATGTATGCTATGATACTGCGGGGGGGATGGTGGCATGGTTATCTACTCCACTGTTTTCTAGGAATCACTTATTATGGCTGCCACTTAATGCATTTTTGTGTGCTTTTTGCACGTGGAAATCTGCAGTATTTCCTTCTTTTTTTTTATGAGATTGGGAATCATTTTTTTTTTCCAGGTCTAGTCTATTCCTTGTAAATTCTTTTATTTTTCAAGAATTTTTTGTTAAAGGCACAACAATAATAATACAAAGTTGTCTCGGTTCTAGTCTATTGCTGATCCGTAGTTTTATCCAAAGCATCTTTTTTGTAGCTGTCACATTACATGAGTGAAACAACCTTGCTCAGCTCTCACCGTGGCTTTTTATTTTCAAGCCTGCTGATCTAAACATTACTGGTCTCTAGTCATAGTCTATAAAAGTATTACTCTGACCTTGAGCTCCCAGTTTGTAGTCCTCCCACCCACCCTCATTGTATTTTATGTACCTACTTGATAAAAATGCATGTCCTGTTCGGGAGACACGGACACAGTTTGCAGATGTAATCAATCCTGACCTTGTTAGCTGCAGCCCCTCTTGTATACAAGGTTGTGATCAGTTTAAGCGCATGACTTATTAAATACACATAGAAGGTGTTTGGACATAGATGTGAATGGCATCTACATGTAAATTAGACATTTTAACCATTTTTTTAAGCCCATAAGGGCTTGTTCATTATTATTTTTAGCATTATTATTATTTATTTGAAAACGCCATTAATTCCTTGGCGCTGTACATCTAGACAGGGTTACACAAATATAAAAATACAAGAAACAAGAAACCATTAACAGACTGGTACAGAGGGGGAGAGGACCCTGCCCCCATGAGCTTACAATCTATAAGGGAAGGGGAGAACACAGTAGGTGGCTGTGTGGTGGCAGCATGCTCATTGCAGGTGGTAGGCTTTCCTGAAAAGGTGGGTTTTCAGGTTACTCTTGAAGGTTTGGATGTTGGGGGAGAGACTGATGTGTTGGGATAGAGAGTTCCAGAGTAGGGGAGGGGCACGTGAGAAATCTTTTAGGCTACTTTCACACTCGCATTTTGGCTTTCCGTTTGTGAGATCCGTTCAGGGCTCTCACAAGCGGTCCAAAACTGATCAGTTTTGCCCTAATACATTCTGAATGGAAAAAGATCCGCTCGGAATGCATCAGTTTGCCTCCGACCAGTCTCCATTCCGCTCTGGAGGCGGACACCAAAACGCTGCCTGCAGCGTTTTGCTGTCCGCCTGATGAAACGGAGCCGAACGGATCCGTCCTGGCACACAATGTAAGTAAATGGGGACGGATCTGTTTTCTCTGGCACAATAGAAAACTGATCCGTCCTCCATTTACTTTCAGTGGTGTTCAAGACGGATATAGAAGACATAATACAACCGGATCCGTTCATGATGGATGCATGCAGTTGTATTATTGTAACGGAAGCGTTTTTGCAGATCCATGATTTATCTGCAAAACACGCTAATGTGAAAGTAGCCTTAGTCGATTGTGTGAAGAATAGATAAGAGGAAAACTGATCCTTTTTTTAAGGATTAGGCCCCCTTCACACGGGCGTCGCAGGTGAGGGCCAGATGCGATGCAGGTGCGTTCAGGGAAAATTGTGCGAGTAGGCACGCAATTTCAGTCAGTTTTGCACGCGCATGAGAAAAAACTAAATGTGCTACCCAGACCTGAACCCGGACTTCTTCACTGAAGTTCGGGTTTGGGTTTGGTGTTCTGTAGATTTTATTATTTTCCATTATAACATGGTATAAGGGAAAATAATAGCATTTTTTAATACTGAATGCTAAGTATAATGTCAATTGAGGGTTAAAAAAATGATAAAAACATAACTCGCCTCATCCACTTGATCGCGTAGCTGGTATCCTCCTCTTTGTTCTTCTTGAAGGACCTGCAAAAGGACCTTTGCTGACGCCATTGCGCTCACCATGGGGTGAGCGCGGTGATGTCGGCGCAGGTCCTGCTGAATGAAGATAGTGCGGATGCGATTTTCATGCAGCCCCATTACTTTCTATGGGGCCTGCGTTGTGTGAAAAACGCAGAATATAGAACATGCTGCGATTTTCACGCAACGCACAAGTGATGCGTGAAAAACATTGCTCCTGTACGCAGCCGCATTGAAATGAATGGGTCAGGATTCAGTGAGTGTACAATGCATTCACCTCACGCATTGCACCCGCGGGGAATACTCGCCCGTGTGAAAGGGGCCTTAGAGTGGCATAAAATAAGCAAAAAATATATATAAATAATAATAATAAAAGAAAAGTTATATTCCCCTCTACTAATCCCTTAATGCTCCCAGCGCCGCTTAGCCGATGACTGTCCGCAGCCATGTGTGTAAAGAGAGACCAGGAACCAGAGTCTATCAAACTTGCAGGCTTGTGTGTTCTTTTTACCTCATTGTGCCAATATTGTATGTGAGTGAGCAATAGAAGTCATACTCATAATTTGCTGGTACAAAGCCTTTTATTTCTTTTTATTTCTAATTCATTCCAATATAAAATGGTACATCATGAGGGACGCTGAGACAGATATCGTTCACACCAGGAACCAGAGACCAGCAGTGACCTAGGGCTCCTATCAGACTTGGAAAAAAAATCCATTTTAAAGGGACACTGACAGGCCCAATTAGCATATTTAGGCATATATATGTCAGTACAGGTCTTATAAAGTCTATTAAAATCATCTAAGTATCCCCCCTGTCCACCTTATTAATACCGAAATATTAAGTTTTATAACCTGCTTGTCCGGTCACAAGCTTAAAATGTTCAGCTATTTTCTCAGTACGGATGTCAGTATCTGTGTATTTGCAGAGTAGCAGGCTTTCACTGTGAGTTGCATCAGATAGAAGCTCTGACAGCTCATGGGTAGCTCTTATCTCTCGCCTCCTGACAGCTCATAAACACTCATTGTAGCCCAGTTATTATCAAACTGATAAGAATATGGCTTAAATGAGTTGTTTGAGCTGTTAGGAGTTCAGATATAGGGACTATACATCCAGTCGTCATAGCAGTAAGGGTGCCTTCACACAACCATATGTATTTTGTGATCCGCAAAACATATGGATGACGTCCATGAGATGTCCGTGTTGCATCCGTTTTTTGCGGACCTATTGTAACAATGCTTATTCTTGTCAGCAAAATGGACAAGAATAAGACAGGTTCTATCTTTTTTGCAGAACTGCGGAATGGACATACAGATGCGACAGAACATGGTGTGCTGTTCACATTTTTGCGGCCCCATTGAAATGAATGGTTCCGGATATGGACCGTAAGAAAAACTGATCGCATACGGAAATAAAATATGTTCGTGTGCATGAGCCCTAGGGGCTCATGCACATGACCATAGCCAGTTTTGCAGTCTGGATACCGACCACGTGCATTCGGCATTTTGCGTAATGGAGCGTCTGGCCCATAATAGAACTGTCCTATCCTTGTCCATAATGTTGACGAGAGTAGGACATGTTCTATATTTTTGCGAATGCCATAGAATGGAAACCTGTCGACATCTTTTGCAGCCCCACTAAAGTGAATAGGTCCGCATCCGACCCGTATCGGATGTGGACGGAAAATACGCTTGTGTGCATGAACCCTAAAACTGAAAGTAAATACTCTGCAGCTAGGCTGAAACGTAATCTTTTAGGACAAAAAACACTGACAATTTTTAGTAAAGACCTGTTTTTAGTCCAAAATGAGTAAAATGTAATCATAATTTTTTTTTTCATGAAGATGTTCATAGCCTTTAAAGGGGTTATCCCATCTTAGATAATTGGGGGCATATCGACAGGATATGTCCCCATTGTCTGATAGGTGCAGGTCCCACCTCTGGGACCTGCACCTTCAAGAAGAACGGAGCGGCGAAAGTTGAGGAGGGCGCACTGCGCATGTGCAGCCGCCCTCCCTTCATTTCTATGTAGTGCTGGCTCGGCTATTTCCGTCGGCCCCATAGAAATGAATGGGAGCGGTGGCCGCGCATGAGCGGTGCACTCCCATTCACTTCAGTGGGAGAGGTGGGGAGCTGTGCCTGGTGGTGGATGGACCCCGGGAAACCCGGGGTCCTCCAGCCACAACTCTCCCCAGCTCCGTTCTCCTTGTAGGTGCCGGTTCCAGAGGTGGGACCCGCACCTATCAGACAATGGGGGCATATCCGCAAAAATATAGAACATGTCCTACTCTCGTCCACATTATGGACAAGGATAGGACAGTTCTATTATGGGCCAGACACTCCATTACGCATATCCTAAGGATGGGATAACTCCTTTAAGGATGTAACGATTTTTACAAAAGCCATAAATAGTCTGTATAGCTGTATGAAGGCTTGATTTTGGGGTTTTATGTTCAATGGCACCAATTGGAGTACAAAAATGTATTTTTTGCTAATATTTAAATTTTTTGGAGTTTGTTTTTCATGTGTTAAACATATGTGATAAGTAACTTATTAACTGGGTTCTCCGGACTTTTTAAAAACCCATTCTTTCATCTGCCCTGTGGAAAAAAGATTGGTTAATACTTACCCGTTAGTCATGCCGCCGGTGCTGCTATTTCCATTACACTCGCTGAGGTTGGGCTCTTCCGCTTGAGTCCTGACCGGATATGTTCCCTTGTCTCCCTGTTTAGCTGCATTTAGTCTTACTTTGTGAACTTTGTATAACTCCAGGGCATCATTTCTATGAATGGAACTGCATATTCCAGGTGAGGCCACACTAATGATTTGTAAAGTGGTAGTATTAAGTCCCTGCATCTTGAGTCCATGACAGTATTCTGCTGGCCTTAGAAGCAGCTGATTGACATTGCATGCTGTTATTTAGTCTGAGATCTACAAGTACACCCAGATCTGTCTCTATAAGGAACTTTACCAGTTATTAACATACTCATCCCTTCCCTCCCCCGACCCCCCCCCCCCCCCCCGCCCCCGAATATTTGTTGAATGCAGATTATTTGGATCCTCTTTGCCCATACACTCAGTGTGGATGCCCAAACCAGCACTGAACCTTGGAAAAATACCTCTTTTAACCAGGGACAATTCCCCGATGGGCATGTGCCGGTTACCGTAAACCGTTCAAGCAGAAGAACAGCCTGCTGGATTTCATTACACTCATGTGAACATAGTCTAAGCAGCTGCTTTGGTGCTTATTTTCCTCCTTTCTTTAGCTATTTGGGAAATTAGTATTTTCATCCAATCCTCACGTCAGATTGCGGACACAATTTGTTGTTTCTGTGGCTGGTTTTACAATGTATAAGGGCATGATAAACAACTGATGGTGCATTGGAGCTTGCACTCCAATATTGTTTAGATTTTTACCCATGGTAAGTACTGTGTCATTTCTCATGAGCCTTGGAGAAATTTTAGAAGTTTAGTTTTTGTATCAACAGGTTCTTAATCCTACTTCATATCAGATCTGGAAAAATAAGCCAATCCAACATCTTTACATACAAAAAAAGAGAAAAAACAAAAACCTCGGCTCGCCTAATTTTTATTTGGGATGACATTCAAGTTAATGAAATATTGATAGCACATGGTCTTTAAGACAGGCATGAAACGAAAGGTTCAAAGTAAAGCATCACAGATGTGAAAGCAAGGTGTCACGGATTTGCTGCAGGTTTAACGCTATGCATTGACATGATCCTGACTTATTATTTGTTTTGTTCTGCAGCTCGTGGATGAGATTTCGTAAAATCTCATTTGCTTTGCTGCTACTGTGTGCAATTCCGCAACATGAAATCTTTGAAGTTTTCACCACTGGGAACATACCCTTTAGGAGATAATGGTAAGGGTGATAGAAGTAAGGGTACTCTTAGGAAGGCGGCCTGTGTCCGCCGCTGTCGCAGGCAGGTATGGGTGTTGCTTCACTCTCCCTGTGTGTATTATTGGGAAGAGTGCTCAGTGAACTTGCATTCAGCACTGCTAGAGTTAATCCTTCCCTTTTGCTCCCAGTCCAGTTGCAGACTAAGACACTGATCAGCCTCCCTATTTAGCTGGGCAGTGGATCCACCCCTTGCCTGAGCTTGAATTTTGCTAGTCTCTAGTAACTAGCAAAGGTGTGATCTCTTGTACCGTACCTGTCTACCGGCTCCTTGCCGCCTTCCCCAACCTTGGAATTGCTATCTGGAATACTCACGTACTCAGCCTGCCCTGACCTTGGATTGTGTTCAGACTATGCCTTTTGCCTGAGTCCTTGGTTCTTCGCACCAGTGTTTCTGACCCCCATGGGTCAGCTGTCAATCACGCCAGGACTACTCCAGGAGGTAGTGGCCTGGTTGGTTCCCTGCAGTGAAATCCAGATCCCTGTATAGGGGGTTAAAGGGTGAATACCAGAGGACCGCTAGGAGACCGCTGTTATGTTTAACCCAAAGTCAAACTGGTTAGTTGACCCAGTGGGTCCACACTTACTGTCCGTAACGGGCACTTTTGGTTTATTGGAAAGATTGAGATCTAATTTTATAGGAGCCACGATCAATCTGTTATAATCAGTCATAATATGGTATGATCTCTTTGGCGGATGTGTCATGATCCATCATGATCTGTTCATCTTTTCCCCCAGTGAGGTACAGTGGGTCCATCAGGTTTTCATTTATTTGTATTTTTTTACTGGATAGATTAGCGTTTCATTTTGCACTCTTCGTACTATCAAAATTAAAAATACCTAACAAGTGTGAACAGATCGTAGATTGTGACTTCACTGTGGAAAACATGGCTGATTTTACTTTTAGGTTTTTCTTTTACAGTTTTGCTATGCTTAGAGTAGGCCCCCAGCTATAGCAGTAGAGTTGTTAAATATGAAATGTCTTTTTTTTTTTTTATATTAAAATGCTGGCGACTCTCTCTCTTTAGCTGTTATGAAATGACTGCTCCCAGCTGGGTGCTGGCTTAGCATCAGGGGTCCTTTGAGAAATGCACTGAAATAACTAGGTGTTTCAGAAGGCTGCTTTATGTTTTCTATTTCATACAGGAAAGTAAGCCTGTCTCGTTCCAGCCAGAGGATTATTCTTTGTAGTTCACCTTCTGAGCTGATTTCCTGGGCTGTCTCTTTTGATTCATGGGTTATGCCTGAGACCAGATTAATTCCCATTGAGGATTGCATTGCTTTGACAGGTGCAGTTTTGACAGTCGTGATGCATGTGATGAGGATGATAATGAAAAACTACATGTTATTGTAACTATCTCTCTCTCTCCTGTCTCTGGCCCAGATAGTGCTATAAAGCAAATATTTATTACGCCTTTAGTGATTGGGTATGAAACGCGTGCGCTCTGCTTTAGTTATTGAGCATAAATTTTCCTTTTCTCAGAGCAGCAAAATAAGCTCAGTGACATAGTATAAATTTTAATGTAATGTCAGTGACCCGTTCTTCTCTCTGTTTCCTTTATGAAGGGCAGGCAGATTGCTTGTGAGCCAGTAGTGTCATTTCAGAAAACCACATATCCTCCATATAGTATATCGCACTCAAACTACATCAGAAAAAAAAAAAAAAACATTTATACCATCGTCGTCGATGTGGTTGCAGTTTTTACAGCTGAATGTATTAAATGAAAGACGCACCCTGAATTTGTTTATTGGGCCCTCTGTCTGTAACCAAGGGTTAGGGTAGTACAATGAAAGGTCTTACCAGGCTCTTAATTCTGCATAAAATGACTTTTTTTTTTCTTCCCCCGACTCTCACTGCTGGATTGCATGCTGGTCGTAACTAGAGATGAGCGAAGCGAGCTTCGGATGTTACATCCTAAGTCGCTTTGTTCATAACTTCGCATTCATACTGTACGAAGATCTGTCTCGGTACAGTATTAGAATGTATGGGCTCCAATGAGCCGAAGTTATTTATTCACGAAGTCGCACACGACTTCATTAAATAACTTTGGTAGTTGATTTTTAAAGTGGAAAATCACTTTAAAACTTGAAACTTCTACTCTGCTTCGGTTGAGGGGTACCAGTCGGAACCGAAGCCGAGTTTGGTTTCAAGTTTTAAAGTCTCCGTACAGTATTATTCCCAAGGTATGTATGAACGACTCTGGATGTAACATCCGAAGCTCGCTTCACTCATCACTAGTCGTAACCCCTGGTACGAGCTATGCGATGGAAAAATGAATCAAGCCATCAAAGGAGGCAATATGGATAAGAACAACACATTAGTAATTGCCTTGTATTAACTTTCTCTACATGATAAATGCCATTTGCTGAAGTAAAACAACCCCTTTAAGACTTGAATACTTGTCCCATTTTGCTTGGGATCGTGAACTTTTGTCATTACCATAATGCACACCAAATATGGTGACTTAGTTTCTCCATATTGGACATGCTTCATTATTAATTTGAGGTGTGCTTCCAGATCCTTTGTAAAGGAATTGTCTTATGAAGGGCATATGGACACGGTAGAGGGTTGGTGCTCACTCTGTAAGTGTTTCTCTCTCTCTGGCATTCGTGAACTGCCGTACAGTATATGGAGGGTCATTCAGCAGCAGGCCAGCTTCCAGTCTTGACAAACTCTGTAAAGCAGGGGTGGCCAACCTGTGGCTCTTGAGCCGCATGCGGCTCTTTGCTTCTTCAAGTGCGGCTCTAGCTGTGAAGCTAGGAAGCAGTCAGGCCGGCTCACTCTCCACCCCATGCTCAGATCTGTTTGCAACTCCAGCTAACTCTCCACTACATCCTGATGCACACAGTGTGAGAACGTAGTACGTGGAGAAACGGACTATGACCTGACGTTGTGCTCATTGGGTCACAGTGGAAAGCGTGTCAGACCTGCAGAGTAGCAGGTGCCTGAGCAGGAGCCCAGTGCCTGATCAGGAGAGGGAAGAGATTTTTTTAAATGATAGAACTGAGCATGGGAGGTTCTGATCTGAGAATAGGGGGGGGGGGGGCTTCCTGATCTGGGCAATGGGGGTCTGATCTGAGCATAGGGTTCTGATCTGAGCAATGGGGGTCTGATCTGAGCATGAGTGGAAAGATCTGAGCATGAGGGTTCATATTTGAGCATGGGGGGCAGAACTGATCATGGGGGTCTGGTTTGAGCATGGGTTGGTCAGGTCTGAGCATGGGGGGGTTAGATCTGAGAAGGGGGGAGATCTGAGCATGGGGGGGGATCTGAGCACTGAGGGTCTGACACTGGGAGTCTGATTTGTGTTGTCTGATCCGAGCATTGGGGGTCTAATTTGGAGGTCTGATGAGGTTTGGGGATCTTATTGTAGGTCAGATTAGGATTGTGAATATGATTTAGAAGTCTAATCTGACGTCTGCTGAAAAATATATATTTTCTTTTTTTCTCTGCTAATGAAAAATAAGAAAAAAATATCTTTAGCAGACCTCAGATCGGATGAAAAATATTTTTTTTAATCTTATTTTTCTTTGTTAAAACCTAGGTGCATCTTGTAGGACAAAAAATGTGGTGACTCGTGTGTAAATGTATAGCTTGTGGCTCCTGGTAGTCATACGTTTTTTTTTTGGGGCTCTTTGTGTATGTAAGGTTGGCCACCTTCTAACATTTTACCTACTGTACAGCCTCTGGGAGAGGGGATAATGTGGTGCACAAAAGCATAATTCAGTTTTTATTTTGGACGTTATCCCACCCATTGTAACCAGCTTCATCCCTTTTCTTGCGTGCTCTGCCCCTTCTTCTCGGCCCCATGCCCCCTCTATACAGATTTTTGCACCAGAGCATTCCAGAAAAAGCAGCTCTCCATCCTGTTCCGGAGAGATTTGCCACCTCTTTCGGGAGTCTGGGAGGTCTCCCTTTTTAGTTCGAGAGCCTCCTGGACGTTTTGGAAGAGTTAGAAGCCAGTATTTTACTATCCTATCTGAGGGCAGCATAAACTGAGGACAGATCCTGACTCAAATGCTGAACCACTTACTTTTTTGACCCAAATGTTTTCTGAAAATCTGTAGTGAGAACCTACCGAGCGAGCCGAGCGCTGGAGTCCCGATATTCATGAGTTTTGGCTCCTCTTGCCCTCTCTGACAATAAAGCGACATAAAACCTGATGACTGAATCCCTTTTACGTTCATAAATAATAATTAACTAAAAAGTAACTCACTACAAAATGTGTGACATTTCATTTAAGAGGTAAAACATTTGATTCCAGATCTTCAGATTTAGTAGACTAATGATGGCATCAACCCGGCATGTCTTGTTCAATCTCATTTCTGTCTCTTTGACATTGTTAAGCAGAGTGCAGATAATCATTATTGTTTCTGCCTTCAATCCCATTATGAAATTGACAAATTGCTCAGCGTTGGTTGCTAACACTGCAGTAATTCAGCTTGAGGGTATAAATAAAACTTTGCTCGCTTTAAGCCTGACAGCTGTAAAGTGGGTCTCATAATTATATTGAGTCTTCCTCAACAATGTAGATTGCTGCTGTGTGACAATATAATAAAACACATGGAATTGATAGCAAGCTGTCACCTGTTTTCAGACACCACCAGACCACCCCCGTATACATGTCTAGAAGCTATGTCACTGTGTACAGGGGATTAAGGTACTTGCTCTCGGACACTTAATTGTATTTGTACTATTTGAGGGTTCTGTCTGTGCACCTGCAGTCAACCCTTTTGAAAAACAATTTTCTTAGAGAGTAGATCTTTTCAGAGAAAAGAGCCAGGATACATGAGATGTAAGGAAATAGAAATCCCTCACAGTAAAATCTGATCCAGATTAGGGGTTGTCTTTTGGAGAGGTTTTGGATTTTTATTCAGATAAAGGACACAATCACAGACATTACTGCAACAAATCCCAACTGAAATTCACTGTTGTTTTAATCTTTTTTATTGGCATTTTAAAGTAAAACACATCACAATAAAGTCGCGTTACAATCTCATCTTAGTCCAGTGGTTCTCAACCTTTCTAAAGCCGTGACCCCTTAATACAGTTCCTCATGTTGTGGTGACCCCCAACCATTACATTTTTTTCCTTGCTACGTCATAACTAATTTTGCTACTGTTATGATGACCCACCAAAAACACGCACAGACACCAATACACCAAATGTTAATTCAAATACACAAGTATTCATTCATAACCACAGAACTTTAGCATAAATACAAAATATTTGTAAACCAAATAAATAACTTTAAAATAAATAATAAACAACAAATACCCCCTAAAAAATAAATCAGTGGTGCGCACAGTACCCCCCCAAAAAAAAATATTAAAAAATCAGTGGTGCTCAGGGTACCCCTCAAATAAATAAATCAGTGGTGCTTCAAGTCCCCCCCAAATAAATAAATCAGAAGTGCTCAGGGTACCCCCAAATAAATAAATCAGTGGTGCTCAGGGTACCCCCAAATAAATAAATCAGTGGTGCTCAGGGTACCCCTCAAATAAATAAATCAGTGGTGCTTCAAGTCCCCCCCAAATAAATAAATCAGAAGTGCTCAGGGTCCCCCAAATAAATAAATCAGCGGGGCTTCAGGTCTCCCCCAAATAAATAAATCAGCGGGGCTTCAGGTCTCCCCCAAATAAATCAGCGGTGCTTCATGTCCCCCCAAATAAATTAAGCCTTGCTCAGCCAAATAATTAAAATAAAATTAGCCAGGCTCAATTAATCATTGGTGGCAGTGGTGCTCAGCGGCGGTGTCATTAACGAAAAAACTCGAACCTCAGCAGACAGGCGGCCCGACTTACCCGTCCAGACGTCAGGCTCCTTCAAGCACAGGCAGTGATAGGACATCACTTCCTGTGCGCGAGGATAAGGGGCCGCTGCCGTTGTGCGGGCGACCCACTATAGGAAGCCTCAGGCGACCCCCCGGAAAGGGCCGATCGACCCCCAAAGGGGGTCACATTAAAGCTTTATATGCTTTAGACATCATCCATGTCTGGTGCCTATTTACCACCAGTTAAGTATTGATGTTTCACGAGTCAATTACTTATCCACCTCCTCCATTTAACACTTGTAGAAAAATATTCGCTTATTCCTTTAATGGCAATATTTCTATTCTGGTAATATCAAGTTAATTTGTAAACCAATGCGCACAAATACATATACCACTTCTTTAAAGGGCAGATCTAGTCGAGTGTATTCTGCCTACCTACTCACCCCATAGTACAATGTCTAGAGGTTATCCATAACTGCCATTGTTTCAGAAATTTATGGTAGGAACCATTCCCTAAAGCTATGATTTTTTCATAAGCAAAGGTGGTATTAACAGCTGATATCATATCTTTCAGACTTGGGATATCTTGAGATTTCCACCTCTGCAGTAACATTAATTTTGCCAGAACGCAGATAACGCAAACCAGTTTCCTGTTTACCACAGGGAGATTTGTCACTTCAATCAAAAGTAGGGCAAATTGTGGTGTCCACTTAATCTTCTCTTGGAGCAAAAGGTTCAACAAATCCTCACATTCTTTCCAATATTTGGATATCAATGGGCACTTCCAAAGTATATGAAGAAGTGTACCTCCCCCTCCACATCCCCTCCAACATTCACCTGACACCCCCACATACATATGTTGCAGCCTTTCAGGGGTATAGTACCAGTGTAAGATAGTATTTAAAGCCGATTCCACATGGTTAGAGCAATGTAAGTGAGAATGGATCAATTTTATTGTTCTCTGCCACTCTTTTTCAGCAATATTGATATTTACTGAACTCTCCCATTTACGCATAGGGTGAGACTTTTTAAATTGTGTTGGCTGGAGTAATGATTCATATAGTGTTTTAATTCCTTTAGATTCCCCATAAAGATATAACATACCCACTTGAGTGCATCTCAGATTCGATGGGGATAGTGATTGTACCAAGTGCCTAATTTGTAGGTATTTAAAAAAATCTGACTTGGGTAGCAGCAATTGATTCTGCAAGGCCTGGAAAGATTTCATCGTCCCATTTTCAAATAACCATTCTATATTGCTTTTAGTCTCTATCGTCCATTTAGAGAGATCTGCATGCGGGAGTAGTGCTCTGATAAAAGAGAATGGTAATGAGGTGAATTTTAGCTTGTACCCTTCCTTATTAATGTTGTGAAATTGTTTCCATGCCATAACAGAAGCCAATATTATTGGATCTAAGTTTTTCGGGGTCTGGATATCCCAGAAAGGCAAAAATATTAAATCTGGCAAAGTAAAAGGTGCTGCCCGCGCTTGTTCCACTTGAACCCAGGGTATCTCAACCTTTCCTTTGTGCCAACTCCTAAGCATAGATACTAACGTGGCGAGATAATACAGTTTCATGTCTGGGACCGCCAAACCTCCCATTGCTCGGGGTCTCTTAATGATATTACTCGCTACTCTCGGTTTCTTATTTTGCCATATATATTTGGAAAGTATTTGTTGCACCTTACTGAAGAACCATTTTGGCAACAGAATTGGGACCGTGCGGTATAAATATAAGAAACGAGGGAGAATGAACATTTTAAAGGCTGCAATCCTTCCTAGCCATGAAGTTTCATGTTTATGGAAATCTTCCATATCTTTCCCCACCTCTGCTAACAGGGATTCATAATTAAGATTATATACTTTTGACAGTGATGGGGACATGTTAGTACCTAGGTATTTGATGCTCTCCGTGCACCAGTCGAAGTCCCACTGTTCCTTAAAGGACTGAATCAGAGTGTCCGAAACATGTATCGGCAGTGCTTGTGTTTTAGAGGAATTAAGGTGATAATATGAGAGACTGCCGTATAGTTCTATTTGGTTCATAACCGCTGTTAAGGATATTTCTGGGCTTGATAGTGACAATAAAACATCATCAGCGTAAAGCGAGATTACATGCTCCTGCCCTCCAATCTTAACCCCTGAGATTAAGGGATCCAATCTAATAGCTTGAGCCAATGGTTCCATGGCTATAATGAAGATCAGAGGGGACAGCGGGCAGCCTTGTCTGGTGCCGTTGGTCAGCCCAAATGTCTCTGACAGAGCTCCATTGACGTAAACATTAGCCGTTGGGTTGCTATATAAGGCCTCAATTGCGGAAATGATAGGACCACTGAATCCCATAGCCGAAAGCACCGAGAAGGCAAAGGACCACCTAATTCGGTCAAATGCCTTCTCGGCATCCAAGGCTAACACCAACAAGGGGCTTTTCTGTTGTTTAACCTGATGGAATATACCCAGCATTCTTCTAGTGTTGAAGTAGGACTGGCGAGTCGGGACAAAACCTGTTTGGTCATTATGGATAATGGAAGGGAGTATTGTAGCTATCCTAACAGCCAGGAGTTTGGCATATATTTTTATGTCCTGATTTAATAAAGATATAGGCCTGAAATTCTGAGGTCTATCCGCAGTTTTACCTGGTTTAGGTAGGGTAATAATAATAGCTTGTAAGTTCTCCTTAGGGAAACTTCCGAAGGATAGGGCAGATTGACAGAAATCTCTCAGGAAGGGGCTCAGGATATGTGAGAACTTTTTGTAATAATGGCTTGCAAAACCGTCCGGGCCTGGAGCCTTATCCTGTGGCAAGGACTTTATTACTTTCTCAATCTCCTCCTCTGTTATTGGGGTATTAAGTCCTTGGAGTTGAGTGTTTGTTAGGGTAGGTAGATTTAAGGATCTAAGATAGCTACTCACCATGTCTGTCAAGATTGGAGAAGCAGGTATGGAGTCCCTTAAGTTGTATAATTCATGGTAATAAGTCTGGAAGCCTTCTGCTATATCCTGTGGGGAATATAATTTATTTTGCGTTTTGAGATGCAGGAGGTAATGTATCTTACTTTTTATTCTTTTTGCCTTTAGGCCAGCCGCCAAAAGTTTCCACGCCTTATTCCCTTGGGATTAATATCCTGCTTTAGTTTTCCGAAGCCCCTTCTCATAAGAATCCAACATGTGGTTCCTTAGATCTTGCCTAACTTGTTTTAATGCCTCTGCATTGGGGGGTGAAGGGTTATTTTTGTTTTTATCCTCCAGCAGTTTCAGTTTTATAAGCATTTGTGTCATGGTCTCCTCTAGTTTTCTTTTCCTCACCGCCCCTTGTTGTATGAATGACCCTCTAATACACGCTTTGTGGGCGTTCCATAGTGTCGCAGGGTTAGTAGTATCTGATTTGTTAAGAAGGAAGAATTCTTTCAAGTCTGATTCAATGCGCTGACCATGCTGTGGACAAGATAATAGTATGGGATTGCTCCTCCAAAGATACTTTGGGGAATAGTTGATGTCCTCTGATATTTTCAATGTTATAGCAGCATGGTCAGACCATTTAATCTGTCCTATCTCCGCTTCTATCACTTTAGATAATGTCACCCTATCTACCCAGAACATATCTATGCGAGAGTATACATTTTGTACTCCTGAATGGAACGTAAATTCTTTGTCTGAAGGGTGTTTAATACGCCATGTGTCAAATAACGCCGCCTTCCACATGGTGTCACTTAAGGACTGAACCGATCTACAGGAGGGGGATGACGTGTCTATTTCAGGGTCTGTAGTTAAATTGAGGTCTCCAAATATCAATAGTTGCCCCTTCTTTTTCTTGTCAACTATTTTTAATACTTTCTTCACAAATCTATTTTGGCCCTTATTAGGTGCATATACCGATACCAGAGTGAAGAGGGCGTTATTCAGAGTACATACCAATATCACATATCTTCCTGCCGAGTCGCTTATATGTTCCAACAATGTGAATGCGAAGGTGTTCTTTATAGCTATCAGCACTCCCCTGGTTTTGGAGTTATAGTGGGCTTGAAATATGTGGGGAAATTGTATGTTTTGTATTCTATGGGCATCCTTCTCTATTAAGTGGGTTTCCTGTACTCCCAAGACATCACAATTAAGGGATCTGAACTCCCTCCACAGATGCGATCTGCGCATTGGATTATTTAAACCATTGGCATTAATACTTTCGAGTTATATATCCATAATAAAGCAGTTTAAAACGCAAGGTGTGTAAGTCGCACAATAAACTGTAAAAAAGGTGCAAGACGCCTCCCAGCCAGCGCGCCTGCAGCCATAACGCGGAGGTGGTGGAGCATTGTACATGCCCACGTTTAGCATCTATCATGGACGTATCATCATACAGCATTGGAGATATAAAATAATATAACATATAACCAAAAACATAACCTATAGGTGTATCCGTGAGAACCAACAGGCTCTCCGTGAACCTAAATAACTTGGGGTATCAAAGTCCCGTCTGAAGCCTAGGTAAATAGCCTGTTTTGGCGAATCACCTCTCCGGCCTCCGGTGAGTCTCTTCATCTAACAGTGTCCCAATCTTTCCGGATTTTTTCAGGATGCCCCCGGTGCAGCTCCGTCTGGGGGTCTATAGGGATGTCCCAGCTCTGCAGAACTTTCTTTCCTTCTTCTATTGTTTTAATAGCAAACATTTCTCCCATGTGATGAATTAGAAGGCGCACTGGGAACCCCCACCTATATTGGATTTTAGCTTTTTGTAAAGCAGATGTGATGGGTATCAGGGCCCTCCTTTGCCTGAGCGTAGCAGCCGACAGGTCAGCATATAAAGATATTTTGTGATATGGTGCAGGTAGACCACAATTTTTCCTGGCAGAGGACATCAGTTGCTCCTTGACAGTATAAAAATGAACTCTGGCAAGAACATCTCTTGGCACGTTTTCGTCCAGATGTCTAGGACGTGGGACTCTGTGTGCCCGGTCAATCTCTAAGTCCTCATCCCTTCAGTGAGGTAGAACACATTTAATCAGCTCTTTGACGTATAAAGGAATGTCTTTAGCCACCACATTCTCTGGGATGCCTCTTATCTTTATATTGTTACGTCTACTACGGTCTTCCAGATCCGCCATTTTAATTTTCATAGCCTCCACTTCAGCTTCTAAGGCATAGTGAGCGTCAATGAGGTCGTTGTGGGAGCCTGCAAACTCCCCAAATTTGCGTTCCAGGTGGTCTGTTCTGGCCCTGAGTTCCTCCACCTCTTTTCTTATGGGAGCCACTATCAAACGCATATCATGCAAAAGAGAGCGCCTCTGTATTAGAAGCATGTCTCTCATGGCAGTATCTGTCAGGGCTATGTTGGTGACTGGCAGTGCTAAGAATTCTGCTTCCCCCGTATCTTGCAAGGAGAACCGTTCAGTGGAGTGGGATGTGATGTCACCTCTCCCCCATGTGATCTGCTTGCCGCTGCTGCGCCACAGACTCCCTCCTGCCCGATGGATGAATCTCTAATTCCGGGTGCAGGTCTCGAAGATTTCGATATAGCCAGCTCTTCCCCAGGGTCCGGGTGACTAGCTGAGTGGACATCTTCCTCTTTGTCACTTTCAGCGGCGTTCTCCTCTCTGGCGCCATCTTGGGATCTTCCCGCCTCTCGGGTAAAGTAAAACTTTGTTAGCTGCGGGTGCTTCTGCCCCTTTTTCTTTCTCCCGGTCATGCTTAGGAAAGGATCTGAGCTTTTTCTGACCAGTTTTGGTGTGTTCACCATGGGTGTAGTCGCTTTGTAGGTCGCTGAATACCGTGCTAACTCCGGAGCTGCCGCACACTACATCCGCGCGCCTCGGCAGCCAGACCACGCCCCCATGAAATTCACTGTTAAACCAGGTGCAATGCTTTGTAGGACTAGCTCATCTGAATGTAATGATATGGATCACTTAGAGATCCATTGCTTCATTCTGGAGAAAAGGTACTTTGAATCCATATGCAAATGAGCAGTTGAGTTCCCTGGGGGTGGGTCCAAGCCAGCCACTGCCCTATTGCTCCTCCCGCTTCCTCTGCCAGCATCTCCCTCTCCTACTTGATTGACAGTGCCAGGTCTATCAAGGTTTTGATATATGGGGGTCTGAGAATCTCTAAAACAAGGAAAAAAGTGCTCTCACAGAGAGCGCTTTCTTTTCACTGCAGAAAACAGACTCTAGACGGGTTCATAGACTTTCTGTTGAGCCCATCTTTGACAGAATGAAGAGAGAGCAATCTATGTAATCACCTCTTTCTCCTTGTTCTTGTGGGTCTCGGCACCCAGACTTCCACCAAAATGTTGTATATGGCTATGACATATCAAAAGTTTAATTTTTGGTATTTGATGTTATTTTTAATTTTCCATGCCACTATTTATATAAAAAAAACGAAAACGAAAATCCTACAGTTTTCACACTGGCCACTAAGCCTTATATAAGGCACCACTTCCTGTTCTGTACAAATCACTTTTCAGTAGTCATCCCATTATCATTACAAACAGGATTACAATGACCGCTAACACACACACACATATATATACAGTAGTTTTCGCCCTATAAGACACACCTGCTCATAAGACGCACCTAGGTTTTAAAGGAGGAAAGTAAGAAGAAAATGTTTTTCAGTAGCCCTTAGCTCAGACCTCCAGGCAGACCCTCAATGTTAACCAGAACTCAGATGAGACCCTGAATCAAATATCCGCTCAGAACCCCAATGTTAATAAGACCCCCAATCAAACCTCTAATGTTAAGAAGACCCTTGTTCAGCCCAAAGAACAGCCCCCCCCCCCCCCCCCACCATTTTAAGACCCCCATTTGGACCTTAGATCAGACCCCCCCAGTGTTAAGAAGACCCCCATTCAGAACTCAGATCAGACCATATAATATATACAAATTTGTTTGGGTGGCTCACCTGATTGTTACCATGTGTTGGGTGCTCAAAGTCTATCTGATTCACCCGATCAGTATAATTCGAAAATGTAGTATATCTGTATAGACGAGCACTCCTCACCTGGTCTTACGCAGAGCAAAGTATTTATTTGGTTAAAAAGAATTGTGAAAAAATATTTTTATATTAAAAATAGAAATATAAGTACACATAAATAAATAAATTAAATATAAATAGATAGATCGCGTGATCCAAAGGTATGGCAATTCCTTTGGATATTCAGTTGGTAATTATATTTCCCATATAACCAGGGGCACATAATTGTAATACAATCTTCCCCCAATTCAGCATAAAGGTACAGAATAGTGCAAATGATGGTGCAAAAAGTGCAATAATTATGTTTTAAGAGATAAATATATGAAAAATATAAAAAAAATATGGAAAAATATAAATGTATAAAAATATATAAAAAGTAGTGTCCAATCTGTTTGGTGGACAGATTTTGTGAATATATAAACTTGTCGATTGTTCTGGTGGGCATAGAGCGTCTTTTCTATGGTACTTCTGCAGTGTTTATTCCTTTAGTTGATAATAAACAAAGTGATGTCCTTCTATGGTTATTAATGTTGCCAGCAATATATCGCTGGGTTACTATAGGGTAATGCTGCACAGTTTCCCAATGGTATTAATTAGGATGTTGGTAATTGTTGCAGAGTTCCAATGATCTAGGAAATATTAGTAGTGTAACCTGGTAACGGTACTCTCACACCTGTTTGGTAAGTATATGTCTCTTTCAGGCAGTGGGTTGTCGGGCCAACCGTGGCGTCCCGTGTGTCTACCGATAGCAACTAAAAATGCCGTTACCGGTCCTGATGTCTTCGCGGCTGCACGGCTTGTAGCCGCTCGTGCAGGCTCGGCTCCCCTTCTCTGGTCTCGCAGTAGGATAGACACGTGAGCGTGACGTCAATCCTTCGGCTTCCCACGTGCAATGACTATCTTGTTCGGCCAGTCCGCGGACAGGGTTTGCCGCTCCAGCTGGAAGCGCTTCCAGGAAGAAATAGAAGAAATGATGCCCACTTGTTCACATATGGGATGCGGGTAGTGTCTTATTCACCCCATATGTGAACAAGTGCGCATCATTTTTTTCCATTTCATTTATATTTTTCCATATTTTTTATATTTTTCATATAATCATATCTTTTAAGCATAATTATTGCACTTTTTGTGCACCTTTTTGCACCATCATTTGCACTATTCTGTACCTTTCTGCTGAATTGGGGGAAAATAGCATTACATTTATGTGCCCCTGGTTATATGGGAAATATAATTACCAACTGAATGTCCAAAGGAATTTCCATACCTTTTGATCAAGCGATCTGTCACGGGGCGCCAAAGGCGCACTCGGTCTCCCATCAGCCGCAGACCTGCTGCTTAGCTTCGGGAGCGAGGATCTGTGTTTGGCCTCGTTCCCAGGGTGGCTTTGCTAGCTGGGAGACTCCCTTTTCCTAGGTCTGCCTTGAGCGCCGAGCTGATCACTCGGTGCTCGACTTGTCGGTCTGTCGGTCATGTGACGCTGGCCACGTCACATGACCCTCAGACCCCACTATAAATACAGGCAGCCTGCTGGCCACAGGTTGCCTGTTAATTCTAGGTTCCTGGCTATTTGTTGGACTACTGATTACTCACCTGATTTTGTTCCCTGACTATCCTTTGCCTGCTCCTCCTGTACTGCGCATCCCTCCTGGTATTGTGACCTCTGCTCCCACCTGACTACTCTTTGCGGACTCCTCTGGTACTTCTCTACTCTCCTGGTATTTGACCCCGGCTTCTCCTGACCATTCTTTGCTTAACCTTTTGTACTGCGTAGCTCTCTTGATTCTGACCCGGTCCGTTCACATTCGGTTATTTGTCTTGTCTGTCTTCCCAGCACGTATCCTAAGTTAGGGACTGCCGTCTAGTTGTCCCCTGTCATTAGGACTTGCGAGGCAAGTAGGCAGGGCCAGGGGTGAGGGTGGAGCGCAGTGGTCACTATCCTCCCCCCTGTGTGTAGTGTACGTGCCCGTCACACGATCTATCTATTTATATTTTATTTATTTATTTATGTGTACTTATATTTCTATTGTTTGTATAAAAATATTTTTTTACAATTCTTTTTAACCAAATAAATACTTTGCTCTGCGTAAGACCAGGTGAGGACTGCTCGTCTATACAGATATACTAATATAAATATATATATATATATATATATATATATATATATATTATATACATAGTGATGATCACAAAGGTGAGTCACAGCTCATCTTCTCCTTTCTTGTACAGTGACCTCTGCACAAGTCACAGAGGATGCTGTGAAAACTCCCCCATAGAAGTCAATGAAGGCTCTCCAGTCTATTATGTCTATGGTGGCTTTTGTAAAGCATATCTGTAAATGCTGTTAACAACACCTCAGGCAAGATGGCCATCCCCATAATCATGTTCAGGAAATGGAATTAAAAAAAAATGCAACCAGAAAATAAAAACAGATTAGAAAAAATGATGTGTGCCACTATCTGGTTTTAATTAACTGCCAATTTTTTTTTTTTTATAGAGGACGCATTCCCTTTAAATCATGTTTTCATTTGTACAATAGTAGCATCTGTAAGATAAACTTGCCACCTGCAATAAGGGCACTATAAGCGTGGACATGGTATTCTTGTGCAATTACTATACTTACTGTAGAGTGTTCAGTGGGCTAAAATATACAGTACAGTATGTCAATTGTATATCTTGTTAGAGTAGATTAGTCAGCGGCAGATGGTGTAGTCTGGAGCTGCTGGATTAGACAGTAAAACCAGAGGCTATACAGTCATGTATGAGATGCACACAAAAAAACGAGAAAATTGTTGGGGCAGTTATCAGGAATGAACATTAGTAAGAACACTCATTTCCGTTAGTCAGCCTGTGTAAAGATGCCACAGATCACCCGATGAACGAGCTAAACACTTGTTCATGAGGACCCATAAAACATTGTTTCTGGGCAGCAGATCATGCTGTGGGAAGACCCTGCTGCCCAGAAACAATGAATCTGTATGAGGAGCAGTGATTGCAATAAGCATTGCTCATCCCCATACAGGACAGGTGATTGCTGCATGTAAATCCAGCTCTTTACTTCCACCGACGAGCTGGCAATTATCAGGAAGGGACAGCTTTAATATTCATCAATCTATGCAACCACAAGAAAACTGAATCTTCTAAAACTCAGTTGAAATGTAGGGTTTCTTTGTCCAATGGTAATGTATTCCCTTCTAACCTTATCGTTTATAAAAGGACAAGGAGCAACTCCTGATGAAATATTTCATGGTTCTCTTGCCTGAAACCCATATAAACTATATTTTACAGATATGAGCCACATGAACAGTTTAAATGGTTTAAGGGTTAAAACAGATAATTCAGCATTTACAGCCCTACACCCTTTCCTTTTTAGGTCAGACCAATTTTATCAAAATGGTTGCCTTCCCAAAACTACCACTGTACCTAAAACCAAGGGAAGAATAAAGTATCAATGACATGTACAAAAGCCTTCCATGGAATAACTCCAGACCCAAAACTGCATTGCACTTTTTGGAACATTCCAAATCGGGGTCTGAACTTCTTTACCTGAGGATAAGTCATCAATGTCAGAATCTTGGAAAACCACCTTTTTTTTTTGTTTGTTTTTCTTACCCCTCCTCCCTACCTTCGTGATGTACTTTACCCTGTCTACCCCTAAACCCACATGTTGCCATTTTTGTCTGAAAACTGTTAAAACATCAACTACTGCCTGGTGACTGGGACCGTGGGAGTGCACATAGTCCAGCATTTTTTTCTATAGTGCACAAGCATGACCACGGCGGCTGGATTGCAGGGTGGTCACAACCATGGAAACGAGCAGTCGATAAAGTGATGGAAAAATGAATCTAGCCAGTAAGGGAGGCAATATGGACAATCACAATACATTAGTGATTGCCTTGTATTAACCTTCTCTATATGATAAATGCCTTTTTGCTGATGTGAGACAACCCCTTTAAGGGCTTGTTCAGTTGATTGTACTCAAGGCCATTGCATGCATCAGATGATATATATTTGACTATATTATTGCTGAAAGCACAGTTTTGAGAATGGAAGGCAGTACAATCTATGGCAGACAGGATTAATCAATACAGCATTAGGCCTTATACATTACGGACTGTAACACGTGCGTCCATAATGCATGTGGTAATGCACACAAGACCTGAGAATGTAATACCATAGTTCTGCTAGAGATCAGCCTTTATGTAGGTTGAACCGTGCCCTTTTGCATCGATAATCCTTTGTATGGTCTAAGGAGGTCAGGATAAGACTGCAACATTGGAAAATAAAAACCGTATTCCTCTTTCAGCCATGGGCCTAGGACCCATACCATTGTGCCCCAAAGTGTGTTTATTGGGTATATTGGATGAAGACGGTTGGACACACTATAATAAAATATTCTTGGGGGAAACCCTGTTCCTAGATCGGAAGGTTATAGCTCTTAAATGGATGGCGGATAACCTGCCTACAATAGGGCTTTGGAAAAAGTTAGTAAATCAAGTGATACCTTCAGAGAATGTAATGTTTATACATAGAAAATGTCCTCAAAAATGTCTTCAAGTATGGGGCCTTTGGTGTGAATCGCCATTGACCCTATCTAACTGTCCAACAATACCTGATAACTTCACCCTGTAGTACAAAAGACCGCTAACGCACGCCTTTGTATTCGTACTGCATAAGATGACTAATGGTGCTCACATACACATATATATCACCGACTGTGGAATGTCCTTGTTACTCAAGTCTTTCATGTACTGTTCATTGACAATCTTGTACGATTGTATCTGTATTAATGCCCTGCCTTGTTACTCTTCAATAAAACGAGTTTAAAAACCGTATTCCTGGACGTCATGCATACAGTACCTGCCCACTTTAACTTCTTCCGTAAACACTGTTAACAGGGGCGGATTGGTCATAGACCATACAGGGAAATTTCCCGGTGGGCTGATGCCCATGGGGCCACCCAAGTTGTCCTCTCTGTGGCTGGCCACGTACATATTGAGCTCTCAACAGTATTTAATGCTGTGATAATTAGACACTTATGTACCCGGCCAGCGACCACAGATGCCCTACTGAATTCAACTGCTGTGGCCCGCACCTTACCTCCTAAGCCCCCTTCTCCATAGACAACTGGAGGAGGAGGATAACAGATGGTACTGCAGCTATTGATGGCCAGCACAGAGGGCCAGCCTTTGTGGCAGTATATTGTGCTACACTATGTTATTTGGTTCTGCTGGGATGGTATTTTGCACTATGGTATTGTTGACCCCACCTACTTGCCTTGCTCTGCCTTCTGTTAATTTGGACCTGCCTACAAAATGGGGCCACGTTTAGTTTTTTTTTTTCAGGGCCACTTAAAGTTCCCAGTCCACCCCTGACTGTTAAGGAAATGTTCCCTCAGCAATGATTCATGTCTGCTTCTCCAACAGAGTATAGACTCTTTCAACTTTTAAGATGAGAGGAAAAGTTGTAGATGAAACCTTTTGCATCTTTGAAGTCCATTTAACTACACTGCACTGTGATGTAATTGCAGGAACGGTCATATGATCAATAGGACAGTGACAAAATGCAAACCTATTGTATGATATTCCTCTGCCTGTGACCGACAGTCAGGCATAGTTCTTAACCCCTTAAAGACCACCCATATGACTTTTTAAGGCAGTTACTAAGGGGCCTTAACCTGGGCCGGTGCTTTTTTACAGCGGGAGTGCCGATCCGGGCTGTTTAACACTCTACAAGCCGTGGGCAATGGTGCCCGCCGCATGTAAAGTGCTGATAGAGGGAGCAGACTCCCTCTGTCTCCCATCAGCACCCCGCAAATGCGATCGCTGGGTGCCGATGTTTGTGAAGGCTGCCTGGGGTCTGATGTAGGCCCCAGACCAGCCTTGGGTAATTTCCAGCAGGCTGCGCCTCACTGGCACAGCCTGCTGGTCAATGTCAGAATAGCATTGCCATAAAAATGCAATGCACTATAGGAATAGTGCATTGCATTTTAAAAGCAATCAAAAAGCTGTCTTTTATAGTCCCCTTGTGGGACTATTAAGTGTTAAAAAAATATAAACTCATTTATTCAATAAAAAAAAATCACATAAAAAAAAGAATTACGCTTTTATTTAATTGAAACTACGCTTAATAAGTAGCGACCGGACTACATAAATATCACGTAAATTATCCCCTACGGTGAACGCCATAAAAAAAAAAGACAGAATTGCTAATTTATTCTTAGTTGCCACTGAAAAAAACATAAGCGATCAAAAAGCGCCATTTGCTCCAAAATGATACCAATGAAAAAAAAGTCGTCCCCCAAAAATCAAGCCCTTACGCAACTCGATATAAAGAAAAATAAAAAAGTTATTGGTCTTGGGACGTGGCAATGCAAAACCGTGTTTTTCTTTAAAAAAAAAAAAGGGGGGGGGGGTTTATTGCAAAATAGTAGTAAAACGTAAAAAAAAAAATATATGTATTTGGTATCACTGTAATCGTACTGACCCAGAGAATAAAGATATTATTTTTACTGAAAAATGAACACCATAAAATTTATAACGTAAAAACGCTGTGGCAGAAAGAGTTAATAAAATTTAATCCAAAAGTTGTGTACCCCAAAATGGCACCATTAAAAACTACAACTTGTCCTGCAAGCCCTCATAAAGCTATATAGACGGGAAAAAAAAAAAATCTCTTGGAATGCAACGATGAAAAAAAGAAGAAAAACGCTTGGTCAGCCCAAAACAGTCTGTTCACTAAGGAGTTAAAGGGGCTTTCCCATCTTAGAAAATGATGGCGTGTCACCAGGCAATGCCATCACTGATCCAGAAAACTGTAGAAACGCTAGACCATAGAAATCAAGCGGACTCATGGACGGTACCAGGCGCAATGTCACAACCAAGGGTCAAAGTAGATTTCAGTTTATTCAAAGACGACGCGTTTCGGGTTACAAGACCTCTTTATCAAGTCTGAAGGGTCACAGCAAAAGCAGGGACGCAGCCGCTGTTTGTCAGCACGTGGGGCGTCTTGTATGCTGTGGGCTTAAAGGGGTTTTCCCATCTTATAAAATGATGGCGTGTCACCAGGCAATGCCATCACTGATCCAGAAAAGGAAGGGATATAGAGCTCTTTTCCATTCCAAGTGATCTCTGCACAGTGATGCTCCCGGCCACTTGAAGGGGTTTCAGCACAATAGGTAGCCAGGGTGCTGCTATGTAGGGAAAACCATGAAGGCACATTTTATTTTCACAGAAACCTTATTGATAGGTGGAATCCAAAGTAAATCTCTCCATAACCACAGGAGCTGTGGAGCAGAGTGGTGACATCCAGTCAGTGGGGCGGAATGGTTGGCACTACTTCCAGAAATGTCTATTATAGATCCATGTGCCGCCTCCTAGAGATTGCTGAATGACTTTTCTTTGTCATGCTGTCTTCCTAATTAAATCTATTACTGGAAATATATTTTTGTTCCAAAAGGCCTTGGACTTTCTCCATTATATAAACCTTGCCTGTTAGTAATTGGAAAGTGTAGCACTTCAGTCCCCAGGAGCCGCTTAGAAATCAAAATGACAAATCCACATGAAAAAAAAAAAGAGTAAGCCGTAAGCAGCCCTGATTTATCAGTGCCCATTCAGACGCTGGCATCTTAACTGCTTGTGACCTGCATCCTAATAACGCAAAGTGACATTACACCCAAATTAATTATAGTTAAAAATGCCATGCCAGGGCCTTTACTTATTGCCATGTGTCCACCAAAATTCAGTCCTGTAGGTGGCTTTCTCCATGTGAATGCATCGATGACCATTATAGTCAGTGGCCACGGGGTGGAGACAATAGCAGATGAGATGGCATGGCACTTCCCTGGTGCTGATCCCACTTCATTCTATCAGTCGATGGTAGGCACAGCACTGGACCCCTGCTGAAATATCCTAGCGATACTATTGTTAGCAATGTCTGGTCTGGTGACGGCAGTTCTCATTAGTACCCCCTTCTGATGTCACTCTGTAGCCTAGTCATGACTGGCAATTTACATTTCAAACACCTGCAAAACAGATTTTTTTAGGAGCACATGGGTTTTCTGTGTTATACATATGGCTGACCTAATTGGAGCTGATCTGCAGTCACTCGGCATGACCACTACACCAGGGACGGAGTTGCGTTTCCATCATTGTCTACTGCGAACAGCTGATCATTGGTCGTACCACGTGTTGGACCTCTACCATTTAGATATTGATGATCTATCCTAAGGATTGGTCATTTATACTTTTAACCAAGAAAATCCCTTTCAGGCCTCATGCACATGGTCGTTTCAACTTGAATGGGTTCGTGGTCAGTCTGCACCAAAAAAAAAAAGTCATATTTTTTTGCGGTGTGGAACAACGGAAAGAAACACCACGGAAGCACTCCGTAGAGCTTCCGGTGTTCCGTGACTCCGTTCCGCATCTATGGAATTGCGGACCCATTCAAGTGAATGGGTCCGCATCCGTGATGCCGGGTGCAGAAGGCCGGCGGCCGTGGATCGTCGCCCCGCCCTTTGCTGGCCGCAATATGGCTGTGTGCATGAGGCCTAAGAGTGAGTGTGATGCCAAGTAAATCCCACTAGTGGGTGATTACTCGTGTGGTTATGGAAATATTCATTATTGGAGTATCACTTTAAAAAGTATTTTAATATAATTCAGTATGGAAAAACTAGTGACTTCTGTCATTTTAATTTATATTACAAAAATTCTCCAGTTGTGAGATATTCTCGATGTTTAATCTGTAAAGTAATGTGAACTTCCACCTACTGAGGTTGTTGCACATGCTCAGTTCCATCTTTTAACGACCATCAGCTACAAAGGACGGGTCTACTGGGTCAGCACATGCCCACGGAGATGCCAGTCTTAAGACCATCTTGGAGAGCAATTGGGACAATGAATGGGGAGATCTCTGGATCCATATGTAGTATAGGTGTCCCGGCTGGCATGTTCTGCAGACAATTCTGGGAATTGGCCGGACAAAAACCATTGTATGCAGTGGTTTTGTCTGCCGATTCTCTGCTTATTTTCAAGGTAGCGGACGGATCTCTGCCAGACACTATTATAGTCAATGCGGTCCGGCAGGAAGGCGGTAGTATCCAGCAGAGAGAGAGAGCTCCGGTAGGCTGTTCTCTACCGGTACAACCTGCTCTCATTCTCTGCCGCAGATGTGAAACTAGCCTTAGAAAGAGATTACCGTATTTGATTTTCATTTTTTCCATTAGTCATGTCAAAATGCCATTAATTTTAAAATCCTTCAAGTAAAATTTGTAGCCTACTATGATGTGATTATTCCATACTACAGGGGCGTAACTAGAAAAGGCTGGAACCCACAGCAATTTTTGAATGGTCCAGTCAGAGAAAAATACAAGAGGTGATATGAGGGGAGAACTACAACTCCTAGCATGTCCATGCCATTATGTGTTATCAAAAGACATTACAGGAAGAGGTATGAGAGGAGAGATCTACAGCTCTCAGCATGTGATGGCTATTATGTGATTCAGAGGACATAACAAGGAGGAGGCATAAGAGAAGACAATGAAAGCTCCCAGCATTTCCCTGGCTTGTAGATTGAATCTATGCTTTTTCACTTTCTTCTCCACACAAAGCTCGGTCCCCTCATGCCACTTGACATCACCACCTCTTTGCCTCCTCACTGCTGAGCTCTTCCCGCTCTTGCACTGATCACATGATAATGATGTCATCAGAGGTTCTTCATCAATACTTCTCTCCACTGCTGAGCTCCGCCTATCCTGCCCTGATCACATGACGGTGATGTCATCACAGGTCCTTAATCACCACTTCTCTCCACTGCTCAGCTCTGCCTATCCTGCACTGATCACATGACAGTGATGTCATCACAGGTCCTTCAGCTCTTGCTAATAGATATTAGCAGAGCACACTTACTATATATACAGTCTGGCAGGGGAGACTCGGGATTAAAAGCCTGTGTTTCCCTGCCTTTGTGGGCCCCACAGCAGGCGATACCAAGGCTACAGTAGTTTTGTCTCTTATTACTTTGTAGTCATTTCGATACATCAACAAAAAGTTTTGGCCAGTTTCTTACGTTAGCTCATAAAAAAAAGACTGAAAAAGGCTGTGTACAAATCATAGTCATACAGTCATACAGATTGGCTCTTTCATGCTTGAGAAAGGTCATGGCCCTGCCATACTTTTCGAATGAATTCACTGGAATGAGACAAAATTAGAAATCAACAGATTAAACAAAACACTAATGTACAAGCTTTCTTCAAAGAGGAAAACACAGTTTTGGCTTTCATAAGATGTAAATGAATGCATCATTTTCTTAAGAAAATCTAGTACTCATTTAATTTGCCTCTATCAGTTGTACATTAGGGATTCATTTTTCTTTGCATGCTGATAGAGGGAGCAGACTGAATTAACTACACTCTCCTAATGGAATGAGCTTTTTGTTTTGTGAATAATAAAGCAAAACCTACAATAAACCGTATAAAAGCTGGATTGTTAAAACTAATGGCCCATTGACGACATGCCAGCTCCTTGTGGCAGCTATTCCTGATTTATAGCAGGCAGATATTGCAAAAACACTGTGACCCTAGTCACCCTGCTGTGATCTACTATATCAATATATTCATTTTGTAGAAGTTGGAAAAGATGCAAAAAAGATCAGTTAGCTGCTGCATGTTTTTTTATCTTTTTTTCTTTAAAAAGATTCCCAGAGATTTTAAGGTCTGATCAGGGGTATGAATTAATTTTAGAGTGTGGCCTGAGATGCCAGTTTGTTTTGGGGTCTGAAGGCTAAAATTTAGAATCTGGCTCGGGGTGTGGATTATTTTTGAGGTCTGAGATCTTTATTGTTTGAGTCAAGTCAAATTGGCCCCCTTTCTATCAGCTGTTTGAAGAGGAGGTGGTGCTCCATGCGAGTGCTACTTCCTCTTCATTACACTGCCAGTCCTCTCAGAAGTGCAGTGTAGTTACAAATACGTGCTCCATTCACTTAAATAGAGTGAGTACTTGTAATTACTCTACGCTGCCCCTTCAAGGGAGAGGACACGCAGTGTAACGAAGAGGACGCTGCACTCGCATAAAGCGCCGCCTCCTCTTCAAACAGCTGAATGGCGGGGATCACGTGTGTCTGACCCCAACCCAATCAGATATTGATGACCTATCCTAGGCAAGAAAGGCAACCGGTCAGTGGGTAGCTGAAGTCTTGTCTTGTTTTTGTTGTTTTATTTGACCAAATGCAGCATCTGTATCAGCATCTGTATCCCACGTTTGCTTGTAATTTGTCTGTGTACCCCGCCCCTCCCCCCCCCACTCAATCTAAAAGCAACAAAAATATATTGATAAGACTGTTTCATAGAATACCAATTAAGTTAGAAAATTAGATTGTGGGCCCCATTGGGGAGAGGGACAGATGTGAATAGTGACAGTCACTGCAGCGCTGATAAATGTGCCAGCACTATATAAGTGTATACTTTGTGTATATTACACATCACATCTTTTTTATCCTAATCTGCAACCCACTTTCTAGTTCACTCACAAATTCTTCTAACTTGGGGCAGGACTGGTAATGATCCTGTTCTGTCACTGTGCTTGGGCTTTTAAAAGGATTGTCCCACGAAGAGGATAAGGAATAAATGTCTGATTGGGGCGTCCATCTGCTGGGGTTCCTGTGATCACAAGAATGGACGCCCTACAGATAGCTGGTTACTTTGCCATCTCGAGATGTCCCATAGAGTTGAATGAAGTGGTAGCTGAATTCACATTGAGGATCACAGGGCCCCTGCTCTCATAATTTTCTACTGCTGATTGGATTAAAAGGGTTTTCCAAGATTTTTTTCTTTACTGATTTTTTTTTTTACCTGGGACCCCCACCGGTTAGCGCTTTCAGAAGGCAGCGGCACTCCTGTGACCGGCTGGGCGCTCCTCCTACTGGTAAGTGAAAGGTCTGTGCGGTGCATTGCCTATAGCACAGACCTGTCACTTACCAGTAGGAGGAGCGCCCGGCCGGTCACAGACATCGCAGGTAAGTATAATGCTTCTAAAAATTGCTAAGTAACCCTGGCAACCAGGACTGCAGTAGCGTCATGGTTACCAATCGGAGCCCCAGCAATTAAACTGGGACTCCGATCGGAACTCTCCGCTGCCACCAATGATGGGGGAAGGTGATTTTAATTAGGGGGGGGGGAGAGGGGAGGCCGCACTGGCCACCAATGAATATAATACTGGGGAGGGAGGGAGGGGGGCCGCACTGGCCACCAATGAGTTAAATACAGGGGAGGGGGGTCTGCCCCCTCCTGCCTGGCAGCACCGGATCTCTTACAGGGGGGCTATGATACGCACAATTAACCTCTCAGGTGCGGCACCTGAGGGGTTAATTGTGCGGATCACAGCCCCCTGTGAGAGATCGGGTGCTGCCAGGCAGCAGGGGGCAGTCATGTACAAAGTTCTTAGTATATTCTAACTTGAAGCGTCCCCATCCCCATTGACTTGCTCCGCATCCCAGGACGGAGAGCAAACCGCAGCATGCGCAGCAGAACGGAATTGAATGCATTTTGGAGCATTCCGTTCTGTTCAGTTACGTTTTGTCCCCATTGACAATGAATGGGGACAAAACAGAAGCATTTTTGTTCAGCATTGAGACCCTATGACGGGTCTCAATACCGGAAAATATTAACACTAGTGTGAAAGTATCCTAATACTTTGGTTCTCCTGTGATTGCAGGAAAAACAGCTTTCCTCGACGATTAAAGCTGATCATTGAGGGTTCCAACAGGGGATCAGTGTGTGATCTCTTTATAATAAAAGGACTCTTCTAACTACTGAGGATTGTCCAAAGATGACAATCCATTTAAGAGCATGCAAATTGTAATTTTTTTAAATAAGCGCTGCAGCTTTTTATGCTGCAAGTACTGTCTTTTATAAAGTTGGGAGTTCAGTTCCTATGTCTGCGCTTCTGCACTGGTCCTCCTTTGTAGAGGAACCCATGCTGCATGCAGACCTTCATATTTGTAATTGGCTATTAAACTGAGAGCTATTTGGTTGTGGACTTGCAAGGATAATAGTTGCCCTGAAGGCTGTGAACCAGAAGGACATAAAGAAGGCAATCATTACAAATAGCAATATGTCTATGGCATGTGGGGGAACAGACCACATGCCATCTTTTTGGAGAGCGATAAAGTATGGCTACATTTCCACTACAAAATCTGCTTTTGCAGCAAATGAAAGGGGTTGTCTCACTTCAGCAAATGGCATTTATCTTGTAGAAAAAGTTAATACCAGGCACTTACTAATATATTATGATTGTCCATATTGCCTCCTTTGCTGGCTGGATTGCTTTTTCCATCACATTATACACTGCTCATTCCCATGGTTATGACCACCGCTGCAGCGCAGATATGAGGCGGCCAGGACGGGAGCTGCTGCACATTGTCCATTTTGGCACTTTTTCCTGTATTGTGCACGCACGACCACTGCTGCTGGATTACTGGGTGGTCGTAACCCCTGGAAATGAGCAGTGTATAATGTGATGGAAAAATGAATCCAGCCAGCAAAGGAGGCAATATGGACAATGATAATACATTAGTAATTGCCTTGTATTAACTTTCTCTACATGATAAATGCCATTTGCTGAAGTGTCTTAAGTCTAGGATTGGACTTTTGGCCGCTCTGCTTTATTAACTTCTTCCAGATATGTGGGTTTTCGCCAGTGGGCACTTAGAAGATTAGACTTTCGAGTCTTGTCAGCTCTAATACATTGCAATGATATCAATCATTTTTTCCACATTCAATTACGTTCATTCATGGCACAGCAGGGGGATCCGCAAGTCATTTAATAATTCGTCATGCCAGAGAATTATGTGCCAATCAGCAAGATTCCTGTGTTCATTTTCCTTGTGTAAATGTTATCAGTGAAGAGGCACATGTTTAACATATTTTTTTTGTATTTTTTTTACTGAAAACGTAAGTTAATTGTTTTAGATTCAGAATTTGCTGCCTATTTAAACAGGATCTACACTAATATAAAATTCTGTTTAATAGGGTGAGCCACTCTTTGCCCACAGAGCCCCAACTGCCCCTCTACCTTCCTCAGTACCCCTGTTTATTATAGGGGATATGGGCACTACTGTTTCACCTTATGGGGAGAGCCTAGTAGGCACAAGGAGCCTTATAGGCCATACAGTGCTCCTCTGGGAGAAAGGTAGGCAAATTAGCTATCTTTCCAAATAAATAAAAAACTGACAACTATGCCTCATCCACCACCTGTTGGAAGGCAGCTATCCTGTAAGGCAGCGCCTGATTTTTTAAACAGGCCTTGAGGCACAACTTGAGATGTAAGCCAAACCAAACACTCATCTGCAGGCAGCTGTTTCAGGGTGCTTGGTTTGGCTGGCTGAGAGGCCTTTGTTGGGGATCTAAGTGGTACTATTTTACCTTTATGGAGAGCCATACAATGTTTCTCTGGGAAAAGGTTTTGCAAATTGGCAGTCTATCCAGATAAAAGGTGACACTTCTCAGGAAGAATTGACACTGCAACGCATCGCCATTAACATGCAGATATTTTTCTACTGCTTGTGGACGGGATTTGTTAAAATCTTTTCCACTTTGATGCCGCTGTGATACGCAGAATTTGCACTGGGAAAGCCAAACCGACAATCTGCAGGGTTTCCACTACGTGTGGACATTCCCTTACAGGCACACGGAGAGAATATTTTCTAGATTTTAAATGAGCCCAGCTTTCCACCATCTGCTTCAATGCCTACAGGTTTTCTGGAAATGCATTATAGGAAGTGCATTACGGGAGCATGCATCTAGGAGGACATGGTCTATCGCTTGCTTACCATGTTGAACCTTTTTCTAGTTTGAATTACAACTATGATACCCTCAGGATCACCACACAAGCCTGTAAAGAGTGTTAATGTCCTGAAACATACAGCATGCTTTGGCCAAATTCAACTAATCATTATTTAAGGTGTTGCATGTAGACTGCTAACTTCTGCAGTACCTCTTGGCTATACACATTAATCTAACAGACTATTTCAACCAAAACAAACTTTTGTCGGTTGAAATTTAACAATGAACGAGTTTTAGCCGACTGATGGCAGACCGTTTATCGTTTCAAAAGAAGTTGCCAGTAGTCAGGTGAAAGATCTTTCGTTCAAATAAAGATTGTTCTCTCGTTGAACATGTATGAACAACTATAATACCCAATATGGACTAAAATTTGTATGACCGTGTCTGCGAAAAGAACATTCACCAGATGTCTGTTCAACTGCTGTTCAGCCATCAACCGACTCCTATCTAATCTGTATGGCCACCTTATGGCCCCATTCACACGTCCGTAGTTTGTTTTGCAGATCCACAAAACACGGACATCGGCAATGTGCGTTCTGCATTTTGCGGACCGCACATCGCCGGCACTAATAGAATATGCCTATTCTTGTCCGCAATTGCGGACAAGAATAGGACATGTTCTATTTTTTTCGGGAACAGAATTGCGGACCCGGAGGTGCGGGTCCACAATTCCGTATCTAGGCAGCACATCGTGCGGCCCCATAGAAATGAATGGGTCCGCAATTCCGTTCCGCAAAATGCGGAACGAAATTGCGGACGTGTGAATGGGCCCTTAGAATGACATGCATAGGGTTATTCTATATCTTACGTGGTCTAATGTATTAACGCCAAAGCACATAGTAATGTTCAGAATAAATGGGACCCTGTTTTTCTAAAATATAACAATGCATTTGTACACTAACATACTTTATAACATTTTACACTGAATGCCTGGATTTCCCAACATAGAAAGTGATGGTATACCGTATGTGAGCGTTGCAGCCTCTTCGGTGTTACATTGGTCTGTACTACATATTGATGACCTATTCTGAAAGAGGTTGTCCAAGATTTTCTAAAATTCCAGCAGTCTTTTGATCTGTGGAGGCAAGGTTTCCTCAGTACTTACCCCTCAGTCGTGGCACCGAGTCTGCTGTCTCCGCTGTGCTCACGTGACCGCATGGACTGACTGTGGGCTCTTCCGCTCATGTCTTGGTGTGTTCCTGAGTCATTCTGTTCAGCTGCCTTTACAGTATGCAGCTGAACAGGAGAACTTATGAACACATCCAGTCGAGACCTAAGTGGAAGAGCCTGCAGCGAGTGCAGGGGGGGTCACATGATCACAACTGAGATGGCGGAATTAGTGAAGCAACAGAAGACTAAATACGGAATAAAACCGTTATGCCTCCACAGGTCAGGAGACTACCGGATTTGTAGAAAAGCTGCTCAAACCCCTCAAAGGGGTTGCCGAGTTATTTTATTTTGATGACCTCTCATTATAGACCATAATATCCATATCTGATCATCAGGGGCCTGACACACCGCATCCTGACGATCAACTGTTCCAGAGTAGCGCCTGCACTGGAAATAGGCGCTAGAACTACACTGGAGCTAATCCGGGACAGCAAAGATCAGCAAAGGTTCAAGTTGGTGAACCTCTTCAATCAGATATTAATGGCTTATGCTAGCGATAGGCCATCAATACAAAAGGACTGGAAAGCCCCTTTAAGGATAGGCCTCCAGTTTTAAAAACCTGGACAACTCCTTTAAATTTGGACACCAAGCACTTCTATTCCTGTATATTCTGCCTAATAATATAATATAAAACTGCAAAACATATTTGTATAATTGTCACAGTCTTTATATATATATATATATATATATATAAATTGTGTTTAATTGTCACATTCTAATGTTAGAAGATAGAAAATGATACAGTGATGTAAGGCAGTACGTGCTGTGCATCTTCTCCTGCACGCTAGACCTGCCACAGAACATTCCGCGAAGAGAACCTCCTGCAAAGATGATCTCTAGCGCTGTAATAGGAAGTTGCAAATGAACAGCCAGTGACTTATGTACTTTTTGACTACTACTACTACTTATGGCCAGGGTAGATAAAAATCAATGATTTAAAAAAAAAAAAAAATCTGATTTTTTTTCTATTTAAATCAGATTTTTTTTATATAAAATGCTTTTTGAGGAAAATAGATTACCATCCAAAGGTTATCCCATCATGAAATAAAGATTAGTTTTTTTATTATGTAGAATAAGGCCTCTTTCACACGGGCGTGTCCGGATGCGTCCCGGTGTATTGCGGCAAACCCGCGCGAGTAGGAACGCAATAGCAGTCAGTTTTGACTGCGATTGCGTTCCAATGTTTAGTTTTTATCGCGCGGGTGCAGTGTGTTTTGCACGCGCGTGATAAAAAACAGACTGTGGTACCCAGACCCAAACTTCTTTACAGAAGTTCAGGTTTGGGTTAGTTTTAGTGTAGATTGTATTATTTCCCCTTATAACATGGTAATAAGTGAAAATAATAGCATTCTGAATACAGAATGCTTAGTACAATAGGGCTGGAGGGGTTAAAAAAAAAATAAAAAAAAAATTTAACTCACCTTAATCCACTTGTTCGCGCAGCCGGCATCTCTTCTGTCTTCATCTGTGAGCAATAGGATCTTTGACGTCACTGCATTCATCACATGGTCCATCACCATAACTATGGCACTAGGTGATTAGTATTGTGGATTATGTTGTTTGGGCAGAACACTGTACATGGCACTTTTTTTGGGGGGGGGGGGGCACTAGTGATGACAGATTTACTGTATATGTGCACGATGACTGTCCTTGTTTAGGACATCACAGGAAAAAATTGCTGCTGTGCTACTTCTACATAGCAGTGGCTTATTTCTGTATGATACAAACCTTGCCTGCTGCTGAGAGAGATATGGAGCCTCTTACTGCTGTCTAGGCCCGAGAGAAGGGGCTCGTGATCTGCCTATGTTCAAGAGATGGGGCTCCTCCGCCACTGCCAATGCCTGAAAGAGAGATGGGACCGCAGGTTGCTAACAAAGTCCGAGAAATGGGTCGCCACGCCAAAGTTAGAGAGATACGGCCCTCCCCACTGCTGCCAAGGTCCGCTAGATGGGGCCCCACTCTGGAGCCAAGGTCCGAGAGATGGTCAGACTTGCTGCTGTCAAGGTCCAAGAGATGGTCAGACTTGCTGCTGTCAAGGTCCAAGAGATGGACCCCCTGCCTCTAAGGTCCAAAATGTGGGGGCCCCTCTGCTTGCTTCAAGGTTCCAGTCTGTCAATGACTTACATGAGGCTTCCCCTTTCCATTCAGTAAGACCCTGCAGCAGCTGAGGTGTGTGATAAATGAGTATACTTATCCTAATCGTTTTTCATCTTTTTTATATGCACATAGTTTCATGAATGACATTTTGCACAGTATTTAGTCAACCCACAGAGCATCTAACTGCTCCTTAGTCATTCCCTTTGGGGAAATCTCTGATAGAACATTGAGCATAACGCACCACTGACTTTAATTGCGCGATGTACTGCACAGTATCTATGCAATTAGCTTTTCTCCCACTATGCACAGCACAGTATCTATACTTCTCCTGTCATAGAATTCAGCCTTACATCCTGCCATGGGTGACCTCAAAGGCAGTACTTGATGTTCACGGTATATCTTGCTACAGTAAGTGTCTGTATTAAATCCAAGAAAAGCAGATGTAAAATCCAAAGCACATTGTGGAGGAAAAACTGCTGTGACTACCACTGTCAAAAGTCTTTCAATTCTGACAATCTAAGCCTTTGTAGTGCACTAAACGGCAGCGAAATTGAAAAAAATAATGTCCATAAAATGAATGTGATTCCTACTTCACACAGCAGTTTCCATTGCCAGAGGCAAAACTTGTCATCGCTGTGACATGCCACCAAGGCAGAAAGCATGGCTCTACACTTCTAAGGTCAACATTTGATTAACAAGCAGAAAAACCCTACATCTTGAAAAATTCAAATAACTGGAGACCTTCTGGCGCACAGGCACAGACTGCTCGAGACGAAGCTGGCTTTCCAATATAACTCAAAGAGATTTAGTTTGAGGGTATTACCATCAAAATACATGTCTCCCTCAGTGAAGCTCAGAAGTGTGACGCAGCAACATCGTTGATCCAAGAAGAACTGCTAATCTCAAGATTTAAACCATGTAAACAGAGACGACACAGCCTGTAAATAACCCAAATTTATCACAGTCGCTCAGGTTGGACGATAAATTGGGTGTATCTTTAGACACTTTTGTCTACGCCTAAAACACCGGTTGTTTGGCTTATTTTGCGTTAAGAATTTGGCGCATTTTCTATGCACAGTGTTGATTCTTAAACCATGCCCCCTTCCCACCAAGTCACACTTAACCATAAATCTGATACAAATCATATATACCAGGTTTTTTTTTATTTCCCCCACGTCAATTAAATCAGAATTCTGGCACTTTTACCAGTAAGTTCCTCCCATTGTGTTTATTCCCTTGAAATAAATAATTGTAGGAACGAGTAGATGACCTAAAGGGGTTGTCACATGAAGATTGCCATGACTTCTCTAACCCCAGTGAGAACTGTATGTGCACCAGCTCTCTGTTCTGGCTCATAGATCGGGGCTCCGCCTGGGGGACCCACCTCTTACAGGGCATATGGACAGGGGTTGCTGTCATTTAATGGCTGTGGGTGGCCTTGGAGCTCCTTTTTCACAACTCCCCTTGTTAAATGCAGCAACTAATCAAACAGCAGCTTCATTTTTTTTTTGACCATTCTACAAAAATTTAAATTGAGATCTTATTGATGTGGTTCTTGAGGACATTAAGAATTAACCTTTTTTTGTTTTCACTATCTTTTCTACCCAGAAAACTGCAAAGGAATGTAGCCATACCCTTATACCACTTTTTTTTTTTTTTTTTAAACACCCCTTTGGTCCAGACATGAAGAGAAGAATAAAAACATCTGTATTGTTTTCGAAGCAGCGCTCCTAGATCTTAGAGTATGTATCCGATTGATTAGAGAGAGAGAACATTTGTCTTCACCACATTATGCCAGCTTTCCAGTGCTGGTACTGATTCAGAGAGTCAAACTTTTACAATTATCAGCCACACCAAAAAAAATCTTCTCATAAGGTTAGATCCTTCTTTTGGAGTCGACGATTAATGAGGATGTTTCACCTAGAATCCCACACTTTGGAGGGACAGCTCCATACATCTATTCGATTGTCACTAGGTTCCAACGTCCCTGAATGTTAGGACAGCTCAAAATAATATGCAGAAAGTCTGAATTTGCTTAGTATTCTTAGGACAATTTAAGTTTCCCATAACACCTATTATATATAGAAATAGCGGGAATATTAAAGTTTGTGTAAAATCATTGCCCTACAATGATTTGCACAACTGAGACCAATTTTTTTTAAATGAGTATCCATTGTGTCCCACCAATTTCCCAAAGTGTATCTTCCCATGTTCGTTTACTGTTAAACATCAAATAGTTTGTACATTCTTGTCCCATGAAAATTATTCTACATTTAAAAAAAAAAGCATGTGCGGCTAAATAGTTTTGAAGTTTCAAATAATTAAACATTTTGTGTAGCCAATAAGTTATTCAATAAGATCTGTCTATATAGCACCGCCTGCTGGTTGTTAAGTTTCTTTATTCCTCTGTCCACCTTAGGCCTCTTTCACACTACCGTTTTTTTTTTTTGTTTTGCTGGCTGTTTTTTGCGGTCCGTATACGGAACCATTCATTTCAATGGGTCCGCAAAAAAACTGAATGTACTCTGTATGCATTCCGTTTCCGTGTTTCCGTATCTCTGTTCTGTGCAAAGATAGAACATGTCCTATATTTGGCTGCAAATCACGTTCCGTGGCTGCATTAAGGTCAATGGGTCCGCAAAAAAACGGAATGCATACGTAAATGCATCCGTATGTCTTCCGTATCCGTTCCGTTTTTTGCAGAACCATCTATTGAAAATGTTATGCCCAGCCCAATTTGTTCTATGTAATTACTGTATACTGTATATGCCATACGTAAAAATGGAACCGAAACGGAAACACAACGGAAACAAAAAAACGGAACAATGGATCCGTGAAAAACACTGAAATAGCCATACGGTAGTGTGAAAGAGGCCTTACTGAGATGGTAGCACATGCTCAGTTCCATCTTTCAGCTGCCACCAGCCTACCTACTGTTAAAAGCTATAACAGGTCATACAGATCATGGACGCACCGGCTGGGAAAGGACAACACCCCCCCCCCCCCCCCCCCCCAAATTGCCAACATAGCAGGAGGAAGGGAGACTGAGGAGAGCTCACTGACTGCAGACTCCGCCCCCTCTGTCTCTCCTGTACTGAGAGGATTTTGCTGTATGTGAGGATGTAGCAGAGCCAGGAAGGTGCTGTGAACCACAAACTGTGATCAATCCAAGTGTCTGTCCTGTTTATGGCCCCTCTGCTCTGTGTTCTTATCACAGACATGTTTATTCCAGCCAGACCAACAGTTTAATCCCTTCTGAGATGTCACTATGGCTGAGGTCAGTGATGTCAGCCACAGTCGTTGGTCTCCGTAAATGTGTGCCCTCTCCTTCCTGCGCACTGTATATAGTGATATGTGACCCCCACCACTGTACACTGCATATGCGTGAGCCCCCCACTGTATACTGTATATACTGATGTGTGACCCAATCACTGCATATAGAGATCCGTGACCCCCTGCACACTGTATATACAGATGTATGACCCCCTGTACATTGTATATAGTGATGATGTGACCCCCACCACTGTACACTGTATGTACAGATGTATGACCCCCACCACTGTACACTGTATATATTGATGTGACCCCCCCACTGTATACTGTATATACTGATGTGTGACCCCCATCACTGTACACTGTATATACTGATGTGTGACCCCCACCACTGTACACTGTATATATTGATGCGACCCCCACCACTGTACACTGTACATATTGATGCGACCCCCACCACTGTACACTGTTTATACAGATGTGTGACCCCCCATCACTGCATATAGAGATCCATGATCCCCTGCACACTGTATATACAGTTGTGTGACCCTCTGTACAGCAAATTCATGCACAGGGTACCACCCCACCCCCCAGAAATTTTTTGCTAATCCTTTATGACCTTTTTTTCTTTTTTCTTTGTGTATGCCCTTTTTTCGGCACAGGGAAAAACACTCCCAAGATATGACAAGAACCACTACTTAGCTCCATAGGAGCTGTTTGTCCCCTGCCATTAATGTTCTTCAGCGGGGATAATACTGGAGTATTAAGTGGTATCTATAATCAGCAAAGTAACTGTTCTGACAAAAACGGAAATGAGAGCTTACAATATGTGACGGTATTGTCTTTGATGCCAAGCACTTCTCAGCACTCTTATCTGTATTGTTTCAGCATGGCATTATGTGAAGTCGCAGGTGGCATTTCCCTTTCCAGGCTATATTTAATAGCCCAGTCACTGGAACATGTGCTCAAAATGAAATTACAGTTCTAACCAGAAAATTGCTCAGAGTTGATATTAACAATGTAAAATACATTCAGTTGGATATATATGTAGAAATCTACGCCCCTTTTGCCAGTTTGTTTTATAGGCCCTGGGCTAGGACCGTCTGGAAATATTGTGACCATCATAGCTTATAGCCAAAGTATTGTTTCACACCTGTCGCCTACAGCTGCATCTATAGTCGCCAAATCTGCTAGCATAATTCTTACTCAACCTCATAAATCCTTTATTATAATGTATGTGCGCCATGTTGGAATTATTTCCTTTCTTTTACCTATTCATAGCTATAGCTGTATAACTTTAAGTTGTACTGGATGCCCTTGGAGACAGACAGTAGCTTATGCTTCACTTCTCTCTGGGAACCATGCGCAGTATACGGTATATTCCAGCTCTAGACCCAGCTGGTTAAGAAGATATCATGTAATTCCAATTCAGTGGGAGTCAAAATTTTGCCCAACATTATGCAAAGATTTGAACTGTGAAATGAATGAAGGTGTTTTACTTTACAGGAACTCAATGTCCAAGTAAAATCACAATATACTGCCATGCAGCAGTATTGCATTTTATTGTACATAGGTTCAAGTGCCCTAAGGGGACAAAAAAAAACAAAAAACTTTTTTTTAACACATTTAAAAGTGAAATTGCAACCCCCTTTTCCCCACTTATCATGTTAAAATAAAAAAAAATTGGTATTATCACCACTTCCAGAAATGTCCAAAATATTAAAATATCAAACAAAGTTATTTGCCTTGCATAGCGGATGCTGTCTCAAAGTCAGATTGCAATAGAATAAAAAATGATCAAAAACTCATATGTACCCCAAATTGGTACCAATAAAATCTACTGCTTATGTCAGAAGATGGCGACAGCAATAAAAAATAAAAAAAATTAACTTTTTTTGCTATTAAAAAAACAAAAGAAAAAAAATGTTCTTATTGCTGTAGTTGAACTAACCTCAGAATAAGGTTATGCCATTGTTATCACATAGCAAACTCTGTATAAAATGAAACACAAAAACCGTCCTAGAACTGTATTTTTTTTCCCTATTTCTCCCCGTAATTATGGAACATTAAATGATTGCATTAAAAAATAAATAAATCTTGTCTCACAAAAAAAGGCCCTAATACGGCTATGTTGATGTGCTTAAAAATTAAAAGGTTATGGCTCTTGGAAGAGAGGGATAAAAACCTTGTTGCCATAATTGGCTTGCTCTGGTTGGAGTTAATTAAAGGGGTTTTCCAGAATTTTAATATTGATCACCTGTCCTCACGATAGGCCATCAATATCAGATTGGTGGGTGTCCAACACTTGGCACCCCTGCCGATCAGCTGTTTGAAGAGAAGACCACGCTCTTTGTATATTCAAGTGTATAGGAAGGAGCCATCCTATTGAATGGGATGGCTTGCAATTATACCTGTTCGCCGCAGCGGTGTCAACTGCAAGCAGGTAAACAATGAAGGGAAGGCAGCGCTCGCATGGAGCCCAGCCTTCTCTTCAAACAGCTGATCAGCAGTGATGCCAGGTGTCGGACCCCAGAATCCCGGAACACTCATTTAAAGTAGTAGATTGAAATGAGTAAGTTAATAAGTCTTATCAATTAAATAAACACAACAGATATCCACATGTGATAATATCCTTTGGCTGGTTTCACATGAGTGAGTTTCGCGCTCCGGACTCGCAGCGCAGCTCCCGTCCTGAACTTCCAGCGCTGCCAGGGTCACATAGCATTATATTGATTTATTAAGCTATGTAACCCTTAGAGGTCTGGAATGTATAAGATAACACTGACATAATTATGTCAGTGTTATCCAATACATTCCAGAACTGTAAGGGTTACATAGCATCATAAATCAATATAATGCAGTGCTGGAAGTTCACGACGGTAGCTGCGCTGCGAGTCTGGATCGTGACACTCGCTCGTGCAAAACCATCTTTTGGATGCCTGTTCACAGTGGAACCAGCTTTAGGATCCACATGCAGATTATCACTAATTGTCTTTATTGGCTGTTTGGAAACAATAGCATGTACAGGTGTGGCCCAGCAAATAAAAGTAATTTGCATGAGGATTCTGCTGTCGGACTGCACCATGTATGGGTTATCCTTAGTGGAGTGAAAGTAAAGCTGTTATATTTGTCGGCCAAGTGATCATTCAACCAACAAAAACATTCTGCCAGAGCTGGCCAAAGATATCCCTCAACCATGAACATGCACACACTACACATGCATGTTTTTTTTTCAATAGGGATAGTGGAATTAAGATGCCCATAAACACCAGTTGGCCAAATTAGATGATAATGGCAATATCAACCAACCATCATCTATGTACTGACCCCCGCTAGATGGCAGGTTTCGAAGAAAAGAAGGATCGGCTATGTTGTGCTTCAACACATCTAATACTTTGTTTCCATGGGAGATAAGACATTGCTGAGGGTTTTTGGCTATGATTTTATTTCCATTCTCCCCCCCCCCCCCCCCCCCCCCCATTGCCAACACATGCACACTCGGCCAAGCATGGATTTGTTAGGTGGTATACGGAGGAATAGAGGTCGGCCAAACGAGTGCCGCCAGAGCTTACGTCTCACGGAAACAAAGGATAGGATATGTTGAATACAACATTCCAATATTCTTCTTTTCCTCAACACCTGCTGGGGAGGATGAGGACAGGGAGACCTCCCTGAAATCGACAGGTTAGGCCAACATTTATCTAATGCAGATGGTCAGCTTTGGCTAAGCAAGTATGTATCATCAGTAAGTGGAGGGAGGTCAGCAGATGCCAGTTTTACTGACTGATACCAATCTGTTATAGATGGTCCTCACAGCCTTGTCAATTATATTTGGAACCATTTTGAAATATTGTGGCATTGTCCTCTCTGTATCTTTATTTTTGTATCTTTAGCCTTTATTTTTTGTAGATTGGAAGCTGGCGGTCAGGATGTATAGTTCCTTGTGCTGCCGTACTCTAGCACCTGTCCTGCAAGCCCATGCTCTGCGCAGGTACAATCAAAGGAGACCAATGAAAGATAAACAGACAAAACCAGTCAAAAAACATTGATTTAGGCCTCATGCACAAGGCCGTTGTTTTGGTCCGCATCCGAGCCGCGGTTTTGGCGGGTCGGATGCGGACGCGAAAGATGTGGACAGCACTCCGTGTGCTGTCCGCATCCGTTGCTCCGTTCCGTGGCCCCACCAAAAAAATATAACCTGTCCTATTCTTGTCAGCGCTTTGCGGACAAAAATAGGCCGTTATATTAAAGGCTGTCCGTGCCGTTCCGCAAATTGCGGAACGCACACGGACGCCATGCCGCAAACGGAACGGTCGTGTGCATGAGGCCTTATTGTGAATGTCTGATTACAAAGGAACGTGTTTGACAAAGCTACTGACGTTGTATTGTGGTGTCAGAATACAGGAAGAATATGAGCATAGCTAATCCTACCAGCGAGCACCAAGAAGTGTGGCTGAGTCTCCCTTTGTCTTCTGTCTTTTGGCTAACATTATTCTTTTTGTCTTTTTAATTTGACAGCACGCTCTGCTAGCTCTGAAGTTTATCTTGGCATTTGTGATTCCCAACAAACCATATGACATCCGGATAAAATTAGCCAGACTGGAATTTGAGTCCATGGAAGCCCTCAAACAGAAACAGGTATGTGAACAGCCTCTGAATGTAAACTAGGCAAAGAGAGAAAAATCTTTAATTATGGAAATCACTTCTACGGTCCTGGAAGCGCTTTGTGACAGTGTTACAGACAAGTCATTTCCATTGGCTTCTTCTGGAGCCTGCGTCGTAGGTTTCTTTTGCAGCTCCCAGACAGGACTGCGTCTCTATATATACAGAAAAAGTAGGTTTCAGTTTAGAAACCAGTTCAGTCCAGCAGGATTCACAAAAGGCACCAGCTCCTCAATTGTACAGTACTAAAATGCAGACATAACAGAAAAGGACTTTCATGACGGCCATCTTCACATCAGATATGGTCCAGGAGAGGAGTCGCTCAATGAACAGGGATATAATTATATATAGTATTACATGATTTATAATATGCAAGGAGTAAATATAGATGGATTAGATAACCACTTGACCATATATCTGTTTCAATGCTTCTAGAAATCTTTATTAATAATATGAGGCTTAGACCCCGTGCACGCAACCGTATCCATTTTGCGTTTCCCAAATTGCGGATCTGCATAACACGGATCCTGTCCGTGTACATGCCGCTTATTTTTAATTTTTTTTTAACCCCTGTAGAAATGTCCTATCCTTTAATGCATAACAGACAAGAATAGGACATGTTTTTTGTGGGGCGGTGGAATAGACAAACGGATGCGGACAGCACATAGTGTGTTGTCCACATCTTTTGAATGGGTCCGCATCCTATCCACATCCGATCCGCAAACATGGATGCGGAAGGAAAATACGGTCGTTTACCTTTATTCAATGTGTAAGGGATGAAAGAGAGTGCAAGTGCATTCAGAGTCATTGCTGTTTGGGCGACACGTTGATAGAGACTACGTCCTACCCATCCTTGTGCCCCATGTGTGAGCACTGCTGTGCATTTTCCCATCAATCACTGGCTCAACATGGAGAACTAGTATTGCCGTTTTATTCACTAGGCAAAAGAGAAAAATCTTTAATTATGGAAACTACTTCTGTGGTCTTGGAAGTGCTTTGTTACAGCGTTAGAAGTGCCTAAGGCTGATATGCCCTTTCATACAGACTAGGGGGGTTATTTTTATAAAAAGGGAGAATAGTGAATAGTGATCTGGATTGTTTAAGACTTAACTTTTACTTATTTTACATTATAAAATATATCCCTCAAAATAGTTCAATATAAATACAACTTTTCACAGTCCCACACGCCAGGGGACTCCTTGAAAACAAGGGAAACCGTGTCTACACAAAGTGTCGGACACTAAGGGGTGACAGGAGCCGTTATGCCCAATCACCTTACAGTTTTTCCATAGTCACACACAAGGGGACTCTTTGGAAACAAAAACAACTATTTCTACACTTGTACTTTCAGTGCCAGACACTAGAGGGTGGCAAGAGCCGATATGCACGAGCACCCTAAGTGTACAGAAAACAGGGTGGCAGTAATCGATATATGCTGGCACCCTATATACACAGTGATGTAAATAGATAACATATAGCAATGTATACAAAAATGCACGGCGGCATAAAGAGAGAAGTATACACAATGATTAGGTACATAAAAGTCACCGTACAAGGAGGATGCACAGCTGCACCTATATCAAGAAGGTGCACGGCGGCACCCAAGAAACCCAGTGTCCTACCCTATAGTTGATAGGCTCTTCAGACACCTCCATTCCGCTATTTCTTGGTGGGATAGTCCGGTTTTGATGGTATGAGGTCCTTAGAATATGTGGGGGTCGCAGGAAGATGTTCCTATGTGTCCCTGGATGACCCTAGGGGCCCTACAATAGCCCTGTTGGCCTAACCACGGAGTGGGCCCCCGTCCGGAACCTAACCCTGGAATTGCGTTCCCTATTTGGCCCTGAAAAGATCCCGACATGCGCGTTTCTGAGGCAGAAACAGTCCTCTCATCAGGGGAATATATAAAAAAGGGCTAGATATATTACACTTGCCGGAGAGGATATTCACCACCAAGTGTTTGCTGGAAAAATACATCTATATGAGGCATATTTCTCGTGCAGATTGCAGCGCAAAGGTTATTTGTGCCGCAATCTGCAACTTTTCCCCGCTCACACCAAGTCTAAAAAAGTGGGTGGTTAATTTTCTACGGCTGTTTTAGGCCTAGAAATGGTCTGAATCGACGCCAGCTACCTAGAAGCGATGGTGGATCCGCCAAAGTTAAATAGAGGCTGGCGGATCCAGTGCAGGGCCTTATTAAGACCAGCGTCTAAAACGGTCTTAATAAATGACCCCCTAAGTTATATATACAGGGTGGGCGATTTATATGGATACACCTTAATAAAATGGGAATGGTTGGTGATATTAACTTCCTGTTTGTGGCACATTAGTATATGTGAGGGGGGAAACTTTTCAAGATGGGTGGTGACCATGGCGGCCATTTTGAAGTCAGCCATTTTGAATCCAACTTTTGTTTTTTAATAGGAAGAGGGTCATGTGACACATCAAACTTATTGGGAATTTCACAAGAGAAACAATGGTGTGCTTGGTTTTAACGTAAATTTATTCTTTCATGAGTTATTACAAGTTTCTGACCACTTATAAAATGTGTTCAATGTGCTGCCCATTGTGTTGGATTGTCAATGCAACCCTCTTCTCCCACTCTTCACACAATGATAGCAACACCGCAGGAGAAATGCTAGCACAGGCTTCCAGTATCCGTAGTTTCAGAAAAGGGTTGCATTGACAATCCAGCACAATGGGCAGCACATTGAACACATTTTGTAAGTGGTCAGAAACTTGTAAATAACTCATGAAAGAATAAAGTTACGTTAAAACCAAGCACACCATTGTTTTTCTTGTGAAATTCCCAATAAGTTTGATGTGTCAAATGACCCTCTTCCTATTGAAAAAACAAAAGTTGGATTCAAAATGTCCGACTTCAAAATGGCCACCATGGTCACCACCCATCTTGAAAAGTTTCCCCCCTCACATATACTAATGTGCCACAAACAGGAAGTTAATATCACCAACCATTCCCATTTTATTAAGGTGTATCCATATAAATGGCCCACCCTGTAGTTTATTATGTATATATCCTACTGCTGTGCTGCCACCTAGTGGCCAAGCTGCATTATTACCCAGTATTGCATTGTAGCACATGCAGTAGGACCTTTGGGTCACATGACCCTCCAGTGCAGGCCGATAGACTGGGCCAAGATCAGGAAAGAGCCATGTTCGTTCCCGATCGCTGCATTTTCATGAAGCAGGCATCACTGCTGTATGGCGATGATTGATTGTCCACCTGCAGTCTCATGGCTTGTCAGCAGCGCATTCTTTTTTGTATAGGCAAGTGCTGCCTATAAACTGGCGAGGGCTGCCTATAAAGTAGGGTATTTGGTGCTGTCATCTGCATGTTTATTTGGTGATCAGAGACCTGACCCTTGGCCTGGATAAAAGGGTCCTGATAGTGAGTTGACGGAGGATGGACCGAGATAAATTAAACTTTACTGCGATACCTCTGAATCAGGGAGGAATACATCTGTATATCCAACTGAGAGAACCACTGCTGCCCTTTGTGCATTGGGATAATAACTGTTCTGCAAGGTTAAAGGCACATGCCTCAGTTGAGATAATTTTGAGTGTAATATCTTTATGACTGTCCCTCCATACATAGCCATGTTCAGTAATGACTGCTTCTTGCATTTTAAAATCTCTTGTATCTGTGACTTTGTGACTGTTCACACACTGGCATGGTATGTGACTACTGCTGCGTATATCCTGCAAATTTCTAATACACTTTGTGTTCCAATTTCTCGACATTTTCAAGATCTCTGTTTGCAATCAATAGGAACATTCCTTTTTACAACCAGAGGCTCGAAACAGTACAGATCGAATATGTCTCACAACTGAGAGTTTGCTAGAGTTTCCCTCCAGTGATGCCATTAGAGGCCCTATGGGGGTCATTTATAAACAGATATATGCCAATTCTTGCAGCCGAATCTGTGACTTCTTCCCCTTCCACACCACGTATGCGACTTATAAAAAAGGATGTGGGATGTGGCGTAAGTGGGGAAGGTTGCGGGCCGGTGGGCTCGTCTCATTTATCATTTTCTGTGCCTTTTTTAGGATGCTGGCGTAGGTTTAGGCCAGCGGAGTCTGACACCTCTACATTACTTAAGCACATCAAGCACCAGCGCAGGGGTATTAAGACCGGTGTCTAAAACGCCAGTCTTAATAAATGACCCCATATGTGTTTTTATTCTATGTTTTGTATTCTATTTTTTAGATTCGTCGTGCCATCATTCAGGGCTGCTTCATTTTGAAATTAGCACCATACTGCCAAATTCATGATTATTCTTTCCGCTACATTTAGATGTCATTTTTATGCATTTATACAGTACTTTTTTGCACATGGTTTTAAAGGGGTTTTCTGGTAAAAGTGATGTTTTTTTTTTGTAATCAAGTGCCCACAGCATGGCTCCCCGCCGCTCCTGTCCTCTGCACTGTCCCTGCTGTCTCCATCTTCCGGTCCTGGCACCATTTACATCAGGCTGGCTATAGGCATGGTCACATGCACCACTCCAACCACTAACTAGCTTTATCAGTGATGTGGCCACAGGCAGCACGTCACCGCTGGAGCGGTGCATCTGACTATGCCCATAGCCAATCTGATGTAAACAGCACAGGGACCAGAAGATGGGAGCAGCACAGAGTACCAGAGTGGTATGGGGTAGGTAAGTACCTCATCTGTTCTGGGCCATGCTGTGGGCATTTAATAAAATAAACCATTTTTACCGGAAAACCCTTTTAAAGGGGTATTCCCATCTGAGACAATGGGGGCTTGTTGCTAGAATATGTCCCCATTATCTAATAGGTGCGGTTCCCACCGCTGGGACCCGCAGCTATATCGAGAACAGAGTAGGGAAAGTGGTGGCTGGGGGACCCTGAGTTTCCCTGGGTCCGGCCTCCACCAGACGCTCTCCCACTAGAAGTGAATGGAAGCGCACAGCACTTGCGCGGCCACGGCTCCCATTCACTTCTATGGGGCTGACAGAAATAGCCGAGCATGTACTCATCTATTTTCGGCGGCCCCTTAGAAATGAATGGAGGGCATCCACGCATACACGATGAGCCCTCCAAGACTTTGCCTGCTGCCTTTACGAGATGGGTGCGGTTCCCAGAGATGGGATCTCCATCTATCAGAAATTGGGGGCTTATCCTAGTGATATGCCCCCATTGTCTCATATAGGAATTCCCCTTTGAAGGCATTGTCTGCCCATGGAGCCAACAAACCCAATTGTGGTGACTTGTGCCCATTTGATACAAAAAAACAACAGCTCTCCTATCTGCAGTCCCACCTTTCCTGCTCTGCTGCCCTGTTCCCGACTGGACTGAAAGTGGCTTGGTCCCAAGACTGCTGCAGCCAGTCACTGTCATTGTCAGCTCCTAGGCGGTAAAACCTTTTAAAGATATAAACCAGAGTCCACAGTGATGCTAAACGTCAGTGTAAAATAATGCAATGCTTAGTTGCCATAAACCACATATTAGTTCGGCACGGTTCACTTTTGTTGAGCTATTGTTTTTTTTTCCCCAACTAGGTGCTTAGTTGTTTACTGGCATTTTGTCTATCTCCAACAGAGTATGCTAAATTCCAGTCCCATCTAATCCATTAAACAAATAGCCAAAGGTACTAGCTAGCACACGCAGGTACACCCAGACATAGCAAACACTTTCTAGAAGTAAGAATGCCAATATGGGAGCAGAGTAATTTCTCCCTGACATTCAGCAGATGCTGCACATTGACAACCCCTGTATATTTATGCACATTGGCTGGCAGAGAGGGACAATGTAGAAAGACGAGATCTGATTAAGACTGCACCTCGGAGAACAGTAGGCATAGTGTGAGGTAAGTGCTGTGGCCACTTATGTAAGACAGTGGCAGCGTTAAATGGTCTCATTATCAGGAGACGCTAGGCTGTGCTTGGTGCTACCATGCCTAGTGAATCATCACTGGTGCTGTCTGCACAAGGAAGTTATCCAAGTCTCTACAAATCTAAAATCTGGGTTATTTTCCTTTATTAAAATTGTGGTTTATCTTTGTCCTCTTTTCCCAGTGTTATAACAAGATATCACTGTCCTTCGTCCTCTGCAGTCTGATGACTATGTTGGTTTCTTTATACTTCTCAATCTTCTGGCCCAGCTCCTGGAAATTAAATTAAAAGTAGTCAAGCTGCCCCTTTGAGAATTGCAAAATGACTCATTTGGATGCTGGGAGTAAAACCAGATCACATGAAATTTAATTTGAAAGTCTGATCTCTGGGATTTCTATTTCTAATATTCTGCTATAACAGTGTGGTACTTGTAGGGTGGGGTGACATCATTTTCTGTTAGGGAATTATAGTGACATGTCTGGGGTTTAGTGAACACGGGTAGTAGAAATTCGGTAACTGATTATTTTTTGAATAGTCAGTAATAGTGTATATCTGTAAAGAATAAATCAAGGCAACTGGACTTACTGTAGATTTCTTGAAAACGTTTCACATGTTCTTCCAATGAGCTTTCTCAATTTTGAGAAAATAGTGATAGTAATAGTGTAGGTCAGAGGTCCAGAACCATCTGTACCTTGTGAGCCACATCCAATTTTGAGCACTGGTCGGGAGCCAAATTTCAGGCTGGGTTCACATCTGCTTCGTTATTTCCGGTTGTTCTGCTCCATTATAGTAGCAGAAGAACGAAAATAACTGTGTTTCCGGAACTGTCATATGGCCGATGGAGCTCTACGAGTGTAGTGTAGACTGTTTGGGTTTCCATTATGGTGGCCATCGTTTTACGGGACAGAATCGTGCAGCATGCTATGCAGTCTTGTCTGGACCACAGAGATTTGAGTGAAATGTATCTAAAATGGAGTAGGAAAAATTTTAAAGATGAGAAAATAAAGATCACAAAATTACAAAGGTTTGCAGAACTGAAACATTTGTATTATACCAGCTAAGTGTTTGTAAGTCTGGATATGTTTTTAATTCTGTGGAGTACAATAGAAGTATAGCTTTAAGTCGGGACTTCTATGGCAAGACGCGCCGCTTGAGGTTGTGAGCCACATATGGCTGTAAAGCCACTGTTTGGGGACCATTGTTATAGGTATCGATAGGTGATGGTAAATGGGGACGTCAATTTTTTTTCATCCAACATAAAAGACAGATTTTTTATTTGATTATGATGTGTAGTGGGGAGGTTTTTTTAGTTATTAATTTGATAGATTTTAATCAAGCTGCAACTGTTTATAGAGTAAAGGGCCTATTACACTTGAGAATTTCCAGGCCATCGGGAACAATCATTCATAGGAACACGTATTCCCGATAACTGGCCCATGCAATTGTGTCACCGATAAATGAGCAAACACTCGTTTGTCGACTGCTTTGCATCTTTTATCAGGATAAAAGATGCGCACTTACTGGTATATCCATATCCAGTGTAATCAGGGATGTGCTACCGATGGTCATTAGAATTGACCTCCCTCATTCACTTTGCATTGGCCTGTGTAATAGGCTGTTTCAAAGGAGCACCAATCAAGGCGGTTATCATCGTGCTCGAATATCAGGCAGTGTAATAGGGCCTTATGATAGGCGATATCTCGATATTTCTGAAATTTTTTGCTTGTGTTTTGTTACTTCTTTTCTTTTAATGCCATTCAATAGTCAGGATAAATAGCAGGGGCAGACTGGCTATAGACTTTACAGGGAAATGTCCTAGTAGCCCTATGCCCAGGGGGCCGCCCAAGCTCTCTTCTCTGCTGCGGGCCGGGTACATAACGATCTAATACACTCAGTGGTAATTAACCCTGTGAGAATCAGGTACTCATGTACCCGGCCAGTGACCACACATCTCACCTCCTAAGCCCCCTGCTCCATATCTTAATCAGAGACAGTTGGACTGGAGGAGAGTAAAAATGGCAGCTATTGATGGTCACCACAGAAGGATAGCTTTTGGGGCAGTATATTGTGCTGCCTTGTGGTATTTGGTTCTGCTAGGACAGTATTTTGCACTATGGTATTGCTGACTCTGCCTACTTGTGGTGGTCCGCCTTCTGTCGGTTTGGACCCGCCTACAACATGGGGTCATTTTTTAAATTTTTTTTATTTTTTCAGGGTCACTTTTGCTTTCCAGTACGCTCCTGATAAATAGTGCATGTACCTTTACTGTACGGGTTATTACAGTTGTGTGTATTTACTGTTTTGTGACCTTTATTTAACCGCTTTACGTCCTCCCATAGGATATAAACGTCCTATGGGTGGACGTCTATTTCTGAACGCACGTTTTAAAACGTCCGTTCAGAAATCGCAGCTGCACGCTAAGCTGCTGATCGGGTTGCCCGCTGTCAGTGACAGCAGGGCAACCCAGAGAGGAGGCAGGGACAGTGCCCAGGTGTCCCTGCCTTCACGATCGCTGCAGACACAGCGCTCACCGAGCGCTGTGTATGCAGAGAAGGCGCTTCCTATGCGCTTCCTGTTCCGGCCCGGCGGTCATGTGACCGCCGTGACCGGAGTGTGCAGGAGCTGTGTGAGGTCTCTGAGACCTCGATCAGCCCTGCTCTGAGGCTGTACAGCGCTGGATTTCTGCTGTACGGCCTCTCTAGGGGTGCATTTGTCCTGTAACTGGGGCTACTATGTCAGCCCAAGTTACAGGAGAAATCAACAGTGAAAAAAAAAAGAAAAAGTGAAGTAAATGTCCCCCAGAGGTCTTGTATGACCTTATGGGGGACGAAAAGTGTAAAATAAAATTTAAAAAATAAAGGGTTGAAAAAATAAAATAAAATAAAGTTTCACATGTAAAAAAAAAAAGTTCCCAAGAAGGAATAAAAAAAAATATTTAAAAATAGAAAAAATAAAATAAAATAGACATATTTGGTATTGCCGCGTCCGTAAAAACCAGCTCTATAAAAATATCACATGACCTAACCCCTCGGGTGAACACCCTAAAAAAAAAAAAAAAAAAACTGTGTCAAAACAAGCAATTTTTGTCACCTTGCATCACAAAAGGTGCAACACCAAGTGATCAAAAACGCGTATGTCCCACAAAATAGTACCAATAAAACAGTCACCTCATCCCGCAAAAAATGAGCCCCTACATAAGAAAATCTCTCAAAAAATAAAAAAACTATAGCTCTCAGAACATGGACACATTAAAACATAATTTTTTTGTTTCAAAAATGCTATTATTGTGTAAAACCCAAACTACCCATGTACCCAAAAATAGTACTAATAAAACTGGCACCTTATCCCCTAGTTTCCAAAATGGGGTCACTTCTTGGGAGTTTCTACTGTAAGGGTGCATCAGGGGGCTTCAAATGGGACATGGCATCTAAAAACCATGTGGAGTTCCTTTTCTTCTGCGCCCTGCCGTGTGCCCATACAGCAGTTTATGACCACATGTGGGGTGTTTCTGTAAACCGCAGAATCTGGGTAATAAATATTGAGTTTTGCTTGGCTGTTAACCATCGATGTGTTAAAGAAAAAAATAGATTAAAATGGAAAATCTGCCAAAAAAGTGAAATTTAAAAATTTGATCTCCATTTTCCTTTAATTCTTGTGGAACGCCTAAAGGGTTAACAAAGTTTGTAAAATCGGTTTTGAATACCTTGAGGGGTGTAGTTTCTACAATGGGGTCATTTATGGGGGTATCCACTATGTAGGCCCCACAAAGTGACTTCATACCTGAACTGGTCCTTAAAAAGTGGGTTTTGGCAATTTTCTTAAAAATGTGAAGAATTGCTTCTAAACTTCTAAGCCTTCTAACGTCCTAAAAAAATAAAATGACATTTCCAAAATGATGCCAACATAAAGTAGACATATGGGGAATGTTAAATAATAAATATTTTATGAGGTATCACTTTCTGTTTTAAAAGCAGAGAAATTGAAATTTAGAAAATTGTGAATTTTTCAAATTTTTGGGTAAATTTGGGATTATTTCATAAATAAAGGTGAAATATTTTAACTCAAATTTATGACTATCATGAAGTACAATGTGTCACGAGAAAACAATCTCTGAATGACTTGGATAAGTAAAGGCGTTCCAAAGTTATTACCACATAAAGTGAGATATGTCAGTTTTGCAAAATTAGGCCTCGTCAGGAAGGGGGCAAATGGCCCAGATGGCAAGTGGTTAAAGAGATATTTCTGTTTTGGCAAATAAATGTTCTTTGTATAATGAAAATTTATATGATTTCCCATGTGTTTTCTGGGTCAGTTTCTCGGTTTTCAAGACCTGCCATTTGCTGTCATTCAATAAGAGCTTTTATTATTTACTTCTAGTGAATACATTTCTGTCCTAGTCATAAAAGCATCACACAGGAGCTTGGCTCCATACAATAGTTATCAGAGCTGTGTTTTCTAGAAAGCCTACACCTGGTTATTCTGTGAGGCAGATGAATGAGCTAGTCAAGATAAAAAATGTGCCCAGCCTTTTCATTCTTCATTACTCTACTCATCGGAGACAACTTTCAAAGAGCAGTGGTGGGGCTCCTTCTCATGGTATTCCAGTAAACAGCTGATTTTGCAGGGAGATGCCATGGCTAGCCAGGCATTTCCCTTACAGCTGCTCAAGTGAATAAGAGCAGCACTGCAGTAACCAAACTTGACCACTAGACAGTGTATGGAGCTGTTTACAGGAGCTACCGGAACTAAACAGCGGATTGGTGGGAGTCCTAGGAGTCATACCCCATGCCGATCTGATATTGATGACCTATCCTAAGCTCAAAAATAACAAGCTTTGGAGACTACATTTGAGGAAGAGGAAATGTAAGGAAGCACACATCTGTATGTCCTTTTCTGTATGAATGTGTGACTGTACATTGTGCCTGATGAAGAGACCTAAGAAGTCTCTAAAGCTTGTTCTTTTCATTTAGCAATTAAAAGGAATTACCGACTGAGGGTTCTTTATCTTTTCTATCTACTGACTAATGTGCTACAAATATATTTAGAGCATATTTCTATAGAATCGGTGTGCTTGTATACCAGAAGTCACTCCTTTTGTTCTTAAAGAGGACCTTTCACCACTCCTGACATGTCTGTTTTAATAGCTACATGCATTCCCAATGTAAGTACAATTCTGGAGCATCTAGTCTTATGGCTCTATGTTGTGCCATTCCTTTATTATTTCTACTAGAAATTATGAACAAATTGCTAGCAGTCTGCAGTAAGGGTAGAGAGGGGAGGTAACCAGTTGGAGGTGTGTACCTGCACAGTCTGACAATGGCAGCACTGATTGGATAGAGTGAGTCTGTACAGGCACACAGCCCGACTGGTTACCTACTCTCTGTACCCTTACTGCAGACTGCTAGCAATTCATTCATAACTTCTAGTAGAAATAATAAAGGAATGGTTCAACATAGAACCATAAGAATAGATGCACGAGAATTGTTACATGGGGAATGCATGAAGCTATTAAAACAGGCATGTCAGAAGAGGTGACGAGCCTCTTTAATTAGCAAAAAAGAAACAAAAACCTGCGTTGCTTAGTATGAGATACTGATTTTGATCTTTCTATGCTTTTGACTTAAAATTGGAACCTACAGTATAAAGTAAAGGTCATGGTAAATATTTTGTAGGCATTTTTCAATGCTGGGGAGGTGGGTAATATGTCACCTTTAGGATTCTTTGCTTTGTAACTTGCAAATAAGTCATAATAAGGCAACCCCTGGTTTCCTCGCCATTGCCTGTGCCATGGTGTTAGATCCTGGTAAGCATGTCCTAATGGGTAAATAAAGATCTGAGAAAAAAAAAAACTCAGCATTTTAACTCTGTGACTTTTTACAGTCCCTAACACTCCAATATCCTCCTCGACCTCCTTAGCTCTCCCCAACGTGTGCTTACCACAAGGGTGGATTGTACATAGACCCTACAGGGGAATTTCCACTACAGGACCACTGTTCTGTACACTCCCTGAAGTTTAAACAGCAGAGGTGCAGGTTTTTGGAGACGGGAGCAATGATGTACAAGGAGCCTGGTGCTGTCAAATCAGAATGGGAGGTACTAGGTTGTGTAAGAGACGGAACGATGGTACACTGAATGGTGCGACCTTGTCCACAGTGTACTGGAATCCTCATTAGCATAAACATGAAAAGAAAAATTTTTCCATATTAAAGGAATGGATTTTTACAAAGAAAGGTATGTTTTTTGTACACAGAACCGTCAAGCCATAGGTGCTTAGATGGGAAGTTATTTTTGAGGTGACCGACTCCCTTTAAGAACATCTATTCAGCCATAAAAGACAGGTTAATATATGGCAAATAGTATTTTATGGGACCTTGAGGGTATGATCAGGGGCAGACTAGAAACTTAAAGTGGCCCGGGAAAATAAACTAAAAGTGGCCCCATGTTGTAGGTCGTCCAAACTGGCAGAAGGTAGGGTAAAACAAGTAGGTACAGCAGAAGTAGGCGGGGTCAGCAATACCATAGTGGAGAACAAAGTACCGCCCTAGCAGAACCAAATTCCACTGTGCAGCACAAAATACTGCTGTCCCACCACAGTATTCAACTGTATCGCCATCCTCTGGCCAGATGCATAAGAAAGCATCAGAACGTTATGTACCTAGAGGAGGGCTTGGGCGGTCCCCCTCCCAGGCTTCAGCCCAGCGGGAAATTTCCCTGTAGGGTCTAAAGCAAATTCACCCTTGGGTATGAGGCTGATTTTCTCTTGAAACTTTAGTGTTGCACTGATCGATAACTGGTTTTAAACAGCAGCCTGAGGGGTGTTGTGAAATATTTATTCATAAAATTCCAGGTTACAAGGAAGGACCTGACAGAGCAGTTTAATGCCAAAATGCCCAAGGGATTATGGCTACGTCTGTAAATATTAGTTACATAATGACTCCGAGTTACATAAAAGTTGTGATACAAGAGAACAGACTGCCAAGTGATGTGAAATCGGCCATGCTGTCAAACCTTTGCAGTGTGTTCATTTAGCTAAATATCCATTGTCCTAAGTGTGGGAATTGAATGGGAGCTGATTTATATTTTTTCTTCGATATACAATTGTGAGATGATACAGTACGCTATGTTTGCTTAGTTTTTAGTGATCAGTCTATAATCAGTTAAATAATACAGTAGTTAAATGTATGTTATTTTATGAGCAGGAAACCGAAGAATATAGCAAACTGAACTGGGGTAAAAATAGCTCAGTACATGAATTGGGAATTAGAAGGTTTCCAGACCCTATATTCCTTGCCACATTCCACATATGATGCATGCAGTAATATTCTAGGTTTTCTCACACTTGTTATTAGGGAATTTGTCTTGATCTATGTAATTCAATAAATGATGTGATGTAGGAATGGAAGTAGTTAAAGGGGTGTCCCCTTTAGACATCTTTTTGTTTGAAGGTTTCCCTTAAAGGGGTCCTGTCACAAAAACATATTCTACATTTTTCAAACCAGCCCCTGGATCTGAATACTGTACTAATTGCATGTAATTAAAAATTTTGTATAGTCAGTGAGCCACTGTATTCAATAGAATGTGTCTGTATAGCGCCACCTTTTATTTGTTCTTTTTCGTATTTTTTGTCCATCTCACGGAGCTGATTCTCAGTTTAAATCTTCAACTGCCACCTCTTTGTAATCCCTCTTTTCTCTCTCTGTAATTGATAAAGGTCCTCTATTAATTCTGAATGATTTAATAGAGTATTTGAAATGTGTTATCTGCAGAACTGCTTGATGTAGAATACATTTTAAATGTAGGTAACCAAATGCTGACTCTTACACATTTTGTATTGAGTACTGATCAACTAAGGCTGGGTTCACATCACATTTTTACCATCCATTTAAAGTATACAAAAAACCGTATACGTTAAACGGATGCCTCAGACTGATGTCATATAGTGATATCAGTTCATCATAGAGTTCCATTCTTAACAAAAAGGAGGCATAAAACGTGATGTGAACCCACCCTAAGATACTGTATTCCTAAAAACCGAGGAGATGTCAAATAGAAGAGGCACATATACTAGTATTCGCATCAGCTGAAGTGTTTATTGCCGTTTCCATTGCACTGGAATTCTTCCAACAAATTCAGGGCCAGATTTAAAAGGGCGTCCATGGGCTGCCATGCAGTATCATGGAATATTTTCTGTATGCTGGCACAGTTACAGTAGGGAATGGTTTTACACTAGAAAGCAAGTGCAACATTTCAAGGACACAGAGTTTTATGTACACCATATGGATAAAAGTATTGGGACACATCACTTAATCATTGAATTCAGGTGTTTTATTCCATCACATTGCCACATATGTGTAAAATCCAGCACCTAACCCTGCAGTCTGCCTTTAAAAACATGTCTGAAAGAATGGCTCGTTCTAAAGAGCATTGTAGGATAGGATTCCATCGTTACAAGTCATTTCATGAAATTTTTCCCTCCTAGATACTCAACTGTAAGTCGTATTATTGCAAAGTTAACATAAGTTAACATTAACATCAGCGCAAAACCTGTGTGCTTGAAGTTTCATGCCATGGCCAAGCAGCAGCATGCAAGCCTTACATTACCAAGCCACTGCCACTGGACTCTGGAGCAGTGGAAACGTGTTATGTGGAGTGACAAATCACACTTCTCTATCTGGCAGTCTGACGGACGAGTCTGGGTTTGGGCATTGTGCCAACTGTAAAGTATGGTGGAGGAGGGTTAATGCTATGGGGTTGTTTTTCAGGGGTTGGCCTATGCCCCTTAGTTCCAGTGAAAGGAACTCTTAATACTACAGCATGCCAAGACAATTTTGACAATTTCCACATCCAACTTTGTGGGGCTAGTTTGGGCAAGGTCATTTTCTGTTCCAGTATGACTGTGCCCTAGAACACAAAGTAAGGATGAGTTTAGTTCGGTAGAACTTAAAGGCTATGTACACCTTTAGCGGCAATTTTTGTTTATGATTGCATTTTACAAATTTTTCACTTGAAATCATATTTTCAATTGTCCTTTATTAAAAATATTAGGCCGTTCTGTCACAAAGGGTTAACTGTTTTTCTAACTGTGTCACTGGTACTTTCACTTTGTGCCCATCATCTAATAACCCTTATCTGTAAACTACTAAGAGGTCATCAACACTTATTTAAGCCACATTCTCATCAGTAAGATCAGAACTGAGCTATAATGAGTGTTTATAATGTCAGAGACCAGAGATAAGGAATCCCTCTGCTCCCCAACTGATGAAAAAGAGAGAAAATCCACAGGCTGCTACTAGAGCATCTTAGCTATGTACAGAAAAAAGGACTCCATATTTTTAATAAAGACAATTGAAAAAAGATTTTTAGTGCAAAATGAGTACAATGCAATAATTAACAAAAATGCCCTCAAAGGTGTACATAGCCTTTAACTGGCCAACGCAGACCCCCAAACTCAAACCCAACACCTTTGGGATGAACTAGAACAGAGAGTGCGTGCCATTGCCTCTCATGCAATGTCAAATGCTGTTCTGGATAGATGGGAAAAAATTCCCACAGACGTACTCTAAATCTTGTGGGGAAAACCCTCCTAGAAGAGTAGAAGCTGTTTTAGCTTCAGAGGGAGGATCAACTCCATATTAATGCCTATGAATTTAGAATGTATTTTTTCATGAAAGCACCTGTAGGCCCCCCCCCCCCAATACTGTTGTCCATATGTTGTGTATTACTGAAAACTGTATTTTTCATATAGTGTTTTTAAAATGTTCCCCAAGGATCATTATAGGGCAGATATTGAGAAGAAAAACTACAAATTTATCAAAGGATTAGCATACCCAATACATGATTATAACAACATATTGCTTTATTGCAGTTTATTATGAGAAATAAATATATTTTCTTGTTTAACTACAACAGAATTTACACTAACTGCTTAATGACTTCCTTCTATAACAGAGCTATGACATGGAAACCGATCGGTGGTAATGCTGACCATTGACATTTAACCCCTCAGATGCCGTATTTAAATGTGACTACGGCGTCAGAGAAGGCTAAAACCCGGAAGCGCGCGCCTCTGGGTCAGGCACGCTTTCCCCCAGTGGAGATCTGGGTAAGTGCCCTGTTCTAATAATGCTCTGAAGCCTGTACTAAGCTTCTTGGCTCATTATTAGTATATACAAGTTCAGGTCAGCAGGTGGCAGCACTGAACTGGGATATAGCAATTTCTTTACAGAATAATGGATCAATATCCATTATTCTGTACAAGTTGCAATCTGATGACTGCAAATTGTAGTTCACTTAGGGACCTACTGGCGTTTTTTTTATGACTTTATCTCCCCAAAAATTTTTATAAAAATTAATCAAATAGTCATACACATCCCAAAATGGTATTATCAAAAATTACAGATCGTCCAGCAAAACAATTAGCCCCCACACATCTCTGTAGACATAACTATAAAAAAAACAAGTTATGGGGGTCAAAATATGGCAGTAAAAAGAAAAAAAATAATGTTTTCAAAAGTTTTCTTTGTCAGTATTAAAATGTAAAAAAAAACATACAAATGTGGTATCACCGGATTCATGATGACATGGAGAATGAAGAGCACAAGTCAGTTTTACTGTAAAACTGTGGCAGAATAGCTTTTTTTTTTTTTTTTTTTTATTTCATCCCGCTTCCCACTACATTCTATACAATATTAAATAGTGGCATTAGAAAGTACAAATTGTCCTGCAAAAAACAAGCCCTCATATGGCTATGTGAAGGAAAAATTAAAAAGGTATCAAAGGTGAAGGAAGCTTTTCACACACTTGGAAATGATATACGGGAGGTTGCATCAACAGTTTCATTCTCTGCAGTTTTTCCTGTGCATAACCTTCAGCATGACAGGAAGATGCACATTAAGGAATTCAATGTATGGCTTGGTGAATGGTGTCTGAACCAAGGGTTTGGCTTTGTGTCTCATGTTAGCTCTTGTTGGAATGGAAAAGAACTGTACAAGAAAGATGGTTTGCATCTTTCTCTCAAGGGAACGAATGTCCTCAGTGAACAGTTCAAAGTATTTGCTAAGGAGCATTTAAACTAGGAAAGGGGGGCAAAAGAGTGATAATCCAGCAGTCCGACTGCCCCCCGGAACAATGCCAGAAGATGCCAGTAGCATATAGGTTAAGAAATGACAAGCTCAGAGTCCTGTCTACAAAAGCTCAGAGTTTAGGGAATAATATCAATGAACTTGAGTCTATAATGGTATCTGAGAATATAGATTTAGTGGCTGTTACTGAGACATGATTCAATGGGAGTAATGACTGGGATATAACAATACCAGGGTTCTCTCTCTATATAGGAAAGACAGAGAAGGCAAGAAAGGTGGAGGGGTGGCCCTGTATGTGAAAGATAGCATAAAATCTAATTTTATACAAGTTAGCAAGACCAATTTAGAGTCAGTTTGGGTTACCTTGCAGCTTGAGAATCATAAGGTAACTCGTGTAGGTGTGATATATAGACCACCTAGCCAAGTCAAAGAATTAGATGATCTACTATTCGAGGAAATAGCTAAAATTACATTGAAAGGGGAAGTTATCATTATGGGAGACTTTAATCTTCCTGATGTAAACTGGAAAACCAAAATAGCTAGTTCTGCCAGGAGTACAGATGTTCTAAATTCCCTACTGGGATTATCTCTACAGCAAGTAGTTGAGGAGCCAACCCGGAAGGCGGCCATTTTAGATTTAGTATTCACAAATGGGAATTTGGTATCTGATATTACTGTAGGGGAAAGCTTGGGATCTAGTGATCACCAGTCAGTGTGGTTTACTATAAGTACAGTGACTGAGTCACACCACACAAAAACAAAAGTTTTAGATTTTAGAAAAACTGACTTTTCTAAAATTAGATTAGTGGTTTACGAGTCCCTATCAGATTGGAACAGTTTCAATGGAGTCCAGGAGAAATGGGACTACTTAAAAGTTGCACTATTGAAGGCAACAGATAATTGCATTAGGCTTGTCAGTAAAAGCGAAAAAAGGAAGAGACCACTGTGGTACTCAGCAGAAGTGGCCAAAATCATTAAAAACAAAAAGATAGCATTTAGTAATTTATAAAATTAGGCAGAGAGAGGCCAAACAAGTTATAAGAGCTTCTAAAGCACAGGCAGAAGAGAAATTTAGCTCAGTCAGTGAAAAAATTCGATAAGACATTCTTCAGATACATAAATGAAAAAAGGAAACTAAAACAAGGAATTACCAAATTGAAAACAAAAGAAGGAAGGTATATGGAAGAAGATAAAGAACTAGCTGACTGCCTCAATAAATCTGTTCAGTTTTTACAAAGGAAAATGAAGGAAAAGGACCTCAGTTAGGAAAGAAGACTAATGAATCTTTTGATGCATGTGTCTTTACAGAGGAAGAGGTTCTAAGTCAGCTGTCTAAAATTAATACAAATAAGTCACAGGGTCCTGATGGGATACCTTCCAAAGCTATTAAAAGAACTTAACGGTGAACTAGCAAAACCATTAACAGATTTATTTAACCAATCACTGGCAACAGGAGTCGTCCCAGAAGATTGGAAATTAGCAAATGTTGTGCCCATTCACAAGAAAGGTAGTAGGAAGGAATCGGGCAACTATAGGCCAGTAAGCCTGACATCAATAGTGGGGAAATTAATGGAAACCATACTTATGGAGAGGATTGTGGAACATCTAAAATCCCATGGATCGAAAGATTAAAAACAGCATGGGATTACTTCAGGGAGATCATGTCAAACTAATCTTATTGATTTTTTTGATTGGGTGACTAAAATAATAGATTACGCAGGTGCAGTAGACATCGCTTATCTAGACTTTAGTAAGGCTTTTGATACTGTCCCACATAGAAGGCTTATGAATAAATTGCAGTCTTTGTGCTTGGACTCCCATATTGTTGAATGGATTAGGCAGTGGCTAAGGGACAGACAACAGAGGGCTGTAGTCAATGGAGTATATTCAGACCATGGTCTTGTTCCCAGTGGGGTACCTCAGGGATCTGTTCTGGGACCCATATTGTTTAATATCTATATCAGCGAAATTGCATAAGGCCTCAATGGTAAGGTGTGTCTTTTTGCTGATGACACAAAGATTTGTAACAGGGTTGATGGTCCTGGTGTGATACACCAAATGGAAAAGGATTTAGGAAAACTAGAGGAATGATCAAAAATCTGGCAACTAAAATTTAATGTTGATAAGTGCAAGATAATGCACCTGGGGCGTAAAAACCCAAGAGCAGAATATAATATCAGTGATACAGTCCTAACCTCAGTATCTGAGGAAACGGATTCAGGGGTCATTATTTCAGAAGACTTAAAGGTAGGCAGACAATGTCATGGAGCAGCAGGAAATGCTAGCAGAATGCTTGGGTGTATAGGGAAAGGCGTTACCAGTAGAAAGAGGGAGGTGCTCATGCCGCTCTACAGAGCACTAGTGAGACCTCATTTGGAGTATTGTGCGCAGTACTGGAAACCATATCTCCAGAAGGATATTGATACTTTGGAGAGAGTTCAAAGAAGAGCTACTAAACTAGTACATGGATTGCAGGATAAAACTTACCAGGAAAGATTAAAGGACCTTAACATGTATAGCTTGGAAGAAAGACGAGACAGAGGGGATATGATAGAAACTTTTAAATACATAAAGGGAATCAACAAGGTAAAGAAGATAAACTGCTACAAGAGGACATAGTTTTAAATTAGAGGGGCAAAGGTTAAAAAGTAATATCAGGAAGTATTACTTTACTGAGAGAGTAATGGATGCATGGAATAGCCTTCCTGCAGAAGTGGTAGCTGCAAATACAGTGAAGGGGTTTAAGCATGCATGGGATAGGCATAAGGCCATCCTTCATATAAGATGGGGCCAAGGGCTATTCATAGTATTCAATATATTGGGCAGACTAGATGAGCCAAATGGTTGTTATCTGCCGAGACATTCTATGTTTCTATGTTTCAGGAGCAGAAAACGAAAATGCAAAAACTGAAAATCGCTGCTTCTCAACTCTATTACATTGATATATTTTTAAATTATTTTGTTATGTGCAGCTGGGTCATGTGATATCTACCCCACCAGTTTAGAACTTTCTTTCTCTCTTGTGTGGCTGACTTCCTGTGAACTACAACGATTGTACCATCATCTATTAAATCCTTCCTGCCGGCTCACGGATCTCCTCCTTTTTTTTTTGTATATCCATCGATGTGCCGATTAAGATATAAGAGAGCAGAAGTGCCGTGATATAAAATGTGGGTCCTTACAGTGACTTGCTGCAGTTATACAATCCCCTCAATCACACTAGGCTTATGTTGGACGCTCCGATCAAAAGGCGTTTGTCGGGAAGTAAGTTTTCCTTTCAAGCAATCGCCTGCTCACTAGTGGAGGAGACCGCTGCTATTACATGCAGCAATCTCCTTCTCAGTATGGGGATGAGCAATCGCTAATGCCATCACTGCCCCCCCCCCCACACTGAATCACTGTCTGCCTGTAGCAGATCGTGATTACACAGCACGATTGGCCGCCAGCAACCGATAATTTTTCAACCTGCTGAAAGATTCCTATTGCTAATGAACAAGCGTTTGCTCGTTCTTAGGGAAACAGGTGGCAGTATTACACTGCCAGATCATTGCTAGTTAGCAATGATCTGAACAATTATCTGTGGGTGTAATATAAGCTTCATGTGTGTGTGCTTAGTGCAGAATATCCTGTGTATGTTGTGATAAGCAGCTTCACATAGTTCTTAACTACCTCCTGTCTATACTTTTTTGTGTGCTTTGTGCGGAATCTCCTATGTATGTTGTGATGAGAAGGTTTACACTGCTTCCCCTGCTTATACTATCTGTGTTTGCTTTGTGCAGAATCTTCTCGGTATGTTGTGATGAGCAGCTGCACACTGCTTTCCCCTGCCTCCTGCTTATACTATCTGTGTCTGCTTTGTGCGAAATCTCCTGTGTATGTTGTGATGAGCAGGTTTACACAGCTTCCCCTGCTTATACTATCTGTGTCTGCTTTGTGCAGAATCTTCTGTGTATGTTGTGATGAGCAGCTGCACACTGCTTTCCCCTGCCTCCTGCTTATACTATCTGTGTCTGCTTTGTGCAGAATCTCCTGTGTATGTGTATGTTGTGATGAGCAGCTGCACACTGCTTTCCCCTGCCTCCTGCTGATACTGTGTCTGCTTTGTGCAGAATCTCCTGTGTATGTTGTGATGAGCAGCTGCACATTGCTTCCCCCTGCCTCCTGTGTGTAAGAGCTGACAGGGGTAAACAGTAACAAGAAGGATACAATGGAGACAGGCTGAAACCGCATCACATAGGAATACACTAAAACTCTGCAGTGTGAGTTGGGGAACATAAGTTCTGTGTCACAGACCTTTCACTTACTACACTTAGAAGATGCGCAGATCACCTGATGAACGAGCAAAACGCTTGTTCATTGTGTTAAACAATCATTCATGTGGACGCCTAAATTATCTGGGCAGCAGATGGTGTTGTTTAAACAGCACTCTGCTGCCTAGATAGAATGCAGCTGTATGAGGAGGAGCGGTAGTAGTAGCTATCGCTCGTCCTCATACTATAAAGGTGATCTCTGCATCTAAAGGTGGCACTTCACCTCCACTAATGAGAGGGCACTTGTTGGGAAGAAACGATTCTTTCCTGACAATTGTGTGCATGTAAATGCAGCATTAGGACCATGAGTCCAGATAATGTGTTAAGCAGTTTATTTCACACACAGTAATTAAAGGGAACCTGTCACCAGGATTTTGGGTATAGAGCTGAGGACATGGGTTGCTAGATGGCCGATGGCACATCCGCAATACCCTGTTCCCATAGCTCTGTGTGCTTTTATTGTGTAAAAAAAACCGATTTGATACATATGCAAATTAACCTGAGATGAGTCCTGTACGTGAGATGTGTCAGGGACAGGACTCATCTCGGGTAATTTGCATATGTATCAAATCGTTTTTTTTTACACAATAAAAGCACACAGAGCTATGGGGACTGGGTATTGCGGATGTGCTAGCGGCCATCTAGCAACCCATGTCCTCCGCTCTATACCCAAAATCCAGGTGACAGGTTCCCTTTAAAGCTAATGTCTCATAAGGTATTGTAGATTACGCTTTATGTAGATCTTGTGCTGCCCTAATATTACATCCTTTTTAATGTTTTGACACTCATCATATCTGCTATTAAAATATCATCTTGGTAAATGAACACTACTTTAAAAGCGCTAACTAAACTAAACTTAGACTAACCAAAAAAGTGAAGCAAAAGGAAAATGTTGACTGAAAAGGGTCACGATGACTGATCACTTTAGAATGCATGATGCTGTTCAGAAGTGACCTGAGAGATATTTTAGTTGATTCACATGTCTTCCTGAAATTCCCAAGAGGACAGCATATTACGTATGTATTACAGCTTTAGGCTTAAAGGGTTGTGTTACTTCAGCAAGTGGCATTTAGCATGTAGAGAAAGTTAATATAAGCCACTTGTTAATGTATTGTTATTATCCATATTGTCTCCTTTGCTGGATGGATTCATTATCACATTATACACTGCTTGTTTCCATGGTTACGACCACCCTGCAATCCATCACCGGTGGCCGTGCTTGCACACTATAGGAAAAATTGTCAGCCTCTCTGGAGGTCGGGACCGGGGGAGCTCACATAGGCTGGTGCTTTTTTCTATAGTATGCAAGCACGACCACTGCTGCTGGATTGCAGGGTGTTTGTAGCCATGGAAACGAGCAATGTATAATGTGATAGAAAAATGAATCCAGCCAACAATGGAAGCAATATGGACACAATACATTAGTAAGTGCCTTGTATTAACTTTCTCTACCTAATAAATGCTATTTGCTGAAGTGACACAACCCCTTTAAGGGAATGTGTCATCAGAAAACGATCAATTTTTATTTTATTTCAAGTTTTAATATTTTTTGGTGAGGTTATTTTACTTTTCCCAGTCAATATCTATATTTAAAAGAAATTATTGAAAACTTGCAATTTTCTCTGTGGCCCCTGAGCATCGTAATACATCAGCAGCTGCCATTTCAGTATCATCACAGGCAGAATTACAATGAGAGGTAATTCATATATATTGATAACACAGGCTCACATCATTCACAGTAGGTAATGGACACAGCTCACCTTCCCCTCCCTTCCTGCACATTGACCTCTACACAGGTCTGAGAACATGGCCCCAACACTCTCCCATAGGAATCAGTGAATATCTCCTGTCTACAAGTATCTGTTGTCCAGGTCCATGTGGCTGTTGTAAAACATATCTCTGAATGCTGTTAACAGTCGCTGCTCACCTAATCAGATACAGAAAAAAAAAATGTACAAACAGAAAATAAAAAGAGTATCTATCAATACCTGGTTTTAATTAGCTAAAAAGTCTCCATTTCGTTGTCAGTGGATGTCAGCTCCTTAAAAGGGTTCTGCAGTTTTTCTTTCTGCTGATCTATCCTCTGGTTGGATCATCAGCATATGATCGGGGGGTGGGGGGTTCCAGGTGTGGGACACCCGCCGATCAGATACTGATGATCCATCCAGATCCAGGCTCATATATTGTGAGTAGTGATGTCTGTATTCCTGCACTATTAGTGCAATTTGTGTAACAAGCGGGAGACATTCCTCAGAGCTGGCCATGTGCATTTCGTCTCTGATTACTTAAACATTATTTTATTTGACATAGAAGTATGAAAAGCGTAACTTGAAATTATTGGTCCTCAGTGCAAAATCCGTAAGTGCCATCCCTTCCCCCAAGCTATTACCTGCCAATTATTGTACTGCTGTCCTGTTGAGGCAGAACGGTCTTTGGTTCCCCTAAGGTGTGACCTGTACATACTTTTTAGTTACCCTCATTCACTGACCAGGCTCTTTTTTTAACAATGTAGTTTCTCACTTCTTTCTCTCTGGTAAGCTTGTCCTTCACATAGAGAGCCACAGACAATTCATAGATACAGATTATCAATATGGTTATGAAGAAATAGTTTCTACATTTATAGGCTATGTACATAGTGTGCTATGATGATTGCCAAAAGGCCTTGGACACCTTTGCACTGATTTTTTTTTTTTTTTGTCTATTTTCTTTTTAAATGTACAATTGAGCACAGTGGTCCGGTGGTTAGCACTGGTGACTTGCAGCTTTGGTATTCTGGAATCAAATCCGGCTGTGGGAAACATCTGCATGGAGTTTGTATGTTCTCCCCATGTTTGCGTGGGTTTCCTCTGGGTACATCAGTTTCGTCTCACACACCGTAGGCATACTAATAAGGAATCTAGATTATGAGCCCCACTGGAGACAGTAAGTGATGACAGTGTCTAAGTGCTGTGGAATATGTCAACGCTATATAAACTTTCTAAGTAGTCTTCATTAAAATTCTACCATTTTGCTTGTGCAGAGTATGGGTAAGTCCTTCACCCTACAGTGGCAAGAAAAGTAAGTGAATACTTTGGAATTACCTGGATTTCTACATGTATTACTAATAAAATGCGGTCTTATTGATTTCTAATGGTGGATTTAGACACCCAGATAATCGGGCAGGTTATCGTCATTCCCGACAATCTCCCAGTGTAAAAGTGCCTCAGATCTTCCAATAAACCTTCATCAGGTGAAAACTGTCATTCGTGCAGGTACCTAAATTATCGTTTCTGGGCAGAAGATCGTTCTGTCTAAACAGCGATCTGCTGCCCAGAAACAGTGCAGCTGTAGGAGGATGAGTGATCTCAATAGCGATCCCACATCCTTATACTGTGGAGGTGATCGCTGTATGTAAATGCAACGCTTCACCCCACTGAACGAGCAGAAAGCTTCCTTCCCAACCATCTGCTTCTTATCGGCCCATCTAAATGCACCTATAGTCACAATTATAAAGAGATACAATGCAACTAAACTGATATTGTTTACTCAATAATGGATTAAAGATGTACATTTATTTGCTAGAAAACTAGCACTACATAATGAATATAGAGAGGAGAGAGCAATACAAATACTTGAAGATCTACAAAAAGAACATAGTAGAGAATATCAAAAACTAGTCGCCCCCTTCAGCACATTAACTCCCAATCAAAATTCGCCCCTTATGCTAATATATAATCCTTTGTGGATTTAGTGACAAGGCACCTTCAGAAAATAAAAACAAAAAAAGATCAAATAGGACATAATTTGACAAAACAAGAGAGGGCAGCCATGTATGAATTCATGAACAATAATGAACTGGAGATCAAGCCCTCAGATAAGGGTGGTAATGTCGTACTATTTGACAAAATGGACTATAAAGAGATGGTAATGACACTACTACAAGACACAAGTACGTACAAACCATTGATAGAAAATCCAACGGAAAAATTCACTAAGGAACTGAAAACCATTTTAATGTCAGCAAAGGAAAGAAACCTAATAACAAAAGAAGAATATAAAGTCCTCTTCAACCCCAGACCAACGACAGCAACTTTCTATGCTATTCCAAAAGTCCATAAAAAACGATACCCCATCCCAGGAAAACCAATTGTTTTGGGCAGTCAGAGTTTGTGTGAGGGGATCAGCAGTTATGTTGATCAGATGATCTCCCCATTTGTACCTGACCTCTCGTCTTATTTGAAAGACAAAGCACTGCTCTGTATCTCTTTGTTTTCCCCTTTCTTCTCCTAGTGTTATAAATAACAGCAGGGAGGGAGAGAATGTTGTACATATTAGATGTATGTGGAGAGGGGAGAAAGCATCCAAGAAAGGCAGCCAACACAGGCTGTAGACAACAGTTTGCAGGGGAAGACAGCAGCATCCTGAACACACACATCCGGCAAGCATTACTGGGAGGAAGGTTGCCACCTGAATATCAGGATGTCTAAAAATGAATAAAATAATAGATATTGAATCCTTAAATGTAGTGCAACCATTTTTTACAAAAGCTAACTACTAACATTTAAAAATAACAAGTGTCCATAGCCATAAATGCTCTGTTCACATCTGTGTTTGAACTTATACATTTCCAATCAAGCTGTCCAGAATTTCTGATGGCAAGAGTAGAACAGTCTGCAGAGCTTTTCTTTGTGGTCAAAAATACAGCTTAAAGGGGTTGTGCAGGCGATATACGGCACCCTCACCGATCAGCTGTTTGAAGAGAAGGCGGAGCTCCATGCGAACACTGCTTTGTGTTTACACTGCCAGTAGTCTCCCTTGCAGCGGTGGCATAGTGTAATGATAAGTACCAGTGCCAGGTATCTGACCCCCGCCACTGAGATACTGATGACTAGTGTTAAGCGAAGCGAGCTTTGGATGATAGATCCCAAGTCGCTTCAGTCAAAGCTTCATTTGAATGCTATACGGAGATCCATCTCCATATGTAGGCGAAACCTTGGGATCTAGTGATCACCAGTCAGTGTGGTTTAATATAAGAACTGTGAAAGAGTCCCACCACACAAAAACAAAAGTTTTAGATTTTAGAAAAACAGACTTTTCAAAAATGAAATTAGTCATAAATGAGTCCTTATCAGACTGGAACGGATTACATGGAGTCCAGGAGAAATGGGACTACTTAAAAGGTGCATTATTGAAGGCAACAGAAAATTGCATTAGACTTGTCAGTAAAAACAAAAAAAGGAGACCACTGTGGTACTCAGCAGAAGTGGCCCAAATCATTAAAAATAAAAAGCTAGCATTTTGTAATTATAAAAAAACCCAGAGCAATGAAGATAAGGAAATCTACAAGATTAGGCAGAGAGAGGCCAAGCAAGTTATAAGAACTTCTAAAGCGCAGGCAGAAGAAAAACTAGCTCAGTCTATGAAAAAAGGGGATAAGACATTCTTCAGATATATAAATGAAAAAAGGAAATTAAAACAAGGAATAACTAAATTAAAAACAAAGGACGGAAGGTATGTAGAAGAGAATAAAGGGCTAGCCGACTGCCTTAATGAATACTTCTGTTCAGTTTTTACAAAAGAAAAAGGAGAAGGACCTCCACTAGAAAGAATGACTAATAAATCGTTTGATGCATGTATCTTTACAGAGGAAGATGTTCTAAGTTTGCTGTCTAAGGTGAAGACAAATAAGTCACAGGGGCCTGATGAGATACACCCAAAATTATTAAAAGAGCTTAGTGGTGAGCTGGCAAAACCGTTAACAGATTTATTTAACCAATCATTAGTAACAGGAGTCGTCCCGGAAGATTGGAAATTGGCTAATGTCGTGCCCATTCACAAGAAAGGTAGTAGGGAGGAATCGAGCAACTATAGACCAGTGAGTCTGACATCAATAGTAGGCAAATTAATGGAAACCCTATTAAAGGATAGGATTGTGGAACATCTAAAATCCCATGGATTGCAAGATGAAAAACAACATGGGTTTACTTCAGGGAGATCATGTCAAACAAATCTTATAGATTTGTTTGACTGGGTGAATAAAATAATAGACGGTGGAGGTGCAGTAGACATCGCATATCTAGATTTTAGTAAGGCTTTTGACACTGTCCCACATATAAGACTTATCAATAAACTGCAGTCATTGAGCATGGACTCCCATATTGTTGAGTGTATTAGGCAGTGGCTGAGTGACAGACAACAGAGGGTGGTAGTCAATGGAGAACATTCAAAACAAGGTCATGTTACCAGTGGGGTTCCACAGGGATCTGTACTGGGACCGATTTTGTTTAATATCTTCAAGTGATATTGCAAAAGGCCTCGCTGGTAAGGTTTGTCTTTTTGCTGATGACACAAAGATAGGTAACAGGGTTGATGTTCCTGGAGGGAAACGCCAAATGGAAAAGGATTTAGGAAAACTAGAAGAATGGTCAGAACTCTGGCAACTGAAATTTATTGTGGATAAGTGCAAGATAATGCACCTGGGGCGTAAAAACCCAAGGGCAGAATATAGAATATTTGACACAGTCCTGACCTCAGTATCTGAGGAAAGGGATTTAGGAGTAATTATTTCAGAAGACTTAAAGGTGGGAAGACAATGTAATAGAGCAGCACGAAATGCCAGCAGAATGCTTGGATGTATAGGGAGAGGTATAAGCAGTAGAAAGAGTGAAGTGCTTATGCCGCTGTACAGAACACTGGTGAGACCTCACTTGGAGTATTGTGCGCAGTACTGGAGGCCATATCTCCAGAAGGATATAGATACTCTAGAGAGAGTTCAGAGAAGAGCTACTAAACTAGTACATGGATTGCAGGATAAAACTTACCAGGAAAGGTTAAAGGACCTTAATATGTATAGCTTGGAAGAAAGAAGAGACAGAGGGGATATGATAGAAACTTTTAAATACATAAAGGGAATCAACTCGGTAAAGGAAGAGAGCATATTTAAAAGAAGAAAAACTACCACAAGAGGACACAGTTTTAAATTAGAGGGGCAAAGGTTTAAAAGTAATATCAGGAAGTATTACTTTACTGAGAGAGTAGTGGATGCATGGAATAGCCTTCCTGCAGAAGTGGTAGCTGCAAATACAGTGAAGGGGTTTAAGCATGCATGGGATAGGCATAAGGCCATCCTTCATATAAGATAGGGCCGGGGGCTATCCATAGTATTCTGTATATTGGGCAGACTAGATGGGCCAAATGGTTCTTATCTGCCGACACATTCTATGTTTCTATGTTTCTATACAGCCTTCAAATATATGGGCTCTGCCGAGGTGAAATTAGTTATATCCAATGTCCCGTGAGACTTCAGTGAATAACTTCGGACTTCGATTTTTCAACTTGAAAACCATTCTAAAAATTGAATCCAAAGACTGCTTTGTTACCGAGGTACCAGTCTGTAGAGAAGCCGACTTCGGAATCAGTGATTTGAAGCTCGCTTCGCTCAACCCTACTGATGACCTATGCTGAGGATAGGTCATCAATATAAACTGCCAAAGCAACCCCTTTAATTCCAACAGTCAGTAGGGTCCATTAGTGTATGTTTTAATGTGTTGGAAGGTGAATCTTTCGCACGATTTCTGTTGAAGTCATAAAACTAGTGTTAAAGGGGTTGTCCGGGTTCAAAGCTGAACCCGGACATACCTCCATTTTCACCCAGGCAGCCCCCCTGACATGAGCATCGGAGCAGTTGATGCTCCGATGCTCTCCTTTGCCCTGCGCTAAATCGCGCAGACAAAGGCATTTTTTTTAGATCCGGTGACGTACCGGGGCTCTCCATGGGGTTGCCAAGAACCCTGGTGATGTTACTGGCACTGATGGGCAGAATTTAGCGCTGCCCTAGCCAGTAAAACGGCAAGGGCAGCGCTAAAGCCCGCCCATCATAGCCGGTGATGTCACAAAACACACTGCTGGACGGAAGTTTCCGCCCGGCTGCATGTTATTGAAAACAAAAGAGCCCTTACCCGGCGTGATTTACCGCAAGGCAAGGGACCGCATCGGAGCATGAGATGCTCCGATGCTAGCCTCAGGGGGGCTGCCTGGGTGAAAATAAGGGTATGTCCGGGTTAAGCTCTGAACCCGGACAACCCCTTTAACAGTGCCTAATACAGAGATGTTTATATCTAAACTGAGCAATAGGATTTCATGCCAAAATGGCAGGTTTATTTTATTGGTTGTTTATTTTATTGGTTGTACTTTTGATAAATGAACTGTGTGGTTCTCCTTTAAAACTGTTGACATCAAAGTTGAAATCAAATAGATGAAGCAGAAATGTCCAGAATTACATTTTGGACAAATTATTATGTTGAAAACCCCAACAATTCTGTTTGGGAAATCTGTAAGTAAGGACTAAAACCAAAGTGGATGGATAGAATTATAGAAATCCTGAGCACGCTATTTAAAAGCCTGAAGACACAATCAAAAAATAACAGGAAGAAGAGGTGTCATTGAAAACCATATTTAATTGCACTAGGTTCACTATTTAAATATACTGTCTATATATCAAACTGACATATTTTCATTTCTATAACATCAAAATCTTGTACAATCTGTGTTATCTTTGCCTGAGAGTAGGGCGCTAGATATATATGCACCTCTCTCATATATTGATCTTTTAATGTACACGCTTTTCCTTTGATGTATGAACAGTAAATTTATGCTTTCACTCCTGTACCACTTGTTTGATGATGTGTGATCGCTGGGAATGCTTTTGCAGTGCGTCTATATTTGGTTGCAGTTAGACGGCTGGTTCAGACAGAGGGCATAGAATATATGGAAAAGTTTGAAGAAATCATGCTGGGATAAAGATATTTGAAGTGGCTCTGTGCTCTTTTTTTGCATCCTCAACCAGCTGTATTGTTCTTGTTCCCATTCTTACTTTTTCAGTTTCACAGCGCTAGGTAACATGAAATCCAGAGACATGTAATACAGTAGATGTAAATGGCTAGGTATCCTCCTGCCCATTGTGTTCATATGCGCTTTTTATAGTCCTAATGTTTGATTCCCATTGACAAAGTTACATGTTTTAATATTGCACCCAAGGGACAAGACATTTGTGAATTTATTGATAGGAAGCTTTTTTGGTTTTTACACATGTTGAATTAAAAAGGCTATTAAAACCCTATTAAAATGATACGTTTCTTTCCTTTCTAGGTGCCTGCGTTGTGGAGAAATGAAGACTCTGATTCGTATGCAAATTACCCATTGGAGCACCAAGAGACAGGCTTATGTGGTTGGAGCACTGCTTCACCGACGCCCCTGGTGCTTCAAACATGTCCCCCTCCCATTAGATTGACAGCACTAGACTTCTCATCTAGCGCTGAGTTCTTGCTCACTGGTTCGCAAACACGGCATGTGCACCAGGGGCGTCGCTGGAGCGGAGCTCAAACCGCATAAGCCTGCCTCTTGGTGCTGGCTCATTTGTATACAAATAAATGTCTTCATTTCTCCACAATGCTCTTACATATTTGAGTTAATTTATTGTTCTGCAGTTTACTTCAAGTATATTCATTTAGTTGTAAATTGCAAAAATAAAAACATTTCCCGCCAGTATGCAAATTATTAATGACTCCTCTCATGCTGGCAAAGTAAGAAATGATAATTTGCATAGAACATGGGAAATATTTAAAGCATTTGTTTTAATATGTTAGATCAAATTAGGAGGAAATGGAGTTATAAAGCTTATTTGCAAAACACTAGACAATCATACATGAAAATTAAAATGTAAAATATTGATGGCGGGTTCCCTTTAAAGTGTCACTATTGTTACTCTTTATTGTAGAAATCAGTTTCCACTGAATTAGCTAGCCTTTTGTTGTAATAAATCCTCACCGGCTGTATCTGTGTATAAACCGATCCTGATTAGAAAATGATATAGATCTAAGTTTTGATCTGGTCCTGGTCAGGTATTAAGCCAAATGTGTCCCCTGATGAGCCCAGTGATAGCATGGGCGAAACGCGTTTGAACGACAAAGGTGTAAATCGACATGTCGTTTTTCGTTTAAACATCTACTCTATAACATTTTCTAATCAGTATCAGTATCAGTTTATAGAAGTTGCTAATTCATGATTTACTTCATTTTTGTGCATGTTATTTTCTGTATTTGTTTCTTTTTCTTGGTTATTGTGTGCTACTCATCACTGTAGTGACAGTCCTTCTGGTCAGCTTACATTAGCTGGTAGCTTATCCCTCAATCGGGGGCCATTCTAGGGTGCTCAAGAGGTTCCTGATACGGGATCGTCCCTATCGGGGCGGCTATTCCATTTGCAGGCAGGGTGTAAAGGATACAGGGCCAGTTCTAGGGTTAGAACCCCATAGCTTACTATTCCTGGTCCACACCTGCCTATTGATGTTTCAGATCATTGAGTATTAACTCCTGTATGATTAGGATAGGTTTTGTGTGTATTAATAGGACGCCGGCCATTTTGTTTCTCCTAATGATTGCTCCCTAAACAAAATGAGTTATTAAAACTAATGAAAGGTATATGGGAATATACACTGCTCAAAAAAATAAAGGGAACACTTAAACAACACAATGTAACTCCAAGTCAATCACACTTCTGTGAAATCAAACTGTCCACTTAGGAAGCAACACTGAGTGACAATCAATTTCACATGCTGTTGTGCAAATGGGATAGACAACAGGTGGAAATTATAGGCAATTAGCAAGACACCCCCAATAAAGGAGTGGTTCTGCAGGTGGTGACCACAGATCACTTCTCAGTTCCTATGCTTCCTGGCTGATGTTTTGGTCACTTTTGAATGCTGGCGGTGCTTTCACTCTAGTGATAGCATGAGACAGAGTCTACAACCCACACAAGTTGCTCAGGTAGTGCAGCTTATCCAGGATGGCACATCAATGCGAGCTGTGGCAAGAAGGTTTGCTGTGTCTGTCAGCGTAGTGTCCAGAGCATGGAGGCACTACCAGGAGACAGGCCAGTACATCAGGAGACGTGGAGGAGGCCGTAGGAGGGCAACAACCCAGCAGCAGGACCGCTACCTCCACCTTTGTGCAAGGAGGAACAGGAGGAGCACTGCCAGAGCCCTGCAAAATGACCTCCAGCAGGCCACAAATGTGCATGTGTCTGCTCAAACGGTCAGAAACAGACTCCATGAGGGTGATATGAGGGCCCAACGTCCACAGGTGGGGGTTGTGCTTACAGCCCAACACCGTGCAGGACGTTTGGCATTTTCCAGAGAACACCAATATTGGCAAATTCGCCACTGGCGTCCTGTGCTCTTCACAGATGAAAGCAGGTTCACACTGAGCACATGTGACAGACGTGACAGAGTCTGGAGACGCCGTGGAGAACGTTCTGCTGTCTGCAACATCCTCCAGCATGACTGGTTTGGCATTGGGTCAGTAATGGTGTGGGGTGGCATTTCTTTGGAGGGCCGCACAGCCCTCCATGTGCTCGCCAGAGGTAGCCTGACTGCCATTAGGTACCGAGATGAGATCCTCAGACCCCTTGTGAGACCATATGCTGGTGCGGTTGGCCCTGGGTTCCTCCTAATGCAAGACAATGCTAGACCTCATGTGGCTAGAGTGTGTCAGCAGTTCCTGCAAGACGAAGGCATTGATGCTATGGACTGGCCCACCCGTTCCCCAGACCTGAATCCAATTGAGCACATCTGGGACATCATGTCTCGCTCTATCCACCAACGTCGCGTTGCACCACAGACTGTCCAGGAATTGGCAGATGCTTTAGTCCAGGTCTGGGAGGAGATCCCTCAGGAGACCGTCCGCCACCTCATCAGGAGCATGCACAGGCGTTTTAGGGAGGTCATACAGGCACGTGGAGGCCACACACACTACTGAACCTCATTTTGACTTGTTTTAAGGACATTACATCAAAGTTGGATCAGCCTGTAGTGTGTTTTTCCACTTTAATTTTGAGTGTGACTCCAAATCCAGACCTCCACGGGTTGAAAAATTTGATTTCCATTTTTTAATTTTTGTGTGATTTTGTTGTCAGCACATTCAACTATGTAAAGAACAAAGTATTTCAGAAGAATATTTGATTAATTCAGATCTAGGATGTGTTATTTTTGTATTTTTAAGTATTTTCATTTTCTAAATTCCCAGAGAACCCCTTTAAAGGGGGGAGAGATCCAGTTGCCATTCAAGCCTCAAATAAGACCACAGAATTCCAAAGCAGATGAAGAAAACATTCGGTTTTCAATATGAAAAGTGGTCATTTATTTAATAATTTTCTGTAAACTGGATCATAAACCCTTTAATGTGAAATCACAGAAATAAATTATTTCAAATTGCAAAGACTACCCTGAGTGCCGCATATTTATACTACTGATTGCCGACTGTCTGGTCCTTGCTGGCACCAGGATTATCCATTGTGTTGTACTCCACTATCTCACACATATTGCTAAAATATGCCATTAGTTTATGATCCATGGGACACCCACCAATATTGAGAATAAAGGGGATCAAGTATTGCATAACCTTCACGTTTTGCTATGCACAGAGGCAATCACAACGACTTGAATGGAGCTGGCTGCAGTTCCCTGGTGAGCCAAATGGTCAGGTTTGTGCTGCTGTGCAAGGAAACTTAGAGGTTGTTTCACAAAAAATGTTGTACAGTTTTCAAACCAGCACCTGGATCTGAGTACTTTTATAATTGCGTGTAATTAGAAACTTTGCATAGCCACTGAGTTACTCAATAAAATGTATCTGTATAGCGCCACCTGCTGTTTGTTATTTTTCTTATTTCTTTGTCCGGCTCTCTGAGATGGACGCACATGCTTAGTTTTATCCTCCAACTGCCTCCAGAGTTGTGATAGGGAGAGCATGGACACGCCCCCTGAGCTGTGATAGGGAGAGCATGGACACGCACCCTGAGCTGCAGCAGAAAAGACACTCCCCTTGAGCTGTCAGCTTGATATAAATCTAGCAGAGCAATAAATGGGGAGATCTGTGGATCCATGGCTGGTTCTGGCTTTGTTAGAAAGAGATTGTCATGTACTATATGATGTCTGATTTTCATTTTTTACATTATGCATGGGATGACCCCTTTAAAATGGGAAACGGCTCTAAACCACCCCTGTGGCCCCTTCATTCCTGGATCGGTTGGGGTTCCAGAGGTCATGAAGTGATGGCTGCAGGCGATATGCCATCACTTCACAACGGTAAAGAATATGAATTGTATTCACAGAACAATTGTCCTTTAAAGGACAGTTCTTTTTCTTGTCCAGGAGGTCTGTATGTTTCCCGTATACAGAGAGAACACATCTTGAATGCTGATAAACAGTTCTCTGAGAATGAGAGATGAAAGGTAGCTCCAGTGAACGCAGATCATAAGTAGCTCAGCAGCTGTCAGGACGGATTTGTAAGAAGGAAGGGGTAGAGGTCATCTTGTATCCCTGTTGCTTGAGGTTTGAAACCATCATTCAAATTGCAGGGCACAAGGAGCCACAGCTTCAACTTCCCCACATTTCCATCTGAAGATGACATTTATAGTAAAGCAAAATTAATATAAAAGTGTGAAATCCAGTACATTTGTCCACAAAACCTCTGCACTTTACACTTGTGATACCTGTTTTGATGTAAAAGCTGCACTGAGGCAATAAGCAGTCAACCCCCCTCCCATGTTGTTTCTGAAGAAGTTTCAGCTGCTCACCTTAATGATCCTGATTCATTCCCATTACGACACATCACAGTACACCGCCATATTCTACTTCCCTTTCCCACAGAGGAAATAACCACACAGCCAATCACTGACCACAGTGATGATCCGCCTCACCGAATCACTGACCATGGTGTTGGTACACCTGAGCGGTTATTTCCTGTTTATCCAAAGGGATCAGGAAGTAGAAAGCCTTTTTTTAAACCATTTTAATTGGCCATGCAACACCTTTAATTTCCCTTATTCTACTGCCACATAATACAACTGATTGCTGGGGGTCTCTACAAGGGAGGGGGGGGGGGGATTCTGGTTATTTTATTGTCAAGAGACCTTTTTAAGTAAGGATTGACCAAAGAGGAGAACCCCTTTAAAGGGGTTGTGTAAATTTGATATAGATGACCTGTTGTTAGGATAGGCCATCAGTATCGGATTGGCAGGGGTCTGACAGCCAGCTGTTACCCTGTAGATCCGGCATTGGAACTACATAGCTCCAGCCATTGTGTAGTTTGCAAAGCGAGTGGCTCCAATTCACTTTGATAGGAGTAAAGCTGAAGATAGGACATCAGTATCAAAATCCTGAACAACCCCTTTAAGAAACATTCTGTTAAGCTACGCCCCCAGGTGGTGCAGCAGCATTATTTGCAACAGGATACAATGCTCCTTCTCCCCATAGCAGGCGTGTACTTGATGGGATTAGCAGTGGGCTGATTGCTCAGCTGATCTATTCCTGTGTGCTAGTGTAATGACTAATGGAGCGCCGAGTCATGACCTATCAGGTTCTGATCCTGGGACTCGGTGCTCTATTTAAACCCCTTCCTGGCCTTATACCAGTGCCAGTCCTTGACTCACTAGCTGTGTTCCTGGTTGCGTATTTTGGATTGCTAGTGTTTTGACCTCGGCTTGTCCTTTTGACCGCTGTGTCTAATGTGTTGGTATGGGGCTTCTCGTGTGGTTCTGAAATCAGCTTTTTCTATTTGATTACTCTGTCCCTCGATTTGGTACTTTGTTGTCCTCCTGGTTCTGACCCATTTTGGTATGACTCTGTCTTGTTTTTGTCCCTTGGTGATGTTTGTCTCGCACCATTACAGAGTAGGGAACGTCGACCAGTTGCGGACTTGCTACTTAGAGCTTGCACTGCAAGTAGGCAGGGAAAGTGGGCAGGGTTCTAGTAAGGTCTCACTGTCTGTGTCCGTCCCTACCTACTGACATTACAATTTGTTATTTCTTGCATACACACACAGCAGCTTATTCTGCAAAGTTATCTGAAATATATAAATTGAAACGTGAGGAATAATAAAGTAGTTAATAGTTATAATTATGTTTGGCCTGATCCCTCAGGTTGGACATTTGCAGAAAATCATTTAATAGACCTGACAGAGAATATTTTCATTCTCTTTCCTGTAAAAAAAATAAAAAAATAACATAATGCACTAATGTTCTCATTTCCAGGGATAATGTTTAACAAATTATCTTTGGAAATATTTTAATATTGACCTTACTGCACAGTACAGATCCTCTTATTTAGTATGCTGAATGCAATCCTCCCCTCAGCATGTTCTCGACGTCTTGTCCTTATTTAGTATTTAATGAAGAGAAGTGTTTAAAATGCACAAAAATGACATACAACTACGTTCAATAGATACAGCTTTGTTGTAACTGAATATCTGCTTGTACAGTTCATGATGTCCTCAGTGTCCCTTCCTGTTAGTTCAAAACATTAGCAACTATGATATCTACATGATCAAAAAAACCAACACAGTGATCAGTGAATAACATTGATTATCCTATGACAGTGGCAGCAAGTCAACAGTTGGTTCTTGAAGTTAATGTTGGAAGCAAGCAAAATGGGCAAACACAAGGATCTGAGGGACCGGCCATTTGTGGGATGTGCTTGAAAACGTGTATTTCATGGAGGCTCCACCTCACAACTTGTAGGACTTAAAGGGTTTGGCCCATCTGGGACATTGACGGCATATCGCTAGGATATGTAATCAATATCAGGTAGGTGCATGTCCTTCTGAGACCCACTCCTATCTAGAGAAAGGGCCCCAAAGTAAAGGAGAGCACACAGCGCATGCGCAGCCATTTCTCCAGTCACTGATGCTATGGGACTGCTGGAAATAGCATAGCCAGTGCTCAGCTATTTTCAGTTAATTACAAACAAAAGGACCAATAGGCGCTGTGTGTGACATTTATAACATCATTATACTCTAGAGCGTCTATTCACACATGCCTTAGTGATTATTATATAACTTTTATTACAAAACTGCTTAAAATTAAGTATACATATACGTGAGACTGTTTAAAAATCTCAGCAGTTGGCAGGCTAAAGCTCCACATTATAGCTAGTTCCTAAAGGGTTATTCAGCTGCTATATTCTTCAGCTTGTTGGATGTAACACATTGTAGCCAGTTAGTTGTGCACCTTCACTGGCAACATTCTTATTTCTTTCCTTTCCATAAACATTGATTCATTGCACTGGGCTATCCCTGCCTAGGTGCTATACTTAAAACACACACTAACTGCCTTCCGACATGTTTTGCCGAAAATCGGCATCTTCAGGGGATCGGGCAGATATGTTTGAGGGGGCGGGAACCACCTTTTATTACGTTGGTAAGTGATGTCCCCATACAGGACTCCAATGTCCTCAGATCTTCTATACATAATAGGTTAGCTAGGGTATAAGGTTGATCTCAATTGGTCAGCCCTCCCTAGCGCGTCACTCACTTCTCCGCTCCCTCTTGCATCGGGGCGGTCGCCTCGTCCCGAGCAGGACCTCGCGCCTGCGCGCTGACTTAAGATAATTTCATTTAATTGGATGAACCACAGCTATGTGTCTATGCAAACAGCTGGATAGAGAGGTTTTAATGTTATGGATTATATATACAAGTTGCCAACCTAATTCAGTACCTGTGACACTAGGAGCTCCTCACCATGTATAAATGTAAAACGTAAGTGGAATATTTATACAGTCTATATCCTTCTATTGACTGCCCAAACTATTGTGTCCAAACCCAGTTTTGCTGGCAGTGACTTGTGTGCATTTTTTTTACATTACTTTTCTTGTTAATCACTGTGTACAGTATATGATAGTGATCATCAGAGACCCATTATACACTAAAAATATTACAAGATGCAGAACCACTCTTCAGAGACCTGTCCCAATGAAGAATGGTTTTCTTTTTCCTCCTTACTGGGGATGATATGTCAGCTACTTCTACATCTAACTAAACCTAATCAATAAGATATCACATACAGTGCTACTATACTCTGAGTGATGGAGGGATGAATTGTTAAGATGCCATCTGACAACCTCTTCATAGCCGTGGTCATCCATGTTAAGTCCACCAGTCACCCAGCTTTCATGTTCACATAGAAGTTTGCTGATAGATGTAAGAAAAACCTAAGCATATAGAACAACCAAATTGTATTATAATGTATTAAAAACTTGGACCACTAAATATGGTTTGTTTTTTAATGTCGAACTGTCCACTCTCCTAACATGACTATTTCAGTAGATACTTGATTAAGGCTACTTTCACACTAGCGTTTTTGCTGAATCCGGCAGGGTTCAGCAAAAACGCTTCCGTTACTGATAATACAACCGTCTGCATCCGTTATGAACGGATACGGTTGTATTATCTTTAACATAGCCAAGACGGAACCGTCATGAACTCAATTGAAAGTCAATGGAGGACGGTTCCATTTTCTATTGTGTCATAGAAAACGGATCCGTCCCCATTGACTTGCATTGTGGGTCATGACGGCTCCATCTTGCTCCGCATCCCATGACCGAAAGAAAACCACAGCATGAGAAACGGAACGGAATGCATTTTGGAGCATTCTGTTCTGTTCAGTTACGTTTTGTCCCCATTGACAGTGATTGGGGACAAAACTGAAGCGTTTATTTACGATATTGAGACCCCATGACGGATCTCAATACCGGAAAATAGAAATGCTAGTGTGAAAGTAGCCTTGCCCATGTAATAATTATTCTGGAGTACCTTTTGTTAAAACTTGACATTCTGCTGTTCCTATGTTGTTCCTCTTAGAAATGGGTTTGTAAATGGCCAGTTGGATGCTGCCATTGCCCTGGTTAAAGGGATATGTCCATGCAATGAAAAATCTCCAATCACTGTTGACGGTGTTAGGGTATTACCTTATTGATAAAGAGAATGGTAATACTAGTTACCAATTTATTCATACATCTCCAGCATCAGCACAAAACAAAGGGTGAGATTTATCAAGATGCCTTCTTGATATCCTCTGCACTGCCAGAGGATGCACCACACCACAAAGGAGATAATAAAAAGTTCTAAAACTAGATGGCCCAACATTTTTATTAGAAGTATACAATACAATTATTTACAAAAAAAAAAAAAGATATATAAAGGGAGCTGACAGGTCCTGCTTAAAGGGAACCTGTCACTGGGATTTTGTGTATAGAGCTGAGGACATGGGTTGCTAGATGGCCGCTAGCACATCCACAATACCCAGTCCCCATAGCTCTGTGTGCTTTTATTGTGTAAAAAAAACAATTTGATACATATGCAAATTAACCTGAGGTGAGTCCTGTCCCTGACAGGACTCATCTCAGGTTCATTTGCATATGTATCAAATCAGTTTTTTTACACAATAAAAGCACACAGAGCTCTGGGGACTGGGTATTGCGGATGTGCTAGCGGCCATCTAGCAACCCATGTTCTCAGCTCTATACACAAAATCCCAGTGACAGGTTCCCTTTAAAGGGGTTGTCTAGCAAGATATGCTTATAGAGGTATTCCCATCTGGGACATTTATGGCATCTCGATAGGGTATGCCATGAATGTCCAGTAGGTATGGGGTTCCATTCCTAGCTTAAGAACGCGGCTCTAAAGTGAATGGTAAGCAAGCTGTGCATGCATAGCCACCCTCCATTCACTGCTATGGGACTTCCAAAAATAGCCAAGCAATTCTATTTTTGGCTGTCCCTTAGCAGTGAATGAAGAGGACGCCACTTGTGCATGGTGTGCTCTCCATTCACTGCGGTGCCCCTTTCTTGAGATCGGAGTGGGTCTCAGGGCTGGCATACCCTATCGACCAAGTTAAGACAACCACTTGGAAACAAAAGAAGCGTTTCTCATCTCGGCGATCCCTCACAACCGTTGTCCCCACACTTACTGGGCCCCACTGATTTCCACTTCTTGTTCTTACTTTGACACACAGGACATGCCCACTGAGCCAATCACTGGGAAGCTATGGCTGATCACTGTGTTGTAGTGCCCTGTAGCATTCCAGCATGTTTATCTTCGACCACTGCGTAAAACTAATGATATTGAATCCTGCCTTTTTTGGGAATCCCTTTTGAAAAAGGGCTGAATTGCATATAATGTGATAAAAAGATATTTGTAACTCCTTTCACTGCTGTTTTTTTCCCCACTGTTTTTGAGTAAATCTTTTTATTCCTGATTTATAGACTTATTATTGTGGATAACAAGAATGTTCATTAGTTTACTATGACGAATACACCCGAGCATATTTCATCATTGTTAAATGGATACCTCATTGGTAAATGTACACCCACACATAATGAGCGTCTCCATGTCCCAGTAATTGTTGCACACTATTGGATAACAATGCTAAATGCCATATATCACAATTCGGTCTCTGACTATGCAGTCATTTCACTTAACACAGGCATAAAAGTAATAATGATAACAAATGTTGTGTATGATGGAGCCGGGGCTTTTCAGTATGACGGATGGTTTATTTTTATTTACTAGATGAAGATTTATTGCATTAGGTTTTAATACCCTATGTTACTCTCACAGCTACTGATTGGGGAGAGGTGCAGAACAGATTTTGTCAGTTAAGCCTTGCGGCATGTTGTATGGTAATAAAACATGTTACGTGATTTATGTAGCATAGCGACTGACATTAATAATCAGGTGGCGAATGCTCGAAGGGCAATATTGTCTTCTGAATTTGAAGTATTTTTGCCTGCACTTCCTGATGTCACTTTTTGTGTGATGTCCTTTCAAGTTGCATTTGAAATTTTTACAGTTCTTACAGTTGTGTTGCTCCTAATCAGATTCACTTGTAATGATGGTAGTTAAACTAGACAGGAAGAATGCGTCAGGAATTCACCCCTACCCTTCCCCACCTCGGTAGGTTATCTGCACCATCTGAATGCCGTAAGAAAGTCCCTAAATTCTTCAACTGAGCCTAGCCCCCATGTTCATAACGCACAGCGAACCTAATTTCAGCAAAGTTCCAAAATGAGTTGTCAGTTTTTCGACAAAATGACTTCTAAAATGATCTACGGTTCATTTGCATAAGATGCTACAGAGTTGTGGAAGAAATTGGGGTAATTTTTTTAATCATCCATGCTTCTGCATGTAATTGAGCTATTGTATTATTATGTAATCAAAAAATACTAAGAATGTAGTCAATTACCACCCACAAAAAGTTCATCTGCTTTTGCACAGTGGGATATGCTCCTTTTATGTGTTGATATTTGTATAGTGATGAACTAGTAATATCCAGTGATGGTCAGTTCGCAGTGTTCGCCAGCCATCTTTAGTAAGGTAGACTCACCCGTCCGGCGATGCACAGGTAAGCCCTTACCTGTGCCTGTGATGGGAGCTGGTCTGAAATCAATCCAGTCACCGGGAGCAGGCAGTTCTGAGAACAGCCCGATGAAGGCCCCCGGCAGCTGTTCTCGGAACTGCCTGCTCCCGGTGACTGCATTTGATTTCAGACCGGCTCCCGGCACAGGTAAGGGCTTACCTGTGCATCGCCGGACAGGTGAGTCTACCTAACTAAAGATGGCAGCCCGCATGTGTTCGCTGGCGAACACTGGTAATATCGTTCATAAGGTTGCTTTTAATATATTTATACAACATTAAAGGTGTTTTCCTTATCTTAATAGCCTATCCTCATGATAAGTCATTAATATATGATCAGCGGAGTCTGACACCTCGCACCTCCACCCATCAGCTGTTCCCTGCAGCACTGGCGCTGGAACTAGCACTGTGAATGGAATAGGAAGCACAGCTCCATTCAAAGAGTAGTGGTCGTGCTGGGTAACTGCAGCTCTGCTCCCTTTCACTTCAATGGTAACCGAGCTGCACCCCTCCACAAGTCCGGTGCCGAGGGTAGGGCAACTCAAGTATTTTAAAACTGGATAACCCCATAAAAAAAAAAGACCAGACACATTATTGTCTTTATACAGTACATAAATCAAACTAATGAAGCTTAAAAGATTATTATTGATGGCCTATTCTGAGGATATTTAATCAGTGGATGTTCCCCACCGATCGGCAGAATGAAGGGACCACCTTGCTCCTTTTCATTATTTAAGCAGGTGCTTTTCTGTACATGCGGGTCAAGATCAAGGACGGAGTTGGAGTCCTTATCACCATGTTTGCAGATTAGCTCTCTTTCCAAACGGAAACGAAAGCCGAACCTCTAGTGCCACCAGTTGGAAGGTAACTATCCTATAAGCCAATGCTCGACCTTATTTAACAGGCCTTGAAACATAACTTGGATCATAGCTAAGCCAGTAACTCATCTGCAGCCAGGTGTTTCAACTGTATTGCCCCTCATCAGTGCAGAGCAGAGAGAACTGGGTGAGAGGCCTTTGTCAGGATCTGGGGTTAGTATTTTCTTTATGGAGAGCCCCTAGTAGGCTTATAGGCAAGGCAGTGCAAATTATTTTTTTTTCCAAAAAAGAAAAGAAAACTTAGCACCTAATGCCACCATTTGACTTTGAAAAAGTTCACTGCCTTTGTGCAAATCTACTCTATATATTGGCTATAAATGATCAATTTTAATGCACATAACGCAGCCTGTTTGAAACATCCAGCCACACGATAAGTATCATTTGTGTGCTACAGTTATGGATCTCAAGAGCCCTTTTCTTGGTTATGTGCTCTGAATTTAATCTGCTTCTTAACACTTCCAGAGAATGTGCCAGGAAGCTGATTTGGTTGGTTGCCATGGTTAGGTATCCTCCCGCCTGATCTCCTGAGAGCTGCATTTCTGTAAACGGTGAATGCTTTCTGGTTTATCACTGTAACAAGTGGTAGTTAGCTTCATTTTCTCTGCTGGCAGACCAGTCTAGTTTGTATTTTTAGCTTGACTCTCACAGATCTATAGATTTTTTTATTTCTATACCAGCGCTTTTCTATTCCGTCTAAGAAGGATTTGTGTACGCACTGCCCTTATTATCCTCTCTAACGTGCAGTACTGCAGCACAAAAACACCTTACACTTATCTTGCAACCATTGAAGCGGAGAAGGGTAAATTGCTATTAACCGTGATGCTTCTTTTATGGGATAACATTAGCTTTCTTTGAACGTTTTAAGTGAAGCTCTGGTGTTAAGAATATATCAGCATATACAGAGTTATTAAATGAAACCAAACTGACTGTAGAGAAAGCATTTGAGCCATCTACAATATGTTTGTCTGAACAATGTTAGCTGCTGTTAGACCTAAATTACCCTTATGGGCCACTGCAGTTATACTAGGACTTTAATACAGTGTCTCTTCAAAGGGGTTAGGCCATGATTCATTTTAAAAATTAAAATCAGACATTATGTAGCACTTGACAAAGTGTTGCTAATAAAGCTGGAACCAGCCCTGTACCTGACATGAGCCCAGAGATCTGCACATGCACTGCTTCAATTGCTCTGCTAGTTTATCTTTAGCCTGGCAGCTCAGGGGGTGCGTCCTTTCTGCTGTAGCTCTTTCCATGTACCTGCCACAGCTTCTAACACAACATATGGCTGGTGGCAGTTGAAGATTTAAACTGAGCATGTTCGACCAGCTTAGTGAGATGGACCAAAAAAATTAAGATAATAGCAAACAGCAGGTGGCGCTATACAGATACATTTTATTAAATAACTCAGTGGCTATACAAAATTTTTAATTACATGCAGTTACAAAAGTATTCAGATCCAGGTCCTGATTTGAAAAATGTAGGATATGTTTTCGTGACGCAACCCCTTTAAGGACATCCATTTTTATTAATGTAAGAATATCAGCATCAGATTGTTGGGGTTCTGGGTGTCGGACTCTCACTGATCAGCTGTTCTCAGCGAGCTCCGGAATAAGAATGGATGGATCCAGACATTTGCTTGTTCATCAGCTGCTCGTTTTATATGGGCCAGTTAGAGGAACAAGCGTTAGTATCCCTGATAATTGGCCCTAAATCGTGCAGTCTAATAGGGCCTTAACCCCTTCATGCATTATCACGTCCATTTATGTGATAATGTGTGAGGGCTTGTATGAAACCGGCTGCTGGTAACAATAGCGAATCAGATTTTCTTTTCATTACGGCGTTCACAGTACAGGATAAATACCTTTTTATTTTTTAATACTTTGGGTATTCTGGGATGTGGCGATGCCTATGATTGTTTTTTAATTTTTTTAATTTTCATTATTGGGAAAGGGGATGATTAGAATTTTTCCATTTTATATTTTTAAATACAAGGTTATTAGATTGCTTCTCCCTTAAATTGCAATGAATTGCTACCTGCAGGGCTCCATAGAAACTACAACTGCAATAGCATGGGTTTCTTCAGAGAGAACCAGGCTATTGCAGACAATGAACGGCTTCCCCAATCCCTGCACAGGGGAGCCACAGTTCCCGGGGAAAGCCTAGGTAGATGCTGTGGCCACAATTGAGTACAGCATCAGAACGGTTAAATGTCCTGCGTTTGGCGTTATCGCCGATCGCAGACATTAGTCCCTGGTATGTGCTGTTTAAAACAGCAGAAATCCATCAGCCCTTGCGAGCGGGCACCATCTTTGATGACCTGACTCCCGCCTTCCATGAGCGGCGACAGTCGGAAAGGGGTTAAATCTTCAGAGTGTCAATTTATACTGCAGATTTTCAGATTTCACCCTTTCCACTGCAAAGAACGAAGTCTGCATTTAAATGTCAGTGTCAAAAATGCTGCAGATTTTCTGCTGCTGAAAATCCTTGGCTAATCATTCACGTGTGGACAGAGCCTAAATCTCTTATGTCACTACAGTGTTTCAAGAAGGAAACCATTCCTGAAAAATAAAACTGAATCTGAGGCCTCATGCACACAGCAGCCATGTCTACTTGTAAGTAGTCAGCAGCAATATGTGAAGCTGCAGTTCAGTCTACCATTACTGACTCCAAGCTGTATTTCTTGTCATTGTATTATAATCACCTGGCTCTTCGTACATGTGGAGGTCACATTCCGTGTGGGATAGTAGGTCAGAGAACAGGAACAGTGGTTGCCGTCTATTTACAGTCCTAATATCCTATTGAGAATATACGTAGGGGATGAAATAGGCACAGAAGCACTTCTGACCGTATGCCCACTCCTCCTTGTCTTCCAAGACTTGTGCATTGATTGTATCGCATTGAAGAGATGTAATCTATCTCCATAGCTGCCGCAGCGTCGTATGCTTTGCATGAAAAATACAGATGGCACAGTAAGTAGCATTGCAAGTTGAGCTGTTACTCATCCAAAAATCACCCAGCTGGAGACTTTCTCTGAAGAATTTGCCATATAATTGTCTGAATACATAAAACCTGGATGCTTGGGATTCGGGAAGAATGTGAAGAGCATTTGAATTTAGACTTCTGGCAGTCAATGACCTTTTATGTTCTCAACTGTGAAATTGCAATTTATTATTTCATAATTATCATGTAGGACATTTGCTATTTTGCAAAGTGCTTGTAGACTGCAGCGAGGCACAGGAAAAAGTGGTCCTTTTTACTTATTTGAATTTTTCCCATTTTTGTGTGCCTTTTGTAGAATGCATAGCCGCTGGGAAACCTATTTCTTTGCATATTTGCAGTACATTCATTAATATTAGATTACTTGGCTGTACTTTATTGAACTTTATAAAGCAGAATAAATAAAATGCGTCAGTGCAAATGTCATTGTGTAAGGTCATGTTTCATCATGAATATTTACATGTATTGACATGCATAAATGAGGATCTCTGAAACAGATAATAGTCAGACGTTTATTTAGTTTACACGTAATGGCCATGGGGCTGTAGTGTTCCGGATGGCAAAACCGTAGCAGTTTGTAGTGAATATCTTAGATTTCTGTGCAAGAACAGTTCAAGCACATGTTTTTTGTTTTTTTTGTGTGCTTCACATGAACTTGCCCAGAAACCACGGCAGTTTGTGGCAAACGGTAATGTGCCACATGGCGTAGCAGAACCACAGTGGTTTGCTGCGCTACCCAGATCACAACAACGCAGCAGCCCTCTAAGGCTAGTTTCATACCAGTAGTAAATTCTTCTGGCAGACAGCCTGCCAGATAACATTGTATCCGGCATAGCGAGATACTACCGGACCCCATCAGAGACCATTAACTATAATGGGACTCGGTGGGGATCCGGCCTATTTACAGCATACGTGCCATATTTGGACAGACAAAAACCTCTGCTTACAGCTGTATTTGTCAAGCCAAATCCCAGCACTAATGCTGAAAACAAACCAGATCCCCGCCAAGCCCCATTATAATCAGTGGTGCCTGACGGTGCTATGCCGGATACGATGTCCAATAGGCTGTTCCGGAAGAATTTACCTCTAGTGTGAAACTAGACCAAGTGGAAAACTGGCCTTAAAGAGTATTTGTTGGCGGGCTTTCTTGACTATATCTTCTTCTTTTTTTTTTTTTTTAGCTAAAACTTCTGTTGCCAAGATGTAGCTGGGTCTACAGTCTGGCATTGTTAGCACAGATTGGACAGTATGTAGGGTAACACAACCAAACTGGTAGCACCAAGTTGACAATGTATTTATAGGGGGAGTAACAGAGGAAAGACAGAGCGCAGAGTTCTAGGAAAAGATGCTCTATTTATTTTTATTTTTTTTATTGAGGAATAAAAGTATTTAGTAAAACAGATAAATAAGTAGAGCTGAGAAGTCCTCTTTAAGGCTAGGTCTACACGACGACATTTGTTGCGCAACAATTTTTATAATGGTAGTCTATGGTGTCGCACTGCAACATGCGACATACTGCGACGCGACAGTCGCAAAAAATCCATTCAAGATGGATTTTTCTGCAACTGTAGCGTCGCAGTCGCAGCATGTTGCATGTTGCAGTGCAACACCATAGAGTATCATTATAAAAATTGTCGCGCGACATTGGTGCAACAAAATGTTGCAGTGTAGTTGTGCCCTATCTGTCGCGCGACAAATGTCGTTGTGTAGACCTAGCCTAAGGCTTATATGGGTTATCTAGGCTCCTACTATTGGTGACCTTTCCTTAGGATAGGTCATCAATAACCAATTAGTGGGAGTCCGACACCCTGCACCCAAACTAATCAGCTGTTCTCTGCAGCCACCTATCATTCTGAACGGAGCCAGAAGCACCGCGCAATTCAAAGTGTAGTGGCCGTGGCAGGTTACTGCAGCGCATCTCCCAGTTACTTGAATGTGATCAAAGCTGCAGTAACCTGGCAGCGCCACTCCACTTTGAATGGACCTGTCTGTCTTCCGTGCTTCCAGCTCTGTTTTGCCAATAGTGTAAAACTCTGGCTACATACCTGTGTTATTCATTTCTGCCGTCCGAGGTTATGCAGAGTACAATCGTCTATTGTGGACTGGTCATCTCATCTGCATATATTAACTCCTGGTGACCACAGCTGATATACCTTACACGTATAAACCTTATGGTTACCAAGTCAAGAACTGACTGACAGCTAGAATAAGAAGACTACACTGATCAAGTTTAAAATAGAATAAGCATGTGACTGGCTGGCTTCCTTTAGGGCTTGATCAGACGGCTGTATGCTGTCTGCAAAAATGCGGATCTGTTTTTTGCGGACAGTTCAGCATGTCCGAAAAAAAAAAAAGAAAAAGCTGATTACATTCAGTTTTTTTGCAGATCCATAGACTTCAATGAGTCAATGTCCTGATTTTCATTGACAAGTATAGGACATGTTTCATTTGTTTTGCTGATCCGTGGAATGGAAGAAAAGGGCCCCATGGAATGGAATGGGTCTGCATCTAATCCGCAAAACAAACGGATCTGCATTTTTACAGACAGCATACGGCCGTCTAAGTGAGCCCTTAAAGTGTAACTGTTGTTTTGAGTCTACTTAGCAGAGCTGTAACTGAGCGCCACTAAAAAGAGTTGGTCTTCAGCGTTCTACTGAGCGCTGAAGACTTTGTATAACAAGTCAGGCAGGGTGATGGGCAGTGGGGTAGTGACAAGTTCCAGGCTGGAAGCCTCTGTATGTTACACACTGGTGTCTTCAGCGCTCAGTAAAACACTGAAGTCAAACTAATCCGTTATGATACATTCCACGCCGTTAAGGTTTGTGCATCCATTTCATGGCTGTCTATCCATTTCTAGAGACCGTTTTGCATCCATTTTTAAAGGCTGTTAAAAAAAAGGGCCGTTAAAAACTCACGGTTTACATAGCTTCCCTGCACATGAAATGGCCCCCATATTGCGGGAATTGGACCAGTCATCGGGAATGGACATTCATATGATCATTTGTTTCTGATAATCTGTCCAATGGTCTACCATTGTAAACAGGCTTTTAGTTCTTCTATCCAGACCAGATGAGTTGTTATACACAGATCTACCCATAACAACAACAAGGGAATGTGTTAGGCTACTTTCACACTAGCGTTCGGGGCTCCGCTTGTGAGCTCCGTTTGAAGGGGCTCACAAGCGGCCCCGAACGCATCCGTCCAGCCCTAATGCATTCTGAGTGGAGGCGGATCCGCTCAGAATGCATCAGTCTGGCGGCGTTCAGCCTCCGCTCCACTCAGCAGGCGGACACCTGAACGCTGCTTGCAGCGTTCGGGTGTCCGCCTGGCCGCGCGGAGGCAAGCGGATCCGTCCAGACTTACAATGTAAGTCAATGGGGACGGATCCGTTTGAAGATGACACTATATGGCTCAATCTTCAAACGGATCCGCCCCATTGACTTTCAATGTAAAGTCTGGACGGATCCGTTCAGGCTACTTTCACACTTAGAAATTTTTCTAAGTTATAATGCAGACGGATCCGTTCTGAACGGATACAAACGTCTGCATTATAGGAGCGGGTCCGTCTGATGAAACATCAGACGGACCCGCTCTGAACGCTAGTGTGAAAGTAGCCATATTCTGATAAACAGGTCATCATTTTAGTGGTGAAACTGCTTTAGGCCTCTTTCACACTTGCGTTGTCCGGATCCGTCGTGTACTCCATTTGCCGGAGGTGCCCGCCGGATCCGTAACACCGCAAGTGAACTGAAAGCATTTAAAGACGGATCCGTCTTCAAAATGCGTTCAGTGTTACTATGGCAGCCAGGACGCTATTAAAGTCCTGGTTGCCGTAGTAGTAGTGGGGAGCGGGGGAGCAGTATACTTACAGTCCGTGCGGCTCCCGGGGCGCTCCAGAATGACATCAGAGCGCCCCATGCGCATGGATGACGTGATCCATGCGATCACGTCATCCATGCGCGTGGGGCGCCCTGACATCTCTCTGAAGCGCCCCGGGAGCCGCACGGACTGTAAGTATACTGCCACCCCGCTCCCCACTACACTTTACCATGGCAAACAGGACTTTAGCGTCCCGGCAGCCATGGTAACCATTCAGAAAAAGCTAAACGTCGGATCCGGTAATGCGCCGAAACGACGTTTAGCTTAAGACCTTTCAATGGGCATTAATTCCGGATCCGGCCTTGCGGCAAGTGTTCAGGATTTTTGGCCGGAGCAAAAAGCGCAGCATGCTGCGGTATTTTCTCCGGCCAAAAAACGTTCTGGTCCGGAACTGAAGACATCCTGATGCATCCTGAACGGATTTCTCTCCATTCAGAATGCATGGGGATATTCCTGATCAGGATTCTTCCGGCATAGAGCCCCGACGATGGAACTCTATGCCGGAACAGAACAACGCAAGTGTGAAAGAGCCCTAATGTGTGATTTTGTTGCACTTGTGTCTGTTTGTATATAGCGATTAATTTTTATAGTTGACTGTTTTGAAACGTTCCATATTCTCCTGTTTTTAAATGTCTGACATCATTAGCTTGTACAGACCTGTGATGGTATTAGAAGAATTTCCTAATAAATGAAGATAAGGTCTGGACATGATGTGGGTAAACCTGTCTTACAGTATGCATGTGAAGGATGTTTTTATTTACGGTACTTTGTACTCTAACCTATGTACTGTACTCTTGTGTCTGCAGTACGCAGCCCTGCAGGGTGAGCGAATGTGAGGTCACAGGGGTAGTTAAGAAACCGAGGGTTGCTCTTGGTACTCGCAGTTTTTATATACTCTGGGCAGGCGTACAGCAGTGATGGAGAGGCTGGCACATGGATCCTCTGGGGCACTCTCTGTGTGTAGGGACCAGGCCAGGTGGTAGGTGAGGTGCCCTGGGTGTTGCAGATTTAGTGTGCCTGTGGCAAGATCCCTTAAAGTTCGTGACGCCAGTGCCGGTAACGGTGGCACACCGATTTGTTGTAGGAATAATTGAGGTACACAAAGTTGTAGTGAACCAGAACTTCTTTTTACTGAACAGTCCAACTATGTACAGCTTTCAGTTAGTTCCACATGTAAAATGTTGGTAACAGGTAGGCTTCATATCAATGGCAGGCAAAGTCTTTGCAAGATACTCAGAGGGAATAACACTTACAGATCAGGCTGCGCTTTTCCTCAGTTCCTGTCTGTCTTCCTCCAAGGCCCGTATGCCCTATAGCTGGCTTTATCCTTGGGTAGGGAAAACTGCCTCTGTTATAAATCCCCTTGCTGTAAATATCCTTCTGCCCTTCAGCTTTCTACTTGGCTGGAATACAGTGGCTCTGCTCTGTACTTTTTAAGGTGCTAGATATCTTCAGGAGGCAAACCCTTCTCCTGGAATAACTTCTGAGCTTGTCTGGCTCAGGAACTTCAGGCAGGCTGGACTGAGCTACTTAGCCTCCTGGATTAAACTGCACTCCCTCTTTCCTGTCTGGGCCAAACTATATATACTAGGGGGTTCCCTAGCTCCTTCTACAGCTTGGGAGAAACTACACCCCTAACAGGCCTGGTACACAGGAATTAACATGGCATTACAATGCAATACAAAACACCATTCTCCCACAGGAGGTGGGAGCAACATAACCCTTAGTAGTGCCCACCTTTACGTAGTGGGACACTACATGTCTTATAAAACATATGCAGTAAATACTAAGAGGTTTAATTATTATGCTGAAATACACCTAAATTAGGAGTATCTCAGACACAGATGGCGGCGCAACGCTATCTGCGACTTCGCCCTGCTCACACTAGGTCTAAAATAGTGGGCGGGGAAGGGGACAGGCTGGCAGGCCCGTCTCATTTATCATTTTCTAAGCCTGTTTTAGGATACTTTCACACTAGCGTGAATATTTTCCGATATTGAGATCCCTCATAGGGTCTCAATACTGGAAAAAAACGCTTCCGTTTTGTCAGCATTCATTGTCAATAGGGACAAAACTGAACTGAAGGGAACTGAGTGCACCAGAATGCATTCCGTTCCGTTTCATTGCGTTCCAATGACGCACACAAAAGAGCAAGCAGCGTTTCTGAATACATCCTGGGAAACTGATCAAGACAGATCTGTCATGACTCACAATGTGCTCTGCACCACATCGCAGACAGACAAACGCTGCTTGCGCAATGTGAAAGCGCAAATGTGAAAGTAGCCTTACATGTGCTAAGACAGAGTTACAAAATTAATAAATATACTTCAGTTATCCAAGGGGCCTCGATCTCAAGATTTCTGCTGTGGCCCCGGCACCTCCACTTCTGGTGCGTGCTTGACTCAGGGCGGCATTTCCTGTGTTGGGACTGAAGAGGAAGCCAAGATTGGCCCCTACTCTGTTACATCCGAGTACGAGGCTGAGCTACAATCCTGATCAAAAGTTTAAGACCACTTGAAAAATGGCAAACAATCATATTTAGCATGGCTGGATCTTAACAAAGTTCCAAGTAGAGCTTCAACATGCAACAAGAAGAAATGGGAGTGAGACAAAACATTTTTTGAGCATTCAATTTAATGAAAACAACGAATAAACCGAAACAGGCTGTTTTTCAGCTGATCAAAAGTTTAGGACCACACCTCCCAAAAAAAAATAACCCCCCCCCCCCCAAACAGAAATCCAATTTCCAAACATGAACTCAGTAATGAGTAGTTTATCACTTTAAAAATTTGTTTCGCCATGCTTGATGCAAGCGTTTCCATGAGGTGAGTGGGAACATTTTTCCAAGTGGTGAAGACAGCCGCACGAAGGCCATCTACTGTCTGGAACTGTTGTCCATTTTTGTAAACTTCCCTTGCCATCCATCCCCAAAGGTTCTCAATTGGATTTAGATCGGGGAACACGCAGGATGGGCCAAAAGAGTGATGCTATTCTCCTGGAAGAAGTCCCTTGTCCTGCGGGCATTGTGTACTGTAGCGTTGTCCTGTTGAAAAACTCAGTCGTTACCACACAGACGAGGGCCCTCAGTCATGAGGAATGCTCTCTGCAACATCTGGACATAGCCAGCGGCCGTTTGACGCCCCTGCACTTCCTGAAGCTCCATTGTTCCACTGAAGGAAAAAGCACCCCAGACCATTATGGCGCCCCCTCCACTGTGGCGCGTAGAAAACATCTCAGGTGGGATCTGCTTGTCATGCCAGTAACCTTGGAAACCATCAGGACCATCAAGGTTAAATTTTTTCTCATCCGAGAATAAAACTTTCTTCCACCTTTGAATGTCCCATGTTTGGTGCTCTCTTGCAAAGTCCAAACGAGCAGTTCTGTGGCGTTCAAGGAGACGAGGTCTTTGAAGACGTTTTTTGTTTTTGAAGCCCTTCAGTCTCAGATGCCTTTTGATGGTTATGGGGCTGCAGTCAGCACCAGTAAGGGCCTTAATTTGGGTCGAGGATTGTCCAGTGTCTTGACGGACAGCCAATTGGATCCTCCGGCTGATGACATTTTTTTCTGGTCTTCCACTTGACTTTTTTGTTCCATAACCCTGAGGATCATTTAAGAAATTCGAAATGATCTTACTGCGTCTCACCTCAGCAGCGATGGCGCGCTGCGAGAGACCCTGCTTATGCAGTTCAACAACCCGACCGCGTTCAAAAAGGGAGTTTTTTTGCCTTTGCCATCACAACGTGTGACTACCTGATAGAAAATAACCATGAATCCACATCTTTGCACAGATTTGGCCTTTTAAAAGCATGTGGTCTAAAATTTTGATCAGCTGAAAAACAGCCTGTTTCAGTTTAATCGTTATTTTCAATTAATTGAATGCTCAAAAAATGTTTTGTCTCACTCCCATTTCTTCTTGTTGCATGTTGAAGCTCTACTTGGAACCTTGTACAATGTAAAATATGATTTTTTTGCCATTTTTCATAAGGGGTTATCCCATGATTAATATAAAAAATAAAATAATAATCATATAGTAATGATATCATTATAGTACATGACAATCTTTTTCTAACAAACTTCGAACCAGCCCTGTACCTCATATGGATCAGAGATCTCCCTATTCGTGTCACCAGTTGTTTTGCTAGATTTATTTCAAGCTGGAGACTTGGGGGCATGTGCACTTTCTCAAGGAGTGTGTCCTGTCTACTGCAGGTGGCGGCAGTTGAAGGATGGACCTGAGCACGTGCTTCCATCTCAATGATCAGGACAGAGAAATTAGCAAATGAGCAAACAGCAGGTGGCGCTATAGTGATAGATTTTAGTGAATAACTCAGTGGCTATATAACATTTTTAATGACATGCAATAACAAAAATATTCAGATCCAGATGCTGGTTTGAAAATTGTAGAATATTTTACCTGGGACAACCTCTTTAAGTAAAAAGTTAAAAAATAAATAAAAAAATAGATCCTAAGTCTGCCGATCATATATTGTAGGACAATAGGAGGTCTCCATGGTCCATTTCCATCAATGCATTAGTTTAGTATCCTTGCGTGATTTAGTGGATTAGTAGTAGTAACCAATTATTAGAATACAACAGTCACAGAATGCACACAGATTTGCGTTCACATTTAGTGATCCTATGTGATGGAGAGTACCCTATAATAACGTACCCACTCAGTGTACATAAACATACACAAACAAAGGATAAACTGAGACTAGACGGGTATAGTGGCAAAATATACATAGACTTTATTAGACAATACATAAAAAAAATTACTATATGTGATGTATCACATCAGATAAAAAGGTGGACTTCACCTGAGGGGACATAACATAGTTACATAACAATTAAGGGAAGAGGGCAGTGAGGCTACCAAAAAGCTAAGACGTACAACAAACGCACTGACGTATACGGATGTCACACACAATTGTCACAAATGTCCAGACAAAGTGCAGATGTATATCTCCAAACAAATATAAATATATACGTACGTACGTGTATAGGACAAGACCTGTTTTATATGTTAGAGATGTCACAAGTGTCCAAAATTATGCTGGTATACACGTGTATATCTCCACATAAGAGGCTGCCAGTGCACCAAAGACAAAAATCCCAACTCGAGACATACACGTGTATAGCAACTGATCACTCAAATGGTCCCATCCACTTGTGATACAGACAAATGTTCAAACCTCAGCAAAAAAGTACGTATGTGCATAGTATCATCTATCACAAAAATAGAGAACCAAGTCCTATAGACATGTGTGAACATATATGCATATATCACCTTGAAGGCAAATAAGGTTACTGCCAGTGCCCTGAAATAGAACCATGTATAGAGGCATATACATATACAAGAATATACAGGAATCGATCACCTAGATAACTGCGTCCACCATGTGAAATCAGAGATCACAGAGATCAACCCCTGCAGCATACACAAAGTAACTGAATTATATCACAAAGACATTGGTTTATAAAGCAAAAGTTAGCCTCACGCTATGAAATTACATACCCATAAAATGAAAGACTGTCCAACTCAGGAGAGCCACGTCCCCCGACGCGCGTTTCGGCTGGAATGCCTTCTTTGTGATATAATGTCTTTGTGATATAATTCAGTTACTTTGTGTATGTTGCAGGGGTTGATCTCTGTGACCTCTGACTTCACTTGGTGGACGCAGTTATCTAGGTGATCGATTCCTGTATATTCTGGTATATGTATATGCCTCTATACATGGTTCTTTTTCAGGGCACTGTCAGTAACCTTATTTGCCTTCAAGGTGATCTATGCATATATGTTCACACATGTGTATAGGACTTGGTTCTCTATTTTTGTGATAGATGAACCTATGCACATACGCACTTTTTTGCTGAGGTTTAAACATTTGTCTGTATCACAAGTGGATGGGACCATTTGAGTGATCAGTTGCTATACACGTGTATGTCTCGAGTTGGGATTTTTGTCTTTAGGGCACTGGCAGCCTCTTATGTGGAGATATACACGTGTATACCAGCATAATTTTGGACACTTGCGAAATCTCTAACATATAAAACAGGTCTTGTCCTATATACGTATATATATATATATATATATATATATATATATATATATATAATGTTTGGAGATATACAGTAGGTGAACCCGATTTTGTGTCAATCTCGCTCTCTTTCTCGGCGAGATTGAGCACCTACGAGCCCCATCGCGGGAGCCAGCGCCGAGCTGGCTTGCCGCGATGGAGACAGAGCCGTCATAGAAGCGACGGGAGATCCGACTTGGATTCCCGCCAATTTATTCACGTGTGCGGCATTTGTTATGAATCCTGAGGGGGAAGTCCCCGCCGGATTTTAAATAAAAATCCGGCCTGGGTCCCCCCCTCAGGAGCATACCGGGCCCTTAGGTCTGTTATGGGTTGTAAGGAGAGCCCCCCCTACGCCGAAAAAAACGGCGTAGGGGGTCCCCCTACAATCCATACCAGACCCGTATCCAAAGCACGCTACCCCGGCCAGCCAGGAAGGGAGTGGGGACGAGCGAGCGCCCCCCCCCCCCTCCTGAGCCGTACCAGGCTGCATGCCCTCAACATGGGGGGGTTGGGTGCTCTGGGGCAGGGGGCGCACTGCGGCCCCCCCACCTCAGAGCACCCTGTCCCCATGTTGATGAGGACAGGGCCCCTTCCCGACAACCCTGGCCGTTGGTTGTCGGGGTATGCGGGCGGGAGGCTTATCGGAATCTGGGAGCCCCCTTTAATAAGGGGGCCCCCAGATACCGGCCCCCCACCCTAAGTGAATGAGTATGGGGTACATCGTACCCCTACCCATTCACCTGCAAGAAAAGTGGTAAAAACACAAATAAACCACACAGTGTATTAAAATATTTTATTTTTCTGCTCCGGAGGCCGCCCCCTGTCTTCTTTATTAGCTCTTTTACCAGGGGGGGGCTCTTCTTCTTCCGCTATCCCGACGGGTCTTCTCCGCTATCCGGGGGGTCTTCTCAACTCTCCGGGGTTCTCCTTCTGTCTTCTCCGCTATCCGGGGGGGTCTTCTCAACTCTCCGGGGTTCTCCTTCTGTCTTCTCCGCTATCCGGGGGGGTCTTCTCAACTCTCCGGGGTTCTCCTTCTGTCTTCTCCTTCTGTCTTGTTGACTCGGCGCACCCCGGTTCTTCGTCTCACGAGACGTCTCGCGAGACGAAGAACCGGGGTGTGCCGAGTCTCGCGAGACGAAGAACCGGGGTGCGCCGAGTCAACAAGACAGAAGGAGAACCCCGGAGAGTTGAGAAGACCCCCCCGGATAGCGGAGAAGACAGAAGGAGAACCCCGGAGAGTTGAGAAGACCCCCCCGGATAGCGGAGAAGACAGAAGGAGAACCCCGGAGAGTTGAGAAGACCCCCCGGATAGCGGAGAAGACCCGTCGGGATAGCGGAAGAAGAAGAGCCCCCCCCCCTGGTAAAAGAGCTAATAAAGAAGACAGGGGGCGGCCTCCGGAGCAGAAAAATTAAATATTTTAATACACTGTGTGGTTTATTTGTGTTTTTACCACTTTTCTTGCAGGTGAATGGGTAGGGGTACGATGTACCCCATACTCATTCACTTAGGGTGGGGGGCCGGTATCTGGGGGCCCCCTTATTAAAGGGGGCTCCCAGATTCCGATAAGCCTCCCGCCCGCATACCCCGACAACCAACGGCCAGGGTTGTCGGGAAGGGGCCCTGTCCTCATCAACATGGGGACAGGGTGCTCTGAGGTGGGGGGGCCGCAGTGCGCCCCCTGCCCCAGAGCACCCAACCCCCCCATGTTGAGGGCATGCAGCCTGGTACGGCTCAGGAGGGGGGGGGGGGCGCTCGCTCGTCCCCACTCCCTTCCTGGCTGGCCGGGTAGCGTGCTTTGGATACGTGTCTGGTATGGATTGTAGGGGGACCCCCTACGCCGTTTTTTTCAGCGTAGGGGGGGGCTCTCCTTACAACCCATAACAGACCTAAGGGCCCGGTATGCTCCTGAGGGGGGGACCCAGGCCGGATTTTTATTTAAAATCCGGCGGGGACTTCCCCCTCAGGATTCATAACAAACGCCGCACACGTGTAGAATTGGCGGGAATCCAAGTCGGATCTCCCGTCGCTTCTATGACGCGCTTGCTGGGATGTGCTGTCACTATTCCAGTGAGTGCGAGATCTCGGCACCATGTTGCCGAGTATCAGCGCGACGCTGTCGTGCTAAAAGCACAATCTCACAAACACCTACTGTACACTCACCTAAAGAATTATTAGGAACACCTGTTCTATTTCTCATTAATGCAATTATCTAGTCAACCAATCACATGGCAGTTGCTTCAATGCATTTAGGGGTGTGGTCCTGGTCAAGACAATCTCCTGAACTCCAAACTGAATGTCAGAATGGGAAAGAAAGGTGATTTAAGCAATTTTGAGCGTGGCATGGTTGTTGGTGCCAGACGGGCCGGTCTGAGTATTTCACAATCTGCTCAGTTACTGGGATTTTTACGCACAACCATTTCTAGGGTTTACAAAGAATGGTGTGAAAAGGGAAAAACATCCAGTATGCGGCAGTCCTGTGGGCAAAAATGCCTTGTGGATGCTAGAGGTCAGAGGAGAATGGGTCGACTGATTCAAGCTGATAGAAGAGCAACGTTGACTGAAATAACCACTCATTATAACCGAGGTATGCAGCAAAGCATTTGTGAAGCCACAACATGCACAACCTTGAGACGGATGGGCTACAACAGCAGAAGATCCCACCGGGTGCTACTTATCTCCACTACAAATAGGAAAAAGAGGCTACAATTTGCACGAGCTCACCAAAATTGGACTGTTGAAGACTGGAAAAATGTTGCCTGGTCTGATGAGTCTCGATTTCTGCTGAGACATTCAAATGGTAGAGTCCGAATTTGGCGTAAACAGAATGAGAACATGTATCCATCCTCTGATGGCTACTTCCAGCAGGATAATGCACCATGTCACAAAGCTCGAATCATTTCAAATTGGTTTCTTGAACATGACAATGAGTTCACTGTACTAAAATGGCCCCCACAGTCACCAGATCTCAACCCAATAGAGCATCTTTGGGATGTGGTGGAACGGGAGCTTCGTGCCCTGGATGTGCATCCCTCAAATCTCCATCAACTGCAAGATGCTATCCTATCAATATGGGCCAACATTTCTAAAGAATGCTATCAGCACCTTGTTGAATCGATGCCACATAGAATTAAGGCAGTTCTGAAGGCAAAAGGGGGTCCAACACCGTATTAGTATGATGTTCCTAATAATTCTTTAGGTGAGTGTACATCTGCACTTTGTCTGGACATTTGTGACAATTGTGTGTGACATCCGTATACGTCAGTGCATTTGTTGTACGTCTTAGCTTTTTGGTAGCCTCACTGCCCTCTTCCCTTAATTCTTATGTAACTATGTTATGTCCCCTCAGGTGTAGTCCACCTTTTTATCTGATGTGATATAATAAACTTTTTTATGTATTGTCTAATAAAGTATATGTATATTTTGCTACTATACCCGTCTAGTCTCAGTTTATCCTTTGTGTAGTAGCCAATTATGTAGATTTCGTAACCTTCTTTGATGAGCCTTGATTTACCACTGTAAAGTTAATAGTCCGTTTCCTTGGCATCTATTCTAGAAGTACGGGGATTGTCCCTGGTGATCCCGTGGTATAGTAAAATGAAAGATTGACCCCAATGGCTCAATACAAATCCATCTAGTGTATGATTCATTCCCATGTGTCCAATGCATAACCCTATATCCCTAGCCTATTGAACAGGACATAAACCCTATTCTAGTTTCTGGTGTGAGGGCCCTTGAGACATAATTTTCCACCTAAACCTCAATTTATTAAATGTTTGGAAAGATAGATAAAACATGTAATAGGATTCTGCTGGGTATGAAACAATACAAGGTATTACATTGCCTTTGGGGCTTTTATCAGGCAGTAGAAGAAGTGATAATAAAGTGTGAGTTACCTATTTCCCCTCATGTATATTTATAAGATGCTGGCGTTCTATTTAATACAAAGCATTGCCGTTCTTTTTCCAGTTATTTTTTTTTTGGAAGCCAAGGAGGTGGTGAAATTGTATCTTATGCAAATCAAGAGCGTGTGGACGTTATCCAGGCAGTCTGTTAACCCAGTGGAAAATCTTGCTGTGTTTAGCAAACATTTCTCCTTGAAGACTAATGGCTTATAAGCACCCTCTGTGAAAATTCCTTTCTGGGCACTCTCCTGCTTATTACCACGTGACCATTGTTCAGGGGCATTCTCTCCGTACTGAGTAGATTAGAAACCGGACATTTATAGCCTTGTATATCTGCCAATACAGCGAGTCCTTGCATGATTGGAGAGGTGAGTACAACAGTCTAGTATGTAGAAAATATTTTTATCTTCAAAGAAAGTGTTCTTACCAAGATTTATTATTTGAATTTTTTTCAGTATATTTTTGGATTCACCATATTCTCAGGAGGTGTCTAGTTTCCTTTTTTTTTTTTTTTCATAGGTTTGTACAGCATATATATATTTTTTTACATCTTTGACAACACGTCCAGAAGTACCAAACAGAAAAAATAGCTAAATGTTCTTGGGTCCTAGCTCAAATATTTCTACCTGGAATTGCCAGCCCTAATTACCCCCAAAATTTGTGATCTGATGTAGGAGGTACATAGACACAAAGTGACATAGTATCTTGAGAATGGCCTATTTATTGCCTGGTTCCTAATGGTAAATGGCAAAGCCAATCTTTGGTTCCAGAGGTACAGTTAGGATAGTTTTACAGTAGCGCCTTTCTAATTTCTCTGTCCACCTCCTGAGGTGGACGCACATGCTCAGTTCCATCCTGAGAATGGACACACCCCCCTAAGCTGCCAGTTTTAAATAAATCTAGCAGAAAAATTGGGGCAATGAATGTAGAGACCTCTGGATCCATATGAGGTACAGGACTGGTTCTAGCTTTGTTAGAAAGAGATTGTCATGTGCTATATGATGTCTGAGGATTATTTTTTACATTAATAATAGGATAACCCCTTTAAAAAATAACTTTCCCCCATGCACACTGCACCATTTGATTTAAACCAGTATTATTTATTTGCTGCATAAACATCGTATTTATGATTTTCTTTTACACCAGACAGTGTACATAAAGGTCTTTCATATGAAAGTGAGGGAGAACATTTATAATACAGTGGTCCCTCAAGTTACAATATTAATTGGTTCCAGGACGACCATTGTATGTTGAAACCATTGTAACTTTAGTAATTGGTTCCAAAGCCCAAAAATGTCATCCAAGATAAGAGAAAATGAAGATTTAAGAAAAATAAGCAGATAACTAAGACAGATAAAACATGTCTTTACATATAACAGTCAGGAATGGCTGATAACCAGCAACTAATCCAGCTATTTTACCAGAGAAGTGGCCTGGATTGGTTGGATCTGAGTCTGAGACATTGTATGTGGAGTCTGGTTTCAACTTAAGATGGGTCAGAAAGGACCATTATATGTTGAAAATATTGTATCCTGAGGCCATTGTACCTTGAGGGACCACTGTATTTTCAGTAGCTCTGCTTCTGGTCTATAGAAAGCCTACCGATTATTATCTTCTTCTGCAGCTGTACTCTGTATGCATCTCTCCTCCCATTGCATCAGCTTTGAGCTCCCTGACTTAAATAGTTATTTCTGAAATCTCTTTATCTGCATAGCGGCATCTCCTTACATCAATAAGTAAGGGAGGCTTTGTATGCCTTGTAAGGAGCACAATATAAAAGTGCCATCAGCCACATAGAAGCTGCGGACACTGAACTTTACAGATTGCAACGTTTTGCTTTTTTCTTCCTCCTTATTGTTCATCCTGTTCAGTAATGTATATACCAATACAAAAGAAATACAAATCACACTTTGGTATAGATGAACAAAATAACACAAATGCCGCATATTCTGTTCAAATATGATGATATATATATATATATATATATATATTTTTTTTTTTTTTAAGCGCCATTCATTCCCTGGCGCTGTACATATGAAAAGGGGTATACATACATAATACAGACAATTGCACTAAGCATGAACAAGACAAGTCACAGACTGGTACAGAAGGGGAGAGGGCCCTGCCTGTGAAGGCTTATTACACAATGATAACATAACAAAGCATCATGGAATATGTTGGTGCTACGCAAATAAACATTATTATGATTACCTTTCTGTGGCACCATGATATTCCTGAGCTTTACAATCAGGAGACGCAGTACACATACAAAATGACAATGAACAGTAATGAAAACCAGCAAGCCATAGGGGAAAAGGAGAGGGGACCTTAAAGTGCCTCTGTCAACATGATCTACACTATTAAACCAGACATAGAGCCTGATGGGGTTGATCATGCTGACAGAAAACTATACATTTCTTTCCTTTGTAGCTTGCTTAGTTGTGGAAAAATGAGCACTTTTATCATTATGCAAATCAGCAGTTGGAGCACCAAGGGGCAGGCTGTAATGTTAGAGCACCACTAAAGTTACGCCACCTCGGAATCATTATACTCACCCCTCAGCTTTCATTGACAGGACTAATACCCCTGTGTAATGGTGCCTACTGCTGTGACACACTGATAATCATTGGTGGTCCAGTGCTATATATGCTTTATGGAGTCATTGCTGGCAGTGGAGCAAGTGCTTTGCAGAAAGGACATAATACTTAGCCTTCCATCGTCCCTGCTGCAGCGCTACTCGGCTGTGTGTGAAGCTGCTGGCGTGTCACTCCACCCAGAAGTTGAGATGCCGGCGGCATCGCACTCAGCACCTGCAGATTGCAGTGCATTTTCACGGTGATGGGTTCCTTTTTAGGACTTGACTTGTGCATGTAGAAGAAAAGTTATTAGCTACGCCAGTGCTGGGAAATAATGTAGGTTGAGTTTTTGCAAGCCAGGTTTAAAGTCCTCCGGAGGTACCATATCTATATAGATTTAACATGTAGTAAGTTCAAACATGATTGAGCTTGTAAACCTTCTCGCCAACATAAAGCGGGGTTTCCTTTCTAGTTATATGAGCTCTTCTGCTCCCGGTGGCAAGGCAGAGCAGGGATCAAAGCTTTGCATACAGTGCTCTGTGATCTGTAAATAGCCCTATATATCTACAAGAGGGGAAGAGCAGTTGCTCGTGTTGATTGGCAGGTGTAGGTTTATAGTGAAAGACAAAAATTCAATTTGAATCAAGTTCAAACACAATAATGTTACAGCAATGGCTATCCCAGTGAACCCAGCATTAACAGTGATTGCTATAGAGTCTGTGCAGACCATGTGCACTGGCAGCTGTAGCAATAGACGCTGTCCGACAAAGCCACAAATATATTTGTAACGTGTTCACCAGTAAAAGAAAGTTCGAGGTTCCTCAGTGGTTGATACCTTTAAATGACTAATTGAAAAGATGATGACAGTTTTAAGCTTTCGAGGCTACTTGGGCCTCTTCATCAGGCATCTTTTAAGACAGTATCTGAAGAGTCACATGCTTTTACACCAAAGTACTGATGAAAATCTTAGAACAAGAATGAACTCTCATCGCCACACAATAAAAGAAGAAAGGAAAAATTTGCCTGTACCGAAACACTTCAAACACTTCACTTCAAGTATTGATATTAAAGGGATTGGGAATCTGTCACCTGGTTTGAGCATATTAAGGTGTTACTACTGCCATGTACAATGCGATACTTTATTTCTTGCTGTAGTCTTCATTTTGTGTTTCGTGGTTTCATTAGCGATAAAAATCCACTTTTTATATTATGCAAATGAGTGTCCAATGTGCCCAGAGGGGCGTTATTATCCTTCTCTGGAGCCCAGTAACTCCCCAGTACAGTTCCCAGCCCGTCTTCCTTTAGAGCCCAAGCAGGCCTCTTCCAGCATAAGTAAAAAGGTAGAGAATTGCAGCACACAGTCTCTTTTGTCTGCAATTAGTTGTTTATTTATATTACATCATATAAAGTTCATGATCCAGTTCCGTCATAGGAAATTTACAGTGATCAAATTTGTGAGAGATAGCGACTGGACGTTTCGGCCAATGAAGGCCTTCCTCAGCGGTCTATTATCATGATGTGGCTGCTTATCTGAGCTACTGTAGCGCTGGAATCTTCCAGCATAAGTAACTGCCCACACCCGAACGCTTTGCCGCCGCCCCCCCTCCCCTATGTGAAATCTCACCGTGGACTGCCTGCGCCATGTAGAAGCTCCTGAGGGCAACAGCTTCAAATGTGTCACTGGGCATGCGCCGAGCCCAGTGACAGATTTAAAGTGTCATTTTTTATGGGCCAGATGTTACTTTGAAGTCTATATTGAATTATGAAATTTGCTACAAACAAATTAATATTTTTTTTTTGCTTAGCATTTTTGCAATTCTTGACAAAACACAGCATGCTCCCGGTATGGATTTTTACACTTAGGCATATGTATATGGAAAGTGCATGAAAGAATGTCTGTTTTAGAGTATACAAAAAAAAACGCTAATATATCCACAAAAAAAATTGTAAAAACATTGAGGAAGATTTATTAAGGCCCTGCGCCAGTTTTTTGACGTTGAAAGGTCAAAAATTTTGTCGCAATTGTGAATTTTAGCCTTCTCTGACGGTCTTGTTACTTTGGGCGGGAACTCTGTGGCCAATATTTGCCAGGCTGGAGCATGGACAGAGGAAGATGTGATAAATTTGTCACATCTCCCACTAGTTCAGGACAAATTAAGATTGGCGTACACTAGGGTTGTTTCGGGTATCGAACTTTCGATACCCAATCGACACTCTTCTGCCAGTATCGATTATCAGGATGTTCATTTTTTAGATACTAGACTCTCCTCTTATGGCGCGCTGAGCCCAATGAAGTGAGCAGGCTCTGAAGCTGCCCGCGCCACTGCCACCAATGAATGTGCCGCTATTAATTAAAGCAGGATGCGGGATGTATGAGGGAATACACTGCTGCGCTGTCTGTGCTAGTGAGCTCAGCAAACGGCAGCAGCCTCCTCCTCCTGAGTGTCCTCCCTAGAGTCAAGCAGCCAGCATAGCAGGTGCCTGGCCACTGCACCACCAATGATATTTAACCTTTAATACAAATGCAGGAGGCGGGTGACAGCAGTACCCGCCTCCTCTTTCTGTATTAAAGGTTAATTATCATTGGTGGCACAGTGCGCGCCCCCCTCAGTATTAAAATCATCGGTGGCAGTGGGCACAGGGTCCCCTCCATCGATTACCATCTCAGTCAGGACACTACTGAAGCCCTGGCTGCCATGGTAATCTCCCTGCTGCTGTGTGTACACAGGGCAGTAGGGAGAGTGTGATATCCTTGTGAGGAATATGGATTATTATTTACTGGCAGCCCTGATTGGCTTGTACACAGTCAGTTCCCACCCCCCAGCCATCTGATTGTCAGCTAGCAAGGGAGAAAGCCAAATGGGTCCAGGCTTCAAGGAGGCCCCAGGTGGATAATGTCACACCTCAACCAGCCAGTTTGGAGGCAACCAAATCTGCAGGAAAACCCCCAGCAGGGGGTCTCAGCTCTTGCCCAAGATCAAGGATACCTCACAGACATGTTGGCACCTACATTTCATAAGGAATTATGAATCGCCTGGCCATCGCAGGCGCAAACCGGATACATATTTGTGTCCCGATGGCCACGGTGAACATGCGCATAGGCTTTGTTTAATGGTGGCATGCCAGGGAAGGGAGATATCCATATCTCCCCACAGAAACCCAATAGCGGCACCATGTTTGGACTCTAGTTGAGCCTGAAACCCAGGCGGATTCGTTGGTCCCAGAACCATCTCCCTGTGACCTTCTGGACTGGAGCTATAAACCCTAAAGTGTTTTGTGGGTCATTTGCAGCCAGTCCAGCAGAGGAAGGGGGGTGGACCCCTCCCAAAGGCCGGGAGGGGAGGGGACGGCTACAGGTTAAAAGGCTTGTGCCAGCAAGCGGGCGGGTCTTTCTCTGAAGAAAAGTCACATCGTGTAATGTGTTTAGGGGGACCCAGGAACTAGCTGAGATCACTGCCCTTTATGTGACTACAGCAAAGAACACACCACAACCGAAAGGAACTTTTCATTTTACCCGGTAACTGACTTTTGCTCTGCTTAACCCTGTTGTACCCATATAACCTGTATCTGTAACCTCAGACCACCTGTATATATTCTCTGTGTATATTGTGTTAAATCTAGTGTGCCCTTACGGCGATTAAATATATAATTTAATCTTGTGCTATCTTGTATCTCGATCACTAATCCCCACGTCCGTGTTTTGGCCTAGTTATAAGCTACCGCGGGTTGGTTTCTCACCCTATATAATCCCGTTAGCGGACCGGGCTTATATCAAATGAGAAGCTGGTTGGCAGATACCCGGGCTGAGACAGCGCTGTTTTCGCTGCGGCAGTGAAAAGGCTCTCTGCTTGTTGCCTCTCTGTGCCTGCGTGGACAGGAGGTGTCTGTGTAAACTGTACCAAGCTGACCTTACCTGCTCCTCTGGAGGGTATAACGTCACGTTTTTGGTAACCCATGACCATACCGCGTCTCGTGAGCCCGACGTAGGCGACGTCAAGTGGGTATGTGGTGTAGTATTCGTCACAATCCTATTCACCCTAATAGAGCTCTATTAGGGTGAATAGGACAAGGGATTAAGGCTACGTCTACACAACGACATTTTGTTGCACTAATGTCACGCAACAATTTTTATAATGGCAGTCTATGGTGTCGCAGTGCAACATACTGCGACGCAACAGTCGCAGAAAACCATTCGAGATGGATTTTTCTGCGACTATTGCGTCGCAGTCGCAGCATGTTGCTGTGCGACACCATAGACTGCCATTATAAAAATTGTTGCGTGACATTAGTGCTACAAATGTTGCATTGTAGTTGTGTCCTATCTGTCGCGCGACTTATTGTCGTGTGACAAATGTCGTTTTGTAGACGTAGTCTAAAAGATCCCAGGTTCTAGCCCCTAAGGGCAATAGTTATTAAATAAATAAAGTAAAAAAAACACCAAATTATTAAGTATAAATCCCCCCCCTTTCCCAATTTTATTATAAACAATAAATAAACATTACATATTGCCACGTCTAAAAAGTCCAAACTATTAAAAAATTTACCTTGCCCCCCCCAAAAAAAAATAGGATTGTTCAATTATGGGCCGGACGTTCCATAAAATGCAGAATGCACGCAGCTTTTTTGGTGTTTTATTTTTTTTCGCATGGTATCGAGTATCGCAATACTTTTTTATGGTATGGAAACCGAATCAAAATCTTGGTATCGAAACAACCCTAGCGTACACAATGCTGGTCTTTCTAAATTTCTCCCATGGCATTTTTTTGCATAAAAAAATAAAGTACAGTACAGCACTCAGGAGGTAGACATGCTCGACTGGCCGCTCTGTTCTTGGGGAATGGAGGATCCATTATCATGATTGGTGGACAGGGGATAACGTAACTGGAATACCCCTTTAGGCCCTAATGTTTTTAATGTCTTCATCCTAGAAAATGTATTTATGCAGATCCTTTAGTCTTGTTTTTGAAGCAATGGAAAAGTTTTCAAAATAGTGTCTATAATTTAATGTCCTGTAACTGCTCAGAGAAGTTTACATTTAAGCCACATGGCCATGATTGTAGGTGTTTCAGCAGCCTAGGGCTGGAGTTATTGCAGATTGAACCAGCTATACATAAGGGGTATTTGAAGGAAAACAAATGTGCCTGATCTTGCACACAAAGTGAAAATTAGAAAAAAATGTCTCCTAATGTTGAAAACAGTTTCTCTTCTCCTCTTCTTTATTATGTAAGCTCTGGGCATGTAGAAAAATTTTGGATTTTTAGGTGGCAGGAAAGTGTGAAATAAGACCCATGTAGTGTTTTTGAGCTGTAACGTGCTCTTGTTAGAACAGTTTGTAAGAGGTCGTAACCAGGTCCCCTTACAGCAAATGGGTGATCTTTTTAGTCTCGGTTGGTATGCATGGCTTCCCAATCTAGGATGCTGGAAGGAATCAGGTAGACACAGTTGTAACTTAAACAAGGTATAGTCTCAGGTGCTCCGAGGTTGCACTATCTCGCTTCACAACCACTGAACAGACACTTATCTGTAACGGTATCTCTGCCTTGCAACCCACAAAGTCTCTTACACAATATTGCTTACAGGATGGCTTGTCAATGTTACAGGCCCCAGTTTCTTCCAGGATGCCCGGAATAGGGTGCTTTTTCTACCCCTGAGCCCTGGCTCCAACTCTTCTGTGGTATTTGACTTCTATTGCCCTAGCAATGGTACCCTTCTTTCCTGTAGCAACCAGCTCCACTAAATCCTATAGAAATATACACTGGATTCCAGTCTCCTAGCACTCTTATTCATGCTTCCATTCATGTGCTTTTCCTACAACCAAAGACCTTCCTGTGGACAGGCTCTCCAAGAGCTCAATGCAGCACCAAAATCTCAGATGCTAATTAGGTCAGCTCATCAGAAAGGTTAATCCTTGTGTTATCCAACTGTGGTAGTACAATATGTAATCTCTCACTTCAGTGTATACTTTGCAATGTCCATTACATCCTACCTAACGTATATGACTTTCCTATACCGTCAGTACGTTTTCATGGGCTGCCCATGACGTCATCATTCTGTATTCTTGCCATAGTCTCATACATATCAATGAGTGCCGTGGAACTTTGTGCCTTTTGATTTACTATATGAATGGACACTTGATCTACCCTGATACACTTTGTAAAACTATTAATGTTACAGATGTGAGCTGCTTCTGATTTACAGAGGCTATCCTGAATTAGACACCATTGTAGCGCACACTACCTTTCAATCTGTTAGGTCTGAGTGGTTTTCAGCCTCTCGATGTAAAGAAGTAGGTTTCTGTTCATTGAGAGCAAGCAGAGTCTTTTAAATGGTAAGAAACATAAACAAAACTTAGTCTACTTTCACACTCGCGTTTTGGCTTTCAGTTTGTGAGATCCGTTCAGAGCTCTCACAAGCGGTCCAAAACGGATCAGTTTGCATTCTAATGCATTCTGAATGGAAAAGGATCCGCTCAGAACGCATCAGTTTGGCTCCGTTCCGCCTCCATTCCACTTTGGAGACTGACACCAAAACACTGCTTGCATAAAACTGAGCCAAACGGATCCGTCCTGGCACACAATGTAAGTCAATGGAGACTATCCGTTTTCACTGACAGAATCTGGCAGAGTAGAAAACTGAGCCTTCCCCCATTGACTTTCAATGGTGTTCAAGACAGATCCGTCTTGGCTATGTTAAAGATAATACAAACGGATCCGTTCTAAACGGATGCAGACGGTTGTATTATCTGAATAGATCCGTCCATGACGGATCCGCACAAAACGCGAGAGTGAAAATAGCCTAAGTTGTAGTTTATCTTTGTACAACGATTGAGCTGTATGTGCTGTGGAAAAATACTTCATCCACATTGTGGTTCCTAGTTCTTCCAGATGCATTTTGACCCCTTTTGCATTGCTCAGCTCTTTTCCTTCTGGATGAAAAGCTGGCACTGTTGAGGACGCATGAATCATGGGCAGCATACCTTGACTGGCTACATCTGCTTGAGTTGTAGACATTATAGTTCTAGAAATACACCCTCTGATATGGTAAAACTGTCCATAGCCACATACGTAACAATTTTCCAGGCAAAATGACCAATAACAATTTTTTTTTAACAATCTATATATGATGAAGAATAGAAACTACCTCACATAATGTTGCTCATTGATAGTAGAATTTTATTCAATATACGGCATACAGTCAGGTCCATAAATATTGGGACATGGACACAATTCTAACATTTTTGGCTCTATACACCACCACAATGGATTTTAAATGAAACGAACAAGATGTGCTTTAGCTGCAGACTGTCAGCTTTAATGTGAGGGTATTTACATTCAAATCAGGTGAACAGTGTAGGAATTACAACAGTTTGCATATGTGCCTCCCACTTGTTAAGGGACCAAAAGTAATGGGACAATTGGCTTCTCAGCTGTTCCATGGCCAGGTGTGTGTTATTCCCTCTTTATCCCAATTACAATGAGCAGATAAAAGGTCCAGAGTTAATTTCAAGTGTGCTATTTGCATTTGGAATCTGTTGCTGTCAACTCTCAAGATGAGATCCAAAGAGCTGTCACTGTCAGTGAAGCAAGCCATCATTAGGCTGAAAAAACAAAACAAACCCATCAGAGAGATAGCAAAAACATTAGGCGTGGCCAAAACAACTGTTTGGAACATTCTTAAAAAGAAGGAACGCACCAGTGAGCTCAGCAACACCAAAAGACCCGGAAGACCACGGAAAACAACTGTGGTCGATGACCGAAGAATTATTTCCCTGGTAAAGAAAACACCCTTCACAACAGTTGGCCAGATCAAGAACACTCTCCAGGAGGTAGGTGTATATGTGTCAAAGTCAACAATCAAGAGAAGACTTCACCAGAGTGAATACAGAGGGTTCACCACAAGATGTAAACCATTGGTGAGCCTCAAAAACAGGAAGGCCAGATTAGAGTTTGCCAAACGACATCTAAAAAAGCCTTTACAGTTCTGGAACAGCATCCTATGGACAGATGAGACCAAGATCAACTTGTACCAGAGTGATGGGAAGAGAAGAGTATGGAGAAGGAAAGGAACTGCTCATGATCCTAAGCATACCACCTCATCAGTGAAGCATGGTCGTGGTAGTGTCATGGCACGGGCATGTGTGGCTGCCAATGGAACTGGTTTTCTTGTATTTATTGATTATGTGACTGCTGACAAGAGCAGCAGGATGAATTCTGAAGTGTTTTGGGCAATATTATCTGCTCATATTCAGCCAAATGCTTCAGAACTCATTGGACGGCGCTTCACAGTGCAGATGGACAATGACCCAAAGCATACTGCAAAAGCAACCAAAGAGTTTTTTTAAGGGAAAGAAGTGGAATGTTATGCAATGGCCAAGTCAATCACCTGACCTGAATCCGATTTGAGCATGCATTTCACTTTCTGAAGACAAAACTGAAGGCAAAATGCTCCAAGAACAAGCAGGAACTGAAGACAGTTGCAGTAGAGGCCTAGCAGGGCATCACCAGGGATGAAACCCAGCGTCTGGTGATGTCTGTGCGTTCCAGACTTTAGGCTACAATTGACTGCAAAGGATTTGCAACCAAGTATTAAAAAGTGAAAGTTTGATTTATGATTATTATTCTGTCCGATTACTTTTGGTCTCTTAACAAGTGGGAGGCACACATACAAACTGTTGTAATTCCTACACCGTTCACCTGATTTGGACGTAAATACCCTCAAATTAAAGCTGACAGTCTGCAGTTAAAGCACATCTTGTTCGTTTCATTTCAATTCCATTGTGGTGGTGTATAAAGCCAAAAATGTTAGAATTGTGTCGATGTCCCAATATTTATGGACCTGACTGTAGATCGTGTAACATTTCGGCACGTAGGCCTTCATCAGACACTAGCCGTGAAGAAATAAAGCAGAGAAATGTCAAATTTACAATAACCTTGTGTGAAATATGACACAAGTAAATACATACATGAACAAAAAATCTGATTAAATATGCAAAAATAATAATAATAAACAAGATGGCTACTGAACCAGTTGCCATATGGATTATGTATCTTCTCAACCCGGTTCAAGGACAGATGTCCAAGGATAATCACCTGATATCTATATATAGATGGGTACAGTATCAGGGAAACAAGAGTGTGTCAAATTGGATCGAAAGTACTCACCTCTGCCGCAGGTAAGAAGAAAATAAATTGATACAGGTAGATAGAAGGTGCTGCTTCACAGGTATATGGTGATTAGCTAGTTTAAAAATGGCACCTAATGCTGAAGTTGAGTTGTCCAGCTAAAAACTGGGCGGCTGCATCATGTGATCACCCGGCGTGTGCGTTCCATAGACCTGGAAGTGGTGTCCGTGTGGAACGCCTAATGTAATAAATAATAATGTTGGGTGTAAAGAGCCTATAGAATAAGCCATATGGCAAGAGAGTGGAGGTTTTTGTCCCCTCAGTTCAGACCGCCGGCAAACCATGCCAATGTGTATCAGTCGGCGGAAGTCCGATATAAACTCAGGATGACATGATGCTGGAAAATTGTAGCGAAAGAATGGAAAAACAGGAAAAGAATTAGAATACGAGTAAGACAAGGTAGAGAGGATAGAAGAATAGAAACAAGGTGAAAAATAGGTTAGAATAATGAAGAAAAGGAGAATAAGCAATGAAAAATTAGTGTGAAAATAAAAGTGAGGAGAAAAATAGAAGCGAGGAGAAAATAGAATAAGCCATGGGAAATGAGTATGAAAATGAAAATAATGAAATAATAAAATTAAAATAATAGTAATATAATGGACATTGTAAGGATGTATGTAGAAATAGCGCCTATGGGCAAAGTAGCATATACATAAAATAGCATCACATAAGTGGTGGATGGAAAAAATAATGCAAAAAAATTAATACAAAAATTAAAAATCATTAAAAAAATCAAATGAAAATAAAAAATCTAAATAGATAAAAAGGAGTTAGATGAACATCAAAAATGGAGAAAATAGATCGAAAAAAAAGAAAATGAGAAAAGTACTCAAATAAATAAGAATAAATAAAAATAAATTGTGATAGGGAGAATAAAGAAAAAGGAAAAATAAGAGAAAAGTATGACAGATAGAAAATTACCCAAAGGATACCATAGTGCGGCAGTAGCAGTGGTCCAATGAGGTTAAACGGCCTGTGAATTATAAATATTACAGGTTATTTCATTGCATCATATAATAGACATGTATTTCCATAATCTCACAGCAAAGTCTGGATCTCATATTCCCTGTTGAGTCCTTTTGGTGTGAGGCTCTGTAATGTATGGATCCAGTAGGCCTCTCGTATTTTAACAAGACAAAAACACAGAAATGAAGTGGCAATTCTGGAGGAGCTGCTCAGCCCCTGACACTGTGGCGTGTCTATTTATTGGGGGAGCAGCCCCACCGCATGTGGACCGCAATAATCGACTAACCCCAGCAAAATATGCATACAATGGAGGATGTCGACGCGGTCCACATGCACCACAAGAAGCAAACTACACAGAATGTAGCAAATAAACATATGAAACACAGAGAGGAAATGCACCAAACAGAAATGCTACTGACTATACTGGGAAGTCATACATGCAGGTATTAAAAGCTGAGACTTTCGCCAATATGTTCCAGTCAGGAAGATATCGGAGCCCATCAATGCACCACGTCACGGTCACTCAGCATGGCAAAGGGTCCTAGCCGCTACTCTAACTATGGTGTGAACATGGTCTGGGGGTGATATAATTCAGCACACAGCCAAGCCTCCACACAAAGGCCCAGCATGAATACTGTGGTAGTACAATGTGAATGAGGCCAGGCCGTGAGCCACACCTATGCCAGACCATGTGATGGAAGTTACCAGGTGCAACAGAGTGTCCAAACACACTCAAATCTAACAAGACAAAAACACAGAAATGAAGTGGCAATTCTGGAGGAGCTGCTCAGCCCCTGACACTGTGGCGTGTCTATTTATTGGGGGAGCAGCCCCACCGCATGTGGACCGCAATAATCGACTAACCCCAGCAAAATATGCATACAATGGAGGATGTCGACGCGGTCCACATGCACCACAAGAAGCAAACTACACAGAATGTAGCAAATAAACATATGAAACACAGAGAGGAAATGCACCAAACAGAAATGCTACTGACTATACTGGGAAGTCATACATGCAGGTATTAAAAGCTGAGACTTTCGCCAATATGTTCCAGTCAGGAAGATATCGGAGCCCATCAATGCACCACGTCACGGTCACTCAGCATGGCAAAGGGTCCTAGCCGCTACTCTAACTATGGTGTGAACATGGTCTGGGGGTGATATAATTCAGCACACAGCCAAGCCTCCACACAAAGGCCCAGCATGAATACTGTGGTAGTACAATGTGAATGAGGCCAGGCCGTCAGCCACACCTATGCCAGACCATGTGATGGAAGTTACCAGGTGCAACAGAGTGTCCAAACACACTCAAATCTAACAAGACAAAAACACAGAAATGAAGTGGCAATTCTGGAGGAGCTGCTCAGCCCCTGACACTGTGGCGTGTCTATTTATTGGGGGAGCAGCCCCACCGCATGTGGACCGCAATAATCGACTAACCCCAGCAAAATATGCATACAATGGAGGATGTCGACGCGGTCCACATGCACCACAAGAAGCAAACTACACAGAATGTAGCAAATAAACATATGAAACACAGAGAGGAAATGCACCAAACAGAAATGCTACTGACTATACTGGGAAGTCATACATGCAGGTATTAAAAGCTGAGACTTTCGCCAATATGTTCCAGTCAGGAAGATATCGGAGCCCATCAATGCACCACGTCACGGTCACTCAGCATGGCAAAGGGTCCTAGCCGCTACTCTAACTATGGTGTGAACATGGTCTGGGGGTGATATAATTCAGCACACAGCCAAGCCTCCACACAAAGGCCCAGCATGAATACTGTGGTAGTACAATGTGAATGAGGCCAGGCCGTGAGCCACACCTATGCCAGACCATGTGATGGAAGTTACCAGGTGCAACAGAGTGTCCAAACACACTCAAATCTAACAAGACAAAAACACAGAAATGAAGTGGCAATTCTGGAGGAGCTGCTCAGCCCCTGACACTGTGGCGTGTCTATTTATTGGGGGAGCAGCCCCACCGCATGTGGACCGCAATAATCGACTAACCCCAGCAAAATATGCATACAATGGAGGATGTCGACGCGGTCCACATGCACCACAAGAAGCAAACTACACAGAATGTAGCAAATAAACATATGAAACACAGAGAGGAAATGCACCAAACAGAAATGCTACTGACTATACTGGGAAGTCATACATGCAGGTATTAAAAGCTGAGACTTTCGCCAATATGTTCCAGTCAGGAAGATATCGGAGCCCATCAATGCACCACGTCACGGTCACTCAGCATGGCAAAGGGTCCTAGCCGCTACTCTAACTATGGTGTGAACATGGTCTGGGGGTGATATAATTCAGCACACAGCCAAGCCTCCACACAAAGGCCCAGCATGAATACTGTGGTAGTACAATGTGAATGAGGCCAGGCCGTGAGCCACACCTATGCCAGACCATGTGATGGAAGTTACCAGGTGCAACAGAGTGTCCACATCATGTGATCACCCGGCGTGTGCGTTCCATAGACCTGGAAGTGGTGTCCGTGTGGAACGCCTAATGTAATAAATAATAATGTTGGGTGTAAAGAGCCTATAGAATAAGCCATATGGCAAGAGAGTGGAGGTTTTTGTCCCCTCAGTTCAGACCGCCGGCAAACCATGCCAATGTGTATCAGTCGGCGGAAGTCCGATATAAACTCAGGATGACATGATGCTGGAAAATTGTAGCGAAAGAATGGAAAAACAGGAAAAGAATTAGAATACGAGTAAGACAAGGTAGAGAGGATAGAAGAATAGAAACAAGGTGAAAAATAGGTTAGAATAATGAAGAAAAGGAGAATAAGCAATGAAAAATTAGTGTGAAAATAAAAGTGAGGAGAAAAATAGAAGCGAGGAGAAAATAGAATAAGCCATGGGAAATGAGTATGAAAATGAAAATAATGAAATAATAAAATTAAAATAATAGTAATATAATGGACATTGTAAGGATGTATGTAGAAATAGCGCCTATGGGCAAAGTAGCATATACATAAAATAGCATCACATAAGTGGTGGATGGAAAAAATAATGCAAAAAAATTAATACAAAAATTAAAAATCATTAAAAAAATCAAATGAAAATAAAAAATCTAAATAGATAAAAAGGAGTTAGATGAACATCAAAAATGTAGAAAATAGATCGAAAAAAAAGAAAATGAGAAAAGTACTCAAATAAATAAGAATAAATAAAAATAAATTGTGATAGGGAGAATAAAGAAAAAGGAAAAATAAGAGAAAAGTATGACAGATAGAAAATTACCCAAAGGATACCATAGTGCGGCAGTAGCAGTGGTCCAATGAGGTTAAACGGCCTGTGAATTATAAATATTACAGGTTATTTCATTGCATCATATAATAGACATGTATTTCCATAATCTCACAGCAAAGTCTGGATCTCATATTCCCTGTTGAGTCCTTTTGGTGTGAGGCTCTGTAATGTATGGATCCAGTAGGCCTCTCGTATTTTAAGTTGCTTAGACCTATCACCTCCTCGACATTGTGGGGGGACTCGCTCGATCACCTGACATAGAAACATAGAAACATAGAATGTGTCGGCAGATAAGAACCATTTGGCCCATCTAGTCTGCCCAATATATCTGAATCCTATGAATAGTCCCTGGCCCTATCTTATATGAAGGATAGCCTTATGCCTATCCCATGCATGCTTAAACTCCGTCACTGTATTTGCAGCTACCACTTCTGCAGGAAGGCTATTCCATGCATCCACTACTCTCTCAGTAAAGTAATACTTCCTTATATTACTTTTAAACCTTTGCCCCTCTAATTTAAAACTGTGTCCTCTTGTGGTAGTTTTTCTTCTTTTAAATATGCTCTCCTCCTTTACCGAGTTGATTCCCATCTGAGCTGTGAGATGTTATGCCGTGCCTGTTCGAAGTGTGCTGGTACAGGTAGTAGGAGGTTTTTCCTCCGTATGGTGGACTTGTGCTGACACACTCTTTCCCTGATCTTTTGTGTGGTCTCTCCTATGTATACCAATCCGCATGGGCATTTCAATAGGTACTCTACGTAATCTGAATTGCATGAAAAGAATTCACGAATGGGAATAGCCTTGCCAGTGTGTGGATGACAATGTAAACAACGAAATGTGCCATTGCGCTGAGTTTGTAAAAATTTTAGTTTGAGCATCTGCCAAGAGGAACCCTCGTCCGCTCTCACCAGTAAGTCCTGTAAGTTTTTTCGTCTCCGATTACAAGGTAGGATGGGTTGGCTGAATTCCTCAATGTCTGGGTATGCCCTATGAAGTATATGCCAGTGTCCACATATTATGTTCAGAACCTTTTGGGCACATGGGTGGTATGTGTGCACAAAAGGGATCCTTTTGGGTTGTTGTAGGGGGTTTGGCCTAGCTTCAATGGTTCAGTTGAAAATGTGTGGTGCATAGCCCCATTCTAGAAATCTGGTTTTAATTTCATTAATGTATTGAGCCCTTGTTGTTTCTTCCTGTACTATCCTGTGTACCCTGTGTAATTGGGAGCCTGGTGGTGCTTTCTTAGTATTTGGAGGGTGGAAACTGGTGTAGTGCAGTAAATTATTGCGATCTGTCGGTTTCTTGTATCGATCAGTGGTCAAAATACCATGTTCATCTTTAGTGACGATAGTGTCTAGGAAACGAATGGATAGTGAGTCGTAATGGAGAGTGAATTGCAGCTCTGGATAAACAGGGTTGGATCCCTACATACAGAACCCCCAAGCCGTGTGCGACTTAGAGTATATCTTCAATCAATATATGATGTAATAACTTAGGGGTCACTTAGCTCCTGAGATCTGGTTTTCACATGAAGAAATACAGCCTCAGACAGAGAATTTAGTTCAAAACAGGCCACAAATTTACACAAATGTATGCCTCATTCACAGAGTCAGTGTGATTTTGAGCCAAAACCAGGATTGGAGCCTCCACAGACCATAAGGTATAAGGGAAAGATCTGCACCTGTTCTGTGTTTAGAGCCGCACCTGGTTTGGGGTCAAAATAACTGATGGAAATCACTGACCAAACACTGATGTGTGAATGACGCATTAATACCATACGCACTGATCTGGCCATCTCAGGCCTTGGCACAGCCTGCTTCTTCACCATGCTGGGAGCCTAGTCTGAAGAGCTCACACAACTCTAATTGAGCTAGGTGTCATCTTAATAAGCCTAATTAGCTTAAAGGGAAGCGACCTCCCTATCCAGCTGTTTGCCTGGACACATAGCAGTGATTCAACTCTGTTTTTCTTTTGTTGGTCTGAGGCTCCATTCCTAATTTATGATCCTTTGTTCTTAATATGCAAATTAGGCCTTTAGTGCAACAAGGGCTTTGCCGTTGCTCTTGTTGCACCTGAGCGGCACTCATTTCTGTGGCCAGCCCCTCCCTGGCTGCTTTGATTGACAGGGCCAGGCAGTAGCAAAGCAGCTAAGGAGAGGCTGGCCACTCAAAATCAGTGGAGCTTGGGTGGAACAAGAGCAATGGTGACGCCCTCATTGCACCAAAGGCATAATTTATATATTGAGAAGAAGTAACATTAATTGGGAACGGAGCCTCAGATGAACAAAAGAAAAACATTTTAATCAGGTGAACCACAGCTGTGTGTCTATGCAAACAATTTAATAGGGAGGTCCCTGGTGACAGATTCACTTTACACCTTCAGGGTAAGACCACATGGCCCGATCCTGCAACCAGGCCCGTCCACTGTGACCAGTGGTCACAGAATTTTGCCACAAAATCTTATGATGATTGTCTCCCATGGATGGGCGTTCTTTGGCGTCTTGTGCCAGCCACACTGATTTGGGAGTAAATGGAGTGGGATACCGTCCATCTCTCCCACAACCCCAACAACCAAGCCCTGATCCAGGTTTTAGACATAACCCACTAAGTACACTGCTCTTTTCTTCATGCAACCAAGTCCAGTCTTCCACATCTTGAACAAAGTAAAATCAAATCACCAAATTCCCCCCAGTCATTAATTCGAGGCAGCCTATCTGTAGGTTTCACCAAAAAAGGCTGCAACCTCGTTCCTAAACGCTTTCTTTGGTGGACATGAAAATAGACCTTTATTTCAAAGCATAAATTAAATAATCAAACAATGTATCTGTATACACAGCATAGCATGTTGACATTGAAAACTGCATCACTGCTTAGGCTACTTTCACACTAGCATTTTCAATTCCGCTACGGAGATCTGTCATAGGATCTCAATAGCGGATGAAAACACTTTAGTTTTGTCCCTATTCATTGTCAATTGGGACAAAACTGAACTAAACTAAATGGAGTGCACCAGAATGCATTATATTACATTTGGTTGCGCTCCCATCTCGGACAGAATAACGCTGCAAACTGCGTTTTTCTGTTTGCGGTGTGGTGCGAAGCAAGATGGATCGGTCCTAACACACAATGTGAGTCAATAGAGACGGATCAGTTTTCTCTGACACAATAGAAAACTGATCCGTCCCCCATTGACTTTTAATGGTGTTCATGACTGATCTGTCATTGTTATATAAGACATAATACAACCGGATCCATTCATGATGGATGCATGCGGTTGTATTATTGTAACGGAAGTGTTTTTGCAGATCCATGATGGATCCGCAAAAAACACTAGTGTGTAAGTAGCCTTAGTTACCTGGTCAGTCATTCTTTGCCATTTATTTGGCCTATGGACGGTGCTTAGGACTTGATTATCTCCACCCACCAGTGAGGTCATGGTGATGCAGAGCATCAATAGAGTGTGCTTTATACATTTGTAATGAGCCAGCACCCCTACACAGCTGTGGTCCCCTAAGATATCTTAGGTGACATTGAAACATATAGGGGAGTAATTTCCGATTACTGTTCAGCTTAGTTATACAGTATGTTAAAAATAGTATAGCCCCCCTTAAGATTGAACGGTGTAATAATGAAGCATTGCGCATTCATTGTACAGTATCTTTAGTGCCAGCAAGATCAGAGGAAATCCTTTTCATCCCCCAGTGTTCGTACTCTCAGCTTCCGGATCTAAGCAGAAATGTGAGAGGGGAAACCTTTGTACCTCTGTATTGGACACCAGGGTCCTAGACCCTCTGACGTTCAGGGAATGCTGCAACAACACAAAATAGGCTTTGTAGCTTCCTGGTGACACTTCCAACTCTTATAGCAATAGCAGATGATGTAACAAGTTCATAATAATGTGAAATCAGCACTTAATGAAAGATGTTTGACTTGTGTAACCACCATCTAGTCTACAGTATATAGTGTTGTGTTTCTTCAAGGGATGTAATAGAAATATTATATATACTGTATTTAGGGTGCAATCACATGAGATCGCAGTGTACTTTGAAGGTATGTTGGAAGGATTTCTCGTTGTATACCTCTGTTGCATGCCACTGTATAGCTATACAATGGAATATGTCTCTCATAGACTCATAGTTAGGAAAAAAAAGTATACTGTCATATCTGTGACTCACTGCACATGTTACTTGGATGCAACTGTAAAGGGTTAGTCACCTTTCCACACTCACTCTCACACTTACCTATCCTATTTGGCCAAAGAAAGCATAACCCAAAAGCACAGCTACGCAAAACCTATTGCAGCCACCACTTGCCATCTGGGCCAAAAAGATGTCGACTCTGGGTTTTCTAGGCTTAGAAAGCTTATACAGTACATATTGCTGGTTTATTCACAGTCACAGTATAGAATTATCAAGACACTTGTAATATGTATTAGCTTTCTAAGCATAGGAAACCTTTATTTTCAGTATAGTAAGTTTATAGGCTTTTATTATGGGTTGAATGAGGAAGAACAAAATAACTGAAGAAGAAAATCTAGAAGTCTCTCCTGACATTTGAACCTGGGATATCTACTTGCAAGACTGACCGCTTACCTCAAGGCTACAGCCTTATCATATTGAGAATAGTGGTTTTCTGTACTAAAAAAGCTAATACATATTACTGTTTATAATCATATATTGTGCCCGTGAGTAAATCTGTAAAATGTATTCGCTTTCTAAGCATAGAAAACCTCTATTCTCAACCTAGTAAGGCTATAGTAAGTAGAGTATGATATGTACATGCTAGGACACAGCTCTACCCTCAGCATGCTGATGCCTAGCCCTGTCAAACAAGGGGAGGGGGAAGTGTGCAGAGCACTGGTGTGTTACAAAAGAAGTGCTCCAAGGTTTCATCCTGACCCCTGGTGCACCAACATGCTCTTTTTGTGTATGAATAAAAACAGAGCGATCTCTGTAGCTGTTTAACATACAGACAAAAGAAAGGTATAGTTTTAATCAGCATGATTACCCTACCAGGCCGTATGCCTGGTTTAGTAGAGTTAATCATGATGACAAGAGCTCTTTAAGGAATGTACATCGGCAGTCATTTATCCTACAGATCTAGAAACAAATTATCATCCCCTTTTTTCAGTGGTTCTAATAAATCCACTGATGCCTTAGACCTCTATTTTCCTGGCATCCTTACATATTGTGCAATATTGATCCGTGTAGCAAGTTGTTTCCTAGCCGTGTAGGACATCTTAATCTCATTAGTTTAACCTTCCATGTTGGCTTTGATGTGCAGTATGGTTTGTTAGCTTTTTATTTTGTTGTATTTCCAGATATCTTTATAATGTGTTGACTTTGTTCAATCCCTTTGATTCAAAGTATTTACTGTGTATGGACACCAGAGGCTTTACCCTTCCATTGTCTATGCAGATTGTCTCAATGTCCCACTGATTCCCTTTTAAGATATTCTTCCTCTTTGCTGCTTACGAGAACTGTGTTTACAGGGGAGATAACTTTTCTTGCTTACAAACTAATAACTGCAACCAATGCTATGTGTTTAACAACACAAGGGTAAATCATTTTCCTAGCCACGCAGTTCTCAGCATTCCCTGAAATCCCCTGGCCGCCTTTCAGGAGATGGAGGCTCTAACATTTGCACAAATGGTCTCTGTAGGGGACATTTGTAAAATTAATTTTAGTTGAAACCCTTACTTTATTGAAACCAGTCATGTAAGAACTGTTTTACACATGTCAGTGGAAATGAAAGTCAATAAAGGTTAAATATGTGAGGCAGATGGATCTCAGGGTGTTTTCATGTAGTCCTATAGGCCAAAAGTCACTTCTCTCATCAATGTAATGTGATTGCTTCTACTAAAAAAAGCACAGTTTAAAGAGACAACTTTTTGATTACTCAGTACACATGACTAGAAAAGGCTGAATATTATATATTTATCCGTGATGTCACGGCACAAGCAACCGCATGAAAGTATATCTAACAATGGTAAACTGAAGACGGTAGTCAACCTGGTCAGAAGAACTCACCACTACTCTCTGTAAATGGTGATATGACATGACGCCAAATTGCTGAAAGATCCATAACCTCTTTTTTACTTGCCAATCATTAGTGGTTATATTGGGGGTGGGAGTCTGACCTCCTGCACCCGGACTAATTTGTAGAATAAAGGTGCAGTGGGGCTCCAGAGTCGTACAGTGTTGCATCGATACAAACCGTTCTGCCTGGTACTGCAGCCCCGTAGTGTTCTTTGTTCTGCTGACTCGTTGGGGAACTGGGGTTAGAAATTCTAACTGGTAGGGATAGACCTTCAGGGTGTGATTGGTGAGGGTCTGACCCATATTAAAACCATGGCAGGTGTATTATACTGCAAAAATATATCTGTTTCTGATATACGTATCAAATTTAGAAAAAGGTTTTGCAATTAGTTTTCACAGTTTATTAAGGGTATGTTCACATGTAGCAAGTCCACTGAGCAATTTCCGTAGCTAAAACTCTGTGGCAGATCAGGCTGAAAAACATCACCAGAAAAAACTGCCAAAATGGGCTGGTTTTAGCGTCGGGATCACAGCAGGACATACCCACAGCATAAATTGACATGCCGTATATTGGAAACCCCCAGCAGAAGTCCGTTTGTGCTGCAAGGTTTTTCCACATGAGACTATATCCTTAGGTTATATTCACAAATGTGTTACAGAAATACATGCACATGCTGCAGTTGCAAAAATTTCTGAAACATATCTGCCTGACACGTCAATTTACACTGCAGAATTTCCAATGCGGATTGTGAGGGTATTGCATTGCCAGTAAAGTGAATATTATTTGTAGGCAGCACGGTGGCTCAGTGGTTACCTCTGGTGCCTTGCAGCACTGGGATCCTAGGTTCTCCCCATGTTTGCCTGGGTTTGCTCCGGGTACTCCGGTTTCCTCCCACACTTCAAAGACACACTGATAGAGAAAGACTGTGAGCCCCATTTGGGACAGTGTGATGCTAATGTCTATAAAGCACTGCAGAATATATCAGCGTTATAAAAATGCGTAAAATACATATCCATATGCTGCGGAAAAAAATTACATTGGTATCTGCATAAGTCGAAGGGCTATTCCGAGATGTTGATATTGATGGCCTGTCTTCATTGGATCAGCTGAGACCACATCACTTCGTGAGCGCTACAGCGTCTTCCTAGGCCAGTGACATCACATTTATCGGTGACGTGAACTAGACGCAGCTTAGTCCCTTTCAAGTGAATGGAGCGGAACAGCAGTACCAAGCACGGTTATTATCAAATGGATGGTGCTGAGGATAGGTCATCAATATTAGAATCTCAGAAAACCCCTTTAAGGCGTGGTGCAGATTATAAACACGGATTTCCACCTTTGATTTCAGACTTTGTAATGCGGAGAGGAAATCCACTATGATATCAGTCTATGCAGTTTCATTCTACAGGTGACATAGGCCAAAAATATAGTGTGAACAGAACCCTCCAAAAAAAAAAAGTACAAGCAGGAATAATAAGTCCATTGCACGTGATATATCACAATAAGAACACTTGTAGAGGAGACCAAAATAAAATGTAAAATGCCAGCAGTCTCAGGGACACAGTAGATGGAAACATGAAATATGTATGAGCACATTAAATGCTGTATTGTTTGCTGCACCATGGTGCATGTTGGAGGTCATGACCACATAGCCACTTATAGTAGTGGAGGTCTCCAGTAATGTACTTGGATAATTTACTGCAGGCCTGGGACGTAGACAAGGAGCACAGACATGCCTTTAATGCTCCCTCAAGAAAACTAAATCAAACACAGGCATCGTCTGAGATAAGTATCGAGCTTTATATAGAACCAGCATAAAGTCTATATAGCCATAAGCCGTGTATTTTATGCTTCGTCAGCCTATTGCATTAAACTGAATTGCAGTGAACCATGGCATATTTACCATATTTACCATATTTTATCATTTATAAAAATACATTTGTTTAGAAATGTTTTTTTTTTCTGCTGCAGAGCTCCTAAACCCCTCGTCTATTCAAACATTCCGTGCTGTATCGGTTATATGCAGATGTACTCCGCATTTCACCGCGAGTACAACAGATTTGTGGCAAAATGCCTCCATTTAGAAAAAAATGCAGCATTTGGCACATTTTTGTGTTAGTTGTGGCAGTAAATTGCTGCATAACTGATTCCCCTGAAGATGCTCTTTATTGGTAAAAGAGTATCCCGAAGGTGTATTTATAATTGAAGGGGTTCTCCAGGATTTAAAGATTGATGACCTTTCCCTATGATGTCATCAATATCAGATCACCAGGGGTGTGACACCCCTGAAGATCAGCTGATCAGGAGTAGCTCCATTGCAAGGACTAGGCCCCGAAGCAGCTCTGCAGTAACCAACTTTGGTGCCTTTTTCTGGCACTGGAGCTACACTCAAACACCTGATCAGTGGGGGTGTAGTGTGTCAGTCTCGTGCCGATCTGATATTGATGACCTGGTCATCAATTGTTAAATTTTAAAGGACCCCTTTAAGTTTGATAAGTAATCCCCCTCGACTGGTAATGTTAGGCAGCAAGAATTTTATCATTTGACTGTGGGGCTGTGGAAAGGAAAGGGGGGATTTTAAAGGTCTGTATAAGAAAAACTAAGACGCACCCTTAGAGATATATTATTAATCAGCACAATAGAAACAATGTTGCTACCTCAGCATTGCCATGTTTAAGTACAGCCGCTATATAAACCAAAGGGCTTTTGTGCATGTTCATGTACAGTCAGGTCCATAAATATTGGGACATCGACAGAGTTCTAACATTTTTGGCTCTATACACCACCACAATAGATTTGAAATGTAACGAACAAGATGTGCTTTAACTGCAGACTGTCAGCTTTAATTTGAGGGTATTTACATCAAAACCAGGTGAACAGTGTAGGAATTACAACAGTTTGCATATGTGCCTCCCGCTTGTTAAGGGACCAAAAGTAATGGGACAATTGGCTTCTCAGCTGTTCCATGGCCAGGCATGTGTTATTCCCTCATTATCCCAATTACAATGAGCAGATAAAAGGTCCAGAGTTCATTTCAAGTGTGCTATTTGCATTTGGAATCTGTTGCTTTCAACTCTCAAGATGAGATCCAAAGAGCCGTCACGATCAGTGAAGCAAGCCATCATTAGGCTGAAAAAACACAACAAACCATCAGAGAGATAGCAAAAACATTAGGCGTGGCCAAAACAACTGTTTGGAACATTCTTAAAAAGAAGCAACGCATCGGTGAGCTCAGCAACACCAAAAGACCCGGAAGACCACGGAAAACAACTGTGGTGGATGACTGAAGAATTCTTTCCCTGGTGAAGAAAACACCCTTCACAACAGTTGGCCAGATCCAGAACACTCTTCAGGAGGTAGGTGTATGTGTGTCAAAGTCAACAATCAAGAGAAGACTTCACCAGAGTGAATACAGAGGGTTCACCACAAGATGTAAACCATTGGTGAGCCTCAAAAACAGGAAGGCCAGATTAGAGTTTGCCAAACAACATCTAAAAAAGCCTTCACAGTTCTGGAACAACATCCTATGGACAGATGAGACCAAGATCAACTTGTACCAGAGTGATGGGAAGAGAAGAGTATGGAGAAGGAAAGGAACTGCTCATGATCCTAAGCATACCACCTCATCAGTGAAGCATGGTGGTGGTAGTGTCATGACGTGGGCATGTATGGCTGCCAATGGAACTGGTTCTCTTGTATTTATTGTTGATGTGACTGCTGACAAAAGCAGCAGGATGAATTCTGAAGTGTTTCGGGCAATATTATCTGCTCATATTCAGCCAAATGCTTCAGAACTCATTGGACGGCGCTTCACAGTGCAGATGGACAATGACCCAAAGCATACTGCAAAAGCAACCAAAGAGTTTTTTAAGGGAAAGAAGTAGAATTTTATGCAATGGCCAAGTCAATCACCTGACCTGAATCCGATTGAGCATGCATTTCACTTGCTGAAGACAAAACTGAAGGGAAAATGCCCCAAGAACAAGCAGGAACTGAAGACAGTTGCAGTAGAGGCCTGGCAGAGCATCACCAGGGATGAAACCCAGCGTCTGGTGATATCTATGCGTTCCAGACTTCAGGCTGTAATTGACTGTAAAGGATTTGCAACCAAGTATTAAAAAGTGAAAGTTTGATTTATGATTATTATTCTGTCCCATTACTATTGATTCCTTAACAAGTGGGAGGCACATATGCCAACTGTTGTAATTCCTACACCGTTTACCTGATTTTGATGTTAATACCATCAAATTAAAGCACATCTTGTTTGTTTCATTTCAAATCCATTGTGGTGGTGTATAGAGCCAAAAATGTTAGAATTGTGTCGATGTCCCAATATTTATGGACCTGACTGTATATCCTGTGTGGCAATGTGCAGGAGACTAAGGACCACTGGTTTATTTGCATCATTATGGATCTGTCATCTTTTCCAACCCCTATAATGACACCCCCCCCCCCTCAATGCCCAGGCCCCAGGTATACATTATACTTATGAGCCTCCATAGCATTACCCGCAATGCTAGGGAGGCTCGTCCCATTTCGGCCTGCTATTGACTGCTCCTCTTATTTGTCGTATGTTTTCATCCGCGCAGCTGTGGGGAGCAGGTAAAGTGTAATGTATATGAGGGGCCCGGCCATTATTGGGGTCATTATAGGGGTTTAAAGGGGTTGTCCAGTTTCCTATATTGATGGCTTAGCTTCAGAATAGGACAACAATATCAGATCGGTGGGGATTTAACTCCTGGCACCCCCACAATCAGCTGTTTGAAGAGAACACAGAGCATGTGGGAGTGCAGCGCAGGGTGTATATTGATGACCTTGGGATAGGTCATCAATATAGAAAACTGGACAACCCCTTTGAAGACAGGCCAATTTTTGTTTTTGTGTTTTCATTTCTTTCCTTTTTACCTTCCAAAAGCCACAACTTTTTAAATTTTTCGTTCGCATGGCCATATCGGGGCTTTTTTTTTCGGAACTAGTTGTGTTTTTTAATGGCACCTTTTAATTTACTATATCTTGTATAAAAAAAATGGGAAAACAATTCTTTGCTGGGTGAAATTGAAAAAACCCACAATTCCGCCAAGGTTTTTTGGGTTTTGACATTACGTCATTCACTATGAGCTAAAAATCACATGGCATCCTTATTCTGCGGGTCAGTACAATTACGGTGATACCAGATTTGTGTAGTTTTTTGTGTTTTACCTCCTTTAAAAAAATAAAAACCTTTTGAGTAAATAAAAATTTTCTTTGCATTGCTATTTTATGACACCTTTAACTTTTTCAATTCCTTTCTACAGAGATGTATGGGGGGGGGGGGCTTGTTTTTTGCAGGGTGAACTGTGGTTTCTATTGGTACCAACCTGGCTTACATATGACTTTTTGATCACTTTTTATTCAAGGGGGTAGCCCTTCCCTCACTCCAGGCTGTAACTCCCCTGCCCTAACCCGCCTCTATGCAGTCTAATTGACACCCGGCTCAGTCGCTGGGACCGCGCTTGTACAGGCATGCGCCGTCGGACTCAAGCGCGATCCTGTAACTGAATCGCGCATGCGCTGTCCCCGATGCCTGCCTGTCTTCTCTTCCTCACGCACGATTCAGTTACAGGATCACGCTTGAGTCCGACGGCGCATGCGCCGCCTGTACAAGCGCGGTCCCGGCGACTGAGCCGGGTGTCAATTAGACTGCATAGAGGCGGGGTTAGGGCAGGGGAGTTACAGCCTGGAGTGAGGGAAGGGCTACCCCCTTGACTTCTACCGTGACTTGTGGAGCTGGAGAAGAGTACTTTATAAAGCGATTTTTTGATGCATATACATGCTAGAAAAGCGGGACAAGACCGTGTGCTAACACAGTGAGGATGATCTATAAGGTACTTTTGATAGTTTATTAAGTGAAATCCAGGTGAAAGGTTCGCTTTAATATTTTTAGCCCTCTTAGTGGACAATCGTTTGATCGCTTATACTATAGACTGCAGTAGAATACTATTTCACCGTGGGGAATCTGATCGGAGGACAGACCGAGCCCTCTCCCTATGTTAAACTCCACAAATGCCACGGTTGCTATTGACAGTGGCATTGGAGAGGTAAAATGCCAGCGGGTGTGTGACGTAAGGGCTCATGTACACAAACATATTTTTGGTCAGCATCTGATCTCCATTTTTCGGGTTGGATGTGGACGCATTCACTTCAATGAGGCCGCAAAAGACGCCTGTTCTGTGCCGTCCGCAAAATTATAGAACATGCCCTATTCTTATTCGCATTATGGACAAGTATATTTTATTTTATTGGTACCATTTATGGGGTATGTATGACTTTTTGATAACTGTTATTTCATTTTTTTTGGGGGGGACAAGGTGACTAAAAAGTAGCGAATCATGTGTTTTTAATTTATTTTTTTATTTTTTTTTCATTTACGGCATTCACCGCACAGTAATAAAAAAAAAATAATTTTTTTTTGATAGTTCAAACATTTTCAGACCCGGTGATACCTAATATGTTTATTATTTTTATTGTTTATATATTTCTATATGTAAAATTAGGAAAGGGGGTGATTTTAAAGTTTTGATGTTTTTAATTTTTTTAAAACTTTTTTTTCACTTTTTATCTAATCACTATTAGGGGTCTAATAGAGGGTTAGAACCTAGGATCTTTTGATCCCTTTTCCTATTCACCCTAATAGAGATCTGTAAAGGTAAATGAGATTTTGACTCGTCCCCTGCTGAGCTGTGCCTCCTGCACAGCTTAGCAGGGAGGTTACTATGACAGCCCTGGGAAGGCTGTCATAGTAACTTATCGCAGCCCCGAAATTTCACTGCGGGGGCTTCAATTGAAAGGCAGAGGGAGCCACAGCTGTTGATTGCGGTGTCTGAGGGGTTAAATGACAGGGTTTGTCATTGCGACGGGGTTCCTGCTATATTAAACAGCTGGCACCCGCTGCATATGGAGTGGGCTGACTACAATAGCCAGCTCCATACAAATGCGGTTGCATAATGCCGTACATGTAAAATAGATAAAGTATAGCAACGAGACACATGAAGAATTTACATTCTTATAACTTGGTACATGTGTCTTTCTTGGCCATTCCACATTTTCAGGGGGGATCACCATATATAGATTTTTTATTTTTGTTATAGAGGGCATTGATCATTTGTTGGACGGGTAAAGTTCTGTTATTCCCATTTTTTCTCTTATAATTTTTCCCTATCTCCCCTGCCCCATTCCTCTCCTCCTCTCCGTTGCCTTCACACCCAGCAGATTTTGATGCATAACTCTCAACAACTGAAAATCAGTTTCATACGGGTTGTTTTGGCAGCAAACACCTGGATTTCTGCAAACCCCATTCAGATGAATGGAGCAGAGTTTCAGACACCGAAACTTTCTGCAACAAAGTCTTCCACATGTGAAGGCACCCTTATTGTGCCTTACTTGAATAGAGGACAGAAGTTGGGGGGTTGTCCTTTCTTATTGCCTGTTTTTGTGTTACAAGGTGTCGGAGTTGTATCACACATATGGTGATTATATACATAAATTCCACGAGGACCTTTGCTTTGTTGTGTGTCATAACCTGTTTGTAACGTCCTTATTGTCAATCCAGAATAAAAAAACATTTACGTAAATAGATGAAATATCACAAATTGTCTGAATGATTGGCCCATCATACTGATAGATTTCATAAAATAGTCAGGAAGGGGTCTGGAATCACTCACGTGCAGTGATTGATGTATTTTTTAAGTGACTGTGATCCAGGGCATCTTTTACCTGCATTGGCAATCTGAATCCAGCCTTAAATCAGCCTTAATGCACTAAAACCTTTATGTGCGGCATAACGCTGCCATTCCGCTCTTATTTGTTATCTCGTCCTGTAGAGATTTTAAACTCTAATGTTTTTAAGTTCGTCTTAATGCCAAAGTCAGCTAAAATGTAGAAAATGTAATCAATGACATGCCCTGAAAGCACAGGTATTGATTTCCTGCCTACTCTCCAGCCGCTAGCTTACACTGAAGCCACACTACCCCAAGCATGTTTTTAGTGAAGTTAATAGGCAACGCTGAGATACCTGACCATTGATTTATCAAATGTGATTTAAGGAGATCAGATTGTGGCTGGTGGTTTTCATCCTGGAGGCTCATATCTTCTCCTGTCTTTAAAACGTCAATAGGGTTCATGTAATTTTTTATTTAACAAGCAGCCACAGTCAACTCATGTTTGTCCTCTGATAGCTTATTTTCTCCTGTTGTGGAAACTTAAAGCATATGAGAAGCAAAGAGAAAAAATAAGGGTGGGTTCACATCACGTTTTTGCCATCCGTCTAAAGTATAAAAAAAACATATAAATAGCTAACTTGTAAACATAACTGATTGGTATACATTAATATTTTGTATATTTGCATATATATTTTTCTAAAATCTTAAAAAACTGATCTTTTTGTATGTTTCCCCCCCCCCCCCATAGGATCTTAAAGGGGGTTTTGGTAGTTTAAATATTGATAAATCTATCTTCAGCCAGATCAGGCTAGCGGAGATCACTGTATCCGGCATTACCGCATATGACTGTGTACTGACGAAGATCCGGCCACTCCCCGTGAAATATACCTGGATTCAGCCAGACAAAAACGCTGCATGCAATGTTTTTTGTTTGGCCTATTCCTGGCATATATGCAAGAAAGCAGCCAGATCTCTGCCGGATCCCATTATAGTCAGGGATCTGACGGTACACGGTCATATCAAGTAATGCCGAATACGGTGAGGTCCAGTAGACTGATCCTCAGCCGGGTCAGGCTACCAAATTCCAAACGCAACTGTGAATGGAGCCTAATCATTATCAGATTGGTTGGGGTGGTAGGAATCAGACCGCCACTAATCAGCTGTTTGAAGGGGCCGTGGCACTCGGAGCAGCGATGTGGCCTCTTCATTGTATAACCAGAACAGCTCCATATGTTGTATTGGCGGCTGTGTTTGGTATTGCATGTGACCAATGAATGTGATGGTACAGGCCACAAGAAGAGGCTGCAGCACTTTTTCAAGTTTAGCCCCTTCAAACTGCTGATCAGTGGGGGTGCTAAGAAGTGGACTGCCACTGATCTGATATTTGTGATCTATGCTAAGGACAGATTATCAATATTTAAGTTCCAGACAACCACTTTAAAGGGACACAAAACCCTTCATCCACATCTGTGCAACCATTTTGGGTTGGGAAGAGATTGGCTATAATGTACTGCACCTCAATGACTGCCATGATTATTGAACTCCGCCCCCCCCCCCCCCCCAATATAGTCAATGGGGACGGAGCGGCAGTCCGGGGGCACACGTTCACTAGCGGCAGGACGGATCCGACAAAACAGACAAGAATAGTACATGTTCTATTTTTTTTTTTGGGGGCCCCCCCCCCCCCCCATGGAACAGAGCAACGGATGCGCACAGTACACGGAGTGCTGTCCGCATCTTATGCGGCCCCATAGAAGTAAATGGGTCCCCATCTGAGCCGCAAAAAATGCAGCTCGGATGCGGAACCAAACCACGTTCATGTGCTTGAGCCCTAAGTCTACAGAATAAGGTATCAGAAAACTGGTGCAAGCTCACTAGAAGCAGACCAACCAGAATGTCTAGGGTGCAAAGAGTAGTACACGAGCAGGGTCAGAATCGGCAGAAACGGATAGAGCCAGAACAGCAGATGAGGGGTTAATCCGAAAACTAGCTATACTCAGAATACCAGGAGAATCAGTAAAAGCCAGCAGATTAGAGGTTAATCTAGAAAACAAGCCAAGGTCAATACACAGAGGGTTAAAGCTCAGGTACAAAGCACAGGGGTACAGAGCCAGGACACCTATATTCAATCACAGGCGATCACAATCACTGAGTATCAGTCTTAAGTACTCCGCCTAGCTCTGGGATTACACGCTGAGCCAGGAACATCATGGGCTTGGCTACCAGCCTCACTGATAGGTCAACCAGCTGGGGCTTGACTGGTCAGCATGGAAACCCTCCCAGCACAGATATGAACAGTACATTGGCTGGGTAAACCCCTGACATAACGTTCATTTCTCTTCAGTTCTGAGACCCTCTAGAAACATTAAAGAGGTTTTACAGGATTCCCGGTCCTGTATCTGATTCCTTTATTCTCCAACTTTCATTACATTGGAAGCGTACAATTTGCAGGCCTCCCTTTTGGCTTTCTATAAAATAGGAAAATTAGTTTGTGAGCTCCTTTGAGGATGGGGATTATTGTTAGTAATGGCATTCTCTGTACAGCACTGCACAATATGTTGGCGCAATATATGAAACAGTGAATAAATACTTGACGGTGTCCACAATCATATATCACTATCGCATGACAGAATGAATCTGGAATGAAAAACACTGGCATCACATCACAGTGTCAGGAAGAGGGTGCCAAGGGTAGTGAGGGACCCTGTCTGCACTAAAACCCATTTATCAGATTCAGAATGCAATATTTTATCTTCCTGACGTGTTATCTTCCCATGCAGACATTGACTGTTCTGTTTTCGGTGTGTGAGTACATCATGTGTGGCGTTGAAAGGATGCAGGAAACTTCAAAGCACCACAAAGGAAGGAGATTGTAGAAAAAAGTTTCCCATAGAGAAGGTCTAGCACAATGAATATAGTCTCCGGAAAATCCTGCATGTGAATAAGTACAATTAATGTTAACCTAGACTGCCACATGGCACGTCATTGCTTCTATTTCTGTAATCAGGTGCTTCCAGCCTCACCCGTCCATTTTCTTCAGCCAGCGCTCTGTATTTTTAGTGGTGCCTGAGCTCTTAATGTAAGATCCACAGTTTTTTGTATGAGAAGAGAATGATTGTCTGGACAATTATGAGTAATTAAGTTTCTTTATGTTAGTAGCAATTTTAAGTGTTCAGTAAAGTCACATAGTCCATTTCAAGGTTCCAGTATTATATTATTAAATGAAAAGTTATCCAGCTTTCCAAAATACTTTGTTTTAATTGTTTTTTATGCTTAGACTAATATTGCTTGCAGAATCTGAAACGCGTAAGTGGGCATAGTTATTTTCAATTGGATTACAATTTTTGATCTATTTGATAGAATTTCTTTGGGACTCAGTGACCATACCTGGTGAATAGTGTTCCTTCCCTTGTGATTTAGTAGATATATTAGATACTGCATTCATTTTCACGTGTTCCCATTACACATCAAAGTGTTTTTTTTCACCCCCTTTCAGAGGTAATTTTTCACCCCCTTTCAGAGGTCACAATAACGCCTGTACAAGCGTCATAGACACCTGTTCAGGCCATTTTACTCCCAATACGCCTTAGACTTTTCTCCCACATTCATCAGCACATCGATGCTGTCTGTGCCTAAAATAAACAATAACAAAGTTTTTTTACATCAAGGAGATTTGTTTTTGGTCGGTTTGAGTGGACAGCCGGACCATTCGGCACACCGCTCTGAAGTGTGGAGGAAGAGTCCTGCAGCGGCATGAGATTCTCACTGGGTGGCGCCTTGGGGGGTAAGGGGTTTTGGGCTCTGGGTCACTTCCTCCATGTGCTCACGGCCTCCTCTCCAGTGAAGAACGTGCGCCCAAACTCCATAGTGATCAGATACCAACAGACTCCCCCCAGGGAGTGCCTTAGCATGCTTGCCCTGGTCGGATGAATAAAATGATCAGGTCCGTGCTCCCGATGGGTGCAGCGCATGTTGACATGGAGATTGGGGGGGGGCGACTGATGGTGATGTGTTGGGATGGTCTATGAGTTTGAGTGCACGTTTTTCACTGGAGAGGACGCTGTGAGCACATGGAGGAAGTGAGCCGCAGCCCAACCATCCAGAACTTCATAAAGTGAATGTGACTATTGGACTAGTAGCTTGTCATCACATGGAAGACTTTTATGATTGGTGAATTAGACAGCACAATTTGTGATTGTTACAATGTAATATATGTCCTTTATGTCCTGCTGGGATCTAAGAGGGCTTACATTTTTAGGGAGACTCCAGAAAAACCAAGAAGGGTTGGCAAATAGGCAATAGATTGTCCCAGATATAGAGACAGCCATTTTGGCCCCATTAGGTCTCATGTGCACGACTGTATGGACATCCATGTGCTATCCGCATCTTCATGCAACAAAAGATAGAGCATGTCCATTTCTGGCAGACCCACTGAAGTCAGTGGGTCCGCAAGAAAATGCAGATTGCTTACCGCAAAACAGATACAGTTGTGTTCTTGAGACCGTATAGTGAAAGCCACATTGCTCACAGATATAAAGTACAGAGGCGTCAAGTACACTATACTGTGCAATAGTCCGATATATTGTGTATAAGACTGTCCTATATTTGCCTCCTGTGCATACGTCCCAGACCCCACCCAGTGCCACTAAGCCACCCACTGCCACCAGACCACCACTGCTCCCTGCCACAACAATGAAACATTCCTGTTCACTTCTTATTGCACTGAGTTTTGCACAATCTCCTGCTCCGATCCCTGCGTGACAGATTTGGTGCTTCACGAAAAGTAGGGATTCAGTCTTCTGAGAGATGAATTTAAAATGGTCAAAATTTGCTATTTCTGCATGGAAGACATTATAGAGAAGACTAGTAATGGTTTCCCTGAATAAATAGCAACATCTTAACATTATTTAGGACTATGTATTATATATATGAATTACCGCAAAATTCGTACTCCTCCTCGGCTAAAAATACTCCTCAAAAATGGTATAAGGAGTATTTTTACTCTTCCGGAAAAAATGTAGTGCGATCTCTGCCCCTGTTTTTTCTCCTTTCTTGAAAATTTCTGTGATCGTAATGCAATATGTGGAGCTCAGCTATTATGTATCATCGGCCTAATAAAAGTACGGATGTTGCACTGCAGTTTTTTGTGCTGTGATTTTTATGTTTTATTGCATTTTATGTTAACGACCACAAACAATAACTACCAGCTCGACCTCCTCATGAACACTCAAGGCTTGCTTCAGCCACTTTGATGTGTATTTCAAAGGGGAAAGGGACGATTACCAGACACCTCTAGCAGTGGCTTATATACCATCTGAACAAAAGGGTTGGGCATGAATTGGATCTACCAGATGTTCTGTACAGTTAGGACATTATTGTCTGAATAGAAGTCGGCTTTGTTTGATATTTTTATTCTTTAGGTGATCTAAAGATCTTTCATTCAAAGAAAGATTGGTGACGGGCGAAACAACTTTCTTTGATAGAACTTTCCCATAAAGATCTTTCGTTGAACACCTGTAACAGCCATTTTGAACTAAAATATGTATGACCAAATGTGTTTCTGTATCTAATGGGGAGAGGAGAGAAAGCCGCTGCCAGTCACCTCTGACGGTAGCTTATCTCCCAGGAGAGCAAAAGGATTGGGCAACAATATTAATTTCACCCAATCCTTTAATGTGTATGGGGAGTTCCCGACCCCCCCCCCCCCCCCCAACAGATGATTTCAGAGGTTCCCACACATTACACTGTCAGCTGAACCTGCCATTGTCAGCAGGATCAGCTCACTATACACTGTCACAGTTCACTCTGCTACATCTGTATGTGTTTTTATGCATGTTACATGCTATAGAGAATTCCATACAAAGTTTTTTGTAAGAAAACTGAGACCATTTAAAGTTGACTGTTTCTACTGTGCTTAAATGTTAATTATGGTTTGTCTGAATTTCTGACAATAGATACAGTATCTGCTAGTTGATATGTTTAAGATACACTTCTATGTCTTGAGTGTCCTTCAGTAAATTGTTGTGAATGGAGTGAAGTCTAAGATGACCTCAGGTTATTTCAGTGGAAAATGAATAACTTTGTCCATGCTAACCATAACAGATCCATAGTTAGCAAGTTAAACATCAACCTTGTGGGGCCTCGTGTATAAAATATAATTACTGTAGCTAAGCAAGCACAACCTGCAAAATAGTCACCTCCTATTATGATGCAACAAGCAAAGGTTACAGTAGTAACAAGTATAACAACATATCTTACGAGTGCAATGTGTATATTGTATCTAGTATAGAGATTTGTTTTGTAGTCGGACATTTTGTGAGGTGAGCAGTAGTATATAGCATGAAGCCTCTGTACAGTAGTGCCATACGTCTTATAGGACATCAGACGCAGTTTGCTGAGATAGAGCTATAACGACATGAGCAGTGGAGCTGAAAATGATCTCTTTCAATGTCCACCTCATTGGAAATGGAAGATCTTGTCTGTAGTAATGAATTTTTGATATTAAAGAGGTTGTCCAAGACTGAGGAAAAAAATGACAAGAGAATTATCCTCTTCATAATCGTTGAGTTAAGGAGTTCAAAAATATACATTTTAAAAGCTGGCCATGCATATTCTATAATTACCAGACCTGCTGATGTTGATGGGATCAGTTGGCTTTCACTTGATGGCAGATTTTGGGAAATGAAGAAGCTGGCATGTTAGAACATACCTGTTCCCATAAGCAGTAGCTGATTTTCTTTTTACCACTGAAAAAGAAATGTACACTTGGCCGAGCGGAGCTTGCATGCCTATGGTAGATTCAGGAGGACTTGTTGATGGCCAGATGATCATTCGACCAACATCTATATGTGTACAGGCCACCTTTGGTCTGAACAGTAGTAAGTCTCTTTCCTATGACAGTATTCTTATGTTACTCACTTTGCTGCAGTAAGTGCAGGTTCTGTTAAAATTCTCTAGTTACATTCACTGATGGAATATAGAAACCATAATGACTTCCTAAACTGCATGAAGTTGACAGTCAGTTAATCATTTATATACATTTATGAGCCTTAAGAATGCTTTTGAATGTAGTAACAGCCTGTTCTGTCCTCTACATTTTAGACGAGAAGGCCACATTCTTTCCTAGTCGCACCTTTTCTGTGCCTCCTGATCAGAGGAGGTCTGGATTCTCATTTTCAGATTATCCAAGTATCCACAGATCTAAGAATCAAATACCATCAGATTTTTGTCTTCTTGATATAGTGAGTAGTTGTTGAGCTAGGGGCCTACTACACAGGACAATTTTCAGGTCAGTTATTGGGAACCATTGTTCATAGGAATGTTCATTCTCCCTAATTGGCACTTATAATTGTGCTGCCGATAAACTAACTCGTCAACTGATTGGGAATAATTTATGCTGCCAGTAATTAATACAACTGAATGGGGGAGGAATGATTGCGATCATTCCTCCCTCATATACTTTGTATCAACCTGTGCAGTAAGCTGATGCAAATAAGCATGAGTTTATCGTCAATCGGTGCTTGTTCTGACCAAATATCGGCACTGTAATAATGGTAGCGCTCTTAATCCGCTTGTTTAGTGTTACATACATTTTATTCCAGTAAGAAATTGCATTACATGATTAAAGTTTGCCTAACGCTCACATCCATTTAACGAACACCAGTAGTGTACAAGTGCGATAATGTTCTGGAACCATAGCATGAAGTTGACTGCCATGATTCAAACTCCACTTAGAACTGCTACCAAACCTTACACTCACCGTCGTATAAAACACCACACTGTATTGTATTTGACAACACAATAAAGATTACAGATTGCACCAACAAATGTTATTACATAATGGTATATTTATCATTATGCAGTAATCTGAAGAAAATCTTAGGCAAGTGTGTAAAAATAATGCAAAGTAAGAATGCTTTCCAAAATAGAAGTGTTAATAGTTTATTTTTATATGAACAAAAGAGAAAATTAAATTATATCAATATTTGGAGTGACCATTTGCCTTCAGAACAGCATCAGTTCATCTAGGTACACTTGTACACAGGTTTTGAGGGAACTTGGCAGAGAGGTTGTTCCAATCATTTTTGAGAACTAACCACAGTTCTTCTGTGGATGTAGGCTTGCTCAAATCCTTCTGTCTCTTCATGTAATCCCAGATAGACTCAATGTTGAGATCAGGGCTCTGTGGGGGATATATCATCACTTCCAGGACTGTTGTTCTTTTTTTAGGCTGAAGATAGTTCTTAATGACATTGGCTGTATGTTTGAGGTCGTCCTGCTGCAGAATAAATTTGGAGCCACTCAGATGCTTCCCTGATGGTATTGCATGATGGATAATTATCTGCCTGTATTTTGCAGCATTGAGGACACCATTAGGCTAGGGCTACACGACGACCTGTTTTGCGCAACAATTTTTATAATGATAGTCTATGGTGTCGCACTGCATGTTGCAGTGCGACACCATAGACCATCATTATAAAAATTGTTGCGCAACATTGGTGCAACCTCAATGTCGCAGTGTAGTTGTGCCCTATGTGTCGCGCGACATATGTCGTCATGTAGCCCTAGTATTAATCCTGACCCCAACTCCTTGTGCTGAAACGCAGCCCCAATCTTGCAAGCTACCTCCACTATGTTTCACTGTTGCCTGCAGACAATCATTATTGTATTATTGGCGAACAAATTGCCTTCTGTACCAGCCAAATATTCCATATTTTGACTCCTCAATAAGGAGCACCTGCTGCCATTTTTCTGCAACTTAGTTCCTAGGTATGGCTTTTTGGCAGCAATTTTTCCATGAAGACCATTTCTGGCTGGTAGATGGGTGAACCTGGATCCCACTGGTTTCTGCTAGTTCTGAGCTGATGGCATTGCTGGACATCTTCCAGTTTCAAAGAGAAGCATGATGTGTCTTTCATCTGCTGCACTAATTTTCCTTGGATGACTACTGCATCCATGGTCCTGAACTTTGTTTCTTTGTGCTTCTTCAAAAGAGCTTTAACGGCACATCTTGAAATTCCGTCTGCTTTGTAATTTTTGCCTGGGAGATACCTTTCTGATGCAGTATAATTATCCTGTGTCTCGTTGCTGTTCTCAGTCTTGCCATGGTGTATGACCTGTGAAATTAAACTCCCTTCCACAACCTCACCTTTGTAGCAGAGTTTGGCAGTTCCTCACCCTCACCCAGTTTTAAACCTCCTACACAACGGTTTCCATTAACTGTGTTTCAACCTACACCACCTGTTTGGTGTAATCAGTTAATCATAAACCTGATTAAAATCCTATAAAATCCCTGATTTTGTACAAGTGTACCCAGAAGAATTGAAGCTGTTTTAAAGGCAGGGGGGGGGATAGAATCCAGTGCTGGATGTGCTGAACTCCAGGACAGCCTGCCGAATATTTTCACTGGAGATGTGAAAGTAACCTAACAGGAAGGGTATCTGTTCAGAAGAGGGAGACAAGGTTCATTGAATGTTGCTAAAGTTAGAAACTAACTAAAAAGACAGACAAATATATTCTAGATAGAGATTCAGCCTCAGATTTGCACACCTATGGTGTCTACTCACCTTTCTAACTGGTGCTATTTTTTATTTTCCAGCAAATGAAACTGTCTTTGGACTCCCCCACTGAAGATGCAATAGACTCATGAAAAATCAACATGGAAAAATAATAAAGTATTTGCCCTTATAAAAACCATGCAATGACTGTTTACCAAAGTACCGCTTGGCTTCTCAGGTTGAAATGTGTTTCACTTACTGTATTGTCTCTCCAGTTTTAGATCTGGTGCCTGCATGTTTTGCCAGGATGATAATGTATACATTTTGCTTTAGACCCTGGTTGCTGCATATCTCATTTGGTGGAGGATCCTTGAAAGAACTGTTTAGATCAGGAAAAGCTAACATGACCATACCTGTAGTATGGCCATGTTCTATATAATTTAAGTAGAATGTCATGAGAATTTCCGTTTACATACAGACATTACACATTATGTTCACATACATTACACTGTTCTTGTGAATACAAGTAGCATCACTGGGCAGTCACGTGCATATGCTATAATGTTTCCTTGTGCAGTATTTGATATTTGGAAAGTACCGCATTGCCATCTAATGTAGCTTGCCTAGCATGTCACAGCTTAAAATTAAAGTCGTTGTCCAGGGTTAGAAAAAAACAATGCTGTTCCAGGAACAGTGCCACACTTGTCTTTTGGTTGTGTCTGGTATTACTGCTCAGTTCCACTGAAGTGAATGGGGCTTAGCTGGAATGGCGCACACAACCTGGGACAGGTTTGGCTCTGTGTTTTTAAGGAAGCATCCCCTTTAACTACTAGATTCACAATGTTGTATATTCAGCTATATATACAGTCTATGTCTAATGAAGAGCAGAGCAAATCATTAAGTTCATCATTACACTACATATCAGATGGTTCTGTCAAATGTCCATCCTATAAGCTTTAAGGGGAATTCCAGTGCAAAAATTATTTCCTGATTTGTTAAAGACACATATTAAAAGGTCACTTGGGTGAAATGTAATAAAGCTGGCTACAGAGTGCCTGAACCTCCGTGGCTCTACTCTTAAGGCCACCATACACATTAAACTATTATTGGCTAAACTCACCAAAAATGGCAGGCTTTTCTGAGAATCTAATGAGTATTTTTCCCTTTAAAAAAAGAGTGATATCATCATGTTTTGCATTTTTAAGGTAACTATGCTATATAAGCTAATTTAACATAGCTTGCAAGCAAGGCCACCACCACCATCAATATAAATTCTCTCTGCCACCACCACAGACACTTCTCATGAAGGAGGAGACATGGTACACTCACTCAGATACTAAATGCCCAACCACTTCTGAGACTATGGGGTAATAGACAGTGTATAGTGTCTGATCACCTCCTGCACACTCCTATTAGTGCCACATTGGTGAGATGGTGTTGGATGCATGTAGAGGAGTATACTTGTGATCTACACCACCACTCTCATAGTTTCCACTCATTAAAGTCAAGTATGAATGACATTTCTAGCTTGTACATATTTGTATATATTGCAGACGGTTCCTGGTATGTACAGGTGAAACTCGAAAAATTAGAATATAGTGCAAAGTTCATTTATTTCAGTAATGCAACTTAAAAGGTGAAACTAACATATGTGATAGACTCATTACATGCAAAGCGAGATATTTCAAGCCTTTATTATAATTTGGATGATTATGGCTTATAGCTTATGAAACCCCAAAGTCACAATCTCAGGTACCCTTTGCTCAGGGGGTATGGATTAATTAGCTGACTAGAGTGTGACACTTTGAGCCTAGAATATTGAATATTTTTTACAATATTCTAATTTTAAGTTGCATTACTGAAATAAATGAACTTTTGCACGATATTCTAATTTTTTGAGTTTCACCTGTATTATCTGTAGTATATGGAAATAGAATTGTTTTTATTTAGAATTTATGCTTCAGAAATATTATGCAGATGGTCTACCTTTATATATATAAAAAAAAAAAATTCACACACAGTATATGTGAATCGTGGATTTAGTCATGAGTTTATTAACTATTTCTTTTATCAGCTTTACCCTGTGTTGTTCCTTAGTGGTTCATAGACTGCTTGACTCTTATAAGGGGTTGTCCACCTTTTGAGGGATTTTGGTAACCTTCCTCTCCTGGTCAGACCTGGAACGGGACACGTACTTGCCTGTTCTCTGCCTCTGGGTCCCGGCTCCTTTTCTCCCTGGGCTCAGCTGCTTCGCTCGGGTATCCTGCTTTAAACATCTGCTTTGACACCGCCAAAGCCAATCGCTAGCCACAGTGGTGACCTGCTCACATGACTCAAGGGGGGCAGATGACTTCTTCGGCAATCAATTGGCTGCAGCTGGGTCAATGCAGATGTTGATACCCAAAAGAGGCAGCCGAGGCCAGGCAGCGAAGGAGCCGGGACCCAGCAGCAGGAAATAGATAAGTATGCTTCCCTTTGAAGGTCTGCACTGGAGGAGAGAGATTTGCAAAAAAGAAATCCAAAAGGTGGCCAACCCCTTAAAACGTAGCTTGATCTTGTCCAACTCTCAATGCAATTTTAGTTATGTCCCTGAAAGTTTTTAGTATAAATAAGAAGCACCAAGGGCCCCACACTGACTGCTTCCTGACCCTGTGAACTGGAAGTGTGATGTGCCATCTATGGTCACTTTCACCGGTGCAGCTGTTCATTGGTCTTGACTGTGTCATGTCCACAAGTGGCACATAGTCTGTGGTCACACCTAATGATAACCAAATATATTACATATGTAGTGACCCCCAGTCCAGACCCTCTACCTCTCTTTTACAAAGCCATCAGGAAGTAACGTGTTTTAGTAGAACTGTCACCAGCTGTGTCTGGCATCTGCTGTAAAAAATGCCTAAATATATTTCGACACTACTGTGTGGACAGCTATAAAAAATGATTTATTAAATCTTATGTAGAACTTCTAGTGAAAATTACTGAATCATGTGGGCCACAAAGATGTTTTTGGAATTGGTGAAAATTGGTAAAGGACCTGAAAAAAGGTCTCTGCGCTTTTTTTCCCCCTCCCAAACACAGCACCTTGTCCATTGATGGGCCATGTCTGATGTTGAAGCTCATTTCCATTGAAGTCAATGGGAATGAGCTGAATTACCAGATAGAGCCCGTCTTAATGGAAGATACATAGGAAGGTGCCTGTACGTTGGCTGCTCAAAGCCCAGTTTACAATCAGGTACCAGACTTGGTGAACCTCTTCTCTTTTACAGTTATTTATACTTTGCATTAAAAGTTCTTGTTAGGCCTCATGCATACGAATGTATGAAACCACGTATCCGCAAAATAAGGCTACCGGTCATGTGCATGCCTCATTTTTCTACAAGTGGTTATTCTTGTCCGCAAAACAGACAAGAATAGGACATGTTCTATAATTTGCGGAACCGCCACATGGATGTGGGCGGCACAAGGATGACATCTGCATTTTTGTGGACCGTTAGAAATGAATGAGTCCGTGTGTGATCCGCAAAAAATCTGTATCGGTCATGGACGGAAACTATGGTCATGTGCATGAGGCCTAACTCAGGACTTGCATGAAATGTTATTAGGTCATGAGCAGTAACCTGTGAAACGAGACTTGCCTTATGGTCTACTGTCAGCATTAATGCTTCTGTGTGACTGTCCTGTACTCATACATGCAAATAAAAATCACAAACCACAATCGTCTGTTACTTTGTTCATATCTAATAGAAACCATAGAAAATCTCAATCTCCAGAACTCTGCACATAGCCACGACTGTAATCCTCGAGATTTTGTGTGGTCCATTTCTGCCTTCCAGGGTAAAATAAGAGCGTTCATTATGGTAAAATAGGATGGGAGGTAGAAATGATATTTATTGTGTGCATACTGTACTGTATAAGACCCCTGTGGATACATAGTCGATCAGTACCCTGTACCTCTTGTAGGTATCTAAATACACATCTACAACTGGGGGTTACCATTCCTTTCTCAAATATGTGTGTGTTCCTTCACATTCTGAGAGTATAACCAATTGGAGCGACCATGCTGTGCTTGAGATGCAGCCGTCTAGAGACGAGCACCGCAGATATAGTACCGAAGTTGTCAATTTATTCATAAATTTCTAGTAGGAATAACAGATGAGCGGCACAAACTCTGCAAGATGCTCCACAATTGTTATTTATGGGAAATGCACTTATTTAATAAGGCATGTCTGGAGTGGTAACAATTCCCTGTGGTCACATACACAGGGAATTTATTTTCAGCAAGGATCTGCATTCAGATTTATCTGTGCTTGTATCATGAATTTGCATGTGTTGCAGATTATGCCCTGAAGGGTAAAATCCACAGAAAGAATTGACATGCTGCAGATTACAAAATCCATAGGTCAATTTAAGCATGAAACATTTCAGCAACATGTAGATGAGATTTATAAAATCTACTTAACTGGTACTGTATTTGATGCATGCCAATCCGCACAAAATATGCACCATGTGCATGTGGCCTAGTACAGTGGATCTCAGCCTGGGATACATCTGTGTCGTCTTCTGATAGACTTCATGCCACTAGACCTGAAGTCTATCAAAGCACAGCTCAGGAGACACAATGACGTCACCATCAACGATGGGGTGGGTGTCATTACTACTGGGGGCACTAAAAGGAGGCACATTTACTACAGGGGCTTTATTACTAGTGAGGAAATTATTGAGGGCTTTATAACTTCTGAAGGGCACTGTGGCACACTTTATTACCACTAAGGAACTATGTGGGTTTTATTACTACTGGGGCACTATAGGGAGTGTTATTACTTATGCGGCATTTTGATACTACTACTACAATAGGGGTAATTATTATTACTGGATGGCATTATGTAAAATGGGATAAGGCTAGATTCACACAAACGTATTTTGTTTCCATGTCCGTTCCATTTTTTTTGCGGATAGGATGTGGACTCATTCATTTCAATGGGTCCGCAAAAAATGCTGACAGCACACCGTGTACTATCCGCATCCGTATGTCCGTTCCGTAGCCCCGCAAAAAAAATTGAGCATGTCCTATTCTTGTCCGTTTGGCGGACAAGTATAGGCATTATTACAATGGATCCGCAAAAAAAAGCGGATGCCATACGGACGTCATCCGTTTTTTTTTTTTGCAATTTGCAGACCGCAAAACACATACGTTTGTGTGCATGTAGCCTAAAACAGAGATTGTCTGAGGTTCATCTTTTAGGAGCACAATCGGGCATTGTGAAATCCAACATGCCCAGTTCTTTATTAGTGGACATTTGGTTGTCCCCAAGGGGCGTAGCTATAGGGGTGCAGAGGTAGCAGTCGCTGCCGGTCCCAGGAGCCTGAGGGGCCAAAGACCCTTGTGGTGCATAAGAAGACACTAGTATTATAGAAAGTGCATGCAGGTCAAGTTACACCTCTGGCTGGAGGGAAGGGGTTAGGTCAAGAATTTTCTGTTAGAATTTTTCAGGTAGCACGACGGTTATGTGCTTCCCTGGCCACAAAGCACTGAGGTAAGTGGGGCCCAAGCTGAACTCTTGCACCAGGGCCCATGAGCCTTTAGCTACGGCTCTGGCTGTCCCCGTACACACTAGTTTGTTGTGTGATCCTGCTCTCAGCAGATCCAGCCAACAATTATCTAATGTGTATGGCCCGCTTAAAGGAGTTGTGCAGTAAGTCAGTATTGATGACCTAGGACAGGTCATCAATATCAGATTATCGGGGGTTTGACTCCCGACACCCCTGCCAATCAGCTGTTTGAAGAGATAGTAGCACTCATGCAAGTGCTACTTCCTCTTCAAATTTGCCTGCGTAGAGGCGGCACAGTGTAATTACAACTGGTCATCCCAAAATAGACGGGGATGCCTGGATTAAGACCTCGTACAATCTGATATTGATGACCTGTCTTAATAATCTACTGCACAACTCCCTGAAGTTCACATAGGGACATTTAGTGTTTTTTTTTCTTTTTCGTTTTTTTATAGTTTGCATTTTTTTCCCAAAAGCATAGTGGATACTAAAGGTGAATAAAGTACTTATTTATTTTCTTATTTTATATATAATTTTTTTTGCACTGCTTGTTTTGGCAAAAAAAAGGCAAAATTCCACTGTGAAAATGTGGACTATTGGTTCTACACATTAAAAAGCAAAAATTCATTTTCACTCTTTGATGCCATCCTAAAATCATTTTGTAGGTTAATTGCATAGAAATAAATCAGCCGTAATGACAAAAACATATTGATATCAGACTGCATGATCAGAGGAAGAACATTCCAAGACTCGTGTTACAGGGTCAGTCTACTGACACTGTACTCAGTTCATCCCAGATGAACAAGATTAATATTTTATATAACTTTTTATGTTGGTAGGGGATTATTTCATGGCGTCTGCTTTAAAGTATTAATCTCTTATAAAGAAAATGGTACAAAATGTCCATGAATTATTGCTGCTGCTCCTCATGCTATTATCAGTTGCACCGAACTAAAAATATACAAGGTTTGTGTTTCTAGATATAAGAAACATACACATCCTCAACATTGAAATTGCAACACCATGAAGGACAATTCGTAAGGTTATGTAATTCAAGAAAGTTTCAGGTGTTGCTTATCAAATTTTTCGAGCACCTAGCTCCAATCTGTGGCATGTGGGAGGAGCACAAAAACCAGATTGAAAGAAAAGTTTTTTTAGCCACATGAAACTTAAAAAATTGGATCAAGTCATGTTGTGTGATGCCTCCTGTTTGATGACGTACCAGTTATTACCACTTTTCAGAAACAGGGACAGAACACTTGAACTGAGATATCCACTGGGGACAGTGAGTGATGATAGTGTCTGCAAAAGCGCTGTGGAATGTCAGCGCTATATAGGTAAGAGAAGTAAATATGAAGTACCCCTCTTTGGGAATTATAATCCTTACGTTTGATTGAAGTCACTCTTTCCCTCTGCTCCTGAAGTTTCATAGACCTAATGAACAGATAATAAAGTTGACAATATATCTTCAAGAGATGTTCGTCTGGTTCCTCATTCCAGATCACTACGCACCGAGACCAAGATATCAGCACTGTTGTGTGTCCCAGAAGTTGGGTGAAAGATGAACTGGAGTGACAGAAGGAGGTGCACAGAGGTGAAACTCTGCCCAGACGGACGGATCGTCTGATCGATGAGAAGTATGGCAAAGAGTGAACTGTTCTGTACTACGAGTGAAATTGGATGTCACATCTAAGACCTAGGACGGCAAACAGCATCTACACAAATCATCAGTTTGCATGACATTGGGTTACAAACCAGGCATCCAGCTACAGGTGTTCCATTGACCTCATATCACTATTCTAAAAAGGCCATCATGGTGCAAGCCAAGACAGCAATGGAGTTTGCAATGCAGCTCTGTCCTCTTCAGCAATGAGTGCCGCTTTTGTCTCGGTAAAAGCCATCTCCCCAAAATGTCCCAGGAGCCTAAACGTGCTACCATGGCTTGCAGCATCTCCGGACTTGTCTCTCATCGCGCACATCTGAGATGACATTGGTAGGCAATTGCAATATGAGCCACCAGCAGCAGTTCTTTTTGATTTGCATGCTCAAGAGGCAGAACTTTTCTCAGATAACCATTAACCCCTTCAGGACCAGGCCATTTTTAGCAAATCTGACCAGTGTCACTTTGTGGTAATAACTTTAAAACGCTTTTACTTATCCAGGCCATTCTGAGATTGTTTTCTCGTCACATATTGTACTTCATGACAGTGGTAAAATAGTAAAAAAATCATTTTTATTTATAAAAAGAAAATACCAAATTTACCAAAAATTTGGAAAAATTAGTAAATTTCAATTTCTCTACTTTTATAATAGACAGTAATACCTCCAAAAATAGTTATTACTTTACATTCCCCATATGTCTACTTCATGTTTGGATCATGTTGTGAATGCCATTTTATTTTTTGGGGACGTTAGAAGGCTTAGAAGTTTAGAAGCAAAACCCACTTTTTAAGGACCAGTCTGAAGTCACTTTGTGAGGCTTACATAATAGAAACCACCCAAAAATGAGCACATTTTAGAAACAACACCCCTCAAGGTATTCAAAACTGATTTTACAAACATTGTTAACCCTTTAGGTGTTCCACAAGAATTAATGGAAAATGCAGATGAAATTTCAGAATTTAATTATTTTGGCAGATTTTCCATTTTAATCCATTTTTTCCCGCTAAGAAAGCAAGGGTTAACAGCCAAACAAAACTCAAAATTTATTGCTCTGATAGTTTACAGAAACACCCCATATGTGGTTGTAAACTTTGGTACGGGCACACGGCAGGGCGCAGAAGGAAAGGAATGCCATATGGTTTTTGGAGGGCCATGTCACATTTGAAGACCCCTGATGCACGCCTAGAGTAGAAACTCCAAAAAATGACCCAATTTTGGAAACTACAGGATAAGGTGGTAGTTTTGTTGGTACTATTTTAGGGTCTATATGATTTTTGGTTGCTCTATATTACACTTTTTGTGAGGCAAGGTAACAAAAAATAGCTGTTTTGGCACCATTTTTATTTACAATGTTCATCTGACAGGTTAGATCGTGTGGTATTTTTACAAAGCAGGTTGTTATGGGCAAGACAATACCAAATATGACTTTATTTGGTTGTTTGTTTAAATTTTACATAATAAAGAATTTTTGAAAAAAAAGATTTCTTAGTGTCTCCATATTCTGAAAGCCATAGTTTTTTTTATTTTTATTTTTTCCGTAGGCTGGCAGCTCCGATGCCTGTGTAGGGCATCGGGGCTGCCATGGCAACCATCGACCCCCTGCCAGCACAGCGCGGGGGGGCGATGGAGTCGAAGGGAGCCCCCTCCCTCTGCATACCCCGCTCGTGCCACGGTCAGCACTGACCGCCGCACGTGAAAGGGTTAATCCGCCGGCATCACCGCACACACCGATGCTGGCGAATGCAGCAGGGGCCCGGCTCATAATCAATATTGAATAAATCAAGAACTTTTTAATATTTTGTTTCCATTTTTTATAATTTGCATATAATTAATATATGTATCCTGTGATTTCCATAATTCCATGACTTTCCCTTCTTGGTGTTGCAATTTCATTGTTGAGGAGTGTACATTATATGCACAGCCGTGGCCAAAAATTTATCACAATGTTCTTGTTTTGTTCACCTGCTTTTTGAGGACTGAACAGAGGTTTTCAATAGTATTGAGATCTTGGGAGTTTGCTGGACATGGACCCAAGATTTCAATATTTGGTTATCGCTTTCACACTGTGACATGGTGCTCTATCATGCCAGAAAAAGCATTGTTTATCACCAAATTGCTCATGGATCGTTGGGAGAAGTTGCTCCTGGATGATTCTTTTATACTATTCTTTATTCATGGCAGTGTTCTTAGACAAAATAGTGAGTGAGCTCACTCCCTTGCATGAGAAGCAACCCCAGACATGAATGGTCTCAGGAGGCTTTACTGTTGCTATGACATAGGACTCATGGTAGCGCTCACCTTTTACTCTCATAATCATTTTCCCAGATGTCCCAAACAGTCTGAAAAGGGCTTCATTTGAGAAAATAACTATACCCCATGCCTCTGCAGTCTAATCCCTGTACTTCCTGCAGAATGCACCCTGAAGCATTCTTCACAGCAACTGAACCTCTCTTCTTGAACTTCTTGATGATCCAATAAATAGTAGATTTAGGTGCACTCTTACAAGCAGCAATGTGAAGCCTGTGGAGCCTTTTGATGCAAAGTAATGATGACTACACTTATTTCCTTGGAGGTAACCATGGTTAACAGAAGAAGTCAATTATTTAATGTACCCCCTCTTCCTTTAAAAGCAACTAGTCTGCTCTTCTATTTCAATCAGTTCGACAGAGTGATATTAGCTGCCTTGTCCCCATTAACACTTTCTCCTGACCTAATGATAAGATCACTGATATGACGATAGCAGGTTATTTTGGTGTCAGGACAGGTATTTTTATGGCAATTAATTTTCATGGCAAGGAATGACTTTGCACTTAATTGCAATTAATCTGATCATAACAATCTAGAGTAAGGCTGAGTTCACATCACCATTTAGCATTCCGTTATTCTGATCCATCAGAATAAGAGGGGGAAAAAAACACAGGATCCTGTAAAAAAAAAAAAAAAAACAGATCCTGTTGCATCATTCGTCATCTGTTTGAACCATTTCCGTCCGAGATCCATTTTTTTTACTGCATGCAAAACTTTTTTCTATCTAAAAAAACGGATTTCAGACGGAAATGGCTCAAACCGATGACAACTAAAGCAACAGGATCGTTTTTTTTTACTGCATCCTGTCTTGTTTTTCTCTCTTTTTCTGATGGCTCAGAAGAACGGAAAGCTAAATGGTGATGTGAACTCAGCCTTGATGCAAATTGCCACCACAAAAATTCAAGCAGCACACGTTTGAAAACCAAAATTTGTGTCGGTCTCAAAACTTGTGGCCTTGACTGTATATATGTGTTTATGCATATTATGGTGGAGTCTTTTACTTTCACTCTACTTTCAACTTCGACAGGGGAGTTCCTAATCCTCTATTCTACACCTCTTCTCTCAGACCCATCCGACACATTCCCTAAGGCCTGACACAGACGAGCGACGAACTTGGTATGAGTTCCCTCTCTGACCTCTGCTGCTCTAACAGGATCGCACAGTATTATAATGATTTAGGGCCCATTCAGAAAGCCGTAGTGCTTTGCGGATCTGCAAAACACAGATACCGGCCACGTACGTTCTGCAATTTGTGGACCGCACATGGCGGCAACAATAATAGAAAATGCCTATTCTTGTCCGTGATTGCGGGCAAGAATAGGATATGTTCTATCTTTAATGCGGAACAGAACCACAGATGCGGACAGCACACTGTGTGCTGTCCGCATCTTTTGCGGCCCCATTGAAATTAATGGGCCCGCAACCGTTCCGCACTCATTCATGCGGCCATCTGAATGAGTCCTTATAAGGCTGTGTGACCCTGCAGGACCTGTATCTACTGAATTACACTGACAGCATTATGTTAGTGTAATTCAATAGATTCCAGGTCTCACACACTATCAGAGGAGCGGAGGCCAAAACTGGAACTCACACTGCCACACGCATCTAGTTTCTCTCAGTGAACCTGCTCGTCTGTGTCTGGCCTTAGAGCTTGGAGGCCCTGCAGCCTTGTGCTCTTATACGGTTACAGTACTGAACTGTTTGACTACTGTTTTAATCATTTACAATAAGATCCATTATGATAATCTTTTAGCTATAGGTTCAGTGGTAGATGAAACCAAGTCTTGGGACTGCAGGCTCAAAGTACATACATTTGTTTGTAGTCTGTGAACATGAAAACCTACTGGTCTCCATAGAAGCTGTATATAAAAACTTCTAGCATTCTATGCATTGGAATAATAGAAAAAAGGGTTGTGAATATTAAAATAACCTTTAAATTTCCTTAGTGTTATTAATTAGTAGCATGGCTATCACATGAAAATGAGGCAAGTTGTCACTATTAAAATGGCTGTAACTATACCACTGGCACGCTCACCCAGGAATGCTGATAAATGCTGGCCAAATAGACTAGAGGTGGAAATAAGGCTTCATGTACCACTATAATGAGATTAATGTAAAATATGGAGGTGAGCGAATTTCATGTTATGAAATTAATTCACGCTTCGTTTGGTGGTAAAAGCAGAATTGCGTTATGGATTCATACTACATTCGACATGAAAAACTGTATGAAATTGGAGGTACTGTATATGGACGTACACTTTGCGCGCCATATTACGACTCTCAACAACTCTGGAGCTGTAATACAGCAGTGTGCATGAGCAGAACTTTAACAGGCCAAATAATTCTTGTGAAACGGATTTCCATTCTATTCGTTATCAGGGACATACAGTATCTTCCAGTTCTTGAAAGAATGACGTTAAAGGGGCACGCCCAGAAATATTTTTTGACTCCGCTCCCCCCATTTGTCAGTTTGTTGGTGTACAAAAAGTATTTGATTTCATCCTCTGTTACTTGTAGCAGTTAGATCAAGCGACCCCTCCACAACCACTCACAAATAGGAGGGGGCAAAGATATAAACACTGGACGTGCCCTTTAAGTGTTGGTTATATTTCTTCTCATGGTAAAAACTTAATTCACAAAATAAAATATTTAACACATCAATATGGTTACAAGGCTGCGTAGCTCTACTAATTCCCCCAATCTGCATTGCTAGCAATAGGAATCATTGCTTCTGGCCAATCGTCATTTCCTGGAAAGCAAATCTGCTGAGCTGGACATCTGCTTTCTTCGTAGCAGTACAATACCAGACAATGCCTACATCTGCTGCTCAAGGAAGGGGGGACGCTCCAAGCAGGATTTCGCTATTCTCTCTGATCTCCATGCTGTTGGAGGGAAGGAAACAAACACAAACCTTTTCATCTTGCTCTCAGGCAGGCCATGTAGCCACAAACAAAGGAAAACCAGCACGTTGGCGCTGCACCGCTCCGGCCTGTTGGGCGCTCAGGCTGTTAGTTTATGTCGATTAGTGTAAATTTTATCAAGTTTGCATGCAGATGGGTTGTACACATGGTCATGGCCACGTTGTATATAACACACTGGGTATCATGTGGATGCACGGTTTGCATTATTAGAGGCCAATTTGTGAATTGCTGTTGCATTTGAAGACACATACACATTCATTGAAATATATATAGTGATCAGACAGGCACTCTGCATCTAGTGTCACACGGAGAGATTTGTGTAAATTAGAATCTATTTATTAAATCAGAAGAGCGAAAAATAATAAGTAATGGGTAAAATCACAGTTTATCATAAAATCACACAGAATATCTAAAATAACCCCCAAAGGACACAAATAGGCGTACCAGATTAGAAATACATAGTTGTGCAAAGAGCAGTTTATCATCTACTCATATCATTATTAAGGTGCAAGCAGATACGCTCAAAATGTGAGTATTTATAATCTACACTTTCTTGTTAATCAATGATAATCAGAATGTTCCAAAACACTTTCTGCAGGAATATATCATGCGTACTGAAAGTCATTTTTAAAATAAATGTCTCCCATATACTTTAATCCTCTGCAAAGACTTATTCTCTTAGCAGAGAATTAAAGTATATGGGAGACATTTATTATCAAAAGGGCTATCAGTACGCATGATATATTCCTGCAGAAAGTGTTTTGGAACATTCTGATTATCATTGATTTACAAGAAAGTGTAGATTATAAATACTCACATTTTGAGAGTATCTGCGTGCACCTTAATGAGTATGAGTAGATGATAAACTGCTCTTTGCACAACTATGTACAGTCAGGTCCATAAATATTGGGACATCGACACAATTCTAACAATTTTGGCTCTATGCACCAAATGAAATGAAACAAACAATATGTGCTTTAACTGCAGACTGCCAGCTTTAATTTGAGGGCATTTACATCCAAATCAGGTGAACGGTGTAGGAATTACAACAGTTTGCATATGTGCTTCCCACTTGTTAAGGAACCAAAAGTAATGGGACAGAATAATAATCATAAATCAAACTTTCACTTTTTAATACTTGGTTGCAAATCCTTTGCAGTCAATTACAGCCTGAAGTCTGGAACGCATAGACATGACCAGACGCTGGGTTTCATCCCTGGTGATGCTCTGCCAGGCCTCTACTGCAACTGTCTTCAGTTCCTGCTCGTTCTTGGGGCATTTTCCCCTAAGTTTTGTCTTCAGCAAGTGAAATGCATGCTCAATCGGATTTAGGTCAGGTGATTGACTTGGCTATTGCATAACATTCCACTTCTTTCCCTTAAAAAACTCTTTGGTTGCTTTTGCAGTATGCTTTGGGTCATTGTCCATCTGCACTGTGAAGCGCCGTCCAATGAGTTCTGAAGCATTTAGCTGAATAGGAGCAGATAATATTGCCCGAAACACTTCAGAATTCATCCTGCTGCTTTTGTCAGCAGTCACATCATCAATAAATACAAGAGAACCAGTTCCATTGGCAGCCATTCATGCCCACGCCATGACACTACGACCACCATGCTTCACTGATGAAGTGGTATGCTTAGGATCATGAGCAGTTCCTTTCCCTCTCCATACTATTCTCTTCCGATCACTCTGGTATAAGTTGATCTTTGTCTCATCTGTCCATAGGATGTTGTTCCAGAACTGTGAAGGCTTTTTTAGATGTCGTTTGGCAAACTCTATTCTGGCGTTCCTGTTTTTGAGGCTCACCAATTGTTTACATCTTGTGGTGAACCCTCTGTGTTCACTCTGGTGAAGTCTTCTCTTGATTGTTGACTTTGACACACATACACCTACGTACTGGAGAGTGTTCTTGATCTCGCCAACTGTTGTGAAGGATGTTTTCTTCACCAGGGAAAGAATTCTTCAGTCAGCCACCACAGGTGTTTTCCGTGGTCTTCCGGGTCTTTTGGTTTTGCTGAGCTCACCGGTGCGTTCCTTCTTTTTAAGAATGTTCCAAACAGTTGTTTTGGCCATGCCTAATGTTTTTGCTATCTCTCTGATGGGTTTGTTTTATTTTTTCAGTCTAATGATGGCTTGCTTCACTGATAGTGACAGCTCTTTGGATCTCATCTTGAGAGTTGACAGCAACAGATTCCAAATGCAAAAAGCACACTTGAAATGAACTCTGGACCTTTTATCTGCTCATTGTATTTGGGATAATGAGGGAATAACACACACCTGGCCATGGAACAGCTGAGAAGCCGATTTTCCCATTACTTTTGGTTCCTTAACAAGTGGGAGGCACATATGCAAACTGTTGTAATTCCTACACCGTTCACCTGATTTGGATGTAAATACCCTCAAATTTAAGCTGACCGTCTGCAGTTAAAGCACATCTTATTCATTTCATTTAAAATCTATTGTGGTGGTGTATTGAGCCAAAAGTGTTAGAATTGTGTCGGTCCCAATATTTATGGACCTGACTGTATTTCCAGAAGGCAATCTCGTACGCCTATTTGTGTCCTTTGGGGGTTATTTTAGATATACTGTGTGATTTTATGACATACTGTGATTTTACTTATTATTTTTCGTTCTTCTGATTTAATAAATAAATACTAATTTACACAAATCTCTCCGTGTAACACTAGATGCAGAGTGCCTGTCTGATCACTATACAGTTGTGTTCAAAATAATAGCAGTCAGACATCACTAACCTGATCAATCACTGTTTTTGGTAGAAATTATATTTCTACATGGCAAATAATTTAGTAGCAGGTGAAGTAGAGTAATATAAACCCAACAGTCATGACATGCATGCCACTGATTCTCTGTAATTCAATCACTTATTGAAAGGGGCATGTTTAAAATAATAGCAGTGTGGAGTTCAATGAGTGAGGTCATCATTCTTTGAAAAACAGGTGGCAATTATTGCCCTTATTTAAGGAAGGAAGGCAGCAAATGTTGTACATGCTGGTTACAGTGCATTTCTCTCTGAAATTCTGAGGAAAATGGGTCGTTCCAGACATTGTTCAGAAGAACAGCGTACCTTGATTAAAAAGTTGATTGGAGAGGGGAAAACATATAAAGAAGTGCTGAAAATGATAGGCTGTTTAACTAAAATGATCGCAAATGCTTTAAAATGGCAACCAAAACCTGAAAGACGTGGAAGAAAGCGAAAAACTACCATTCGAATGGATAGAAGAATAGCCAAAGTGGCAAGGACTCTGCCAACAATCAGCTCCAGGAAGATCAAAGAAGGTCTAAAGTTACCTGTGAGTACTGTTACAATTAGAAGACACCTATGTGAAGCCAAGCTATCTGCAAGAAGCCCCCGCAAAGTCCCACTGTAACAAAAAGACATGCTGAAGAGGTTACAATTTGCCAAAGAGCACATAGACTGGCCTAAAGAGAAATGGCACAACATTTTGTGGACTGCTGAAAGTAAGATTGTTCTTTTTGGGTGTAGTGGCCGCAGACAGTTTGTCAGACGACCCCCCAAACACTGAATTCAAGCCCCAGTTTACTGTGAAGACAGTGAAGCATCGTGGCGCAAGCATCATGATATGGGGATGTTTCTCATACTAGGGTTTTGGGCCTATTTATCTCATACCAGGGATCATGGATCAGTTTGAATACATCAGAATACTTGAAGAGGTCATGCTGCCTTATGCTGAAGAGGAAATGCCCTTGAAATGGGTGTTCCAACAAGACAACGACCCCAAACACACCAGTAAACGTTCAACATCTTGGTTCCAGACCAACAAGATTGGCGTTATGGAGTGGTCAGCCCAGTCCCCGTATCTTAATCCAATAGAAAATTTGTGGGGTGACATCAAAAATGCAGTTTCTGAGGCAAAAGCAAGAAATAGAGAAGAACTGTGGAATGTAGTCCAATCATCCTAGGCTGGAATACCTGTTCAGATGCCAGAAGTTGGTTGACTCCATGCAACACAGATGTACAGCAGTTCTCAGAAACAGCGGTTATACAACTAAATATTAAGTGATTCAAAGGAAAGCAAAATCTTCAAACATTTTTCAGTTTATATAGGGAATGTTTGAGTTTGTAAAGAAATATACAAACACTGCTATTTTTTGAACAGTCTAATATTCACTTTTCTAGAGAAACAACACAAATTTGATATATTTTTCTTCATGTTTTGATTTGGAATAGAATGTGTAGTGTTCCCAATGCATTTGTGTGTATGGAAATAAAAGCTATTAGAAGGATTTTGAGCTTTATTCACTTTTTTAAACACACTGCTAATATTTTGAACACAACTGTATATATTTTTTTCTGACTGGGTTAGGCTACTTTCACACTATGTGCTCTCCGCATGTGCACGCTATGTGCTCTCCGCATCTGCATTTACGGAGCGCGCCCCCTGATCTTCCGGTCCGTGGCTCCGGAAAAAAAATAGAACATGCCCTATTCTTGTCTGCAATTGCGGACAAGAATAGGCAGTTCTATGGGGGTGCGGGCCGGGTGTATTGCAGATCCGCAATGCACTACGGACGTCTGAATAGACCCTTAGACATAGAGCACCTGTACATGACAGTGGTTAGGTGAGCCACTAGATTCTCTGATTATTATATTCATCAAAATGTCATTAACAGACATTAGTAGAAGACTGGTAAACGAATTAAGATATATTAACTCAGCGTAGCCTCCAGCTGCTGCATTGCATGCCAAGCACATGACTGCCTGTCAGTATATCTTGGTCTAGTAACAGTCTTACAAGCTGTTACTCCATGTCCATATTGGCACCATATGCATTGCTTACTGTTTCCTCACCAACATGAGTTCTAAATTTCTGCAGTGTCTTCTGTGCCACTATTGAATTATTTTCCTTGGATAGATCACCTCCAGTAAAGACCGGAGAGTCTCCCACCCTCCATTGTGGTTACTTCACTGGTAACTGGTAACTGATTCCTTTCACATGTGGACTTAAAGGGGCCGTCCACTTTCCTGCACATTTGTAGAAATAAGTAATCTACTTACTTAATATGACCTTGTCACTGGAGCTGCACCAAAATTTGTATTTCTTAACGGCCTCACACTATAGCACTCTAGTGACAACATGGCCAGGGATGGAGTGGCATGCGAACAGACCCGTCCATCAGTCGCCTACATTGAATAACACTGCACTGCTCATGTGCGCAGCAGTTTTTCATTGGAGGCCACTTATGGATGGGTCTGGTCATGTGCCCCTCCATTTGAGGCCATGTTGAGACCACAAAGCCGTTCTGTGAGTTAGACTTTGAGTCAATTCCTTTAAAGGGGTTCTCTGTGATTTTTATATTCATTGCATAACCTCAAGATAGGCCATAAATATCAGATTCCTGGGGTCTGACAACCCGCACTCCATTTGATAAGCTGTTTATGAGTAGCTCCGTCACCAGAACTACACTACTCTGTCAGCTGTGCATTGGACAGGACTGGTTGCTGCAGAGCTGCTCCCATTCACCTCAATGGGAGCAGCGCTGCAGTTACTACTTCCACTACACAATGACGGGAGCTGTGTAGTTCGAGCACTGGAGCTGCTCCAAAACGGCTGACTGGTGGTAGTGCAGGGTGCTAAACCCCCGCCATTCTCATATTTATGGCCTATCGTGAGGACTAGCCACCAATATAAAAATCACAGAAGACCCCTTTAATGTCTTCCAAGGTTACATCCACCAGCTAAGATATTCCTTACATTTATGTTTCTTCTAAATTATTCCCACGTGCTCTCAACATGGATATTACCCAGACTCGCCAGCACCACTGTTTTTCCAGTATAAAGTTCCATATCTCCAGCTTTTGTTAAAGGGTTTTTCCAGAAGTAATTTATTGATGGAATATCCTTAGGATAGGTCATCAGTAGATGGACAGGGCTCTGATTTCTGGCAACCCCACCAATCAGTTGTTTTGACAAATTCTAGCGCCGATAAACATCACTGGAACTGCACTCCATCCACTGTGTAGCGGCCATTTCTGGTTATTGCAGCGCTGCTCCTATTCATGTGGGAACAGTGGAGTCTGGGAGTTAGCGAGGTGAGTATCACTTCTTTTATATTTTTAACCTTCTCTCGATCTTAAGCTAAATATTTGAACAACCCCTTTAAAGAGAAACTTTCCCATTGTAATCATAAAATAATGATTGTGTCTGATACCAAACCAAGAAGATGTTCATTGAACATTTATTGGACATTTGATAGACATGACAGTCAATGGTAATTCCCTGTAAATCCTTATAAACTGTAATTTCAATAGATAATCCGATGTGTGCAAAATGGTTTCACACAGGAGGCTTCAGTTTGTTGAGGAAGTTAATTCAAATCAAGAACCATTACATCTGTGGTCAGCTTTAGTATGTCTGCAGATCCCACCGCTGTCTCTCCAGTTGTGCTCCACCTCACCAACTTTACCCACATTCTTTGTTGGAAAAATTGGGACAGTTGCTTCAAAAATATGCTGCTCATTCTGAACCCTGTATTTCTCGATATATTTACACCTGACAATTGGCATAAATAGATTGAGTCTCTCCCATATAGCTCTAGATCACCTACTCCCCTCTACACATTACATGACAAATCTGACTGCCTTTAGCCACCACTAGGGGGAGCTCAGTGCATTGGTATTTATATATTTACCATTGAAATTAACAGAAGCTGTAAAAATACCAATGCTTCCCCTTCTAGAAAATGCCATGGATTTATATCAGGAATAGGGATGAGCGAACTTGTGTTTTCAAGTTCGGCGTACAAGGTTCGGGTTCTCGAAGAATTCCGTTATGGAGTCCGCTACCATGTATCATAAGTTATGGAACCTGAAAACACAAGTTTGCTCATCCCTAATCAGGAACAGAAATTTAGCACTGACACATATTGCCTCCATGGTAGGTACACCACTAGCTTGAAATCATATTGTCTTCACTGTATCACTGATGTAGGTATTCACTACAAGAGGAAGCGTTATAATGACTGTAAGAGGATCAAACCAGATCCAAAACACATCGGCGAGATTTTCTAAACTAGTCTAAATTTGTAAAATAAGGCAGGCTAGAGATTGGCCAAATTTACAATAGTGGCTCATTGTAGATGCTAGATTTAGCTTACTACAGATTTTTGACAGAAAGCGGTGCATTTTAAGCCATGCTGGTTTCCCTGTGAGCCATGCCCCCTCTGTGGGGGCGAGGCACAGTGGATTGTTCTTTTTGGCTTACTTGCTTCATATATATGCATAAAATGAGATGTGCTAAATTTTGGTGCAAATTATGAAAGAATTCAGGCTCCGCTACAATAGTAAATTTGTATCTGCAAAATACGTCATCCATATTTTTTGCGGACAGCAAAATACATATGGTCATGTGCATGAGCCCTAAAGGGTACATTTTGAGACTAATTCCTGGTTATTTTATGTAATTTATTTAGTGAGTGCTGAAACCCACACTTTTAGTTGTGAATAATTATGACTATAGGTCAGTGCTTCTCAAATAGTGGGGCGCGCCCCCCAGGGGGGGACGCCAGGCTCCGTAAAGGGGGGCTCATTCAGGGCCGGCCTTTGGGGGGTGCGAATTTCTTCTGTATAATGCCGGCAGGCAGGCCGGGCGGCCGGCGCGTCCCTCAGTGATGTCACGTGCCTGCGCCCCCTGCTTTATGAATGAAGCAGGCGGCGCAGGCAAGTGACGTCACTGAGGGACGCGCCGGCCGCCCGGCCCGCCTGCCGGCATTATACAGAAGAAATTCTGATATACGGTACTATTAGGAGTGAGGGGGGCATGTTTAATAACTTTAAACGGCGGCGGCGGGCACACGGAATCTGTGGATGGCACAGTTAAGGGGTGGGGGGTCTGTGGATGGCACTGTTATGGGGTGTCTGTGGATGGCACATATATAACAGTGCCAGCCACAGATCCCCCCCATAAGTGTCCGTCATCCACAGATCCCCCCCATAAGTGTCCGTCATCCACAGATCCCCCCCATAAGTGTCCGTCATCCACAGATCCCCCCATAAGTGTCCGTCATCCACAGATCCCCCATAAGTGTCCGTCATCCACAGATCTGGTTCTGTGCAGGAATTGTAGTGCTTTTATTTCAGGTTCCACTCTTCAAAGGTTTGGATACTGTCTGATCTGTAGACAGCTCTCCATAATGCAGCAGGAAATTACCTTTTTGAAATATGAGATTTTTAAATTAACCACTAAACAAACTCAGGCTGAGAACATTGCAATGCCACTGCCACAGAGGCCCCCTAGAAATGGAAGATGGGTTACTGTAGGTTCAGGTAGACTGAGAGTTGTGGATAGAAGGCATGTCACACAGTCTGTGGCTCTCCATAATTCATTTGCAGCACTTTCAGAGTGCAAGAGCAACATGGAGGATGGCTCAAGCACAGTGGGTGAGAAACAATCATCTCCCATGCCTAAAGTATGTAAGACTGCAGCCAAAGACAAAAAGGAGAAGGTGAGGATTGATAGTAAGCAGCTGTTGGTGGGCGATTCCATCATAAGAGGTGTGAAGTTTGAGGAGAATGGTGTTGTGAGATGTCTCCCTGGTGCTACCGCTAGCAGGGATAGACGCCGAATCCTAAATATTGTTAGGCAAGCAAAGCAGGAAAGGGAAGTGGATGTTATTCTCCATCTTGGGACAAACGATCTGGCTTGCAATGAGGTTTCAAAGGTGAAAGAAGCTTTTCATACACTTGGAAAGGATATACGGGAGGTTGCATCAACTGTTTCATTCTCTGCAGTTTTGCCTGTGCATAACCTTCAGCATGACAGGAAGATGCGCATTAAGGAATTCAATGTATGGCTTGGTGAATGGTGTCTGAACCAAGGGTTTGGCTTTGTGTCTCATGATAGCTCTTGTTGGAATGGAAAAGAACTGTACAAGAAAGATGGTTTGCATCTTTCTCTCAAGGGAACGAATGTCCTCAGTGAACAGTTCCAAGTATTTGCTAAGAAGCATTTAAACTAGGAAAGGGGGGCAAAAGAGTGATAATCCAGCAGTCCGACTGCCCCCCGGAACAATGCCAGAAGAGGCCAGTAGCACAAAGGTTAAGAAATGACAAGCTCAGAGTCTTGTCTACAAATGCTCGCAGTCTAGGGAATAAGATCAATGAGCTTGAGGCTATAATGGCATCTGAGAATATAGATGTAGTGGCTGTTACTGAGACGTGGTTCAAGGGGAGTAATGACTGGGATATATCAATACCAAAGTTCTCTCTATACAGGAAAGACAGAGAAGGCAAGAAGGGGGGAGGGGTGGCCCTGTATGTGAAAGATAGCATAAAATCTAATTTGATACAAGTTAGCGAGAACAATTTAGAGTCAGTTTGGGTTACCTTGCAGCTTGATAATCATAAGGTAACTCGTGTAGGTGTTATATATAGACCACCTACCCAAGTCAAAGAATTAGATGATCTACAAGTTGAGGAAATAGCTAAAATGACATTGAAGGGGGAAGTTATCATTATGGGAGACTTCAATCTTCCAGATGTAAACTGGAAAACCAAAATAGCTAGTTCTGCCAAGAGTACAGATATTCTAAATTCCCTACTGGGATTATCTCTACAGCAAGTAGTGGAGGAGCCAACCCGGAAGGAGGCCATTTTAGATTTAGTATTCACAAATGGGAATTTGGTATCTGATATTACTGTAGGGGAAAGCTTGGGATCTAGTGATCACCAGTCAGTGTGGTTTACTATAAGTACAGTGACTGAGTCACACCACACAAAAACAAAAGTTTTAGATTTTAGAAAAACAGACTTTTCTAAAATTAGATTAGTGGTATACGAGTCCCTATCAGACTGGAACAGTTTAATTGGAGTCCAGGAGAAATGGGACTACTTAAAAGTGGCACTATTGAAGGCAACAGAAGATTGCATTAGGCTTGTCAGTAAAAGCAAAAAAAGGAAGAGACCACTGTGGTACTCAGCAGAAGTGGCCAAAATCATTAAAAACAAAAAGATAGCATTTAGGAATTATAAAAAAAAAAACGAGGATGACAGACAAATTTATAAGATTAGGCAGAGAGAGGCCAAACAAGTTATAAGAGCTTCTAAAGCACAGGCAGAAGAGAAATTAGCTCAGTCAGGGAAAAAGGGCGATAAGGCATTCTTCAGATACATAAATGAAAAAAGGAAACTAAAACAAGGAATTACCAAATTAAAAACTAAAGAAGGAAGGTATATGGAAGAAGATAAAGAACTAGCTGACTGCCTCAATGAATACTTCTGTTCAGTTTTTACAAAGGAAAATAAAGGAGAAGGACCTCAGTTGGGAAAGAAGACTAATGAATCTTTTGATGCATGTGTCTTTACAGAGGAAGAGGTTCTAAGTCAACTGTCTAAAATTAATACAAATAAGTCACAGGGGCCTGATGGGATACACCCAAAGCTATTAAAAGAGCTCAGCGGTGAACTAGAAAAACCATTAACAGATTTATTTAACCAATCACTGGCAACAGGAGTCGTCCCAGAAGATTGGAAATTAGCAAATGTTGTGCCCATTCACAAGAAAGGTAGTAGGGAGGAATCGGGCAACTATAGGCCAGTAAGCCTGATATCAATAGTGGGGAAATAAATGGAAACCATACTTAAGGAGAGGATTGTGGACCATCTAAAATCCCATGGATTGAAAGATGAAAAACAGCATGGGTTTACTTCAGGGAGATCATGTCAAACTAATCTTATTGATTTTTTTGATTGGGTGACTAAAATAATAGATGGAGGAGGTGCAGTAGACATCGCTTATCTAGACTTTAGTAAGGCTTTTGATACTGTCCCACATAGAAGGCTTATCAATAAAGTGCAGTCATTGGGCTTGGACTCCCATATTGTTGAATGGATTAGGCAGTGGCTGAGGGACAGGCAACAGAGGGTTGTAGTCAATGGAGTATATTCAGACCAAGGTCTTGTTACCAGTGGGGTACCTCAGGGATCTGTTCTGGGACCCATATTGTTTAATATCTTTATCAGCGAAATTGCAGAAGGCCTCAATGGTAAGGTGTGTCTTTTTGCTGATGACACAAAGATTTGTAACAGGGTTGATGTTCCTGGAGGAATACACCAAATGGAAAAGGACTTAGGAAAACTAGAGGAATGGTCAAAAATCTGGCAACTAAAATTTAATGTTGATAAGTGCAAGATAATGCACCTGGGACGTAAAAACCCAAGAGCAGAATATAAAATCAGTGATACAGTCCTAACCTCAGTATCTGAGGAAAGGGATTTAGGCATCATTATTTCAGAAGACTTAAAGGTAGGCAGACAATGTCACAGAGCAGAAGGAAATGCTAGCAGAATGCTTAGGTGTATAGCAAGAGGAATTACCAGTAGAAAGAGGGAGGTGCTCATGCCGCTCTACAGAGCACTAGTGAGACCTCATTTGGAGTATTGTGCTCAGTACTGGAGACCATATCTCCAGAAGGATATTGATACTTTGGAGAGAGTTCAGAGAAGAGCTACTAAACTGGTACATGGATTGCACGATAAAACTTACCAGGAAAGATTAAAGGACCTTAACATGTATAGCTTGGAAGAAAGACGAGACAGAGGGGATATGATAGAAACTTTTAAATACATAAAGGGAATCAACAAGGTAAAAGAGGAAAGAATATTTAAAAGAAGAAAAACTGCTACAAGAGGACATAGTTTTAAATTAGAGGGGCAAAGGTTTAAAAGTAATATCAGGAAGTATTACTTTACTGAGAGAGTAGTGGATGCATGGAATAGCCTTCCTGCAGAAGTGGCAGCTGCAAATACAGTGGAGGAGTTTAAGCATGCATAAGGCCATCCTTCATATAAGATAGGGCCAGGGGCTATCCATAGTATTTAGTATATTGGGCAGACTAGATGGGCCAAATGGTTCTTATCTGCCGACACATTCTATGTTTCTATGTAGATCCCCCCATAAGTGTCCGTCATCCACAGATCCCCCCATAAGTGTCCGTCATCCACAGATCCCCCCCATAAGTGTCCGTCATCCACAGATCCCCCCCCCATAAGTGTCCGTCATCCACAGATCCCCCCATAAGTGTGTGTCCGATCCACATTTCTTTCTTTTTTTATTCTCTTATACGTTAATAAGGATACAGTGTTATGCAGAGGTGTACTTATAACAATTTTATAGACAAATTATACTATTTACAGTCGCGCGGGGGGCATGAAATGTTTTCTTCTTCCTAGGGGGGGCCATGACAGAAAATAATTGAGAAGCACTGCTATAGGTACAGATGCCAAAGAAGCTCAAACTTAATGTAGTTTGCTTTGTTTCCATAGTTACCTGTAATGTTTAGAAGGTCAGTCAATCAAATGGCAGTAGTGTAAATGCTTCTTTGGTTACCGTAAATGCATTTTGCAATGGCTTTTGCATACAATGTGTTTGTGTTTTACAAAGAAGCCTCATTAGAAAACACTTGGGAAGCTGAATATTTTATTACCAAAGATCGCCAAGTAGAATAATAAAACTCAACTGTAATAGAGATGACTAGAGGACATTGTGGGGGTCATTTATTAAGGGACTTGCGAGTATTTTAGAAGAAAAAAAATAGTCGCAAGTCCCTTTTTTAACCGGACATGCGACAGTATTTACACTGCTCAAAAAAATAAAGGGAACACTTAAACAACACAATGTAACTCCAAGTCAATCACACTTCTGTGAAATCAAACTGTCCACTTAGGAAGCAACACATGCTCTTGTGAAAATGGGATAGACAACAGGTGGAAATTATAGGCAATTAGCAAGACACCCCCAATAAAGGAGTGGTTCTGCAGGTGGTGATCACAGACCACTTCTCAGTTCCTATGCTTCCTGGCTGATGTTTTGGTCACTTTTGAATGCTGGCGGTGCTTTCACTCTAGTGGTAGCATGAGACGGAGTCTACAACCCACACAAGTGGCTCAGGTAGTGCAGCTTATCCAGGATGGCACATCAATGCGAGCTGTGGCAAGAAGGTTTGCTGTGTCTGTCAGCGTAGTGTCCAGAGCATGGAGGCGCTACCAGGAGACAGGCCAGTACATCAGGAGACGTGGAGGAGGCCGTAGGAGGGCAACAACTCAGAAGCAGGACCGCTACCTCCGCCTTTGTGCAAGGAGGAACAGGAGGAGCACTGCCAGAGCCCTGGAAAATGACCTCCAGCAGGCCACAAATGTGCATGTGGGGGAGGGGGGAGGGGAGGGAGAAAAGTGTCAGGCCGGGTCGCCAGCCCTGACAAATTTAATGACATTTACGCCTGTTGGTGAAAAGCAGGGGCTGAAGTAGTTTTTTTTTCACCAGGTGCAAGTACTACCATAAATTATGAGTATTACGGAAGTGTATGGGGCAAAAGTAAGGCCCTTTTCACACGAGCGTGACGGATTAGGTCCGGATACGTTCAGTGAAACTCGCACCATTTTGCAACCAAGCTCCGTCAGTTTTGTCTGCATTTGCGTTGTTTTTTCTGCCCGAGCGCAATGCGTTTTTTACGCGCGTGATAAAAAACTGAAGGTTTACGAACAACCTCTCCTAGCAACCATCAGTGAAAAACGCATTGCATCCGCACTTGCTTCTGGATGCAATGCATTTTTCACTGAAGCCCCATTCATTTCTATGGGGCCAGGGCTGCAGAATAAAGAACATGCTGTGTTTTTTTTACGCAACGCAGAACTGATACGTGAAAAAAAAAATAAAACGCTCATGTACACAGACCCATTGAAATGAATGGGTCAGGATTGAGTGAGGGTGCTATGCGTTCATGTCATGCATTGTACCCGCGCGGGAAAACTCGCTTGTGTGAAAGGGGCCTAAGACTTTTACTTAAAAAGGCGATCTTAGTAAATGTGCCCCCTGTAAGTCTGTATCCACAGATTTGTGTATCACTCCATAAAATGTAGTTGGATTGACACAAATGTAACCAGTAATATTCTACTTGCTTTCCGTCTTCTGTATCCTTGTCGCTTTGTTCAGGAAACAAAACATTACTACAGCAGAACTGTCTGTTCCCCTTCTCAAGTACAAAGCCAAAAAGGCAACAAGATAACATTCAGGAAGCTTCCATCAAGGTTGTGTTCTTTCCTGCAGAAAAGGAAGCGGCCTCCTCTTCATGCAAAATCTGTAGAAATGAATGTTACCCAGCTTCTCACAAACAAATAATAAGTGAATGATTATGTGTACACATTCAGGAGGCCCCATATAACATGATCGTATAAAGAAGATATGAGGAGTCTTCAAGTTTTCCATTTAAATGCAAAATTATTTCATAATTCATTTAATGTGTAGGTGTTTTCACAAGCAGTTTTTTTTTCTAGCTTGTTTATGCACTTTTGCAGTATTTTGATGATTACTTTGCAACCAACAGTGATTTATTTCCTGTAAAAAAATAAAATAAAAAAATGCCAGCTTCAGTTAGCTGAAGGTCTGTGGGAAATATGAAATGCAGGACACACAAGTGTTATATTGTTGCCCCTGGCGTTTTTTGGTTTTGTTAATTGAGTGGTGTTTTATTGTCTTTCTGACTTCTTTTGAAAAATTGAGCATGCTGGAGCTTAACATTTTCCCACATGTTTTGACATCTTTTTTTTTTATAGGGAAAACACCATGGAGAAAATGCTAGTGGTAAGACGCACTCATCCTCAGATGGTGTAAGCTTAGCTGCCTAGACCTGCACCGGATCCATCACAGGGGCTCAGGCTGGATTATAAATCTGGTGCAGGGATAGACACTTTTAGGGCTCATTCACACGACTGTATGAATGGGTTCGCAATGCCTCACTTCTATAATGGGCCACCCATTCCGTAAATTGTGGAATGCAAACGGATGGCATCCATGTTTTGCAGATCCACAACACACAGTGTGGTCGTGTGAATGCGCCCTAAATCTAACTCTACTATTGGTTGGCTTACTTTAAAGAGAATGTGTCATCAGATACCTTGATATACATTCAATTGATCACCCATCAACCCGGCCATGTACTGCATGTGCACCATATGCAGTGCCATGAGACTTCAGGGCCAGGCGCGAGTACATCTACGCTGCCTGGCCCTTTCAGTCAAAGCCGTGGGGATTCGGCCTGGAAAAGAATGAGTGGAGCCTCCGAGTGCAACAGCAATGTCCTCATTTCATGCAGTGGTTTTCGTCCAGGCAAAACCTGACACTCATGCCAGAAAGCAGCTGGATCCCAGTATAGGCTATGGGCTCCAGCTGTGAAGAACAGTATCAGACAATGCTGGATCTAGTGCACTCTGGCAGGCCGTTCTGTGCCGGAACAGCCTGCCAGATCAGGTTACCGGTAATGTGAGCATAGCCTAAGGCTACATTCACCCTACTGTGCAAAAATGGCCAAACAGTCCATTTTATATGTTTTCTTCACAGATGCCACACTGAAAAACAGTCCCTTTGCAATGGATGGGGGGCGGGCTGTTATTCACAGGCCGTGCGACTAGACTGCAATGGTTCTGAAATTAGCGGTTTTTCACTGTTACAATGTGCCCTTAAGGTTGTGACAGAGATCGCTTGTCCCCATACAGTTACATTATTTCTGGGACGCAGATTCTTGTTTATACAGGATCATCTGCTGTCCAGAAACAATGATTTTAGGTGTTGCCTGAAAGACACAATCATCCAGTAAATAAACATTTGGTTATTCATCTGGTGATTGCCAGCACCTTTTATACAGGCCTGTTACCTGGAACAAGCATTTCCACCAACACTGTAAACTGGACTTGTCTGCAGTCTTGTGCATTGCAGCTACCACTTTGTACTTAAGATCGATTAATATTGCTTCAAAAAGTTTAGGTGTAGCTGCAGTCTAAATGTTTTTTGCATAATGTCCCAGAAAAGGTATATAGATCTTTCCACGTTTAGTTTATTGGAGAAAAGAAAATATGGCTCTTTTGGCTACTGTCAGAGACGGCTTATATCTCAACAGGAACATTACCTCCACAGCTGCGCGCTCTGGTTTTCTTCCATAGTAAAAAAGAAAAAAAAAAAAATCAGTTGTCTAATGTATACATGTGTAGTGATTGCCTGCAATCTCAGCTGTTTAAAATCCAGACTTCTCCTGCCTTTAAGGGGTTTTCCCAACTGTAGAATATGCCATAAATACCTCAGTAGATGAAGGTCTCATCTCCGAAACAGGACCAGCGATGGGACCCACACCTTATTTCTAAGATGGGAATACTGCTTTAAAATGTATTTTTGCACAATTTCATATAATTTAAGAGAATGTGTAACTAGCAAATTTTTAACTCAATTTAAAAAAAATCTGCCTGCATCCACCTAAAAAAAAAGGGGTCTCACAGTCCATTATCTTGTCAGGCAAGATCCGTTCCTGGTAACAGAGACTCAGAAGATGGCCGAGAGGAGCCTTTCTGTAACTGTAATTTATCCCTCCGTCTGATCTTCGTGAGTTCCCTAGAAGGGAAGGGGGGGGGGGGGGGGGAAAAAAAAAAAAGAGGCACCCCACGGCTTCTGAGAGAAATGCATCTAGCTGTGCAGATAAAACAGGGAATAATAAGGCTGAAAGAGACTTTAGGGAAACCAAAAAACACCAGTTCCTTGAAAGTTATGACTAGCCAATATGCAAACTTTTATTTATTTTTTAACCCCCCCAATCTGGTTAACAACCCTCTGTACCCTTACTGCAGACTGTATGCATGACTTCTAAAATAACTGATCTCTGGCGGAAATGGCTCAAATGGATGCCAACTGTGCATAACTGATGCTCAGGATCAGTTTTTTTTCTTTATTTTTCTGTTCTTCTGGTGGATTAGAAGAACAGAAAAAGAACAATGATGTGAACTTGCCCTAAGGCATCTCATCCAGCCAACCAGTACTCTAGTCTGTAGCGATCAGGAGAAAGAGCTTCAAAAACTAAATTCTACAGATGGGTTACTTGGGGATAGTTTCAGACAAGCATGTCCATTCTGGGAAACAATGATTGTGAGAATCTTATTTCTCGGCCTGAATGCTGCTCTTGTGACACGGACTCAGCATTATAATGCTTTGTGTTCCTGCCTGACCTGTGCTGTAATGAATTGTACTCACATAAAGCTGTTAGTAAAGTTCATTATAGCAGAGGTCATGTAGGAACCCAAGCATTATGAGTCACAAGTCTGTCATAAAAACAGCATTCAGGCAGAGAAATAACACTCACACAAGGAGCGTTTTCCAGAATGAACATACTGAATCTAGCCTTACTTTTGGATGAGTCTCTAGTTTGCTTCACGTGAGCCAATTTACAGCTAAGGGAGCAAATAGAAAATACAGCAGGGTAGCCTCAGGATTTTTGTATGCCTCACCCAGTATCCAGCTGAGGATCAATTATCATCCATTGTCATGGAAATGTAGTTAAGAAAAATCACACAAACCTTTCTCATTCACAACACACCTGTATATCGGTTTTAATAAAAAATAAATTCTATAAAATAAATAAGGAGCAGCTGTGCATTAACATACTGCCATATTACCCCCAAATTTACAGTGTTCCCAGGCAGAACAATGTCATCTAAATGCTCTTCATTAATCCCAATTAATATTCATAGAAGAACATTAGATTAACCTTTGCTCCGCTGAGACAGGCTATAATCCAGCTTTATATTTGCAAGTTATACACTGCTACTGGGAGATTATAGCCCCCTATTTAGATGGGTTACCAGCTTCCAGTATGTCACCTGACTATAAGACACAACCCTTGTTAAGACCATAGAAAATAAAAATCTACTTATTAAACCTTCCCTGGTGATTTAATGAAGTGGAGAGGTGAAGGTCATTAACTTTGGGGTCTAGAGTAGAGGAGTTAATAGTTTTGGTCATCTGCTATTAATCTTATTGTGCCATCCGCTGATCATTGTAACAAGCAGTAATGGCACATAGGGTCACCTCATGAAATGTATTCAATCAAGGCCTCATGCACACTACTGTATGTCTGATCTGCATTTTTTTGTGTATAGCACACAAACCCATTCAGTTCTTTGGGTCCACAAAAAAACAGCACATGGATGTCATACACAGTATAAACACTCTGGTTCCTTAATGATCCAGCAGTCAGGTGGTCTGGTACTGCTGAACCACCCTGAACTGCAGACTATAACATGCAGGCACTTTTTAAGAAGATTCTTTATTAAAAAAATAAAAAAAAGTTAGTCTTATAGCCCAAAAATACGGTACTTTTCTGTTACATAGTTAAAATAGAAATGGTGCTATTAATCCCATCCTCGATATCATTAATAAATAAATTAAGTAGAGGACCCAGCACTGAACCTTGGGATACACCACTTATAATCCGGGACCATTCTGAATAGGAATCATTGACCACAACTCTCTGGACACGGTCCTTCAACCAGTTTTCAATCCAATTACAAACTATACTTTCCAAGCCTATAGGTCTATAATTAACTGTGGAGGACCTAGATCTTTTTTGAATATGGGCACCACATTTGCCTTGCGCACTGTACCAGTTCCTAGAAAATCTTTAAAAAAAATTATAAAACAGGGGAACATCAATTGTTGAACTGAGCTCTTTAAGAACTCTTGGGTGTAAACCATCTGGACCCGGAGCCTTGTTCACATGTACCCTATTTAACTTAATCTTGGACCATATCTACAGTTAGCCAATTGAGTATATTACTAGATGTACTAACAGCCCCAGCACCAGAGATGTCCGCTCCTTTCTCTTCTTTTGTATATACAGAGTTAAAAAACCCATTTAGTAACTCTGCCTTTTCCTTGTTTTCAGTGACTAACCCCCCCTTTACCATTATTTAGGGAACCAACCTGCTGAGACCTTGTTTTTTTTAGCTTTTATATAATTAAATAATTTTTGGGGATTTGTTTTGCTCTTTTGCCAGCTGCTGTTCATTTTGTATTTTTGCAAATTGTATCTCCTTTTTACAGATTTTGTTAAGCCCTTTGTAAACTTCAAAGGCTACATCTGACCACACAGATTTGTATTTTTTAAATGCCCTGTCATTTATTGCCCTTTTTACAGTAGCTGTAAGCCAAGGGGGGGGGGGGGGGGTAATTTTAGTTGTTTATACTTGTTACCTGAAGGAATTAATTTGTTAGTGCAATTACTCAGTGTGGATTTAAAACTCTCCCATGTATCCTCAGTATTATTATGTGACAGTAGCTGCTCCCAGTCTATGCCCTGAAATGCTGTCCTCAACCCAGGGACATTAGTTTTTTTTTTAATTCAGTGTTTTTGCTCTGCCTGACAGAGTTTGCTTCTTATAGTGTAGGGGGAATATAATTATATTGTGGTTAATATTACCTAGTGTTTCTCGAAAATCAATTTCTCACCATTTTCAAGATATATACTTGTTTTGAGGTAATGGAAACCTTCTTGTTTAAAGGCTAAAATCTTGTGCTGTCGACCCACCAAAAGCACCTACAATGGGTACCTGAGCATCAGAAGTGGACCATGGAGTAATGGAAGAAGGTGGCCTGGACTGAGTCAGGGGGTCTGGCACTGCTGGACTATCCCGACTGTGGACTATAAGACACAGGCACTTTTTAGCAAGATTATTTCTTACAAAAAAAAAAAAAGTGTGTCTTATAGCCCAAAAAATACAGTACTTTTCGGTTACTTTTTTAAAATCAATTTCTCACCATTTTCAAAATGTATACTTGTTTTGAGGTAATGGAACCCTTCTTGCTTACATGTAAAGGCTAACATCTTGTCCTGTTGCCCCACCAAAAGTGCCTACAATGGGCACCTGAGCATCAGAAGTGGACCATGGAGTAATGGAAGAAAGTGGCCTGGACTAATGAATAACATTTTCTTTTACATTATGTAGACAGTTGGGTGCATGTGTGTCACTTGCCTGGGGAAAATATGGCACAGGATGCAATACAAGAAGAGGTCAAGATGGCAGGTGCTGCTCAGAAACTTTTGGATCTGGCATTCAAGCGGATGTTACTTTGACATGCATCACTTACCTATTACAGGCTAAATATAACCCTTCATGGCAATAGTATTCCCTAATGGCAGTGGCTTCTTTAAAGCAGGATAATGTGGTCAGCTACACTGCTATAATTTTTCAGAAATGGCTTGAGAAACATGACTAATGGAGGATTTACATTGCACAACTGTTGTGCAGAGTATCAGGAATGAACATTACTATGAATGCTCGTTCCCAAAAATCTGCTCGTGTAAATGTGCTATGCTTGCTCATTGGGTGAAATGATCTTTCATGTTGAACAATAAATCATTGTTTCTGGGCATCAGATTGTGCTTTGTAAAAAGCGATCTTCTGACCACAAACAATGAATCTGTATGGGATGAATTATTGGAGTTGCCTTTGCTTGTGGAGGCGATTGCTGCATGTAAATTCATCTCTTTCTTTCCGATAACTGCCTGCTCGCTCGGCAAATCTAAATGCTCCACAAGTGTTCAAGGTATTTTCACCTAGAAATTCCCCAGATCTCAATCTGATCGAGCGCCTGTGGAGATGCCCCACCTTGCATCTTGACAGGACTTGAAGGATCTGACACTAACATCTTGGGGCCAGATACCACAGGACACCTGCAGAGATCTTGTGGGGTCTTGAAGGGTCCGAGCTGATTTGGTGCAATATTAGGCAAGTGATTTTTATAGCCGACTGGTAAATTACTACACATACATAAATGCTCTTATGTGTTTGGAGGTAAAGTGCCTTCAGCATCCCATTATACCCAAGATAAGATGCCTAACATACAAACCATTTCCTTGGTTTACTCGTACAGCTGCCGCCATAACTCTACATCCTATTCACTTCTTGAGATGATTGCAAGTTTACAACAGAAGGCTCGGAGCAAATAAAAGTTTTTCCAGCTAAAAGAAAGCCCCCTAAAACTTGTAATAGCCTTTCTTTTCATATTCTCCTTCACTATCTCCTACCTAGGACACGTCAACCAAAAGGACATCAATTCATGTGACCATGGTGGCCAAATTCTGCTGCTGGCCAAGGTGTCTTAACCTCAGTGATGCCCCACAGTAGTGATTGACCTCTGCGGTGATGGCAAGCACCCAAGCAGTGGCCTTCAGCATACATGATATTTTGTAGATTTCTCCACAGTCTGAGTACAAACTAAAGAATTCAGATAGTAAATACCACCTTCCATACTAGCTGAGCACATTAACATCCAACCACAATTATTTGACGCGAGAACGGCAGAAAAAACATGGGAGATAAAGTTTCCTTTGTTCCACAGCTTCTTTATTTATTTGCTTTTGTCTGCAAATAAGAGGATTGACCTAACACAGGTAACGTTAAGCGTTTCTACGCTACTCTATTGACCCTTGTACACACTGTTGGTTGATTTGCTTTCACCATAGACACACTGATACTGAACACAACTTCATTTTAGTGCTACAGCCTTACACCTACATAGGATTTTAGATCTTCAGCTACATATTGTTGCCAGTTACATCATATACACATACAGGAAAAATACAAGACTTCATTGATTTTCACAATATTTAATTGGTACACTAATGTAACTATATGCAACTTCTGAAGACAATCGAGGGTACAAGAAAGGTTCAGAGCACGCTAATAGTTTGGTCCAATATTATCGTAATGTAGTGCTTAAATTTCTCCTTCCCACTTAGAGAACAAGGAAACATGACAGACGTCACATGCACACACTCACTTGTGAACAAGTTTAGAAACAGTAACTGCTGTACACCCCGCTTTCAACCATACATATCTAATAAGGCTATTATAATACATCTATATGCAGCATAATCTGTCGACACAGCCATTCAGAAGTCAGCACCGTATATACATATGTATATATTAACAGTTGGAAACAGCAGATGCATGGGGAGAATTAAAAAGTGCCATTCCAAGGCTGCACATAAAAATAATATAACATATTTACAAAGCTTGGAAAGTCAGCTGCAAAATAAGTTATTGCCAATGCCCTTTAGTAACAGAAAAAATATGGCCGTTTTATACATTACAGTAAAATGTATCACTTTATATAATGATATATCTCTCTCTATTCATTTACAACATATCCCCGCTTGAGGGCTCCTCAGCCAAACCTTTCTATGGCTTTACCATGGTAAAGGGTAATAAATAAATACGCGTGCTAAAATGTGTCTATCCATTTGGTCATGAAGCTATATGGCTGATGCTAACTGTACATGTGTCAGCTTAGTAGGTGAAGTTTCATGAAGGATTCAGGAGAGATGAGGGAACCAGTGTTGGACTACATAATTCCTGTCCATGTTGAAGGTCTTTGGTTGTCTGCATAGGGACCGATATATTAGAAGGTTTATTTCCATCAGAATATCCAGATCCATTACCTTCTACATGTCAAGCACTTACATTTCTTTAGAGAGTATATAAGGATTGAGAACAACTTTTGCCATTCCTCACAGTAGACACTGTAGAGGCAGCCATTTTGTAAGGGAAAGTTACTATAGAATTTGCTGCATCCTATGAGAAAGTAAGGAACAAGCTCATTAAAAGTCTAGCTGCGCTGATTCAGGGGGAAACAGCTGGAAAAGTCTTTGATGATATAAGTAGAAAGAAAACTAGTGCAGAGGGAATATATTCTTTAATCCACAGCAAGCAATCACTTCTAAAAGGTCTTATAGTTTAAAATTGCAAGTTTTCTCATTAAGAGCTTCTGTCACCATGATCAACCCTATTAAACCAGCGTAGATCATGGTGACTAAAATGAGACCTGTCTCAGTTGGTATTACCATTGCAGAAAAAAAATCTTATTTTTAGTTATATACAAATGAGGTACTTAGAGCACCGAGGGGCTGGCCTAGTCCCTTGGAGCAGGGCTTCACCTCCCAGTGATATTGATAGGGCCAGACATCCTCACTGCTCCAATGCCTGAAATCTCTTGCATACGCAGTACCTCACTGCAATATCACATGTGCAGATTTTCAGGTCCAAGCATCGAAGCAATAAGAATGTCTGGCCCCGTCACTATCACTGGGAGTCGAAGCGATTCTCCGAGGGGCTAGGTCTGCCCCTCGGTGGTCCGAGCACCTAATTTGCAACGGTCATAACGATTGCAGAGAAAAAGGTCTTAATTTAGCCATCATGAATAACCCTACAAGGCAATTGCAGGTTTAGGGCAAAGGTACCACTTTCTGAAATACTTCCTGTACCATGAGCCACACCAGAAATACAATGGGAGATTAGAGAAGTAAACCAGTGGCTCAAGAACTGGTGTAGGAAGGAGGGGTTTGGGTTACTGGAGAACCGGGACAACTTCGCTTTCAGCTACAGGCTCTATCGTATTGATAGACTGCACCTCAATGGGGAAGGTTCAGCTGTTTGCGTACATTTTAATTGTGTACAATTTTGGGCATCAGTGCACAAGACAGACATAGTAGAACTAGAGAGAGTTCAGAGGAGGGAATGGGTGGACTACAGTACCCAAAATTAGGGTTATTCGGTTTAGAAAAAAAGACGACTGAGGGGCGATCTAATAACCATGTATAAATATATCAGAGGTCAGTACAGAGATCTCTTCCATCATCTATTTATCCCCAGGACTGACGCGGGGACATCCTCTGCGTCTGGTGGAAAGAAGGTTTGTACACAAACATTCAAGAGGATTCTTTACAGTAAGAGCAGTGAGACTATGGAACTCTGTACCTGAGGGGCCTGGGATGTATCTCTGGAGTGTAATTATATTACAGGCTATAGCTACTAGAGAGGGGTCGTTGATCCAGGGAGTTATTCTGATTGCTTGATTGGAGTCAGGAAATAATTTTTTGCCTTCCTCTGGATCAACTTTTCAGGACAACAGTCTGAAATGGATGGACAGATGTCTTTTTTTCAGCCTTACAAATGATGTTACTATGATCATGGTGGCAGATGCTCTTTACTGTGGATGTCCACCCTTGAACAACAACGTTTTTTTTATCCCCATCTAAATAGGTCCATCTTTGTATGAGAAAAACAGACCCGTAAGTAGCAAAGAGCTCTAAACCCCCTTGATAAGTATGCAGTTCAATGGTAAAATTCTGGCTTCCTGTAGCCACCACAAGAGGTGGCTTATAGCAAACGTTAAACAGGTTTCCGAAAGTGAAGAAACTGAAAGTTTTGGCAGCAAACCTTATAATATAGTAAACCAAACAGTACTCAGTTGTCAGATGCTCAGCCGCACTGACTGTCCCCGACAGGCCTTGACGTGTCATAAAATTATGTGGCCATGCCAACCAATTACTGGTCTCAGCGGTCATGTGCTGTACATGCTATGATCACTGCTGAAGTCAGTGACTTAATTTTCGTGCAACAATGACGTGCCATACCAACTCCTGATTATTGCAGCCAAAGACGGACAGGGCTCACCGATGCATCAGCAGATTTGACAGTGGGCCTTTTAAAAGATTTCCGGCAGGTACCTTTAATTCTTATAACTTTAGACAAACCCTTTAATATAATGAACACAATTATAAAACATTATGAATTATGCCCCATCTATTTTCAGACAGACAAAATTTTATCATTCAGCTATATTAATGCAGGGAATTTAGAGCTCTGAGAAAAACTCAACTTTAAGATATATAAAAAAAATATGGACCCGATATCGGTGTGATGTTAAAGGGTTACTCCTACCCACTCGACATGCCACAAATGTCCCATAGGTGTGCGTACCACCTTGGGAATTGGGGTAGGCTTACTTTGCAATTTTCCTAAATCCATAAAAGTGAATTTAGAAAGAAGCGCATGCACGGCCACCACTTCATTTCTATGGTAAGGTTGAGTAAGCATGCTCAGCTATTTTCGGAACTCCCATACAGGTTAAGAGAGAAATCCCGTTCTCAAGATAGCTACAGGTCCCAAAGGTGGAGACTTGCACCTATCAGACATTTATGGGGTATTCTGTAGATATACCATAAAAGTCAACATGGAAATACTGCTTTTTAAAGGAGTACATTCATTATAAGTACCAGTTTCCAGAAGTAATTAGATTAAATCTCACCACAAAAAAAAATGTTCCACCTTTGTAAGTAGTTCTATGACTAAACATCTCTACTGAAAAACAGATTCATGGACATTAGATGTGTTGGACTACTTCAGAATTAAATAGATTTCCTAATACAAAGCAGAAATAAATCATTTGTATAAACACATTATGTTTTTTTGTTCTAATTAAAATTATGTCTATTTGTTTCTTTAAAAAAATTATATTTATAGATACGTTATAGTACAAGATCATATATGGAAAATGATTTTACATAACGGTTCGACAACAGAAGCATTAAAGAATTCTGAGACCTACCTGGCTATGTAAACAACCACACGGTAGTGGTTCATTATGTATCAAGGAAACCATTTAGTGGGATCAAGTAAACCTGTACTGAGGCTCACAGGATTGTCTTCATTTGTGTAAAAATAAAAGTGAAGGTTGCCATAATCTTTTTGGACAATACTTCAAATTCTAGGGTGGTTCGAAGCAGATTCTGATAGTTGTAGGACAATTAAGGGACTTAAATGTCTTGGAACACTGCATTTCAGTGCATGTTTAATTTGTGCAAGCCTTGGAATATATAAGACCACCCTAGAGAAGGATTTCTACAACATAACATTATTGCTTTGGTTCTCTCTCAGACACACAACAATCACAATAGTAAGGACTGGAATTATGCGAATAAGGAAACCTAAAAAAGTTCTCCTTAGCTTAAGTGCTGAAAATGAGATTTAAGTGCTCCTCACAAAATATGTTTGAAGGTCACACTCAAAGTGATTTCTTTTTGTTTTTGTTAAAACAATTGAAATTTACACAGTAAAAATAGTCAGGATGAGCTACAAAAAAACGTGTCAGCGAGCAGCATGCATAGAAATACAATGTGCTGCTGATCTACCCGGCAAAAACCAAATAAAACAGTAATAAATAATTGCCCATGAAGCCCACCTAAAAAAAATTAAAAAAATAAGACGACAAAAATGGCATAGACAAAAAACAGTAAATGTTCTCAGCCTTGAACAATGGTGTCACACTGCTATGTACAGCAAGCAACTGTTATATCACATGGCAACAGCTGGCCTGACTAGCAGTACACAGTAGTCCCTCCTTCCGCTTGATATTCACAGATATTGTTTTTTCGCAAAGAGGTAGCTGTAAAACATTGTTCTTAAAGTTCTTGCTCTTCAGAAGTTCTAGTTCATGAGCAGTGTCTGACATTTGGCCAGAGAATAATTTTATACTGCCAGTAGGTGCCGTTTTACTGGCAGTGCCACTGGAGCTGATGCACATCTTCCAGCTAGACTTCTCCTGCACTTTGACACTTGAAAATGACAGGTTATTTTGAGGGTCAATTATATACTTGGCTCCATTATGGAGTTGGGAGCCCAAACACAAACCCATGAGTTTCAGGCTCTCTACAAGTTCTCCTGCGGTTCTTGAAGACTGTTGCACTGAGTTCCCAGAACCAGCGCAGTTACGGCTGTTCCCAGAAGAATTGTTGGTGTTACCTCCCGAAGTACTAGACGGACTGCCACCTCCTTTGTTATCACTTGGACTAGTTTTGTCAACACCTGTACTTCCATTACTTGGTTTACTTTGTCCTCCCCCATCACCTTGATTTCCTGGAGGACCTTCACTGCTGTCTCTTCTGTGCCACGAATAGGTAAAGCCACTATCTTTATCCAGACGCCTCCTGCTCTCAGAGTCATCATCACTCGTTTCTGAGCTGCTACAGCTTGAGCCCCGACCTTGGCTTTTCCTTCTGTGGTATCTTTTATGCACAGTACCAGGAGATGCTATGTTCATTTTTAATCTACTCAGCTTTGGGGGAAGATTTTCATCCATATCAAACTCATCATCAGACTCTCCTTCTTCAAAGATCTGGTTGAGCACTGGGGCACTCTTCCTGGATGTTAGGCGATTTGTAACAGAGGGCTTGCGGCGCAAAACAACTTGTGTGGATAGTTGAACAGGCTTCTTATCTTCTTCATCTTCCTCCTCGTCTTCCTCTACTCTGAAAAGACATTTCCTTCCACTTGTTGATGGGTTCAGGGCCACAGGAGTTATTCCTGAAGTTGCTGGTCCAGAAAAATCTGGCACATCCTCCTTTTTCAGTGGTTCCACAAGGCCTTTATTTCTATGGCCATTCAGCACATTTTCTGCACTTCGTGCTGATGTTGCTGGGACACTCACGTGGGCCAGTGGAGAGGCCGTCAGATCATCCTCCAAGTCTTGTGGAACATCAATCTTTGTGGGCCATGATTGCCTAAGGAACAAATTTTTAGAGTTATTGTAAAAATTTGTTACAAAATGGCTTAAAAAATTAATTAAGTCATACTCCCCACAATGATCCCAGATGCCTCTGTTCCAATGCTTCCCTGGGCCCCCTGTTGGTCTTGTGACCTGCCTCAACCAATGATTGGCGATTGGTCACATTTCTGTGTTGAGAGGGACCAAAAAGTAGACACTAGCGGGCAATGTAGGAAGTATTGTACCAGAAGCTTTGGGAGATCAGTGTCTTTAAGACATTTTGACACCTCTAAAAAAAAATATAAAAAAATTATAAAATAATAATAATAATAATAATAATAATAATATCTTACCAGCCAATTAACCCCTAGATATTCAAATTAGTATTTCTTAAAGACCTTTCAGAGGTGCTAACAACCCTATTAAACCAGGCTTACTGCCTAGTGAAGCTCATCCTGCTGATTGAAATGATACCTGTCTGGGGTTTGCAGCATCCCTAAAAAAAAAAAAAAAAAAAAACACTATCTAAATGAGGACTTCTGTGTACCGAGAGGCAGGGCCCGGAACCTCAGCTTTGTGGTGCTGGCCACATCCTTCAGTGCACTGAATTTGCAATGGTCTGTCCCAGATGAAGCCAAAACCAAAATGTGTTGAGCTTGCGACTGCCACTATTGGCTGTACGAATCCTGGTTATTTTTGTACCGTGTTTAATTGTTATTATAGTATTCCACTCTGGATTGTCGATTGGTAGCATTAGCACCTGCACTTTATTTAGTCCACCTGTAGTTAGGCCTTGGTGGCATACTGCCCATTTGTGATTTTATAGTTTGTTTGCATATACTCTGTGGTTCAATAAAGTTTGTAGTATTTGGTATAACACTGCATGGAGTGCTATTTTCTGGGTATATTTTTTTTCGTCACAATAGAAGTCTATGGGCTGCAAAACGGATCCGTCCCATTTCCGTTATGCAGGGGAGTTCTCTTGACGGTTCCGTTTTGCAGCCCATAGACTTCTATCATGACGGAATGAATAACGGAATGCCTCTAAAGGCATTCAGTCATAGAATTGCGTTATGGTCCGTGGTAACGGAATCCATAACGCAATTCACCTTTTACCATCATACGAAGTGTGAACGAATGTCATAAGTGGAAATTCGCTCATCTGTATTTAAGAGTTCTAAGCAATAGTTTTCAATGAATGGATTGTAAATTATTGCTGCCTACTGTACATTGTGGTCACAGACGGACTGGGTTCCCTGCAGAGCTACAATTTTATCAATCAACTGTAAAATAAATGGGCATAAGGCAGAATTACATAAATTAAGACTCAGCACAGCAAATGCTATTTGTGATTTTTTTTTCTGCCATTAGACACGTGCAAGGGCCTGTGTTCTATCTGAGGCAGATTTATACTGACGTTACTTGATTACAGTGCTCACTTAATGGGCAAAATGCGAACAATCACAAGAGCCTGGCCAGTCTCTGCCCTTTGCTAGGCCACTTCCAGTTGCTATGATACAAATAAGCACCAGAGAACTGGAAAGCAGTCACATATTTGCATTGTAAAGATTCAGTACATACACAGAACAGAAATAAAACTATATAATATACCAGCTGAAGCAGAAAAAGAAAAGAAAAGAAAAAAAAAAAAGGGGGGGGGGGGGGGAGAAGGGAAAAAAAAAATTAGCTCTCAGGTTCACCACCATGATGCCAATTTGTTAGAACAACGGTTAGTCAAACTTGTAGACAAACAGCGGTGTGCAAGAAGAAAAATTAGCACAGAGAAACCAACCTGCCTTTAAAGGGGTTGTGCAGGGTTTTTATATTGATGACCTAGGTCATCAATATCTAATCTGCGCCGATCAGCTGTTTGAAGAGGAGGCAGCACTCCATGCAAGTGCTGCTTTCTCTTCATTACACCACGCATCAGCTCTCTTGCAACAGCGGCGTAGTGTCATTTCAAGTACTCGCTCCCTTCAAGGGAATAGAGTGAGTACTTATTATTAGGCCTCATGCACACAACCATTCTGTTTTTTGCAGTCCACAAACCGCGGATCCGCAAAAAACAGAAGCCGCCCGTGTGCCTTCTGCAATTTGCGGAACGGAATGGGTGGCCCATTGTAGAAATGCCTATTCTTGACCGCAAAATGGACAAGAATACACAGTTTCCCCAGGAAACTTCAACCCACCTAAATCTGTATGCAGTTTCCTGCCTCTCGTAGCAGTCTTGGAGTGTCAGAATTTCACTCTATGACTGTCAAGAGGCATCAAGGAACGACATAAAAAAAAGAGGAAAATACATTCCAAAAACAGATGCACACCATATAAATTTATTAAAAGCTTTATTGGACAAAGAAGACCTGAAGGTCTCAAAGAATTACTTGTATGAGAAGATCCCCCCCCCACAACACAATAGAACCAAGGAATGATGTCAGAGAAAGAAGATATCACACAAAGTCCAAATGTATTTAAATGCATAAATAAACTCATAATATAGTGTAACAACAAATGTACAGGAATCAACAAAGTGCTAGAAGAAGTCCTCCACCAAAGTGTAGTGAGGCTGGAAGCCACATAACTTATGGATGTGGTACATCGGGGGTCCAGCCCCACTACACTTTGAAAGAGGTCTTCTATAACATTTGGCTATATAGTATAGTATTTTTATATTTTATACAATTTATTGATTCCTGTTTACTTGATGTCACAATGAGTTCTATTTCTGTCTGTAAACACATTTGGGGTTTATATGATCTCTTCTGTGCTGGTCACTTTTGTTAATTTATTAGGGATTTATTCATGAAATCTTTTGTACTTGTCTTGCCTATTGATATATCTGAACTTTAATAATGTTATATGGTGTGCATCTGTTTTCTCTTTTTGTATGTCAGTGAATACATGCTGGTAGCACTCATTGGCTTTGATAATTGGTGCTGCCCATCCTATGTTTCATATGTCTAAACAGGTATCAGGGAAATCACAAATTAGGCTCCGTTCACACCACTATCATGGTTTTCATTCTAATGAAAACTATAATGGTGATGGTGGTTTGGCGCACACCAAAGGCGCCTAACAGACACCAATGTCTTATAATGAAGTACACTGGGGTTCTGCTGTGGTGTCCGTCATTTTGACAAGAACAGTGCTGCGTATGCAATTGTTACCCTCTAAACTAAACTAAAGGGGCTTCTGACAGTAGTGTGAACGCTCTTAGAGTTTAGCACGGACAAGACCCGGACTGAACACTGATCCATTAAAGTCAATGGGTAGTTTCACATCCCAATTCACAAGAGTGAAGACTCATTCACGGAAGTTTAAAATAATCATCTGTGTCCACCATCTGGAACCCAGACCAGTTTCCTATCATCTATCTGAATTCCGCCTTAAGCTGCATTCACACAGAGGCAAACCGCGGATCCGCAAAACACAGGTACTGGCACTGTGCACTCCGCTTCACGGTGGGGACCCATTGACTTCAACGGGTCCGTGATCCACAAGATGTGGCCGAAGATAGGACATGTCCTATCTTTTGCGACACAAAAGGGATGGACCCGGAAGGCCACGTTTATCATATTCACTCTTACATTTCAGCTTTTGTGTTTTTAATCAATTCATCAACAGTTTTTTTCCCCATCTGGACAGTGGAAACTACTGAATAAATGAAAACTAAGCTTTACAAGGCTGAGACTCAATGTGACTGGCCATGATCATCAACAGATAACGAGTATTCTAAAATTCAGGGCCACAAATATAAAAGCACCCATAGGCACTAAAATGCTCATCGGCCTGCTATAGTGGTCAACCACACATGCATATTTATTCAATAGTTCCAAAAAAACTATAGCACCACTAGGAAAAAAAAAATCATAGGATCCATCCAACCTTTTGGAGCCTAGCTTCCATCAATGGGAACATCAGAGGATGATCATCCAGCCTCTATAGACATTTGAATACTAATGAACCTGGCTGAAATGATGGGATCCACCAAGAAAAATCTGGTGGCTATGGCCACCTAAAGACAGCTTTTTTAACTGTATTCAGTTAGTTTCCGTGGCACAAGCTTGCGGATTTGCAGTCAATGTGACAGAAATGCTAAGATCAGTACCTGAATTGGGCTTTGATGTTACTGGGACTGGCAGACCGTGTTTGGATCTCCTTTTCTTGCTTCTCTCTCAATATCCTCTCAGCCAACAAGAAGTAGGTGGCCGTGATGTGGTTGTACTTGTTGGTTTCCAAAGCACTGAGGAACAAAAACACATCGAGTGAAAACAAGTAAAGCCCATACATATTAGGAAATGCAGCAAAATCTGTACATATCTATAAAACATGGCAACATATCAAATTTTAGCTCACACATCAGACAACAATCCCTCAGGGAAGCGGCAGTAACCACTTACTCAACAATGGCATCCCGATCTGCTATGTCGCCTAGAACCATCCTCTGTATAATGCTGTTGTGTTCCTCCTCAGAGAGGTTTTTGTAGGACACTAAAGGAATGTTATATTTTGTCGCAGGTGACGGATCAACTCCTTGGAGCCAAGGATGGTTTTCAATTTCCTCTAGAGATGCTCTTCGCTTGGGATCTCTCTGGAGCATACGTGTGATCAGGCTGGGAATACAAGTGACAAAACATAAGAATGGTAAACTGAACAGGTAGGAAACCACATGCACACATCTGAGCGGATATACCCATGTAACGTTTTACTCGCATCAGACATTTATTGTGAATATTTAAAAGGTTGGGGAAACATCTGACTTTGAGGAGTCCTCCAATATAATTGTATCCCTTCTTCTTCCATACTTCTACAACAGTTAGCAGAAGCCTTTAAACAAGGTTAAATAGTAAAATGTCTAATCAATATGATAAGTAAAAGTAAGCCCATTTCATTGTCTCACTATTTAGACAAGGTTGAACCATTAAAAAGAATGTGAGCTATAAAAACCACTGCGTGAAAGAACATAAAAGCCTTATCTGTCACAGAAAACATGGCGCTAAAGTCGCCTAGATAAACTATGAAATAAGATCATACAACCAGAGACTGTGGAGGCCTCAAAAAATAGTCTTTATAATAAATTAGATTGTTTTTACCACTATTCTACAGGGTGGGCCATTTATATGGATACACCTTAATAAAATGGGAATGGTTGGTGATATTAACTTCCTGTTTGTGGCACATTAGTATATGTGAGGGGGGAAATTTTCAAGATGGGTGGTGACCATGGCGGCCATTTTGAAGTCGGCCATTTTGAATCCAACTTTTGTTTTTTCAATAGGAAGAGGGTCATGTGACACAAACTTATTGGGAATTTCACAAGAAAAACAATGGTGTGCTTGGTTTTAACGTAACTTTATTCTTTCATGAGTTATTTACAAGTTTCTGACCACTTACAAAATGTGTTCAATGTGCTGCCCATTGTGTTGGATTGTCAATGCAACCCTCTTCTCCCACTCTTCACACACTGCTAGCAACACCGCAGGAGAAATACTAGCACAGGCTTCCAGTATCCGTAGTTTCAGGTGCTGCACATCTTGTATCTTCACAGCATAGACGATTGCCTTCAGATGATACGAGATGTGCAGCACCTGAATCTACGGATACTGGAAGCCTGTGCTAGCATTTCTCCTGCGGTGTTGCTATCAGTGTGTGAAGAGTGGGAGAAGAGGGTTGCATTGACAATCCAACACAATGGGCAGCACATTGAACACATTTTGTAAGTGATCAGAAACTTGTAAATAACTCATGAAAGAATAAAGTTACGTTAAAACCAAGCACACCATTGTTTTTCTTGTGAAATTCCCAATAAGTTTGATGTGTCAAATGACCCTCTTCCTATTGAAAAAACAAAAGTTGGATTCAAAATGGCCGACTTCAAAATGGCCGCCATGGTCACCACCCATCTTGAAAAGTTTCCCCCCTCACATATACTAATGTGCCACAAACAGGAAGTTAATATCACCAACCATTCCCATTTTATTAAGGTGTATCCATATAAATGGCCCACCCTGTAGAATTTACATGACATTTGGTATACAAAGGATTACACCTTACAAATATCACCTAAACCTCTATCTCTGGGGGGCACCCTGCAAGGGGAAACCACCACAGAACACAAGCTTACCCGGTCTGTGCCCTAAGATCACCCTACACTATTCTGTCCCTGTGTCGTCCCCTACAGGGTTCCTCAAGCGACCATTAGAGAGGAGGGGGAATCCTCTTAAACAACAAACAGATAAATCGATATACAAACAAATGTTCCCATACTTAATAGAAGATGAACCACAGAGAGGACCAGCTGTAAGGAGATAGAAATTGGCAATTGCCCGGCCCACAATGGGGCACTTACTGCTAACATGTGCCCTGTTGATGCAGTGAAGGACCATTTGCTTGTGTGTCGATTTAACCGTTTGTGTGAGACTGGGTGAGATTGTTCACTACCCATTTCCCCCTCCCCCTTATTTTAAAAGGGGTTGTCTCACTTCAGCAAATGGCATTTATCATGTAGAGAAAGTTAATACAAGACACTTCCTAATGTACTGTGATTGTCCATATTGCTTCCTTTGCTGGCTACATTAATTTTTCCATCACATTATACACTGCTTGTTTCCATGGTTATGATCACCCTTTAAATCCAGCAGTGGTGGTCGTGCTTGCACACTATAGGAAAAAGTCTATGTGCGCTACCACGGTCCCGGCCTATAGTGTGCAAGCACGACCACTGCTGATGGACTGAGGGGTGGTTGTTACCATGGAAACGAGCAGTATATGGAAAAATGAATCCAGCCAGCAAAGGAAGCAATATGGACAATCGCAATACATTAGTAAGTGGCTTGTATTAACCTTCTCTACATGATAAATGCCACTTACTGAAGTCAGACAACCCCTTTAAGTTTTAAACAGTGGATTCTGTGAAAGTGCTAAATTGGACACCGTCATAATCCATCAGAAATGCACTAATCATAGTTTTTTGCTCTGCGAGATGCTTGGTAGCCCATGCTTCCAGAGGATTTTCTGGCTTGTAGAAAACACCATGAAAATCGTGAGTTTTTACAAATGATTTTTGGGGTGCCTTTTTTGGTCACAAAATGTTTTACTTGTTTTTTTTTTTACATTTTTCTGCCGATAAAAAAGTCCATGGGAAAACTCCTCACTATGCTGCAGTTTAAAAAACAAAAAAAGTAAAGAAATGCGGCGCTACCAAAAAAAAAAAAAAAGCTTGTCGGGTTATTCAGAATTTATTATTGCCCAACATGTTATATCTGATGGCTACATGTTTTTGCTCCAAATAGAGCCATTTTCTATTGAGGTCTATGAATGATCTATTACTTAGATGCTTTAAAATACAAAAAAATTACTTCTGTATTGATGCAACAACTCCTAAAATTAAGAATATTTTATACAGCCATAGTGGTTGTGAGCTGTCCCATTATTTCTAATTACAATAAGTTCTTCTACATTGCATGGGGGGTCCCAAAAGTGATCTGCAGCTCTCTACCAAGCTCCATTATTCTGGAATCATTAGGCGATCCCAATCAAAGGCCCTCAATCTAAATGCTATGCCCAAAACAAGTTGTTTTCAGTATGTTTGACACCATATAACACCATTGCTCCTGCAATTTAATCTAGTACTTACTCTTTACACTCTTTGGACACATGCTTGGGCACCGTATATTTACAGTCCATGATCATTGTAAGCGTTTCACTGTCATTGGCTTCTTGGAATGGAGGAGTCCCACACACCAGCATGAACAGGATGACACCAAGACTCCAAATATCTGAAATAATAGAAGAATCAAGTTAATATTATTAGCCTTGACAATGCCTACATATCACTTTCTGCTGTCCATATCCGCTTTCCCACACAAAAGATAGAACTTTGTCCTATTCTTGTCCATTTTGCAGCATGGAATAGGCATTCTTAAACATTGGAGAGGATGTGCGGAAAGGGAAAATGTGAGGTACGCACAGCCAGTATCCGTGTTTTGCAAATCTGTGATTTGTGGAATAAAAAACAGATATGGTCGTGTGCATGAGGCTTTAATGTGACTGATTCCTTTTAAGGCCTATTCAATGGCCAGAAATAACTAAAGCTCATTCTTAGTACAAGAGTACATCTTCATTCAGAAAATATGGAAGAACATGGTCCACGAGGCAGCACGTGACGGAGAATGCTACAATTATTTTTGCTCGTGAACACCCAGTGTGGTGTGTCTCCTTATAAAAATTCAAGGTAAGTGGATATAATGAGCCAGTGAAATTAGGATTTGCACGTTGGGAATTCTGAATAGGTGCATTAGCCCTAACACTGTCACCGTATTCAGGACCTTTTCGATATGAAACTAAAACGGATCCCGAATAGGGTCATGTGAATGAGAGAGTCTGTCAGCTGTTTTGACCATGCTAAACTTATGACAGCACTAAGTAGGGTCTGGAAAGTGCAGGACAAACATGCCTTTTGTTGAGCTTTTATTACCAGGAGTAGTGTGAATATGGTATTTTATTCTGCAATCTTCTGTAAGTGCCCTGAAGGCAAGCTTTTGCTGTGGAGTACTCTCTGCATTGTGTTGCTTTATAGCCCCTCCCTCCCCTCTGCTGAGTAACAGCTGCAGAATCCAACTAGGAGACCAGTACTCAGAGCAGGAGAAAGGGGCTGTAAAGTGGCTCAATGCAGAGTACTTCAAAGTGGAAGCCCCGCCTCCTCGGCACATGCAGGAGCATAACCTAGCAGACTAAAACTTCATATTCACACTACTTTTGCTGAGGAATCTGCTTCAAGAGAAAAAGGCCTGCGGTAATAGAAATGTGGCGGCAATTACCTGTCATCTGAAATAATCCAGTGGACTTCTACCAATGATGGATATTAGGACGAGAAAAGTACAAAAAAAAAAAAAAAAAGTTGGTATTGCAACAGCCATGTGAAGAGGAAGTTAACCTTTCTTCTGAACATATCTTCTGAAAGAGCCTAAACTTTGTAACAAACAGTATGTTGTAATGTATTTACGCACACACCCATCAAACAGCCAGGGTTTGAATACATAACGGGCATTTAATTGAAATTCTTAAAGTGGCAGAGCTTCAAAAATGATCCAGAAGGCCCTCAAGTTGTGTCTGACACATGGTATTGCTGCAAACCCTAAACCTAGCAGTGCCTTTTACTACTCCTCAGTAAATCAATCACTCTCATGACCTGAGATTCATTCACACTACAGTACAAGTCTGACTCCAAATTTCCTTAAATGCGTGTGGCATTTGCAAGAACTTCTTTGTGTTAGTGGATCTGAATGGAGACACAGAGCACAGCAGTGCAGAATGTACAATGAGAAGATTTCACCACGATGTTGCCTTTGCATTTTAAGCAGCAAATCAACAAAGATGTACCATGTACATCAGTATTAGGGTCCATTCACACGTCCGTAAGTGTTTTGCAGATCCGCAAAACACAGACACGGACCGCAAATCGCTGGCACTATAATAAAAAATGCCTAATCTTGTCCGCAAAAAATTACGGAACGCACACTGAACAGATCCGTATGTCATCCGCATTTTGCGGATCCATACTGTAGAAATGCTATGCCCAGCCCATATTGCTCATGGTGATTGATAAGTTACTGTTTCTGATCCGCAAAAAACGGATCGCATACGGAAACCATATGGATATTTTTTGTGGAATAACGTAACGGAAGAAGACTTAAATCAGAGGAAAAAAAACCTTAGATACGGAACAACGGATCTGTGAAAAACGGACCGCAAAACAACAACGGTCATGTGCATGAGCCCTAAGGCTGGAGCTAGACCTAAATTTTTTAGTAGCACTATTCATTGGCCAAAACGGACAAGAATAGGACATGCTATATTTTTTTTTTGCGGGGCCACGGAACGCTGCAACGGATGCGGACAGCACACGGAGTGCTGTCCGCATCTTTTGCACCCCATTGAAGTGAATGGGTTCGCATCCAAGCCGCAAAAACGGCGGCTCGGATGCGGACCAAAACAACGGTCGTGTGCATGAGGCCTAAGGCGGAGTTCACATCTGAGAAAAAACTCCAGTTTTCTGTTCCGGCATAGGAAGAGAAAACCATCATCGCTGGATCTAGCATATGCCGGATCCTGCTGGCGCATGACAGATCCCATTAAGTATAATAGGGTCCGTCTGGTTTGTGGCATGGATAATGGCATTCTGCTGGACAAAATATTTAGTCTTTTTCCAGAATCTACAACGGAGGCTCCTAAAGGAATCTCAGCTGCAGATGTGAACCTAGCCTAAGGCTGCCTGTACATGTTCAGGTTTTGATCTGATTTTTAGATGCAGTTTTTTAAGCCAAAATCTGGTGTGGATTATAAACGGAGGACACATATAAAGGAAAGATTGACTCTTTATTAATCCACACCTGGCTTTAACTTCAAAACTTCATCAGAACACCTTAACAAAACCTCAACATGTACTGTACGGACTGTCTTAAAGGGAACCCGTCACATTGAACATGGTGTTTGAGCTGCAGGCACCTTGTTATAGAGCAGGAGGAGCTGAGCAGACTGATCTATAGTTTTGTGGGAACAGATTTGGGATAACTTGTAATTTATACATTTATAGCCCTGTTCTTTCTATATTGTATACTCAAGACCCTCCATGTATAAATACCAGTACACAGCGGAAGTGTCATCAGTGACTGACAGCTATCCATGTATACACACTTAAGCCCCATTCACGGACGTGTGCTATAAATGTTCTCCACGGACAGCACACGTCCCCATTCATTTTAATGTGTGTATTCAGACATCAGTGTTTTAGCACGGTCCGTGGGTCAGTGTTTTTAGCAGGGATGCATGCTCTATTTTGTCCGGGTTCACGGATCCATCACGCCCCTTATAGTCTATGGGTATATAATGTATAAATTACAATATATAAATGTATAAATTACAAGTTTTACTGAATCTTTTCCTACAAAGTTATATATCTGCTCAGCGCCTCCTGCTTTATAACATGCTGCATGCAGACTGCACTTTAAGGTGACAGATTCTCAGAGGTGGTCGCACATGCTCAGTTCCATCTTTCAGCTTCCACCAGCTGTATGTCATGTTGAAAGCTATGACAGTTACAGGGAGCTGAGCTGTGACAGGGAGAGGGACGTAGCAGATAGGACACACTGCCAGAAAAGAATCTAGCAGGGCAAAAGAGAGAAAAGAATGAGGAGATCTTTGGATCCATGTGAGATCCACGGCTGGTTCTAGCTTTGATATTCAAAGGTTTAGGTTTACACATCCAACTCCCCTTATTCACAAATGCTGCACGTGCTCGGAATGAACAGGTAGTCCTTGGAACATTAGAAAGAAAGGTTTCCGGCACTGTAATGTTTTTCAGTAAAATCTTCCTCTTTATTGACGTAACATTAATCCATATACAGACAAATCCTTAAACCGTGCGATCGTTTACACGTTTCGGACACAATGTCCTTAGTTGTAACTTAGGTTGATGTTGAAGTGGGGAAATTTAAAGTCCCACCAGAAACCCCAACCCCCACAGGAAATGGGGGGTGGGGAGGCAAGATCAAATCAAAATTAACCCCCATCACATCAAAACCACCTGTTATGCAACTCACATGTGAGTTTTGAGGGCAGTCATAAAGGAGGACATAAGTTCACACCTATTGCAACACAGCACCCACACCACCCAACTCATTGCTCTAAATGGAGCAACATATAATAAATAAAAAAAAAAACAAAAAAAAAAAACGCACAATGTGAATAGGGACAGACACAATTTTACAAAACTGAAATAAAATCTGATAAATACAACAGAGTCTTCAGATATACAATGGCGTAGAACTAAACTGCAATCTATCCCTGACCAGAAGGATATGATCACCGATAGAAATACATAAGTTATTTTCTCTGATTCAAACCTGTAGGCCTCCTAGTGTTTAGTCTAAAGGTCCAATAAGCCTCTCCTAATAAAAAAAGCTTTTTTATGATGCACATATGTCTTGTATTCTTGTATTTGTATAAGCTGGATTAACGTGGTCTCCTTTACTTCACAGACGCACTAGAATCCTACACCGGATCCCCACCACGATTGCCAACTTCCACTGTATCCTTGTATTCCAATTCTAGTAACTTCTATCTCGTTTCCCTTTTTCTGCCGTACTGCTCGGATCTCTCATTTTCTCTTTTTTTTTCTTTTACTCTTATTTTCTAGTTACCGTAATTCAATTTCCTACTTATTTAAATTTGTCTACATTCCTTTTTCTATATTCAATTTCTCAATATTCCTTTTTATCTTTCTTCCTTCTTTCTTTTATCTATTCCTATGGTCTTGTCTCTCTCCACTATTTATCTCATTTCTCTACTTTAAATTAATTTGTATTCCCAAACATATTCCCTAAACACTGACTATATCATCCAGCATATATAACTTCCATACATTCACACTGACTCACATACAGATACCTCTCCATATACACAATCCTCCATCTCCACATATTGTATTCCATTAGCATCTCTCATATTTTCACTCCCCATATCCCACACGCATCACAGGCATTTAACACTGGCATCACATATCTCTATGCGCTCCACTACAGAACGCACACTGACTTCTGGTTCTCTCTGCGCCCCTCTATTTTTACAATTGTGATGCGTTCCACACTGGAACGCATAGCCATTCTCAGATTCATCTTGATGCGCTCCACAATGGAACGCACAAGTAATTCCGGTTCTGTCCACTTCCCATCTACAACAGCGATGCGTTCCACAGTGGAACACTCCACTACCCTCAAGCTTACACGCCCCGCTTTCATAGTGTCACTCATATCCCAATACACTACATTATAGGCCTCCTGCCACTTCCCATCCCTCTTTAGGTACATACAGTACAGACCAAAAGTTTGGACACACCTTCTCATTCAAAGAGTTTTCTTTATTTTCATGACTATGAAGGCATCAAAACTATGAATTAACACATGTGGAATTATATACATAACAAACAAGTGTGAAACAACTGAAAATACACTGCTCAAAAAAATAAAGAGAACACAAAAATAACATCCTAGATCTGAATTAATTAAATATTCTTCTGAAATACTTTGTTCTTTACATAGTTGAATGTGCTGACAACAAAAATCACACAAAAATGTAAAAATGGAAATCAAATTTTTCAACCCATGGAGGTCTGGATTTGGAGTCAAGCTTAAAATTAAAGTAGAAAAACACACTACAGGCTGATCCAACTTTGATGTAATGTCCTTAAAACAAGTCAAAATGAGGCTCAGTAGTGTGTGTGGCCTCCACGTGCCTGTATGACCTCCCTACAATGCCTGTGCATGCTCCTGATGAGGTGACAGACGGTCTCCTGAGGGATCTCCTCCCAGACCTGGACTAAAGCATCTGCCAACTCCTGGACAGTCTGTGGTGCAACGTGACGTTGGTGGATAGAGCGAGACATTATGTCCCAGATGTGCTCAATTGGATTCAGGTCTGGGGAACGGGCGGGCCAGTCCATAGCATCAATGCCTTCGTCTTGCAGGAACTGCTGACACACTCCAGCCACATGAGGTCTAGCATTGTCTTGCATTAGGAGGAACCCAGGGCCAACCACACCAGCATGTGGTCTCACAAGGGGTCTGAGGATCTCATCTCGGTACCTAATGGCAGTCAGGCTACCTCTGGCGAGCACATGTAGGGCTGTGCGGCCCTCCAAAGAAATGCCACCCCACACCATTACTGACCCAATGCCAAACCGGTCATGCTGGAGGATGTTGCAGGCAGCAGAACGTTCTCCACGGCGTCTCCAGACTCTGTCAAGTCTGTCACATGTGCTCAGTGTGAACCTTCTTTCATCTGTGAAGAGCACAGGGCGCCAGTGGCGAATTTAACAATCTTGGTGTTCTCTGGCAAATGCCAAACGTCCTGCACGGTGTTGGGCTGTAAGCACAACCCCCACCTGTGGATGTCGGGCCCTCATATCACCCTCATGGAGTCTGTTTCTGACCGTTTGAGCAGACACATGCACATTTGTGGCCTGCTGGAGGTCATTTTGCAGGGCTCTGGCAGTGCTCCTCCTGTTCCTCCTTGCACAAAGGCGGAGGTAGCGGTCCTGCTGCTGGGTTGTTGCCCTCCTACGGCCTCCTCCATGTCTCCTGATGTACTGGCCTGTCTCCTGGTAGCGCCTCCATGCTCTGGACACTACGCTGACAGACACAGCAAACCTTCTTGCCACAGCTCGCATTGATGTGCCATCCTGGATAAGCTGCACTACCTGAGCCTGAGGTTTGTAGACTCCGTCTCATGCTACCACTAGAATGAAAGCACCGCCAGCATTCAAAAGTGACCAAAACATCAGCCAGGAAGCATAGGAACTGAGAAGCGGTCTGTGGTCACCACCTGCAGAACCACTCCTTTATTGGGGGTGTCTTGCTAATTGCCTATAATTTCCACCTGTTGTCTATCCCATTTGCACAACAGCATGTGAAATTGATTGTCACTCAGTGTTGCTTTTTAAGTCGACAGTTTGATTTCACAGAAGTGTGATTGAATTGGAGTTACATTGTGTTGTTTAAGTGTTCCCTTTATTTTTTTGAGCAGTGTATGTCATATTCTAGGTTCTTCAAAGTAGCCACCTTTTGCTTTGATTACTGCTTTGCACACTCTTGGCATTCTCTTGATGAGCTTAAAGAGGTAGTCCCCTGAAATGGTCTTCCAACAGTCTTGAAGGAGTTCCCAGAGATGCTTAGCACTTGTTGGCCCTTTTGCCTTCACTCTGCGGTCCAGCTCACCCCAAACCATCTCGATTGGGTTCAGGTCCGGTGACTGTGGAGGCCAGGTCATCTGGCGCAGCACCCCATCACTATCCTTCATGGTCAAATAGCCCTTACTTTCAAAGTTTTCTCAATTTTTCGGCTGACTGACCTTCATTTCTTAAAGTAATGATGGCCACTCGTTTTTCTTTACTTAGCTGCTTTTTTCTTGCCATAATAGAAATTCTAACAGTCTATTCATTAGGACTATCAGCTGTGTATCCACCTGACTTCTCCTCAACGCAACTGATGGTCCCAACCCCATTTATAAGGCAAGAAATCCCACTTATTAAACCTGACAGGGCACACCTGTGAAGTAAAAACCATTTCAGGGGACTACCTCTTGAAGCTCCTCAAGAGAATGCCAAGAGTGTGCAAAGCAGTAATCAAAGCAAAAGGTGGCTACTTTGAAGAACCTAGAATATGACATATTTTCAGTTGTTTCACACTTGTTTGTTATGTATATAATTCCACATGTGTTAATTCATAGTTTTGATGCCTTCAGTGTGAATCTACAATTTTCATAGTCATGAAAATAAAGAAAACTCTTTGAATGAGAAGGTGTGTCCAAACTTTTGGTCTGTACTGTATATATAATAATTATTGTACTCTCCATGCGTTCCACGCTGGAACGCAGGGCACTTCCGAGCAGATGACTCACTTCCTACTAATGGACACATCCCTGGCCTCCACAGCATCCCTCATGGTGTGGACACACATGCTTACTAGCTCTACATGTGTTTTACTCATCCACCTCTTATTCCTCTTTGGCAACTTGGTAAGTCTTACTTATCTTCCAGGGGACCCGGTTCCTCAACCAAATTCGTATATTATGTATTGTAAAATTACTCTAGTTTTTACCATTTACTCTATTTATCCATACTTAACTCAAAGATACAGAAAACTAACCAGAATCATGGAAACGTGGAGTTATTGTTATGTTATATCTGATACCTTCAATCCAAGATTCCCAAATGATACCTTGGCTCTTCAGCATATACCACCAACGCAAAGAAACGCTGTAGTTACTCTATGGAAATTACCATAATTTCCAATGGATGTTTTCTAGATGAGGTCTTCTGCATTTCGCAGACTGTTCTTGTTACTTGACTTATTTGTCTCAATATACTATATCTTGTATATATGTGTGTACAACGATGTAATTCTTATTTCGTCCATTATTGTTTTGTCAGTGTTGGAAAAAGGTCACATTATCACTTAGAGTTGCCTGCAAAGAAAATCAATAAAAATATCTTGATATCACTATATCTACTGAGTGCTCGAGTTCCTGTACTGATATTGTTGAGGGCTTGGAACCCACAACTCTAGCACCCACCCGATCAGGACGAGAGTGCCACGCCTGCTCTCTTGATAAAGTCCCATAGATACATATGGTATGTTATGCCCCCACAACTACATCTCCAGTATCTAGAAAGATATATAGCTATACATTGCTATGAATTTAGAAGTACTGTACAGATGAATGAACGGTGTTTGGTCCACTTCACATGTCTTACTATGACATTAATATGACAGCACTGAGGGGAGGCAAACTGCTCAGCATGTTAATCCACTACTGAATGCAGGAGATGAATAGCAGGGGTGCAACCAGAGAGGAAAATGCAATTCATTTAATTCTGATACCTGCACCCTCTGCATTATACACCTAGGCCTCATGCACACGACTGTATGTAGTTTGCGGTCCGCAAAAAACGCATCCGCAAAAAAAAGATGACGCCCGTGTGCATTCCGTATTTTGCGGAACGGAACAGCTGGCCCCTAATGAAGCAGTACTATCCTTGTCCGTAATGCGGACAATAATAGGACATGTTCTATTTTTTTTTTCGGAACGGAAATACGGACATACGGAAACGGAATGCACACTGAGTAACTTCCTTTTTTTTTTTGCGGAACCATTGAAATTAATGGTTCCGTATACGGTCAGCATTTTTTTTTTATAAATAACGGAACAGACACAGAAAGAGGCCTTAAGTTGAGTATACACACATCAATGTACTTAACCACAATAAAGTCGCCATAGACCTGCAGTAGTGTGTGAGTTAGTGTTCATGATCAGAACATGAACCACTTGCCAAGTGCCATACCCTCATATAAACGCCTATTAGGCCCCATTCACACAACCGTATTTTTGGTCCACATCAAATGTAAATTTTTGTCGGATTGGAGGCAGACCCATTCATTTCAATGGAGCTGCAAAAAATGCACTCATGTGACCATTTGGAGAGGAGCTCAACAGGAAGACTTAGGAACACATCTGGTTGGGACCAGGTAGGTAAAAATACTGCTTAACCATAACTGGTATGGACCTCAATAGACTGGCTGTTAATGTCATGCAAACACCACTTCTGAGGACCTTAAGAAGAGATTGGTAGAACCCTATCACAAAATGAATATGTCTGATAACCCGGAAGGTGACAGGATCTCTTTGATGGCACACACTCGGTAAAACTGATACACAGAAAGAACCACATCTGCACCTAGACTTTTGTGAAAATATGGATGCAATTTAGGTTTAGTGAAAGTTCCTCAGCCCAGTCTGGAAAACGAGGGAAAGGAGCCTGCCCAAAGATATGACTTCTTGCACCAGAATTGTGCCACAACTCTGGTGTAAATGTCTGTCGCAAACTGAGCCAACCAATAGTTGGTATACAGTTAGACAAAATCATCATGCAGCCTGAGCCCCTGTAATAAATCTGGTGTAGGACTAGACAGCTTGTCTAAATGTATTCCATAAAGAGGATTAATAAATCTGCCCCACTGTATGGTCTAGTGTCATGGACCACCCCCTCAAGACCCCCACTAGCTCACACAGCTATCTCTCCCAACCACCATACAAATACAGACTTGGCTCAGCTGATTAATTTTCAATGGGGAGAGAGGAGAAGGCCGCTGCTAGACACCAGCTTCCCCATCTGGGAGAAGAAAAGGATTGGGTGCTGAAAGTCAACTGCCCGATCCTTCACTCCCCATTATCTCCTGTCAGTGGAGAGTTGGGAGCGCCCCCATACACAAAAGATTGTCAGCCAGCCCCCCCCCCCCCCCCATACAAAACCGATGCAGCCAACAATACTATGTTTATGGGGGCCTTAAGGCTTGAAAGTGGCTGGAGATTAACAATGCAGCCTGTATTTTACCCAAAGGCTATGTACACCTTCGGGGTGAGTGAGCGAAAATTTAGAGCCGGATACTAGAGAAACTCAAGGCTGCACAGAAACAGGAGTTCAACATTTCTAATAAAGACCAATTGAAAACATGATTTTAGCTTAAAATGAGTAAAATACAATAACCAGAAACTGCCCCCAAATGTGTACATCACCTTTAAGTGTTCATCGTAGGATTACATTCTCATTACCACTGATCAGCAAACTAGACGAGTCTCCTGACGTTCTGGAAGAGTCTACAGATGCTTTCAGCAAAAAGACTGCTCTAAAATTAAAACTTGCTTCCAGTGGAAAAGAAAATAATGGTCATTTTCTTGCTTTTTATGTAACTCTGCTATTTGGACAAGTCACTCTCTCCCAGGAACCCAGGCACTAAAATTAGATCATAAGCTTGATTGGGCAGAGAAATGGCCTGAAAACATCTATGTACAGTACAACACTGCAAACAATCTGTGTTCCTCAGACAAACAACTGCCCAACTTCAAGTCACGTACAAAGCAGTAATGAGGATAAAGTAATACAAATCTGCCTCACAATAATGTAACTCGTGTAGATTAAGGAAGGTCTGACAGCTCTACAAGCATGGTAGATTATAGTCCACAATTTTGGGAGACATTTACTTATACCGCTGTATTGTGCCATACCGGTGTTATTACACATGGAAATATATGACAAATTAAAGGGGTTTTCCCATCACATACAGGGGGGGCATATCGCTAGGATATGCCCCCATTGTCTGATAGGAGATGGTCCCACTTCTGGGACCCACACCTACAACGCAGCCGCCCTCCATTCATTTCAATGGGGCCGCCGTCTGCCCCATAGAAATAAAAGCAGGGCCGCGCGTGCGCAGTGCGCTCCCATTCACTTGTACGGGAGCTGCGCTTGGTGGTGGACAGACCCCGGGAATCGCAGGGGCCTCCAGCCACCACTCTCCCCGCTCCGTTCTCCTTATAGGTGCGGGACCCAGAGGTGGGACCCACACCTATCAGACAATGGGGGCATATCCTAGCAATATGCCCCCATTGTATGTGATGGGAATACCCCTTTAACTATTCCTTTTGTTAAAAGAGCATGTCCCTACACACAGTTATATCCAATCAGTGTCAGATTGTAGGGACACGCGCTACAGAAATTGTACGGCAATAACACAGAAAGCAAACGTTACATGGGTTGTCCCCCAAATTTTTTATTAATGTAAACTGCCTGGGCTCTGAGAAAATACTAAAAACTTCCACTAACCTTTCAAGCGCAGCTGCTCCTTCCTCTCCCCAAGCTGCGGCCAGTCATGTATTGTCGAGGTGACGTGCACTGCGTCAGCCAATCACTGGCCTCAGAAGTCTGGTGCCACACATGGCTGAGGCCAGTGACTGGCTGCAGAGGTATACAGAACGCCATTGATGCAGCCACAACCATATGTCATTGGGTGCAGCCTTGGGAGAGAAAGGAGTGGCAGCGCTGGATTGGAGCAGGCTGGAAAAGTGAGTGGAAGTGCTTTCATCATTTTATCAAGGCCCAGGCAGTTTGCATTAGGAAAAAATTTTTTTAAATAAAAAGTCACGTAGACCTTTAATCAAGTAACTTGCACTAGAGGCATTATGGCTAGTGGCATTATCTCACCTCACGAAGCACAACACCGTACTTTGGATAGTGGCTGTACTTGGTATCAGCTCAGCCCCATTCACGTCAATGGGGCCGAGCTGTGCCTAGGCCATTTGACTGATGAAGGTGACATGGTCTAGGTAAAGCTGCAAGCATCGGCGCCTTTTCCAAGGTGTCTGACCCCCACCAATCAGATACGGATGATAAAAAGTTAAATCTCAGAAAACCCCTTTAAATAAACAGTTACAGCATATGATCACAACTTTTTTTTTTTTTGTTAAAGGGATTGTGCAGCCTCCTACAGGGCACAATGGTGTGCCTGTCAACTTTTCCTAAGTCTTCACTTCAATCTCCATGCTCTCACTGCTCTCCGGGTTGAGAGCATCGATAGGCTACAGCCACAACACTTCCCATAGTGCTGTCTGCTTCAAGAACAGCCAGAAATGCAAATGCCTACTACACCCTTTCCTGGGGTGAAAACTCTGCCCACTACACCCTCCATCGTCCCCTTGCTGTCACCTCCCAATGTTTCCTCCAACACCACTTCCATAAGACAAGCAGTGGACTCCACCGATCCTGCTTGTGGAGTGAGAACGTCAACCAGGCCATTCCAAGATCACATGGGTCTTACATCATGACCATTAGGGTGGGGATTCTGAGAGAGGCCATCATGGGAGGCCTGGTCATGTCAGAGAAAATAAAGTGACCACAGAGGGCGTAGCCACGTGACCACTCTCCCGATCTCCGGAGAGAGAGATGAAACAGGAGAAGCACGGGGAAATAGAAGAATTTAGACCTGGATAACCTCTTTAAGTATCAAGTTAAAGTATGCTGCAATTATATATTTATTTTGTCAAGTGCCAAGTTAAAGAATGCTATAACTAATTGCTATAACTATAATTTGTCATTCAACTGGAATTGGAATGGGGGGTGGGGGCACCATGCTACGTTTTGCTATGGGACCCAATGAAATCTGTGCACACCTACGTTCCTAACCCTAAAATTCCTAGAAACACAACTCTCTCTCTTTCTAGACAGTAGAGAAGAAAACTGTGGGGGCCTTACCACAGTGCTATTTATTGCGGGGGCTGTATGTGAGATTATTTTCTGTGCAGAGAAGGAGGCAAGGTTAGCAACAGCTGACTGCAATGTACTCCTGGAGATGCAGGTGCTTGTAGGCCAAATGTACTGAGCCGCAGCCCACTCACAGAAAGTCAAGAGCCCAGACCTGCAGGGGGGGTGAGTAAAGGAGCTAAACAGGGTGAAAACAACATTGAAGAGGGGTACTTTTGCATTGACAGTTAAAAAAAAAAAAAAAAAAAAAAAAAAAAAAAAAGTGTGGATTAATTCAGATATTTTTTATTTATTTTTAAATTTGTGGCATAACTCCTTTAAAGTATTATTGCGTACCAGGCCCCTTGGAAATGTGTATTTGAGGAACCAGAGTAGGGGTGATGTCACAGGCGGCAGATTTTGTGGCAGAAAATTCTGTGACTGAACATCAGTGCCATTCATTAGAATGGGGCGGCAAGCACATGGATTTCTGCAAGCCCCATTCAGGTGAATGGAACTGATTTTCAGTCGCAGAAGTTTCTGCCACAAAATCTGCCGAGTGTGAAGGTACACTAAGATAAATAGTGGTCCTGGTATGTTAAATGACTCTAGTAGCGGAATTTTACTAAGAAAAATTTCCCAGAAATTCATTTTTAAAGAGACTGTCTGGTTTATAAAGCTTAATAATGTAAACTAGTGTAGATAGTGTCAGAAAATCCATAATCGATAACAGCAGAGGTGCATGGAAACAATCCAGCAGGCGGTATAGGTAAGGGTGCGACCACACAGGACTTTTGGCCATATGATACCATCACAAGAGCACATCATCCCAGTTTCTATATTCTTTGCCTTCGCCTGTAAAAACGATGCAGTCACGTGGCCACAATTCCTGTCACATCATACAAAACAATACATTTTTACATTTACTGTTCATCGGGCTGTTTGCAGAGTTGTATTGGAAATTATGTAAAATACAAAAGAATTTAAATAGCGATGTAGAAAATTGTCACTTTTTGGCAGAAATGTCAAATCACATGGATCCCCAGATGGAAGGGTGGCTGGGGATGGTAGATCTTTAGCAGTTACAGAATCGAGTGTTAAGCCTTAAAAGTAACGAGTATGGTAGGATAAATACAGATAGGCAAATGACAGGCGCCAGCTAGAATTTCAGTAGAATTCCTGGATTAGTACGCTCCGTGATCAATATGTAAAACACCAACAGGAGCTATGGTAATCAATGTGTTAATTTCAACAATACAGGACCTAGGGGTTGTCCGACCTAGGAGCCAACCAAAAGAAAGCTAACTGTCCACATTCCCACTCCGTAGCCCCGTTCCTGGGCTGGATGTGACCAATCAGTGGTTTCAGAATACACGTACTGCTGGGCGGTACCTGCGGGACTTCAAACACGTAAATGTTTGGCGATTTTATTTTATTTTTTTAATTGGTTCCGAGTAATTGGGTTGGCTGACTCCTAAGCTGGACAACCCCTTGAAAGGTATTTTCAAGCAAAATAAACATAGGTGGCAGTGGGCTCAGAGGGGTTTAAAAAACCTAAAAGAATGGATACACCCTCACACCGATCCCCCAGCTCTACTCTGCACTTCCTGTCAAATGCTAGGAAAGGCCTGTTCAACCAAACACAGGAGAGAAGGATAAGTAAGGGTTTATATCAGTTCTTTTATGTTTTTAAGGGTGCACCGCCACAATTTTTTTATTTGGTTTTAAAATTACATAGCCGTACTACAGCCAAAGAAAACACAGCACCATCAACATAGGGCTCATGCACACGACAGTATTTTGCGTTTAGTATACTGGCCGTTTTTTTGAGTTCAGTATGCGGTACATATACTGAACCATTCATTTCAATGGTACAGCAAAAAAAAACTGAAGTGTCTCCGTGTGCATTCCGTTTCAGTATTTCCGTACCGTGAAAAGATAGAACATGTCCTATTCTTGTCCGCAAATCACGGTGCTTGGCTCCATTCAAGTCAATGGGTCCGCAAAAAAAACGGAACACATACGGAAATGCATCCGTATGTCTTCCGTATCCGTTCCGTTTTTGCTGAACCATCTATTGAAAAGGTTATGCCCAGCCCAATTCTTTCTATGTAATTACTGTATACTGTATATGGCATACGGAAAAACAAAGGAAACGGAAACACAACGGAAACTAAAAACAGAACAACGGATCTGTAAAAAAACGGACCACAAAACACTGAAAAAGCCATACTGTCGTGTGCATGAGCCCTTACCATGTCTCTTTGGCCTATCAGTCATTTAGGCTCCTGACCTTCTTCATCCTTTTAAGTCTAGAACAGGGATGGCCAACCTGTGGCTCTCCATGCTGGGAATTGTAGTTTTGCAACAGCTGGGGAGCCGCAGGTTGGCCATCCCTGGTCCAGAAGGAGGACTAAAAGGCGTTGTCAGAGTATTTAATACTGATTACCTATCCTCAGAATAGGTCATCAGTATGTGATCTGTGGGGGTCTGACTCCCGACACCCCCGCCAATCAGCTGTATGAAGAGGCTGTGGTGCTCTGAAGAGGTCACCAGGTTGTGATGACATATACCGTGTTTCTCCGAAAATAAGACAGGGTCTTAAATTATTTTTTTCTCCGAAAAAAGGGTTAGGGCTTATTATCGGGGTAGGGCTTATTTTGGCTCCATGAACAACAATCACACATTAATGCTTGAACAAAAAATCTAGATTTATTCAAATACAGTCTAATCACAGTGGGTGGCACAGTACTACGGTATGATACTGGTACAGTACTCTGGCAGGCAATGCCCCTGAGCACCTAGGCAGCAATGTGTACGGTAGGTTACCAGGGAGATCCGGCACGAGAGATGACAGGGTGCTGATTGGTGGAGGCAGGGGAGGGGGCAGGACGCGCTCACCACCAATCAGCACCTCCAGCTCCAGGCAGTAGAGAGGAGAAGGACATCCTCCTCCTGCCTCATTCAGCTACGGTAGGGGTAAGTTAGAACGTGCGGGCTGGCGGCAGTACAGGGTAGAGAAGCCGCCCTGCCATGTACCCGTTCGGTACCGTAGATTGAAGCGCAGCTGCCGGCATAATTTTGCATTTAGTAAAGCCGCCAGCCGCGATGTATGCGCGGGTTAGCGGCTTCACTGAAGGCTAAGTGTTGGCAGCCCTCGCTGCTGTACCGTAACTCCTGCCCGCCTCCGATCAGCTGGGAGAGCGCAGAGATCCTGCCCGCCCGCCCTGGCAGCTCAGGAGCCATTAGTGAGCGCTCCTGAGCTGCTGAATCCATAAATATAAAATTTATCTAGGGCTTATTTTTGGAGCCCTACTCCCAAAACCCTGCAAAATAGGGCTAGGTCTTATTTTCGGGGAAACACGGTATAATGATTTTTTCCTCCTATGATATAAATCAGGTGCCATTGTAAAGCATACATTATTTTTTTCAGTGGTGACCACCAACTATACTCTAGTGACGGCTAACCCAATGAATACCTGCCTGCCCTGTGTGCAGAGTGATGGGATCAAACAGGGTTAATGAACTAAAACTGTATGCCAGCCTGTACAGCAGGACAGAAAGCCGCAGGGCACAGAGCAATCTATGTGCACAGTGTGCTGCACAACATTTCCATTAAGAATGGAATTACATAGCACATTTCCAGTAACTGCCCATTGCATATAATGATCCAGAAGCAAAAGCACATGTACAGCTGCGGACATGACTGTTTGCCCAGCTCATCTCCAGCAAAACAAGTGGACAGAAAGACCCAGATGCACATGGATGAAAACTGTACTATAGACCTGCTCATGGCGTCCAGGACTCAGCTCCATGAACAATATTCCAGAGGTCTACAAGGCAAGAAATAGGAGTAAAGTTACAGAAATGGGAAATGGCAACTCATGCACAATAATGAATGCTTTCATATCAGTAGCAGTGGGGAACTCTTTAAAAAGGTGTGATGGGAGAAAAAAAAAGGTGTCTCCAACTAGGGGTGGGCGATATGGCCTAAAATCTATATTGCGATATAATTTTAAGCATGTGCGATATATTGTTTTCTATATTTTGGGGGGGGGGGGTGTTTAAACTTTTTTTTTTTTTTTACTTTTTATTTAATAACTATTAGCCTCCTTAAAGGGTTTCTATCACTTCGTTTCACCTATTTAGCTTTCAGACACTAGCGATCCGCTAGTGTCTGCTTTATCTAACCATCCTAATATAACTGTTTATTGGGCAGCCGTTTAGCTAAAAAAATAACTTATATAGATATGCAAATGAGCCTCTAGGTGCTATGGGGGCGTGATTAGCACCTAGAGGCTCCGTCTACCTTAACAAACTGCCGCCGCCCAGCGCGTCCCTCCAGCCCGCCCATCTCCTCCGGAATGCGATGCTCCTCGTATTCGGCGCATGCGCAGTGAATGTCTGATCGCTTCCCTGCTCCGACATCTCCACTGCGCCTGTTCCTCGGAGCACTATGACGTCATCGGCGCAGGCGCAGTGGAGATGTCTGAGCAGGGAAGCGATCAGACATTCACTGCGCATGCGCCGAATACGAGGAGCATCGCATTCCGGAGGAGATGGGCGGGCTGGAGGGACGCGCTGGGCGGCGGCAGTTTGTTAAGGTAGACGGAGCCTCTAGGTGCTAATCACGCCCCCATAGCACCTAGAGGCTCATTTGCATATCTATATAAGTTATTTTTTTAGCTAAACGGCAGGACAATAAGCTCTTATATTAGGATGGTTAGATAAAGCAGACACTAGCGGATCGCTAGTGTCTGAAAGCTAAATAGGTGAAACGAAGTGATAGAAACCCTTTAAGGGCTAGAACCCTTGTCATATTCACCCTAATAGAGCTCTATTAGGGTGAATAGGACTTTATACTCTCCCTGCTGCCCTGTGCTTTGTGCACACAACAGCAGGGAGCTGACTATGGCAGCCAGCCTCTCATGTGCCCCCCAGCCTCTGATCCGCCCCCCAGCCTCTCATCCGCCCCCCAGCCCTTTATCAGCCCCCCTGCCTCTTATCAGCCCCCTCGGGTAACTCAAACCCAGCCCTCCCTCCCCAGTATTAATCATTGGTGGCAGTGGCCACAGGGTCTCCCTCCCCCCCCCATCATTGGTGGCAGTGGGCAGTTCCGATCTGAGTCCCAGCAGTGTAATGCTGGGGCTCCGATCGGTTACCATGGCAGCCAGGAGTCACGCTACTTTAGTCCTGGCTGCCATGGTATGTTAGTGAGCAGCATTATACTCACGTGCGCCGTGGCCACCGGATGCTCCTTCTCATAGGTCTGTGCGGCGCATTGCTAATGCTATAAGCATTAGCAATGCGCCGCACAGAAAGAAGGAGCGCCCGGCGGCCACCGCGGACGTGAGTATAATGCTGCTTACTAACATACCATGGCAGCCAGGACTTCAGTAGCGTCCTGGCTGCCATGGTAACCGATCGGAGCCCCAGCATTACACTGTTGGGACTCCGATCGGAACTGCCCACTGCCACCAATGCAGAGACTGAAGAACATTCCCGGCACCCGACCTCTGACAGGAAGCTGTGATCCGCTCGATTTACCCCTCAACTGAGGGATTAATTGCGGCGGATCACAGCGTGCAGTCATAGGGGCCGGGATAGGATCTGTTCTCATTGGTGGTCAGCGGTATCCGCGCACTGTGGGGAGGGAGGGACTCCCTCCTTCTCCCTCCACTGTGCCGGGCTGGCTCAGGAGAACATGGTGCACGCCGAGAGCGCGATCATATGGCGGTCCGACGATATAGGCGATATGCACAAAATCCATATCGTGGCACAAATTTATATTGCATATCACCTATATCGCCCACCCCTATCTCCAACACAATCAACAGCCAGTTCTCAAGAAGTCACAAGCTTGCTAAACAGTATCACTGTAATGTATGCCGGTAATGCACTAATGCTCATGGGATATATGAAAACCCATTAATAGGCCCATTTCACAAAAGCCATTCATGTCACCATGTTGGTAGAGACGATATGTGCTCTAGGGTCAACATCACGTGCTGAGTCTGGAGAAAAGGGTGCAACAAATATAAATCCCACGAATGTGGATGGATATTCTTTACAAATACAGCATGGCGGGATTCAACTGTAGTTAGCATCCCAAATACCCAAATTCAGCTGATCAATACATCACTATGGTTTACTTCAGGGTCTCTGAACATTTCCAAGCCAATTACCCCCAAGGGCATCAGCAAAACTCATTGTCATATTAAAGAGTTTCTGAGTCAGCCTCAGTCTTGCCATTAATGGGCCAGGCTAAGTACCCCCAAGTGATACCTACATGTATGGGGACACATTTCTAAAAGACTAAAGCTGGCCATGCGTATTGGACAACCATTAGTTGAACGCTACCAATTGTGGTTGGAATGGCCAGTTATCTAATGTGTATGGGAGACTCCAGACTTCTCTTTGACAGCAGATATTGGGAGAAAGAGGGGCTGGACTGTTCGAACGACTGGGCATGTTGAAATCTATCATCAGGAAAGAGGTGTCTGAAAAAGGTTCTCCCCTTCTGCCTATTCAACACACAGCGCACACTAGGCCGACTTGTGCTTGCGTGTTAACGAGTAGGAGGTTCAGGAAGGATAGCTGTCAGGTGAACCAGAGTGTATGGTCAGCTTTATTATAATTTTATGGCGGGTTCAGCTTTTGATCAAAGCCATACATTTGAAGGATAATTCTATTAGAAAGCTGCAGCTGTTTATTGTTCCTCTGCATTCCTAACTGCTGAAAGCGCCACCGAGAAGAAAACCATGATTGCAAAAGCAAAGATAAGAATACTGGACAAGTTCCTTCTGAAGAGCTGAAACACCAAAGTTCAAGAGAGGAAATTCAAGAGGAGCAGTAACAAGGGCGGGGGGGATCTAGATAAAGCTGGGTACACAGCGGACTGCGAGAGGCCGCAGCCTGACTTCATGTAGATCATAGCCTATCATTTCTGGAGTCTTCCAAGCGGATGTTTCCATCAATCATACAAATAGTCGACAGAACTTTTCCTGCAGGTATAAATAGTTCCACGGCTATAAAATGAAGACTTAAAAAAAAAAAAAATAATTAAAAAAATAATATAATAAAAAAAAAGCAAGAACAAAAAGATTAATCTAAAATTAATGAATCGGTATGGACGGAGTGCTTTATAAGTACAGCTTTTTCAATGATGGGCTGTAATGTTCCCATTCTAAATATAGCATCTAATTCATCACATCTGCTCTCAGAATGTAGAAAATGCAATTTAGATAAAGACTGAGGGGAAAGGCATGAGACTCAGAAAAACGTACCGATTCTAGGTACAGAGGACAGGGACCAATTCTGGCTTCTACAAACAGAGCTTTCAGAACACTTCTAATAGTAATTTCAAGTTTCAAAATCCTAAAGCTGCCCATACATTTTAGGCTATTTTCACACTTGTGTTTTGGGCGGATCCATCATAGATCAGCAAAAACGGATCCGTTACAATAATACAACCGCACGCATCCATTTGTAATATCTGTAACATAGCCAGATCCATCCCCATTGACTTTCATTGTGTGCCAGGACGGATTAATTTGGCTCCGCTTCGTCAAGCAGAATGGTGACTGATCGGAGGCAAACTGATGCACTCTGAGCGGATCCTTTTCCATTCAGAATGCATTAGGGCAAAACTGATCCGTTTTGGACCGTTTGCGAGAGCCCTGAACGGATCTCAAACGGAAAGCCAAAACGCCAGTGTGAAAGTAGCCTAAGATAGTAATGGGCTGAATGCTTATTTGTCCGATCGTTATCTCTATACACATGCACCCTAGATTTGGCTAAAAGTGCATGTCCTCGGAAAGGAGAGGGCGAGAAAGCTACCACTAAAAGCCCCCAGAGGCAGCTAATCTCTCTGATAACAAAAGGACGGATCCTTCTCTTCTATGACATCTCGTTAGGGAAAGGGACAGTTGAGAGGCCACCATACACATTAGATGGTCGATCAGTGCCGCCTAAATTGGAGAGTTTCGCCAACATTAACCTAAGGCTACATGCACACGAACGTTGTTTGTTTCAGTGTGCTGTCCGCATCAGTATGTCCATTCCGTAGCCCCGCAAAAAAAATAAAAAATTTAACATGTCCTATTCTTGTCCGTTTTAGGCATTGTTACAATGGATCCGAAAAAATTGTCATCCGTCACACGGTCGTGTGCATGTAGCCTAACATGTATGGTCAGCTTAACAGTATATCAGAAGGAATGATCAAAATCCCACAGCTTGAATGTTGATTATAGCCATCTCTTCATACAGTCAGGTCCATAAATATTGGGACATCAACACAATTCTAACATTTTTGCTCTATACACCACCACAATGGATTTGAAATGAAAAAAAAACAAGATGTGCTTTAACTGCAGACTGTTTGACAGCTTTAAGTTGAGGATATTTACATCCAAATCAGGTGAACGGTGTAGGAATTACAACAGTTTGCATATGTGCCTCCCACTTGTTAAGGGGCCAAAAGTAATGGGACAGAATAATAATCATACATCAAACTTTCACTTTTTAAGACTTGGTTGCAAAAACGCATAGACATCACCAGACGCTGGGTTTCATCCCTGGTGATGCTCTGCCAGGCTTCTACTGCCACTGTCTTCAGTTCCTGCTTGTTCTTGGGACATTTTCCTTTCAGTTTTGTCTTCAGCAAGTGAAATGCATGCTCAATCGGATTCAGGTCAGGTGATTGACTTGGCCATTGCATAACATTCCACTTCTTTCCCTTAAAAAACTCTTTGGTTGCTTTTGCAGTATGCTTTGGGTCATTGTCCATCTGCACTGTGAAGCGCCGTCCAATGAGTTCTGAAGCACGTGGCTGAATATGAGCAGATAATATTGCCCGAAACACTTCAGAATTCCTCCTGCTGCTTTTGTCAGCAGTCACATCATCAATAAATACAAGAGAACTAGTTCCATTGGCAGCCATACATGCCCACGCCATGACACCACCACCATCATGATTCACTGATAAGGTGGTATGCTTAGGATAATGAGCAGTTCCTGTCCTTCTCCATACTCTTCTCTTCCCATCACTCTGGTACAAGTTGATCTTGGTCTCATCTGTCCATAGGATGCTGTTTCAGAACTGTGAAGGCTTTTTTAGATGTCGTTTGGCAAATTCTAATCTGGCCTTCCTGTTTGTGAGGCTCACCAATGGTTTACATCTTGTGGTGAACCCTCTGTATTCACTCTGGTGAAGTCTTCTCTTGATTGTTGACTTTGACACACATACACCTACCTCCTGGAGAGTGTTCTTGATCTGGCCAACTGTTGTGAAGGGTGTTTTCTTCACCAGGGAAAGAATTCTTCGGTCATCCACCACAGTTGTTTTCCGTGGTCTTCCGGGTCTTTTGGTGTTGCTGAGCTCACCGGTGCGTTTCTTATTTTTAAGAATGTTCCAAACAGTTGTTTTGGCCACGCCTAATGTTTTTGCTATCTCTCTGATGTGTTTGTTGTGTTTTTTCAGCCTAATGATGGCTTGCTTCAATGACAGTGACAGCTCTTTGGATCTCATCTTGAGAGTTGACAGCAACTGATTCCAAATGCAAATAGCACACTTGAAATAAACTCTAGACCTTTTATCTGCTCAGTGTAATTGGGATAATGAGGGAATAACACACACCTGGCCAGGGAACAACTGAGAAGCCAATTGTCCCATTACTTTTGGTCCCTTAACAAGTGGGAGGCACATATGCAAACTGTTGTAATTCCTACACCGTTCCCCTGATTTGGATGTAAATACCCTCAAATTAAAGCTGACAGTCTGCAGTTAAAACACATCTTGTTCGTTTCATTTCAAATCCATTGTGTCGATGTCCCAATATTAATGGACCTGACTGTATATACACAAATTACAGCCTGTTTCAAATTATGAAAACATTATTCTCATTTACCTAAATAATTGATGTAAATAACAGTCAGCATAATTCTCATGTTATCAACTATTAAGAATACAATTCAAATTTTATTGAACAAACCTAATGAGAACAGTATTTTTTTTAAACAAAAACGTACAATGCGCTGTTCCACATTACAGGGAGTGCAGAATTATTAGGCAAGTTGTATTTTTGAGGATTAATTTTATTATTGAACAACCATGTTCTCAATGAACCCAAAAAACTCATTAATATCAAAGCTGAATATTTTTGGAAGTAGTTTTTAGTTTTAGCTATTTTAGGGGGATATCTGTGTGTGCAGGTGACTATTACTGTGCATAATTATTAGGCAACTTAACAAAAAACAATGATATACCCATTTCAATTATTTATTTTTACCAGTGAAACCAATATAACATCTCAACATTCACAAATATACATTTCTGACATTCAAAAACAAAACAAAAACAAATCAGTGACCAATATAGCCACCTTTCTTTGCAAGGACACTCAAAAGCCTGCCATCCATGGATTCTGTCAGTGTTTTGATCTGTTCACCATCAACATTGCGTGCAGCAGCAACCACAGCCTCCCAGACACTGTTCAGAGAGGTGTACTGTTTTCCCTCCTTGTAAATCTCACATTTGATGATGGACCACAGGTTCTCAATGGGGTTCAGATCAGGTGAACAAGGAGGCCATGTCATTAGATTTTCTTCTTTTATACCCTTTCTTGCCAGCCACGCTGTGGAGTACTTGGACGCGTGTGATGGAGCATTGTCCTGCATGAAAATCATGTTTTTCTTGAAGGATGCAGACTTCTTCCTGTACCACTGCTTGAAGAAGGTGTCTTCCAGAAACTGGCAGTAGGACTGGGAGTTGAGCTTGACTCCATCCTCAACCCGAAAAGGCCCCACAAGCTCATCTTTGATGATACCAGCCCAAACCAGTACTCCACCTCCACCTTGCTGGCGTCTGAGTCGGACTGGAGCTCTCTGCCCTTTACCAATCCAGCCACGGGCCCATCCATCTGGCCCATCAAGACTCACTCTCATTTCATCAGTCCATAAAAAATAAAAAAAAAATAAAAAAATCAGTCTTGAGATATTTCTTGGCCCAGTCTTGACGTTTCAGCTTGTGTGTCTTGTTCAGTGGTGGTCGTCTTTCAGCCTTTCTTACCTTGGCCATGTCTCTGAGTATTGCACACCTTGTGCTTTTGGGCACTCCAGTGATGTTGCAGCTCTGAAATATGGCCAAACTGGTGGCAAGTGGCATCTTGGCAGCTGCACGCTTGACTTTTCTCAGTTCATGGGCAGTTATTTTGCGCCTTGGTTTTTCAACCCGCTTCTTGCGACCCTGTTGACTATTTTGAATGAAACGCTTGATTGTTCGATGATCACGCTTCAGAAGCTTTGCAATTTTAAGAGTGCTGCATCCCTCTGCAAGATATCTCACTATTTTTGACTTTTCTGAGCCTGTCAAGTCCTTCTTTTGACCCATTTTGCCAAAGGAAAGGAAGTTGCCTAATAATTATGCACACCTAATATAGGGTGTTGATGTCATTAGACCACACCCCTTCTCATTACAGAGATGCACATCACCTAATATGCTTAATTGGTAGTAGGCTTTCAAGCCTATACAGCTTGGAGTAAGACAACATGCATAAAGAGGATGATGTGGTCAAAATACTCATTTGCCTAATAATTCTGCACTCCCTGTATTACGCACGGTAAGTTTCAAAACACTTTATAGGTTGTAAAGAACTGAAAATTGTCATTTGTTGTGTTTGCCGCATATTTACTGAAATCAAAAGCTATTTCAATCAAAAACTTTTTTATCTTTAACTTTTTAAACATTTTAACAGGTCACGTTACATTTTAACATAGGACCCCTTATTTGATCGCAGCTTCACAAGTCTTGCATCCATTAAACTTGTGAGTTTTTGGACAGTTTCTGCTTGAATTTGTTTACAAGATGTCAGAATAGCCCCCCAGAGCTGCTGTTTGGATGTAAACTACCTCCCACCCTCGTAGATCTTTTGCTTGAGGATGCTCCAAAGGTTCTCAATAGGATTGAGGTCAGGGGAGGATGGAGGCCGCACCATGACTTTCTCTCCTTTTATCCCCATAGCAGCCATTGATGCAGAGGTATTCTTTGTGATGGTGCATTGTCATGCTGCATGAAGATGATTTTATTACGGAAAGCATAGTTCTTCCTGCTGTACCAGGGAAGAAAGTGGTCAGTCAGAAACTCCACATACTTTGCAGAGGTCATCTTTACACCTTCGGGGACCCTTAAGGGGCCGACCAGCTCTCTACCCATGATTCCGGCCCAAAACATGACTTTACCATCGCCTTGCTGACGTCGCAGCCTTGTTGGAACACCAACCATCCACTACTCCATCCATCAGGACCATCCAGGGTTGCACGGCACTTATCAGTGAACAGGACGGTTTGAAAATTGGACTGCGCATGTGCCAGTTACTGGTGCAAAATTGGTAAGCAAGCGGTGCATGAGCAGTCTGTTTATCGATGCCGCTGACCACAGTGTGTACTGTAAGGGCGTACGGTGCATGCCCGGGTCCGGACGGATGTGTGCAGGGGCGGGATATGAAGAGCAGAGAAGAGTGGCACCAGGAGGATACTGGGCTGGCTAAAAGGTCATCATTTTAGCACTGCACAACCACCTTAAAGAGGCCCTTTCACTACTCTACATACTAAAAACTAACTATATCAGTGGGCAGAGCGGCGCCCAGGGGTCCCCCTGCACTTACTAGTATGTCTGGGCGCCGCTCCGTTCGCCCGGTATAGGCTCCGGTGTCTGCGCTCACTCTGACTGATTTTTTGTATGAGGCGTGTCCCTTGCTGCAGCGCTGGCCAATCGCAGCACACAGCTCATAGCCTGGCTATGAGCTGTGCGCTGCGATTGGCCAGCGCTGCAGCAAGGGACACGCCTCATACAAAAAATAACTCCAGTACAACAGAGGGAGCTGCACACACCGGAGCCTATACCGGGCGAACGGAGCGGCGCCCAGACATACTAGTAAGTGCAGGGGGACCCCTGGGCGCCGCTCTGCCCACTGATATAGTTAGTTTTTAGTTTGTAGAGTAGTGAAAGGTCCTCTTTAATGCTTGTAATACCTTCTATGAAAGATACGATCGCTGGGCATTACAGCAGATGATGAAGTTTCCTATTCATGTTCCCGTCAGGTGTAGTGTCATCATGGAGCCACTGAGTAATACCAACACAATTATTTATTTTCCAAGCAGCAAATAGGAGTGTGAACATTGATGCGGAAGGTGATCTGAATCCCCATGCATGGTCCCTTCATCTCCAGGATGGGGCGCCAGCATTCTGATCCTCGTCAATCAGACTTATCATACACTCTATAGGGGGAGAACCCATTTAAGTTCCCCACATGTACAGGGGCACCAATTTGCCTACCAGTATGTTCAATGTCTTTAATAGTCATGTGAGATGCTTAAAGGGAAAAAAAAAAAAGCCCAATAGCCCAGTAATCATTTCAAATGATATCTGCTAATGAAGTACATGCAGCAGCGGTTGCCGTGGTAACCAGTGATGTCACTCCTAGCACATCAGCAGCCGGCGATGGAGAGCCATGCAGAGAAGACGGCGACATATTCACGTACTCGTCTCCAGGCTCTGCTCCAGCCGCTGCACGCACCGCCAAGACGACAATTAGATTTTGGGGGGAGCGCTGATAAGAGATGTGGAAATGAAGAGTAAAGACAATATTTACACCATAAACCCAACAAAATCGTCATTAGACTGTCTTCACACAGTTTACATATGCTTGATTGCTGTATTATCTGCAGCTGACAACATGGGAAGATGCCGCCAACATGATGAACAGTGTGCGATACAGCTAGAGAGAGCAAAGGAAGACAATTCACGTTCTTTCCTTCATGGGGAGATACAGAGGTGCCCAGGTGCCACCCAATACTAGAATAGGAGGAAAAACTGGTAGATCCTGTGCAGGATGCATAGCAATAAGGAGTGCCCATCAATGTAAGAAGTGGATCTGCGCTTGTTTAAAGGGGTCTTCCAGGAGTGGAATATTGACGACCTATCCTTGGGATTGGGTAATCTAATTATTGGCCACTGAAAATAAAAACTTGTACCACACAGTATTTTTTTTTTTTTACGCTGTCCATCTGTATAGAAAAATGCAGGAGATAGGCCTTGTCAGGCAGACAAGTAGATAGCCTGGTGCCATGGGTGGATAAATTTAAATATCTGGGACTATATATAACACCGAGACTATCGGATTTTGAAGACCTTAATCTATCCCCATTGCTGGCTACTTTCAGGCTTAAAGTAAGGTCATGGTGTAGACTCTTTCTTTCGGTGGTAGGTAGAGTTAATCTTTTAAAAATGGTTATGATGCCCCAGTTGCTGTATGTACTGAATAATGCTCCCGTATGGATTCCCCAGGATAGATTCAAGAAAATTCATTCTATATTTAGGGATCTCACTTGGAAATATGGGCAGGCTAGGATTAAACTGGAGACATTGCAATATCCTAAGTCGGAAGGGGGCCTGGCTGTCCCTAATGCATGGATTTACTTTCTGGCTTCCCAATGTCAACACTTTAAAGGGATGGATTGATCTACAAGCTCCAGATATGACAGGGCAGATATGGCAACACTGGTTGGGCAGTCGTGACCTCATGGGCATTCTGGAAGGCTCAGGAATGCATGCTGGGAGAGAAAAACTCCCTCTTATTGAACTTATGAAAAAAGTTTGGGCAAAGGTGAAGCAGCTAAGAGGTGTAGGTGGAATTAGTGAACTTTCCCCTATTGGAAAGAATCATCTGTTGCCCGAATTTTTTGCCATACCAGGACTTAGAAATTGGGAAACTTATGGAGTGACGAGAATTGGCCATTTAATCAAGGACAAGATATGTAAGTCATTTCAAAACCTGCAGCAGGAATTTAGTATTCCTAGGGGGTGGTTTTATAAATATCTCCAGGTGAGGCATGCCCTTGAGGTCACACTGCGGAAAGGATGTGTGATAGCTCAAATGGAGACTGTTCATAAGCTTGTTCTCCCGTCAGGAGGAGGAAAAAGAGGGCTGATATCGCAGTTGTATGCTCTTTTATTGGAAAAATTCCTGGAGGGGTTTCCGCTCTCAAGAATGAAAAAATGGGAGGCTGACGTGGGGGTTATGTCTAAAGACAAGTGGGAAGATATATTGGAAGGGGTCCCCAAGGTGTCCTTGAGCGAACAGGGCAAACTATCCCAGCTATTTATTATACATAGAGTGTACAAAACACCGGTGTTTCTAAAAAAGGTTGGAGTAAGAATTGATGACAGGTGTCCAAAATGTATGGAAGAGGGGGCGGATTTGTTACATATGCTGTGGTCTTGCCCAGTAATTGGTAATTATTGGGAGGAGGTAAGAAATATGATTAATAGCAGAATGACATTGAGAATCCAAAAGGACCCAAAGGTGTGTGTATTGGGGTATGTGTCTGAGATTGGAGGGAATGAATCGGTCAAGGTAGCTGTGGGGAGGTTGCTATATGTGGCCAGGAAACTGATTGCTATGAGGTGGATCCAGGGAAGTCCGCCTACACTGAGTGAGTTTAAACGGAAGGTGAATGACATGATGATACTTGAGAAAGGGGTGTATGTGAAGAGAGGATGTCCGCAAAAGTTTGATAAATTGTGGAGTGATTGGTTATCTCACACTCATGTGGTTATATAAGCTCATCAAAATCAAGACTAGTTATAAGGGAGGGGGCGTTAGGCAAGGTGGGGGGGGGGAAGGGATTTGGGGGGGGGATTTAGATATGTATAATCCTTGGTTTCAAATATTTGTTTTAACATGTATGCACATTATGTACTGTTATTGGATAAACTATGTGTCGTTATTGGTACGGTTACTGTTGTACTCTGACTCCACATGGTGGATAAAGTAAGAAAGAAAAAACAACGAATTGTTTGTTGTAACACTCTGTATTTATTTTTCAATAAAAACGACTTGATTTAAAAAAAAAAAAAAAAAAAATGCAGGAGACTAAGTTAGGCCTCATGCACAAGGCAGTAGTTTTGGTCCGCATCCGAGCCGCCGTTTTGGCGGCTCGGATGCGGACCCGTTCACTTCAACGAATGGGTCCGCGGCCCCGCTAAAAAAATATAACCTGCCCTATTCTTGTCCGTTCTTTGCGGACAAGAATAGGCATTTATATTGAAGGCTGTCCATTCCGCAAATTGCGGAACACGCACGGACGCCATCCGTGTTCCGCAAATTGCGGAACACGCACGGACGCCATCCGTGTTTTGCGGATGCGCGATTTGCGGACCGCAAAACACACCAGGGTCGTGTGCATGAGGCCTTAGTTTGCCGTTTGCATAGTTGTTCAGTCATAGAATGCTGCGAATCGGCTGGCCAAAAATCATTGCGTGCTGCATTTTTTTGTCCAGGGATGGGGGCTCTGATACTGGGTCTCATATCTATTTTGCCTGCCAAACCTAATGTCCTATGCTAGCTAACTGTCCCTCCTTGTCCCTGCGCTGCGAGAGTGACTGCACAGCTTCGTCAATTGCTAAGGGAAGGACCTTAATGTTAATCAATGATAAAATGTACGCAATAAGTCCCTAGTTCATACGGTAAATAAGTGAGGGACACAAATGTCAATACAAATAATTGTCCACAAATTGTTGGGACTCATCAATTCATACCCTAAGTGCCTCATTGTAAAGACACAAAGTATCACATTTGATTGCTCCCACCCAGGTTGGCGATGGTCAGTCGGCCCAATCCTGGATTTATATTGTATTCAGTACATAGTCATGCAAACCCAAACAAGGGTAGAATACATTAGCATTAGCTCAATGATAATTCAAACATCAAAAAAGCCACGAGATACTTAGCTCTCCTCCTCATATGTGGGTGAATATAGAGTGGAATCAGCCTCCTGCGTGTGGCAGCGGTACAGACGGCATCCACAAGGTCGATTTGTGAAACAGCCGCCCGGGACACCGATCCCGCCCCCTGGATCACATGACTCGCCACGTGACCGTTCAGGTGCTTTGGCCGGATGACGTACAAGTCACATGACCGGAGTGAGACGTGCAAGTGATCTCTATGGGCATCTCCACCGGTCACAGTGTGATGGGGCGGAAAAAGGGCAGGGAGGGGGAGGTTATTAGGGCAAAACATCCTCCTTCACCTCCACACCCATTGAACTTTGAAATATAGTAAAGTGCTCCCTGTCCGTATGGTGGCGATCCACGGAGCACTAGGGCATAGATTGGCAAGGGTAAAAAAGTCTAAGGCCCCTTTCACACGGGTGAGTATTCCGCGCGGATCATGTCAAACTAATCTTATTGATTTTTTTGATTGGGTGACTAAAATAATAGATGGAGGAGGTGCAGTAGACATCACTTATCTGGACTTTAGTAAGGCTTTTGATACTGTCCCACATAGAAGGCTTATCAATAAATTGCAGTCTTTGGGCTTGGACTCCAATATTGTTGAATGGATTAGGCAGTGGCTGAGGGACAGACAACAGAGGGGTGTAGTCAATGGAGTATATTCAGACCATGGTATTGTTACCAGTGGGGTTCCTCAGGGATCTGTTCTGGGACCCATATTGTTTAATATCTTTATCAGCGAAATTGCAGAAGGCCTCGATGGTAAGATGTGTCTTTTTGCTGATGAGACAAAGATTTGTAACAGGGTTGATGTTCCTGGAGGGATACACCAAATGGAAAAGGACTTAGGAAAACTAGAGGAATGGTCAAAAATATGGCAACTAAAATTTAATGTTGATAAGTGCAAGATAATGCACCTGGGACGTAAAAACCCAAGAGCAGAATATAATATCAGTGATACAGTCCTAACCTCAGTATCTGAGGAAAGGGATTTAGGGGTCATTATTTTAGAAGACTTCGCTCTCCCTCCCTCCCCCTGCTGTAAGTTCTCGCGCATACAGGGGTTGAGCGAAGTGCCGGCGCATGCGCACTTCGCTGGAAGAAGCCAAATGGAGAAGTCCGCACGGGCGCATCAGGCAGAGGCCTGTGCGCACGCGCGAGATCTTACAGCAGGAGGAGGGGGGAGGGAGGGAGAGCGAGAGGCGGCACAGAGGAAAGTCCGGAAAGGCGGCGCTGGGCATGAACGGCGGCGGGTGCGGCCGGCACCTGGCATCGCTTCACATCCCCTTGGGCACCTTATTTGTTTGACTGACAGGTTAGTAAAAGCAGTTTTTTAGCTAAATAAGCCCACAGATGACATTTATAAGCCCACATTAGGAATCGTGATGAGGCCCTGAACATCAGCATATGTTTAGCTGACAGGGTTGAAAACTGGTGACAGAATCCCTTTAAACTCCGCCTTTGTGCAATTAAATTTACATTTATTGAGTGTCAGGGTATGTAACTCATAGGAAACCCGATTCACAAAGACGTCTATGCAGGAGGGGTCTCCCATTGGTGGCATACGGCAACTTTTGTTTTTTAGTGCCGTAAACGGGCCTTTTCCTTCTTGAGGGACACTTTCCCCCAGACTATATAGGAGACGCACATCCTGCAAAACGTCTACTGGGATACCCAGTTTCTTAAAGTGAACCTGTCACCGGGATTTTGTGCATAGAGCTGAGGACATGGGTTGCTAGATGGCCGCTAGCACATCCGCAATATCTAGTCCCCATAGCTCTGTGTGCTTTTATTGTGTAAAAAAAAAAAGATTTGATAGATATGCAAATTAACCTGAGTTGAGTCCTGTGGTTGAGATGAGTCAGGGACAGGACTCATCTCAGGTCAATTTGCATATGTATCAAATCGTTTTTTTTACACAATAAAAGCACACAGAGCTATGGGGACTCGGTATTGCGGATGTGTTAGCGGCCATCTAGCAACCCATATCCTCAGCTCTATACCCCAAATTCTGGTGACAGGTTCCCTTTAATTTCTATTTTATTCAAGAGCTGAAAGTGTTTCCGCCATCTCAGCTTCCTTGCAAATAAATTGAGATCTTTCACCCAATTAAACAATTTAAATGATGATGCTGGTACAAAGGAGAGGCCCCTACCAAGCAGCTTAATTTCTGCTGCCTGCAAGGGTTTAGTTGATAGATTTTAAATCTGGCTAGATTGATTGGGGGTGTTGATGGGTGGGGAGGGGACTTGGGTGGATTGCGCGCTCAACTGGTATGAGTTTCCATCTAAAAAATGCTGCCCTGTGTTTTCCAGTCCACTTCGTGGACCCTTTTCCCCTCTGGCATCCTCTCACTCTTCCTCTACTCCTCTGTCGTCGTCCCCCTCTCTCTCTCTCTCTTTGACCCCTTCTGAGAAATCCGTATCACTTGAAGTCACGTCTGAGTCTTTTTTTCTTAAGGAGTGTACTCCAATCTATGGTCGTATAAACCCAGTTCTCCCTAAAGTCCTGCAAATCACGGTTGAACTGATGGTGTTTACGCTCTTTCAGGTGGTACTGATACTTCTCTAGGGTATTTTTTAATTGTGCCTCCTTATTACCAAACTCTGGTTCCTGTCCAAATTTTTGAATTAGCTCTATCTGTTCCCTCAATGTATTATCCAAAGAGGCCAGGGCAACCCTCTCCAACTCAAAAAGTAGGTGCATGAGGCGGAGGGAGCCATTAGTGGCCTCCTCCTCCCATTTGCTCATTAGTGCGGGACTCCTACACCCACTTGCCCGAGTGAGGGTAAACCTGAGCCCCCTAGGGACTATTTTATGCGTAATGTAATAAAATAAAAGGACTGCACTTCCCACCACGATGAGATTTGCTCCCTATAGATTTTTGTCAGTTCCTTAAATGCAGCTTTGAAAGCTTTCTTAGACAATACGAGCCCAGTGCATAGACACAAAAGACCACTCTCTAGGCATAGGCTGGACGGATAGGACACCATGGAAAGGTTGAGCATGTGCAGACACATCAAGCATGGACTGTAGAAGAAGTGTGAATAAAGCCAGAGATTTGTAAGAGCACCAGAGACACTTCATATTAAATATCAGTGGTGGTCTGAGCTCAGGGATTACATATATGTCCTCTTCTGGCACATATCGATAACATAACATGACCGGGTGAAGACATTTTTACAACAATGAATTTACTCCCAGGACTAGCGTTCACGTCAGCCAGATACACCACCAGAAATAGGACCATTTCCCACTGGAGAGCAGCCTTGTGGAGTAGGGCAGTTCTGTGAAACGTGTCATATCTGGAAAGTTTCACCTCTGTAATATCAGTTCTTACATATGTAAGTTCAAAGATGACAAATTTCAAGACAGGCCTGTTTAAGGACGGCTAGGCAATTAAGATACAGTCACATAACTGTAAAGGTTAATTGTTGGTCGAGGAGATGTTGCTCAACAAGTAGGAACTTTCCAGTTACCTCACATTAGAGCTCTTTGGGACTTCGATACTGATGGCCTATCCTCAGGATAGGTCATCAATATCAGATCAGCTCAGGTTCAACTCCTGGCAACCTTGCCGATCAGCTGCTTGAATAGGCTCCGCGAGTGCTTAGGCCTCTTCCTTGGCCGGTGATATCACAATGCCTAGGCGCAGGTCAGTCTCATTCAAGTGAATGGGGCTGAGCTGCAATACCAAGTACTGCTATACAATGTACGGATCTGTGCTTGGTCAGATGTGAGGAGGTCGCGGCACTGACTGGAGGTCCGGTGAGTGCTGCAGCCTGCTCATACAGCTCATCATATCCTTGTATCCTGAAAATAGTCCATCAATATAAAAATCCTGGAGAAACCCTTCAAGCAATCAAGAGCATGCTCCTGACTGCAAAAATAGAAAGAAGAACTCCATTGCCCATATAGTGCGGCATAGGCTATTATTAAAGAATAATGCAGAGAATACTATGTATACCTTGTAAATAGCCTCTTTAGTTGATGCTCCATATATGAGCCAGCTGCACTATTAGCGACTCCTTTCCCTCTGATGTGGTTCTCCTAATGCAGTCCTATGTACAGCCCTCCAGTCTACATTCCCACCACTTGCCTTGCTATGAGTCCTGGTCAGCTTCAGTCTGCCTACCCTACCTGATGCTTGCAATAGGTAATTCCCTCTCAGTTCTTACAAGCGGGGGGCAGCAGTGTGAAGCTGCATCTCATAGAATACAGTGAACATTCTGCACACAGCACGTACAGATAGTACAGGCAAGCAGTGCGAGTCAGAAGAGTTTTATAACACTGCAGCTAATTGTTGGGAATCTACTAGATCATTGCTCTCCTGCCCCTTAATCTATACATGGAGGAAGGGGGGATATACTGAAAAATAAGGAGGGTGCAGCTGGGTGGGAAGGGAGGGTTTTGAGAGCCGTCAGTAGGGATTTGATAGGTGATGATATAATCTGTAGGTCACAGGAAGCCACACAGTGTAGAATAACTTCCAGTTTCCCCCCAAAAAATAAAACTGCTAGAGTATCGCAGAGTTAGCATTATATGTGCAGAAAAAGTGTATGAAGTGCTTCTATAAAAAGGTATGGCCACTCATAGCGTAAACACAGTTGATTTGAGTACAGACAATTCATAGCCATGTACAGTAGCAGCAAAGCTGAAACTACACCCGTGGTGTGGATTTTAACCCTTTGATGACATGCGCTGTACATGTACATGTACGGCAGATGTCATCTCTTTAAAGACGGCACCCGCTCCAGAGCGGAGTGGACGCCATGGCTGCTAGGTGCCTGCTGTTTCACATGTAGCAGACAACAGGGGTTAATGTCTGCAATTGACGAAACGCAGACTGCAGACACTTAAAGGGATTCTGTCAGCTAGTTTGAGCCTATAGAGCTGAGGACATGCGCTGCTAGATCGCCACAATATGCATTTTACATAGCTCGGAGTGCTTTTATTCAATAAAAAAAAAACGATTTTATATACATGCAAATGAGGCAAGTAAGGAGCCCACTGTGAAGGAGCCCAGCACCGCCCCGGAATCCTCCAAATCTCCTCCTTGCTCCCCCGACATCACAGAGTTGAGCATGGTGTTCCTTCCCTGTGCTGGCATCAGTCTCAGTGAACGAACTGCGCATGCACTAGCTGGCATTCGTGAGATTACAGCGCTCTGTGTGACGTCGGGGAGCAAGGTGCTGGGCCCCTTCACAGTGGGCGTGGCTGGGCTCCGGAAACGTTGGTAACAGCCCCTTGGGTTCCTTACTTGCCTCATTTGCGAAATATAAATATAAATATAAATAGAAATATATATATATATATATATATATATATATATATATATATATATATATATATATATATATATATACACACACACACACACACACACACACACACACATATACATACATACATACACTGCTCAAAAAATTAAGGGAGCACTTAAACAACACAATGTAACTCCAAGTCAATCACACTTCTGTGAAATCAAACTGTCCACTTAGGAAGCAACACTGAGTGACAATCAATTTCACATGCTGTTGTGCAAATGGGATAGACAACAGGTGGAAATTATAGGCAATTAGCAAGACACCCCCAATAAAGGAGTGGTTCTGCAGGTGGTGACCACAGACCACTTCTCAGTTCCTATGCTTCCTGGCTGATGTTTTGGTCACTTTTGAATGCTGGCGGTGCTTTCACTCTAGTGGTAGCATGAGACGGAGTCTACAAGCCACACAAGTGGCTCAGGTAGTGCAGCTTTTCAGGATGGCACATCAATGCGAGCTGTGGCAAGAAGGTTTGCTGTGTCTGTCAGCGTAGTGTCCAGAGCATGGAGGCGCTACCAGGAGACAGGCCAGTACATCAGGAGACGTGGAGGAGGCCGTAGGAGGGCAACAACCCAGCAGCAGGACCGCTACCTCCGCCTTTGTGCAAGGAGGAACAGGAGGAGCACTGCCAGAGCCCTGCAAAATGACCTCCAGCAGGCCACAAATGTGCATGTGTCTGCTCAAACGGTCAGAAACAGACTCCATGAGGGTGATATGAGGGCCCGACGTCCACAGGTGGGGGTTGTGCTTACAGCCCAACAGCGTGCAGGACGTTTGGCATTTGCCAGAGAACACCAAGATTGGCAAATTCGCCACTGGCGCCCTGTGCTCTTCACAGATGAAAGCAGGGTCACACTGAGCACATGTGACAGACATGACAGAGTCTTGAGACGCTGTGGAGAACGTTCTGCTGCCTGCAACATCCTCCAGCATGACTGGTTTGGCATTGGGTCAGTAATGGTGTGGGGTGGCATTTCTTTGGAGGGCCGCACAGCCCTCCATGTGCTCGCCAGAGGTACCAAGATGAGATCCTCAGACCCCTTGTGAGACCATATGCTGGTGCGGTTGGCCCTGGGTTCCTCCTAATGCAAGACAATGCTAGACCTCATGTGGCTGGAGTGTGTCAGCAGTTCCTGCAAGACGAAGGCATTGATGCTATGGACTGGCCCGCCCGTTCCCCAGACCTGAATCCAATTGGGCACATCTGGGACATCATGTCTCGCTCTATCCACCAACGTTGCACCACAGACTGTCCAGGAGTTGGCAGATGCTTTAGTCCAGGTCTGGGAGGAGATCCCTCAGGAGACCATCCGCCACCTCATCAGGAGCATGCACAGGCGTTGTAGGGAGGTCATACAGGCACGTGGAGGCCACACACACTACTGAGCCTCATTTTGACTTGTTTTAAAGGACATTACATCAAAGTTGGATCAGCCTGTAGTGTGTTTTTCCACTTTAATTTTGAGTGAGACTCCAAATCCAGACCTCCATGGGTTGAAAAATTTGATTTCCATTTTTTAATTTTTGTGTGATTTTGTTGTCAGCACATTCAACTATGTAAAGAACAAAGTATTTCAGAAGAATATTTAATTAATTCAGATTTAGGATGTGTTATTTTTGTGTTCCCTTTATTTTTTTGAGCAGTGTATATTAGGGCTGCACGATATGGGAATTTTGTGCGATTGCGATTAGGGCCCTAAAAATTGCGATAACGATATGCGATGCGATATTTTAAGGGAATTGTGCTGGAGGGCTATTTGCTTGGATTTTCCCATATGAGCCGCTGACGCGGCTGGGTATGACAGTTGTGGGGGATCTGCGGAGGACGCTGTTAGGTGGGGGATCTGCGGAGGACGCTGTTAGGTGGGGGATCTGCGGAGGACGCTGTTAGGTGGGGGATCTGCGGAGGACGCTGTTAGGTGGGGGATCTGCGGAGGACGCTGTTAGGAGGGGGATCTGCGGAGGACGCTGTTAGGAGGGGGATCTGCGGAGGACGCTGTTAGGTGGGGGATCTGCGGAGGACGCTGTTAGGTGGGGGATCTGCGGAGGACGCTGTTAGGTGGGGGATCTGCGGAGGACGCTGTTAGGTGGGGGATCTGCGGAGGACGCTGTTAGGTGGGGGATCTGCGGAGGACGCTGTTATGTGGGGGATCTGCGGAGGACGCTGTTATGTGGGGGATCTGCGGAGGACGCTGTTATGTGGGGGATCTGCGGAGGACGCTGTTATGTGGGGGATCTGCGGAGGACACTTATGGGGGATCTGCAGAGGACACTTATGGGGGATCTGCAGAGGACACTTATGGGGGACCTGTGGATGGCACTGTTATAGGGGATGTGTGCTATGACACATGGGGCCATGAGGGGGGCCATGAGGGGGGCCAGCATAAGACACACATATAGCATCTTATGCTGGTCCCCCTCATGGCCCTATGTGTCTCCTCATGTGTCCTAAACTGCGCACATAACTCTCCTATTCATAAAATGGCCAGCCTCTGTACTTTCACTATGAATGCACTGCAGAGAGCGGCAGCGAGCGAGCCGGCGCGTGACTGACGTCACTGTCACGCTCCTCCCACTTAATTCAGGAAGCAGGAGCGTGACTAAGTGACGTCAGTCACGCGCCGGCCGCCTCGCTCGCTCCCTCCCGCTCGCTGCAGTGCATTCATCGTGAAAAGTAAGTACAGAGGCTGGCCATTTTATCAATAGGACAGAGGACATTTTATCAATAGGGGCCCCTTCATATATAATCGCGGCATTTTCGGGTCGGCCGAATTGCCATATCGCATTTCGATTAATTTTTGAAATATATCGTGAGCCCTAAATAAATATATATATATATATATATATATATATATATATATATATCAGAGCTATGGGGAATGTATATTGTGGACGTGCTAGTGGCGATCTAGCAGCGCATGTCTTCAGCTCTATAGGCTCAAGCTAGCTGACAGAATCCCTTTAACCCCTCAGATGCCACGGTCAATTGTGGCATCTGAGCCGGCCGTGTTAATAGCATGGGTCTCTGTGAAGAGTTCCATGCTATTACAGCTGTAGCCTGGAGGCCTACAGGTGACAGGGCTCCATAAGAAAATAGCAAATCAGCCATACGCTGCAATGTTAATTCATTTCAGCGGAAGGCAGAGGCGATCTGAAGACTGCATATTCAAGCCCCCTAGGGGGCTTTAAAAAAGTAAAGCCATCATTTAAAAAAATAAAATACAATTACAAAATAAAGATAACATGCACCGCTGTCTCCCAAAACGTCCAAACTTTGAAAACATAAACCTATTTATCCAGCACGGTGAACATTGTAATGGGAAAAAATTTATATTATTTGTTTTTCGCCACTTCACCAACCCCCCAATCTTTTTTTATAAAAAGTGATCAAAAAGTCAAACGAAAACGTAAAAAAAACGTAATAGCAAATTTGCCATGCCATGGGTTAAAGGTGTTGGCCAGTTTCACGTTATTGATAACCTATCCCTAGGATGTTTAAAGGGGCCATGTCACTCGTGCATGTGCTGTGTCTTCTTCTATGTATCCCTGAACGCAGTCTTGGTCGTAGCAGGAGTGCAGAGTAACTACAGCTTCCTGTCCCATTCAGCTACATATACATTTATAAATAGCTAGCGCATCACTTAGCCCTGGACACACATGCTGCCAGGTTCACTGGATATCCTTCCGTGCACAACGCTTGGAAGGTACTAAACACTTTATATCAGGAATACCAGATACTCAATTTCTAATCAGTGGTGGTGCGAACTCCCAGCGCCCCCCAATCTGCTGTTGGAAGGGGCCGATGTGCTCTAGTGAGCGCTGTGATTTCTTCCTTGCCCTGTGATGCCATGTCCATTGGTCACACTTCCATTCAGGTGAATGGGATTGGGCTACAATACCAAGCACCTCTGCTATACAATTTACAGCACTGAGTGGTATACTATGAACAGGCCCACAGCGCTCAGAAGAGTGTTACAAGCCCCTTTAAACAGCTGATCAGTGGGGTGCCTGGAGGCAAACCACCAACATCCCAGGAGGCTCCTTTAACCTTTTATTTCAGAATTAACAGAATGTTTTATGGTTGATTTCACATTCATGAAAAAAGAACGACTGTACGAGACACAAAACTGCATCGGCATTTTTAAAGTATTTTTGCATGACTGGTATAGTACCAAGAATCAAGTAGACCACCTACCTACGGCAGGAGCATCATATTCATCACCCAGCAGTATCTCAGGAGCAGAATAAGCCAACGAGCCGCAGCTTGTCGTCAGCTTTTTCCCAGGCTGAAACTTGTTGCTAAAGCCGAAATCCGTCAGTTTCACAAGTCCTTGTTTTTCAAAGAACACAACGTTCTCTGGTTTTAGGTCCCTGTGCACCACATGCAACTTATGGCAGTAAGAGATCGCATGAACTATCTGAGCAAAGTATTTCTTGGCCAGATCTTCACTGAGACCGTCATCATGTTTCATTATGTAATCATACATATCGCCTCCATCTCCAAGTTCCAAAATCAGATACAATTTGGTCTGTGTGTCAATCACTTCATATAGACGGACTATGTTTGGGTGCTGCACCAGTTTCATGCATCTGACTTCTTGGAAAAGATGCCCAGTAGCTAAAGAGTCTAATTTGGTCTTGTCGATTACTTTCACTGCTACCTTTTCACCCGTGAAGACATGACGGGCAAGCTTGACGACCGCAAAATGTCCTCTACCCAAGGTCTTATCCAGGTCATAAAGTCCCGCAATCTTCCCATCGTATCCTCTCTTGAAACCAGCCATACTGCTCCAGCGAAAGAAATCCTTACAAGTGGTTATGGTGTTCTTCTCATAACAGAATATCGGAAGCTAGCAAGGAATGCATTTTCACTACTGCCATGGATATCTGGAAAGAAAAATGCAACAAGATTACTTTTTATAGTTTTCATAGGTTCAGATATCATTAGATCTACGTAGGCATAGCTCCTCATTAAAATGAATATATTCTTGTATGTGCATATGCTGTAAACAAAAGGTACAATACATTTTTTGATCCATATACCAAAAATTTGATGTTGTGCATTAAAGGGGTTGTCAGAGTTATTTTTTTGTTCTTTGTATGTTTCTAACTAGTCAAATGAAAGGACTTTACAATTGACTTACTTTATCTCCAGTTGCTGGTTTCTCAGATTTCACTGAGGGTCACATGACCTGTGATGTCAGCCTCTCTCCCTGCTCTGATGATGTTTCCTGCACAAAGCCTAAGAGATCAGATATGTGTCTGTACACAAGAGGTCACTGTGCTGGCCACACACTGTTGATTAACAGAGCCCAGTCCCAAAGGTGGGACCTACACCTATCTGAAACACTGGGTCGACAAAGTGAATGAAGGTGCACCGCACATGCATGGCCGCCCTCCATTCCTTTCTATGCGGCCATCGAAAAAAGCCAATGCGTTTTCCTTCACTTTGTTGGTGAGGGTCTGATATGGGAATACCCCTTTAACTGCTTATTTCCATACAGATTAAAAGTACCTTTTCTCCAGAATGAAGCGATGGATCAGTAAGTGAAAGGTATCAGTACTTTAGCTGAGCTAGGCCTACAATGTATTGTGCCTGCAGTAATAGTTAATTTACCGGTTATAGACTCCCTTTAAATAGATTAAAAGAAGCTATCCGAATGAAGAAAGGGATGAGTTGTGTTTATCTTAATAAATGCATAAAATGGAGCCACTGTGATGCTTCCGCCATTAGGAAGGACGGTACAATCAGTACCAAGCCTGACAAAGGGAGAGTTTTTATTCATATCAATGCTGGTCTGTTCTCTAATCCGGGCTCTGCTGAAATGATGTATTGATGTCCTACATTCTGGGAATAAGGGCAAGTAATCATTAGCTACAATTAGCATACAGTATATACTTGAGAATGTTGTCCAGGGACACCGTGTCTACAGCAACAAGCATATCTGCACACACAGCCCGACAGACCGCCATCATACAGACATATATATGCCGCGTACAGTACTTTCACTCCATCAAAACAAATAAACCAATGACTGCAAATGAAAAAAGCACTGGCAGCATATTCCAAGTCTCTGCGAGGTTACTCCACCCAAACAGCTGCATTTTATATACTTATCTATCATCAGAAAGCAGCAGCCACAAGCTATAGCAATCTATGTGACATACAATGTATTCAGAAAGTTTTCAGACCCTTTTATGCTATGGAGCATTGTCCCCGTTGCGGCCTGTTATTGGCTGCCCAGCCCCGTCGCCAGATGTTTTGGTCCGTGTGATGGGAAGATGCAGCGGCGGCCGTGCGGGCATCAGAAGTGACGTGGGCGCCGGAGAGCAAGGTAAGTACAACCTGTGTGAGGGGCCCGGGCATTAGAGGAGGCATTATAGGGGTTGCATTATAGGGGTTGGATAACCCATTTAAGACTTTTTAAATACACATAGCTGTATTTCATGTCGAGTGCTGCTTACTATAAATCAGGCATGGCCAACCTGCGGCTCTTCAGCTGTTGTAAAACTATAACTCCCATCATGGCCTGCTGTAGGCAGTCTGGGCATGCTGGGAGTTGTAGTTTTGCAACAGCTGGAGAGCCTCAGGTTGGCCATCCCTGCCATAAATGATTATCTACATTGCGTCCATGAAGAGGATTGAGCCTGAGATGATGCAGGCTACCATAAACAGCAGGGAGGCAGTATGCAACTCACAGGAACGTTCTGAGAAAAACCGTTACACTGCAGGACATCATACAAGGGTCATGCAATACCCCCTTCAGCCCTGTGCTAGGTACAACACTGTATATCCACTGTCCCCAGAGAACCCTTTTAAAATTGACAACTCTGCAAAACTACCTGACCCTACTTCTACAGGAAGCAATTTTATATTTGGGAATTTTATGGGGAGGTGTACTTTGAAAGCAGTATAACATTTAAAAGGGTTGTCCGATTACAACAACTTATCTCTCATCCACAGAATAGGGGATAGGCGGGGGTGTGACCAAGGGGACCCCTGCAGATTACAAGAACAGGGCCTGTGTTTCCCCAGCTGAATAGAGAGGCAGACATGCATGGGCATCTACCACTCCATTCAATTCTATGAGACTGCAGGAGATATCCAAACACAAAAGCTTGGCTACCTCCAGCAGCTCCATTGAGCCGCATGTCAGCCACTCCAACAGCAGAACGATCTTATGATCGGTGGGGGCCTCAGTGGTCAGATCCCTGCTGATCAGACACTTGCCTTCTATCCTGTGGATTGGGAATAATCTGTTGCAATGAGACAATCCCTTTAAAGAGAACCTGTCACCGCTCCTGACATGTCTGTTTTAATAGCTTCATGCATTCCCCATGTAATACAAATTCTGGAGCATCTATCCTTATAGCTCTACGTTGTCTCGTTCCTTTATTATTTCTACTAGAAGTTATGAATGTATTGCTAGCAGTCTGCAGTAAGGGTACAGAGGGGAGGTAACCAGTTGGGGGTGTGTACCTGCACAGTCTGAAAATAGCAGCACTGATTGGATAGAGTGAGTCTGTGCAGGAACACCCCCAACTGGTTACCTCCCCTCTGTACCCTTACTGCAGACTGCTAGCAATCCACTCCTAACTTCTAGTAGAAATAAAGGAATGGCACAACATAGAGCCATAGGAATAGATGCTCCAGAATTGTTAGGGTACTTTCACACTTGCGGCAGAGGATTCCAGCAGGCAGTTCCATCGCCGGAACTGCCTGCCGGATCAGGATCCTGATCCGTATGACAAATGCATTTAAATATTTAAACGCCGGATCCATCTCTCCGGTGTCATCTGGAAAAACGGATCCAGCATTTATTTTTCTCACATTTTTTGCGGTCTGAGCATGTGTACATCACAATACCAAATCCGTTTTGCCTTAACACTCAAGGCCACATCCGGCATTAATGCATGTCAATGGGAAAAAATTCCGGCATGTGTTCCGGACTTTTGGACGGAGAAAACCACAGCATGCTGCTGTATTATCTCCGTCCTGAAAAGTTAAAAATACTGAACTGAAGATATCCTGAACGGATTGCTCTCCATTCAGAATGCATTAGGATAAAACTGATCAGTTATTTTCCGGTATTGAGCCCCTAGGACGGAACTTAGTGCCGGAAAAGAAAAACGCTAGTGTGAAAGTAGCCTTTTTACATGGGGAATGCATGAAGCTATTAAAACAGGCATGTCAGGAGCGGTAAATGGTCTGCATATGGACTACAGACAATACCAAAGTTGAAGTGAAAACATTTTACATAAAGGTATTCATGTTTAGAAAAGTTGCAAGCAAGCTGACAATTAGATATTAAGATATGTACCGTCTAACGTCATGACAAGAGAAAGGAAAATGGCAGAACACACTAATTACACCAAGGAGACTTCATATTCTGCACACATACAGGCGACGCAAGCTGGAGGGGTCACAGACCTATAAGGGTTAACTGAAGTTTTATGAGCTGTAAACCAATGGGGGAATGTTTGCCGACAGCTGACAAAGAAAAGCAATGGCCTTAAGAATGTGTATCATCCTGTTTAACAGCTATTTTTACATTCACATCATTCTTCTAGTGACCCCGCATCTGTACAATGCTGGCTCTAGAGGGGGCGGACAATGCACGCCAACAGGAAGCAGTTATATATATATTTAGACGTTCTGATAAAAAAAAAAAAAAAAAAAAAAAAAAAAAGGAACCGCAAAGTATACAAAAGACAAATACAGCAAGAAAACAATATGGTTACACCGTAGCATCTGTGGTACAGATCTGTAAAGCCTCGTTCACACGTCAGTGTTCTCCATGGACAGCAATGAACCCAGTGAGGGACATCAAGACTGCCGTTCGCAGATGCCAGTCTTGATCCCTTTGCGGCTGAGTGAAATGTGCCTAATTTATTAAGAGGCAGATGCACCAAAAACTGAAGTCTACGCCTGCCAAAAACTGGCGTAATCTGGCGGACAGCACTAAGCCCACCAACTTTTAGAAAAGTGGCAAGAACCATAGCCAATCCTTGGACTTCTGCAGCAGATTTGCAGTTTGACACAGATCCACATATGGATTAGCTCCAGGCAATCCTGCCAACATGCCAAACTGGAGCTAAAACATTCTTAAAAGGGTGGTCCAGTAACAGAACATCGCCTGCCCACTGTTGGTTCAACTGCTTGGATCCCCACCAAACATGGGAATGGGAGTCCGGTCATGCATGCTGCCACTCCATTCCTCTCTATTAGACTGCTGAAAATTAGCCAACCACAGCACTCCGTAATCCCACAGAGTTTGTACAGAGCGGTAGTGGGCATGCTAGACCTCCACTGTGCCCCACGATCTCAGCAGCCAGTCCGACAGTTATTGTCTATCATATGGTTGGGGGATAAAGGGGTATTCTTGTTACAAATGATCATAGTTCTACAGCAGGCAGCAGATAGACCTGTAACCAGGGAACGCTTGCTCTTTCAGCCAGGCACAAACAAAGTAGTCAGGAGGAAGGATGTATATTATCTATAGTACTTTCTGGTTGACATTCAGCCTGTTTTACAGCTGACATCAGCAATTAACCCTGAATGATAGGGAGCCTCGCTCTACTCCAATTTTCCAGTGCTTTGCGATCACAATAATCCTCCTCCATATGAAAACTGGAGCCTTGGGGATAGAAGGTTTTAGAAGTTGGTTTAACAGGGACCACAAATACATTCAGTCAAACACATTTGTGTTATGTCAGGGGGAAGTGTTTAGATTGGGTGAGGGGGCGACAGATGTCAATGTTGAGTTAGATATTTGCAAGAAAACCCCCCAGGCAGAGAGGACAACTGGTGCAGATGACATGTGAATAGAGCAAGCATGAAGCAAAACCAACCTCTATTTTGCTCAGGAGGAGGCCTTCTAGTGACAAAAAAAATAAAAAAATAAATAGTGGAAGGGGGGGAACCAAAATCCACGTTAAAGAGTTCCTCCTTAATGTAAAGCATCCTCGAGGTAAATGACAACTGCTTAGAATACAATATCACTATGTTCATAACAAACTAATACAAGGGGATTCACGTGAAGGAGATCAGGGCGGGAGATGGAGTGGTTATATGGAGGCAATGTTGTATGGCCAAACCAAAGATTCCTCCAAAAGGAAGAGCAAGGCATCTCCAGACAACAGTTCTAGGGTACGGCTGGCTGGTTGAAATTCTTTAGGGAGAACTGGTTCTCACTGTAGAGACCCAGTGGGTTTATGGAGATGTATTTTCAAAGTATGAAAATTTGTCTCCTACACATAGCTTACAGATTTGTATTATGGCACTCGGACAGCAAAGGGCCCTTTGTGATAATCTGCAGTGTCTATAAGTCCATAATACACGGCTCAGGCACTTCAAAAAGAAAAAACTAATCTCTGGATTCAGGTAGGTAAAGTGTCTAAAAATGTCTGACTGGCATCTTTTCAGCTGATGCATTATTGTTGGGCCACCAAAATGTCCATCAGGTTAATGGAACGGGCCACTACATTTCTAAAATGAACAGTATTACGGCACCAGTTCTATCCCCTTTTCTACAACTCACAAGTAAAACATTAACAAGAATAATTGAGATCTCCAAAAAGAATAGCCTTATTTTTGCATTTCTAGCTTACTTTATTACTGTATGCCCTCAAGCAATGGTAGGAAATTAACCGTAGGTAGACCACCGTAGGAGTCTACTGAATTTTTCAAGCTGCCTAGCAGAATTTAGGGGGCATCAGCCGCCTGGATGCCAGAATTTGTCCGATACTTTCTTACATCAAAGCCAGATTCACTCTTTGTAAACTCCTAATTACACATTGCCAACACAGCATGGATGTCGATATCTAATTAGTTTGAGGTCAAGAGCCTATATCTAGCTCAGTTTTACGTTACATACCATGGATATTAACCCCACCGATTTCTGGGCACTGACCGACAACATTACCAGTGCACAGAAGGTGAAGTTTAACATAATGGACCACAAGAAACATTTCAGTTCTGACCTGTATGATGTGCGACAGGGTATATAAGCCATGGTAAGGGGAACTTAACAGCATAATGTCAAATCGATTGATAAAGAAAAAACACATAACAGTGCCATCCACAGATCCCCCCCCCCCCCCCATAACAGTGCCATCCACAGATCCCCCCCCCCCAATAACAGTGCCATCCACAGATCCCCCCCCCCCATAACAGTGCCATCCACAGACACCCCCCACCCCATAACAGTGCCATCCACAGATCCCCCCCCCCCCATAACAGTGCCATCCACAGATCCCCCCCCCCCCCCCCCCATAACAGTGCCATCCACAGACACCCCCCACCCCATAACAGTGCCATCCACAGACCCCCCCCCCCCCATAACAGTGCCATCCACAGACACCCCCCACCCCATAACAGTGCCATCCACAGATCCCCCCCCCATAACAGTGCCATCCACAGATCCCCCCCCCCCCATAACAGTGCCATCCACAGATCCCCCCCCCCCATAACAGTGCCATCCACAGATCTCCCCCCATAACAGTGCCATCCACAGATCCTCCATTACAGTGCCATCCACAGATCTCCCACATGACATTGTGTCATCCACAGATCCTCCATACTAGTGTCATGCACAGACCACCATTAGTTCAAAACCCACCAAAAGCACACCTTTTGGTAAAAAAAAAAATATATATATATATATCTCATTTTCCTCCTCAAAAACCTAGGTGCGTCTTATAGGGTGAAAAAATACGGTACATCTCAGTTGTTTCATTTCAAATTCAATGTGGTGGCCTGCAGAGCCCAAATCATAAAGATTTTGTCACTGTCCAAATATTTCTGGACCCAACTTGTATAATGGCAGCACAAGTCTTCCTTGGGTCGTTAGAAGTATGAAGTATTCAGCCTTTGGATTGAAGAAAAAAAAAAAAAAAGGTTCCAGACGTTACAACACAGTGAATACAATGATGAAGATTTAATTACTTAAAAGCCAATATATACCCTTCAGCAGGTAAACATAAAATCAAATTAATAAAACCACATAAGCTGATGCATTGGGAAATATACACAACACATGTACATTTAGGTCCATTTTGAGAAGGTGCAAATTCTACTCAATGGATTTGCGAAAACCACAGACTGCACATAGAGGCCACCTGTGTCTGGTTAGTTTTTCATTGACAAAAAGTTTATATAAAAAAACATTTTTTTAATAACTGACCAAGCACGGTAAAAAAAACAGAGACACGCTCTGAACTCAGACCTGTGCAGATCCAAAAACAGTTCGAAACAGACACAGATGGGTGAAGAAGACAAAGCTGGGCATATGCATAAGATAACTGCCAGTGAAACCATCATTTGACCGATGGCTCTCTCTCCCGATCCTCCCAAACATGTGCATGCTCGGCCAAGCATCTACATTTAGTCAATGAGAAGAAAGCTGCTGACAGACCCCGACTGGGCATTTGAAATCCATCATTCCCAATCCTTATCTCCCCGTTATCGGCCGTCGGTGGAAAGTAGGGAGGCCCATACACATTAGATGGTCATCTGAAACAGAAGACATGGTTGGGCTGACATAGCTCTAATTCGCTTGGACAGCTTATGCGCTTTGTATGCCACACCATTGGGTTATATTATTCCGCCAAGATGAAAAAGGAAAATCATTATCAGAAAAACACATGCACTACAAGCCTTTAGGCACCACACCTACATGAACATTGTAGAAAAGCCAAACCAGATCCATCACTTGTTATCTTCAGGCCATTATTATCACTTGTTTATTAAGAGTTATGGCATTTAGAAGCAATGTACCGGAAAAGGCATCCAGAGGATGAATCCAATCAGACGGAACTAGACAAACGACATATCACATAAATGATATCATCTGCATCCTAGACATTACAGGCTACTACAGTGCAAACCAAAGCGCTAGAAGACACCTCACCTGCAGCGAAAGTAGCGGGTCACACACATTGACAGCTTGACCCACATACAGCTCGGATCTCAGCAACTTAACCTGACCTTAAATTGGATTAGAGGGGCTTTAAGCTGCCACTGAAGTCATTTACCCTTCACAAAGAGCAGGCAGCCATTTTCCAGAAGGAATCCATTGTGATTAGAGATCAATTAATGGGCAGATTTATATCTAGAGTCGGCTTCAGCACGAGATGAAATAAGAAAATGTCCTACAGGGCATCTGCGCACGCACACACTATTTAAAGGCTTCAAAAAAACAGCCATGAGTTTAAAGGGTTTTTCAAAGCATTTTTGCAAGTGGTTTCAGTGGCGTTTTTGATATTTTTACATTAAAACACAGATGTTTTTGGCAACTTACAGTAAGTCCTACAGAGAAGCCAATGGGAAAAATAAAGTAAGTTTAAAGTAACAGCAGGCCGCTGGGGTTTTGATTATAAAAACACAGTAAAATGCTGTGTCTATAAATCAAGCTTATTCCCATATCGCTAGGATACCTCTGTGAACCCGCACCTACACCGAGAACGGAGCAGGGAAGGTGCTGGGCAGAGGACCATGGATTTCACCAGGTCCAGCCACCACCAAACACTCCCTCCATAGTACTGAATGGGAGCGCACCGCGCTTGCGCGACCACGGCTCCCATATTCATTTCTAGCCGAGCACTGGCTCTGCTACTTTCGGCAGCCCCATAGAAATGAATGGAGGATGGCTGCGCATGCACAGTATGCCCTCCACAACTTTTGGGCCTTCGTTCTCAGTGTAGGTCCCAGCGGTGGGACCCAAACCTATCAGACAATTGGGGCACATCCTAGCGATATGCCCCCATTGCCTGATATGGGAAAACCCCTTTAAGGCCTCACGCACAAGTACATATTTTTTTAAGTGTGATATCCACATTATTTTTAAAAGGTACTACACTGACCCATTCATTTCTATGGGGCCATGCACACATTTGAACTTTTTACGGATCCGTGTGACCATCAGTACAATTCACTTTCCTTAGAATTAGCCTCCACATTGTTTCGGTCCTTCTTTTGGACTTCAGAGTGGATGGGGTGAGTTAATTATTCTTTTTTTTTTTTTACCCCTCAATTGACATTTTAGTAAGCATTCATTAAGGCTTTTCATGTAGTTAACCAGCGCACTGCACGCTGTGAATCTCATGGGCAGCACAGCAATACTGCTGTTGCCCAAAACATCTAATAGCAAAGCTCCTTACTCGCATGTGTAGGGTTGGCAGCAAGTAAGGAGCTTGTTATTAGGAGGGAGGCATCCTCATTGGCCAATTTCGGCGCGCTGCTTCTCCAGAGACAGGAGAGCAGCCTGTGAGGAGGCAGCTGATCAGGAGCACTGATCTTTGCTCTGCACCAGAATAATGGGATCACTTAGAGTGCAGCGTGGCTGCGGAGCCAGCTGCCGACATCAGAGGTGAGGAGGTGACTGCCAGACAAGAGGTCATCATACCTCTCAGAGTCTTGACACCGGAATGTAAAGTACGATGCTAAACTCTCCTGTGTTCTCCCTGTGTTAGGTGCTCAGCCAGGGCCTGCTGGTGCAGTGATCAGTGAGTCCAGAGGCTGAGCACCTGAGTCAGAGGACTCGCTGATCACTGCGCCAGCAGACTCCAGCTCAGGTGCTCAGCAAGAGCCTGTGGATTAAACTGATCACTGGCTGAGTGCAAGGGCCTGCTAGTGCACAGTCTGGCTCAGTTGCTCAGCCAGGGCCTGCTGGTGCAGTGATCAGTCTATATCATGTTTATGCAGTGCTCTGTGTATCCTGTATTTTTTGCCCCATCAGCATCATCCCAGCAAAGATATTTCTGTGCTGCTCGGTCATCTCATAGGTGGGCACTGGATCTACACAGCAGAACATTGTGGGGATAATTTCTTGGTGCCGATGGGCCAATGTAATACTGGAAATGCAGAGCACTGACAATTTGCCATTTTGGCTGCGTTATATTTTAAATATGATTGAGAAAACACAAGTTTTTAAATTGCACAAAAGTCCTAAATGTTAAATTGTTTAAATATGCTGTTTCCGTATAGAAGACAATCTAGAGTAGACTGGTAACGGCTTCCTGCATAAATAGCATCCTCCTAATGTTATTTAGACCTATGTATTCTATATATTGATTACTTTAACTTTCGTACTCCTCTTCAGCTGAAAATACTCCTCAAAAACGGTAACAGGAGTATTTTTACTCTTTCGGAAAAAATGGAATGCGACCTCTGGTGCCAAGTATAACTTACAGCAGTTTTCTGGTGGAAACTACAAAAAAAAAAAAGGCCAATCACATTTTTGAAAGCAGCAAGTGAGGCGCAAAACTGAGAGTCCCACATCTTTGCAAAAGCAGGGCTTGCTCCAAAATGGATTGCCTTTACGATGCCCGAAAACTGGTGCAGGTACACAAACCTATAAAGTGCATCATAGGGGCTCATGCACATGGCTGCTGCGATTTTTGCGGTCTGCAAAACATGGATACCGGCCGTGTGTTTTCCACATTTTGCAGAACGCAACGTCCTGCCCTCTATAGAACTGTCCAATCCTTGTCCGTAAAACGAACAAGAATAAGACATGTTCTATTTTCTTGTGAGGCCGTGGAATGGACATAGCACATGGTGTGCTGTCCGCATCTTTTTCGGCCCCATTGAGCTGAACGGGTCCACATCCGACCTGCAAAAATGCGGATAAAAAAAATATGTTCATGTGCCCTAAAATTTACAACCTGAACATCCATACCAAACTCCGGACGTATTATTTCAGATTTTGGTGTAGGTATAATGGGGGACTTCATTCTTTGCACAGCAAACCATGTGGAAAATCTTTCATTTCCGACCATACCGCAGATCTGAAAACGCTTATGCTGCAAATGAATGGGCTTGTTAAAAACCCAATTCACATACATTGTACTGTACTTTGTTGAGGAATTTCGCATTGGTGTGACCCCCCCCCCCCCCCCCCCCCCACACTGTGACTCACTATATTAAAAATTCTGCAACTGGGTGCTAACAGTTGGGGGGGGGGCTGTTCGCTGCCGGATCACCGCTGCTAGTGTGCAACTAGCCTTGAAAAGGGGTTGTCCCATGAAAAATATTCTAAATACTCTTGTAATTGTATGTACGGTTATTCAAGTTTTAGCATACCCACTAAGTAATTCAGTAAAACGTATCTGCATAGCGCCACCTGTGTTTTTTTGTTCTCATTTCTCTGTCCACCTAGCTGAGGTGGACGCACATGCTCGGTTCGATCCTTGATTCCTGAGCTGTCATAGGCAAAAAGCCCACGCCCCTTGAGCTGCAACAGAAAGCCCATGCCCCCTGATCGATGTGAGGTCCAGGGCTGGTTCTAGCTGTCATGTCCGATTTTCATTTTTTACATTATTCATGGGATATCCCCTTTAAATTAGACTTTCATATATTGCTTATTAGGACAGTGACTAAATCATAGCTTAATAGCTGCTAAACATGGCCGCTGTAACCTCCATATAAGGGACCACAACTAGCCAAATCCATCAAGTGAAGACGTGCACTAACTATTTCCAAGGGAATATGTTCTTTTCCTCTAGTAAGGAACACATTTTATTATAATTTTTTTGGTAGTTCTTGTATGTCACCATTTGTACACAATGGTACAGAAATCAGCTGCAGAATAGGTAGCATCTAAAAGCAAATTACTTGGAGCCATGGGTAACTCTGGTAAAGGTTACATTCATAGGCAACATAGCAATGGCACCCAGCTAAAAATATAGAAAAAAAAAACACACAAGTCCAGCACAATTTGCCACATTCAATCAAACGGTTGTTTGGGCTCAACTTCCACAGGCGGCCAAGTGGAAATTTCCAACAATAAAAATAGCAGCGCTGCCATGCTTGGGGAGTTACAAGCCACAGGGAATGATCGGGGGAACAATTAGACCAAACGTATAACAAGCCTCAAGTTATAGATTATTTCTCAGCTCCAACCGAGAACGCACAAAGAATACACACGGGAGATCTGCGGAGGTATTTGATATTTCTGACTTGACAATGGCAAGTATCTTAGTTTTTACATATTTTGTTTACTTATTTCATTAAAAGACAAAGATTTTTTTATTTTTTGGGCACGTTCATCTTTACATATTTAGAGCTCATGCACACAGCCGTTGTCCGGCCGTTCCGTGCATTGGGGACAGCAATTTGCAACATCCGTGCGGATTCCGCAGACGGATCCTGACGCAGCGCAAAAAATTTGTGCATGCACTCGGTAGTGCTTCCATGGGGTTCTGTGCTTCCGTTCCGCACCGGACCTTCCGGACCCATTCAAGTGAATGGGTTTGCATCCATGATGCGGGGTGCACATGGCCAGTGCCCGCTGATTGCGGCCGGGCACATGAGCCCTTAGGGTACTTGCACACCACAGCCTTTGGATGCCGTGGACCCGCTGCGACTTAGCGCCGTTGCTCCACAGAATGTGGCTTCGAGCTGCCGCTGTCTAGACGGCGTACGCTGTTCACAGCTGTAAACCGCCAGCCGCGTGAACTGCAGTTTTGAAAACAATATGAGGCAGACACCACTCAGTGTCTGCGCCAAAATTCTGGTAGCAAAAACCGCCATGTGAACGGGCCCTTAGGGTCCCGTGACCTACACCATTTTCTTCTGTTTTTAAAAGACTGGGGATTTGCTTGCAACAAATGTGCAACGTTTTATAGTACCTGCACAAATGCTACAAAATCTGTGTGTGACCATACTGTTTTGGAAGCCACACACCAAAAAAAAAAACAACAACAACAACATAGCCATAACCCTAGCAATACATTATGAAAATATTTCCAGAAGGGAAACTACTAAAGTTTGGGGCCAAGGTACCAGCTGGTCCCAAACGAGACTTTGGATACCGAATTTGAAATGTTTTTAAAGATGTAGAAATGAATATCGAAATCATTCACCAAAATCTCACGTGACTTTTGCCTCCACGGAGCCAATACATTTTAGTGCTGTACAGGGACAGGTCTCCGTACAGCATTAAAACAAAGTGTTTGAACAAAATAACTACAGATCTATGATCCAAAACTCGATTCGCTCCAGCCTAGTCACTACCATCAACATTTCGTTTCACATATTGGACTATATGTAAAGTAATATTTTTAACAAATTTTTTTTTTTCTACATATAATTTTTTTAAGTCACTCCATTAATTCTACTTCCTGTCCTGGCTCATTAACTTCCTTTGTGTTTGGATATTTAGCACGACAAGCAGCCTCATCAGCTCCGTTCATCTGAATTGGGCGGCAAGCAAAGATTTTCAGTCATTGGAGTTTCTGCAACAAAACATGTTCAGGCATCCTAAGGCAATACCGCATATAAATCCCCCCAAAATACTGCAACTTGTACTGTAGCTCGTTGGTTAACGGCATGGACAGTATCCTGACCCTACAAGACTAATGTATCGCTGTTAGCCGGCAGGGACATAAAGAGACAAAAGTCCCTAAACAGAGGTCTTAAGGAACGGACCCTGGGGTCTGAATCAGTGGCTCACACAAGCCAATAAACGCCATTGTTACTTAAAGACCCCGCTCTGCAATCTCAGTGCCAGCTCCTTCTTGTCCTTACACAAGTGACCTTTGTCTTCATCTTGGGCGGCATAAATGGATTTATATATCGGCAGATTTATTGAAGTAGCTTCCAGATTTGGGCTCCTGCTGCAGAGCATCACTTCCCAAGAATTTGAGTTGCAATTTGATTTTCTTTTTTTCTTTAATAGGTGATTTTCCATATAAGGCTACTTCCACACCGGCGTTTTGGCTTTCCGTTTGTGAGATCCGTTCAGGGCTCTCACAAGCGGTCCAAAACGGATCACTTTTGCCCTAATGCCTTCTGAATGGAAAAGGATCCGCTCAGAATGCATCAGTTTGCCTCCGATCAGTCTCCATTCCGCTCTGGAGACGAAACTGAGCCAAACCGTTTTCTCTGACGCAACAGAAAACTGATTCCTTTTCTTACGGTAGAAACGGCAAAAACTCTTGTTGTTGCCTTGATTCATTCTCATCTTGATTACTGCAACGCATTACTACTCGGTCTCCCTCTCACTAAACTCTCCCCCCTTCAGTCTGTCCTAAATGCTGCAGCCAGGCTCATCTATCTATCCAACCGCTACACTGATGCTACTAGTCTGTGCCAGTCACTTCACTGGTTGCCTATCCACCACAGAATACAGTTCAAACTTCTCACCCTCACCCACAAAGCTCTCCCCAGTGCTGCACCTCCCTCATCTCCATTTACCACCCTACTCGTGCTCTCCATTCTGTTAGCGACCTAAGATTAATAACCTCCATAATTCGTACCTCTCACTCCCGTCTTCAAGACTTTTCTCCAGCTGCACCTACTCTCCTGAATACTCTGCCCCGGAATACTAGGTCAATTCACAACTTTTCCACCTTCAAACGTGCCTTAAAAACACATCTTTTCAGGCTTATCAAGCTACCTAAACTGACTGTTCCCCGACTAAACCTCCCCCCACCTGAACTCGATCCTCTAGTAGTCCGAAACCCAAAGCAGATCGGCCGGCACCACTCCTGTCAGTTCAATAATGGCTTGATTCCTACTTATCACAATCAACTACCTTATGTGTCACCCCCAATTCCTCATAGATTGTAAGCTCTTGCGAGCAGGGCACTGACTCCTAGTGTTTCAGTTGCATAGTTACTTTTGTTCTGTACATGAACCCTATGAATTTGTAAAGCGCTGCGGAATATGGCGGCGCTATAAATTTTATATAATTTTTTTTAATTATTATATTATCCGTCCCCTATTGACTTTCAATGTTCAAGACGGAAGTGGCCATATAAGACATAATACAACCGGATCCGTTCATGACGAATGCATGCGGTTGTATTATTGTAACAAAAGCGTTTTTGCAGATCCATGACGGAAACGGATCCGTTATTTTGAGCATCAGTTTGCGTCACTTTCGTCAGAGATCTGTGTGCAAGACTTTCTCCCGTCAACAATAACTGATCTGACAGAAGTGACAAAAACTGACGCTCCAAAAAAGACGGATCCGTTATTTTTAGTGCAAACTGATGCTCCAAATAATGGATACGTTTTTTTCTGTTCTTCCCGCAGCCCTTGTACCATGAAACAGGTGAAGAAGCAAAAGTCCACCCAAAATTCTTCTCAAGGCACAAAATAAATGAATACTATACCTCACCGGCCGTCGTGGCCATATGAGCCACACGAAATTCATCTGTATGTGTGGCACTGCAAAAGTTTTAAAGAAGACCTATAACCTCTCCTGACATGTCCGTATGCCATATCTGTTCTGCAGCATCTATTGTTGTGTCATTCCCCCATTATTCCCACTAGACGTTTATGAAGAATCTTAACAGTCTGCAATGAACGTCAAGCTAGGCGTTACCAGTTGGGGGAGGAATTCTGGAGCAGAGCATCTATTTTTAGGACTCCATGTTGTCCCAGTCCCCTATTATTCCTCCTAGACATTTATGAATGGATTGCTAGCAATCTGCAGTAAAGTCTAATTGGTTGTTACCAGTTTGGGGGGGGGGGGGTCCTGGCACAGTCTGACACTCGCAGCACTGATTGGATAGTGGCAAACTGTAGGGACACACTGCAAATTGGTAACATCAATTTAAAGGGATTCGGTCACCTGGATTTTGCCTATAGAGCTGCGGACATGCGCGCATCCACAATATCCAGTCCCCATAGCGCTGAGTGCTTTTATTTTGGCCAAAAAATAACTTTTACATATATGTAAATGAGGCAAGTAAGTAGCCCAAAGGGCTGTTACTAACGTTTCTGGAGCCCAGCCAAGCCCACTGTAAAGGAGCCCAGCACCACCCACATCCTCCGAATCGCCTCCTTGCTCCCCGACGTCACAAAGCTAGAACGCCGTAATCTCGCAGCTAGCGCATGCGCAGTTCGTTCCCTGAAGATGATGCCAGCACAGGGAAGGAACACTATGCCGGCACTGACATGCCACGTACTCGCGCGAGATTACGGCGCTCTAACTTGGCTCATTTACATATACACACAAATTTTTTATATATATAATATCTTTTTTTGCCTAAATAAAAGCACTCAGAGGTATGGGGACTGGATATTGCGGATGTGCTAGTGGCGATCTAGCCGCCCATGTCCTCCGCTCTCTACCCTAAATCCCCGTGACAGAATCCCTTTAAACCTAACTGCAGACTGCTAGCAATCCATTCATAAACTCATAGTAGGAATAACAGAGGAAAGGCACAACACAGAGTCAGAATAAAATAGGTGCTCCAGAATTGTTATGACGTGGGGGATGCAAGTAGTTACTAAGACAGACATATCAGGAGAGGCGACCGATCCTCGTTGACTTGAATCTTAAACCCTTGAAGACAGTTTACACTACACTGGGCCCCATATGTGTGGCGTTAGTGGACATCATGCATGTCACTTGAGAATTGGAAATTTGCTTTACATTTTTGAGGTACTGCACCTAAATGCGTGGCGTCTGTGCCTCTACCTCATGTGTAGGACCTCACATAAGACAAATGTTGCCTGGATCATCCAACCACTATTCATTTATTTCTAGAACATTTCCTACTAAAGTTTCTTAAAAAAAAAAAAAAGAAGCTAGTAACAGGTTAAACGTGAAGGGACCTCAATCTGCCAAGAAATATCACTCTCCGCCTGCTGACGCTGAGGACTCCACTTCGATAGCCTCCCTTTTCCTGGACACATAAGGGGAGATTTATCAAAACTGGTGTAAAGTAGAACTGGCTTAGTTTCCCATAGCAACCAATCAGATTCAACCTTTTATTTTTGACAGCTCCTTTGGAAAATGAAAGGTGGAATCTGAGTGGTTGCTATGGGAAACTAAGCCAGTTCTACTTTACACCAGTGTTGATAAATTTCCCCAAACTATATTATCATAAAACACAACAATTCACAAAAAACATCCAGCATCAATATTCTCTGTGAAGGTTTCCCACAACCCAGAATATCAGAGAAGGTCTGATCGATGCTGTTTCACTTTAATGTGTTTATTCCAGTTTTGAGCCAAGTTCTGTTTTTTAGCTCTATTAAAGGGGTTTTCTGGTTACACAAAAAGAAAAAAAATAGCCGCATTCGACCTCACTGTATTATATATGTCAGAGGATGAAGTTCTGGTGCATTTTGACTCCTCCAGAGCGATTGTGATCTGTGACCAGTGCCCTGGGTTTACATCCCGGCACAAGACTCGCGGGGACTGTCTGTAGCATGAGGTCTCTGCCTCTCCTTCCCCTCCCAGCTCTGACATCACACATCCAAGCCTGCTTGAAGCCCTGCCAGACAAACCCCGCCCCTCAGTGCTGACATCACGGCAGGACAGTGTCCAGGAGGCGGAGCAGAACACCGCCCTGAGAGGCAAGGTCACTGATGCCTCGTCACACCTCTGATCATGTAGACGGGATGTCATCAGTATAGGGCATCAACACAGTGGAAAGTATCACGAGACCGCAATGTAGTGCAGGAAAACGGGGCATTGTTTCCAGTCAATTGAATACTGCTTTAACATCCACATCTATCCAAGATGCACTATGTGTAGCTCTGCAGATTAGACGCACTATAAAGCATGGCAATGGCATAAATAATGCAGAAATCAGATCCCCAAACCACAGCAAGAAGACAATCCAAGAGGAGCATAACTGGCAAGACCTCTATACACCATTAGCGGGGGGGTACAATACTGTATAGGCATGCGCCGCCATGTTAACTATTTGGATGTTTTCCTCGTGGCCAACAGTCTCTACGATTTGGGGGTACGCTACATGCTACTGCAAAAAACTGCCTGCCCGCCGACACCAGGTCAGTATATGCCGTAGTACGATCAGTGGAGCACTCATTCATTTAGCAAAAATTGCAAATTTGACATTGGTAGAAACTGCATAATTTTGCAAGAAAAAAACAAAACACCTTACTGTGTTTTGAGAGCAAAATGTTGATTCTGCAGGAAACTGGTGAAGACCGAAGTTCACTAAGGCTTATTGCACACGAACGTGTGCACTGCGGATCTGCACTTGCGGATCCGCAATACACGGGCACCGTTCCGTGTGCATTCCGCATCACGGATGCAGACCTATTCATTGCAATGGGTCCGCAAATCTGGAGATGCGGAACGGAAGCACGAAACGGAACCCTACGGAAGCACTACGGAGTGCTTCCGTGGGGTTTTGTCCTGTACTTCCGTTCCGCAAAAAGAAAGAACATGTCCTATCTTTTTGCGGAACGCGGACCCATTAAAGTGAATGGGTCCGCGATCAACTGCGGCTGCCCCACAGTCGGTGTTCGTGCATTGCGGGCCACAGCACGGCCACGGGGCGCACACCACCGTGTGCAGGAGGCCTAACACTGGACCATTTTCAGCTTGCTCGCCCGATAAACGCCAGGATTACATAGCAGTGACTGGTTATATCATTAACATGGCTGCTGCAGCCAACCACTTTTCTAAGCAGTCAGATGGAAGGCCTGTGATTGGTTGCTGCAATCATGTGACGGATGTATGTGACCTCACGGCGGCAAAAAAAAAACACGCGCGCACAAAAACTAGCTACTGGACTTATACAAAGCTGTGAAATATGGAGTATGAACATCGGAAATGGATAAACCATTCGATTAACCTCCATTATATGAACCCTGAGAATGTGCACAAAAATGGCAATGATATGAATATGTTCCAACCTACTGGTGCAAAATGCGACTCGGCAAAAAATATGGATGACGTCTGTGTCGCATCCCTTTTTTTTTTAGGCCCATTGTAACAATGCCTATTCTTGTTCACAAAACAGACAAGAATAGGACATCTTTGCGGGGCTGCAGAAAGGACATACGGATGTGGACAGCACACGATGTGCGGTCTGCATTTTTTCTGCGGCCCAACTGGAATGAATGGGTCCGCATCCATTCCGAATAAAAAATGCAGGTAAGAAGCAGAGCAAAAATACGCTTGTGTGAATGGGGCCTTAGGGCTCTTTCACACGACCGTGCCGTTTTTTGCGGTCTGCAAATTGCAGATCCGCAAAACACGGATGGCGCCTGTGTGCCTTCCGCAATTTACGCAACGGAACAGGAGGCCTATTATAGAAATGCCTATTCTCATCTTCAAAACGGACAAGAATAGGACAGGACTCATTTTTGCGGGGCCACGGAACGGAGCAACGGATGCGGACAGCACACAGAATGCTGTCCGCATCTTTTGCGGACCCACTGAAATGAATGGTTCTGTATATGGAATGCAGAAAACGGCCCGTATACGGAACGCAAAATACGTTCGTGTGAATGAGCCTTTATGAAGAAGATCCAACAGGGATTCCAGGCAGGTCATTTTTTACAAATGCAAATGTCCAATAAGCCCCATAAGAAAATTCCTTGAGATCAACAGAAAACAAAAAAAAAAATCTTTGCACAGACAATTCTACCACCAAAAAAAAAAAAAGAAAAGATAAATCTTAGCTCTCTCTCCCCCGCACAAATCAGAAAGCGGAAATAAGTTCTTGCTGCTGCTGCCTTCATGTGACCTCCTGCCCAGGATCCAAGGAGCACTGCAAGTCTGAGATCTGGTTGCAAAAACTACTGTTGAACTGTATGAAAATGAAATCCGGTTTGTAAGGATGACCTCTTCAGGTTCCAGCTGTTCTAGGTCTGAGGAGCACAGGTCTTAAACCCAAATTCAAGCTTCTGACTTATCTACCACTTCTTTTTATGCCCAGATTTCTGGTGCAGTTAAAACAAAGAAAGATCTGACCAGCCCAAGCTGATATGTCCGGCAGGTACCAGGTATAATTGGCTTCTGCTGAGCAGCAGGACAGGTGAGGTCGAGTGGACCTACTGCTGGGAGTCATCGTGTCAAATAGACGAAGTCAAGCAGAGAGAAGCAGCGTGGCATTGGTTAAATAGGGGAGTTATAAAGAGCCTTGTCAGCATTTGTTGTATGGTCCTGTCTGTGAAAATTAGAAGCCATGGAAGCCACCACTGACTGACTGAAGACTGACATCCAGCTTCCTGGGCTTCACATCACTTTCTGAAGGCCATAATAATAACAACCTTCTGGAGCATCAGCCAGCGCTGTATGATGGGGTGAACCAATTACTGTCGCCCTTAGGAACCAGTTATATCAATCCAGAAGTCTGTGCCAGAAATGTCTAACTGCTCCAGGATCCAATACTAGAAAGTCAACATAATCATCAAGGTGGCCACACACCGCCCACAACTGGGCCGAAGACTGGGAACATTCTAGTGATTGTGTTGAGAGCTCACCATCAACATGCTAGAGAACCTTGTGGGTATGTTCAAGCGACAGCAGGTCATGTGGATTTCAGCACATATTCCACCACGAAATCCATGTCCCATTGATTCCAATGGGAAGCCGCTCTGCACTTTATACAACATGGAGTTTTGGAACTTTAACTCCACAGGTGACCGATCATTTATTAAAGTGGAAACCGCAGAGGGTCCCCATATCAAATGGGGCTAGTCCAGGTGTGGAACCATGGTGTATCGAGATGGAAATCCACAGCAAAAGGTGATGTTGCATCAGCTTTGTCCTGTGTGCTAGTAATAGTGATCTTGACCCTTCCCTCTTACAGAAAAAGGGCAAACTAGGTCCCTGTGTCACCTAAAGTTTAAAGACTGGGACATCTCATTGACTGTACCGGGAAGACATCTTTCCATGGACAGCTACCGTCTCTTTGAGGGCAAAGCTGCCTAACCACATCTTGGCAAGAATTTATGAATACCACCTTCTTCCAGACCATTGTATGGATCCATAATATGGCACCATCAGAGGACCTATACTTTTATACACAGGCACACAGGTTCTCTCTTATACATTTCATGCACAGAAGAAGCAGCTCTGGAACGTATGGTTAGTACTTAGACATTACCAAACTAAGGACAACTATGGAACTATGTCTCCTTGGTCAGTGCTGTCAATGACTGATGACAAGTGTCAAGAAGCTACTCAGCCAATGCTAAATTTTAGGTTCTTTTCCATTGATTTCAAAGAAAGCTCTTAAAGGGAACCTTTCACCGGGATTTTGTGTATAGAGCTGAGAACATGGGCTGCTAGATGGCCGCTAGCACATCCGCAATACCCAGTCCCCATAGCTCTGTGTGCTTTTATTGTGTAAAAAAACTAACGATTTGATACATATGCAAATTAACCTGAGAGTCCTGTACGTGAGATGAGTCAGGGACAGGACTCATCTCAGGTTAATTTGCATATGGATCAAATCGGGTTTTTTTACACAATAAAAGCACACAGAGCTATGGGGACAGGTGACAGGTTCCCTTTAAAGGGGTTTTCCAGGAATAACTCATTTTTAAGCGATGCCTGCAGCCTGCCTCCGCTATTGAAAGTTTCATACTTATCTGCTCCGCTCCTGTGCGTCCATCTTCTGGTCCACGGCTTGACTACTTCTGGCTGGGCATGGTCATCTGGCTTCAGCGGTGACATCTCCACAAGCAACAAGTCAGGTGATGAGACCATGCCCGGCCAGAAGTAAACAAGACGGGGACTGGAAGATGGACACATGGTAGTCAGCATGCAGACCTGGAGCGGCAGGTAAGTATGAATCTTTCAATAGCGGAGGCAGGCTGTGGGCATCACCTAAAAGTTAGTTATTTCTGGAAAAACTCCTTTAATGCAAACTAGTGCGAGGTGGATCAGTGGTGAGCACTGCTGAAGTGCGGGGCTTGAACCCAACCAAAAATATCTGCGTGGACTTTGTATATGTGGGTTTCCTCTGGGTGCTCCACTTCCGCATTCCAAAAACATACTGACAGGTTAATTTGGAGTTTAGACTGTGAGCCCCACAGTGAATGATGGGAGTTCCTGTACAGGTCTGTGGAGTTTGGTGGTGCAATATCAACCAATCCATGAAGAAATGTATTACTACGACTTATGGCATGACCACACGGCGCAGTCGTCGTCACGCTGCGCTTCAGGACAGTCATAGCAACAGGAGGCGGCTGCAATTAACTAATTAGGACCACACCATTGCGATATTGCAGATGCCAGGCTGCCACTAATAATGCAGTGTGGTCCTAACTGGAGCCCGCAGCGGCACGTACAGCATGACTGCGCCGCGTGGTCGTACCCTTATAGCTGATGGGAAACGGTGATCGTTCCTGATGTTGGCAAAGACGGCTGTCAGGTATCCACAGTTGTTCCATACACTACGCCATGTACAGACGACCTGAAACACTGCTCCAACCCCTCAGCTGTAGAACGTTAACACCGACTACACGGGGTAGGGACAGCTACTTAACCATAACTCCCAACGGACTAGTATAACGGACAGAATATATAGAAAGCAGGAAAACTATCTAGGCCACCAGCCAATGTGATTATCAGAATAGCAGGAAGCGACGTTTTCCTGTAACATTGGGGTCTATATTCGGCAGCAAACACAATGAGAGCCCCCCAGCCCGGAAAGTCAACTGCGAGTTCAGCAAAGGCACATGACGTGCGGCGACCGTCCACAGGTCTACGAGACAACGCAGGGAGATGGCAGAGAAGACCCTGACCCATGATGGACAGAGGGGAGACCACTCTGCTCATCATCCTCAGACCTACCACCAGCAAACAAAGAGCGGCTGGCTCCTCCAGCATGTGCCAGATGGGATTACCCAGGAGCCATGCATGGTAACAAAGGGCATGGCACAGATTGGAGCATGGAGGCAGGGTGAGGGTACACACGGTGAGAGCGCCACACCTATGCCATGCCCCTGGGCATGCAGAATGAGCAGTGACAGCGCATACACCAGGTATTTCTACTGCAGGTAAGTGGGCAGGGATCCAGGTGGCAGTGCCCCCCGCCACACATGGGTGACTGCTGAGGGATGGCACAGCACTGTCATAGTGCGCATCATTTCTATACAATACCACTCCAGCTTCCAGGCATTACTACGGCTGCAGGCGGCAGGATATGAATGAGATGCCCCCCACAGCAGCAGCGCAGGGAGGAGGGGGCACTGCGGCCGCTGCCTGCCTGGACTCACTGGGTGCTGAAGCAAAGCTGCGGCTCACTTACATCCACTGGCCAGAAGAGACGGGAAACCGGACGGCTCAGGCGACTGCCGAGACCCTCGGGTGAGGCGCAGGAGTAGCCGGAGCGAGGCACGTCCTCCGGGAGGCGGTGGTATAAGGTAGAATACGGTAAGGACAGTGCTTCCTCCTGGCCCGCTGTCCCGTCACTGGTGCTGCTGTTGGCGCAGCTTCCTCATTGCTCTGCGGTAAGCACGACTAGCGGCGGCGCTGGCTCCGCGCACCAACATCATAGAGCTGCTGTTATTACGAGCGACTGCAGGCTGAGAGCTACAGGAGCGCAGCCGCACTCCACCGCAGCCCCTCCCTTCGGTGACGTCCCGCGAAGTGGGCGTGCCGCACAGAAACTGGACGTCGCAGACCTAGGAAGTGGGCGTGTCTGTGAAGTAGCCTATAAAGAGCAGCCTGTGTCTCCTGCTGCCTCGAAGCTGCTTGCTTTTTTTTCTTCTTCTTCTTTCAACAGCTTTATTTAAAATAAAACATTTACATATGCAGGAAGAGTCAGAATATATTGAGCATAGAGGTAGTGAGAATCAGAAATGTGTGAATGTAACGATGATATGTGTGATTGCAATATTAGAGCGACAGGAGAAGTTTATTGGGGAAAACTGTACAATCCTGTGCGGCCGCCTCTAGCCTGGATACAAGATGAGATAGGGCTGGGTATGGAGGCATACAGGTATCTCATGGCACATTTGCCCACAGATGTTACAGCTGGGCTTGTAGACCCTGCACACTGATAGGTTGGTGAACCCAGTGTCCCCGCTGGTCCCATAAATGCCCGATTGGCGATAAATCTGGTGACTGGGCAGACAAAGAGGGCCACTTCACATCAGTGTCTTAGTATCTTAACACTGGAGGAAAAAGCTTCAGTTTTGTCCCCATTCATTGTCAGTGGGGACGGAACAGAGTGCAACAGAATGCATAACGTTCCGTTTGGTTGCGTTCCCGTGACGTACACAAAAGCACTTCAAGCAACGTTTTTGAGTGCGTTCTGGGATACGGAGCAAGACGGATCCGTCGTGAAACACAATGTAAGTCAATGGAGACGGATCCGTTTTCTCGGACACAAAAGAAAACGTATCCGTCACCCATTGACTTCCAATGGTTTTAGTGCAGGATTGGTTGCGTTCCCGTGACGTACACAAAAGCACTTCAAGCAACGTTTTTGAGTGCGTTCTGGGATACGGAGCAAGACGGATCCGTCGTGAAACACAATGTAAGTCAATGGAGACGGATCCGTTTTCTCGGACACAAAAGAAAACGTATCCGTCACCCATTGACTTCCAATGGTTTTAGTGCAGGATTGGTTGCGTTCCCGTGACGTACACAAAAGCACTTCAAGCAACGTTTTTGAGTGCGTTCTGGGATACGGAGCAAGACGGATCCGTCGTGAAACACAATGTAAGTCAATGGAGACGGATCCGTTTTCTCGGACACAAAAGAAAACGTATCCGTCACCCATTGACTTCCAATGGTTTTAGTGCAGGATCCGTCTTGGTAATTTTAGATAACACAACCGGATCCGTTCATAACAGATTTTGCCGTTGTATTGACGGATCCAGCAAAAACACTGATGTGAAAGTAGCCGAACTGCTGCAATCTGGTAGAGACATTCCTGGGAAACCCTTGATGTATGTGGGCGACCATTATCCTGCTGAACAATGCCATGTGGAAGCCCTGCCATGAGAGGCAGCACTTGTGGCTGCAGGATGTCCTGCACATATCGCTGAGCTGTCAGTGTCCCCCATATCACTACTAGGGGGACCGACTGTCATATTCAATGGCTCCCTAGATCATCACACCAGCAGTTGGGGCTCCACAGCAAAGGCAGGATTAAAGAGCTCACCACGTGGCCTCCATACTTCAGGGATCTCAACTCTCCCGGAGGTTCAGGGAGTCTCCCGCTATTAGATAGCGGCTCCCTGACACCCGCATGTGAGACAATATAGAAAGGTTTATCTCAGTCAGATAGCAGAGCAGAGAGATAAGAGAAGTGACAGGACACAGAGTTTAGATTACAGGTTGAATTAACCCTTTAGGGTCAAATTGGCTTCTCAAGGAGATATACAGTCAGGTCCATAAATATTGGGACATCAACACAATTCTAACATTTTTGGATCTATACACCACCACAATGGATTTGAAATGAAACGAACAAGATGTGTTTTAACTGCAGGCTGGCAGCTTTAATTTGAGGGTATTTACATCCAAATCAGGTGAACGGTGTAGGAATTACAACAGTTTGCATATGTGCCTCCCACTTGTTAAGGAACCAAAAGTAATGGGACAATTGGCTTCTCAGCTGTTCCATGGCCAGGTGTGTGTTATTCCCTCATTAGCCCAATTACAATGAGCAGATAAAAGGTCCAGAGTTCATTTCAAGTGTGCTATTTGCATTTGGAATCTGTTGCTGTCAACTCTCAAGATGAGATCCAAAGAGCTGTCACTATCAGTGAAGCAAGCCATCATTAGGCTGAAAAAACAAAACAAACCCATAAGAGAGATAACAAAAACATTAGGCGTGGTCAAAACAACAGTTTGGAACATTCTTAAAAAGAAGGAACGCACCGGTGAGCTCAGCAACACCAAAAGACCCAGAAGACTACGGAAAACAACTGTGGTGGATGACCGAAGAATTCTTTCCCTGGTGAAGAAAACACCCTTCACAACAGTTGGCCAGATCAAGAACACTCTCCAGGAGGTAGGTGTATGTGTGTCAAAGTCAACAATCAAGAGAAGACTTCACCAGAGTGAATACAGAGGGTTCACCACAAGATGTAAACCATTGGTGAGCCTCAAAAACAGGAAGGCCAGATTAGAGTTTGCCAAACGACATCTAAAAAAGCCTTCACAGATCTGGAACAACATCCTATGGACAGATGAGACCAAGATCAACTTGTACCAGAGTGATGGGAAGAGAAGAGTATGGAGAAGGAAAGGAACTGCTCATGATCCTAAGCATACCACCTCATCAGTGAAGCATGGTGGTGGTAGTGTCATGGCGTGGGCATGTATGGCTGCCAATGGAACTGGTTCTCTTGTATTTATTGATGATGTGACTGCTGACAAAAGCAGCAGGATGAATTCTGAAGTGTTTCGGGCAATATTATCTGCTCATATTCAGCCAAATGCTTGAGAACTCATTGGACGGCGCTTCACAGTGCAGATGGACAATGACCCAAAGCATACTGCAAAAGCAACCAAAGAGTTTTTTAAGGGAAAGAAGTGGAATGTTCTGCATTGGCCAAGTCAATCACCTGACCTGAATCCGATTGAGCATGCATTTCACTTGCTGAAGACAAAACTGAAGGGAAAATACCCCAAGAACAAGCAGGAACCGAAGACAGTTACAGTAGAGGCAGAGCATTACCAGGGATGAAACCCAGCGTCTGGTGATGTCTATGCGTTCCAGACTTCAGGCTGTAATTGACTGCAAAGGATTTGCAACCAAGTATTAAAAAGTGAAAGTTTGATTTATGATTATTATTCTGTCCCTTTACTTTTGGTCCCTTAACAAGTGGGAAGCACATATGCCAAGTGTTGTAATTCCTACACCGTTCACCTGATTTGGATGTAAATACCCTCAAATTAAAGCTGACAGTCTGCAGGTAAAGCACATCTTATTCGTTTCATTTCAAATCCATTGTGGTGGTGTATAGAGCCAAAAATGTTAGAATTGTGTCGATGTCCCAATATTTATGGACCTGACTGTATATGTTAAAGGCATCCCTTCTGTCTCATTCAGTAGCTATATAACTATTGAGAGAGATGCATTTTTTTGAAAATACATTTACACATTTAACCCTCCATTTTAATTATATTATTTACCCCAGTGTTAAATTCACACCCCCTGGATGCTCTAATCATATATATAAATATGATAATTTGGGGCAGGGTGATGAGCCCAGTCCTCCACACCATAGAGCAAAGTGTGCAGATACTTCATATGTTTGGAAAATGTAATAAAAAGTTTGTGGGAAAAAAAAAAAAAGAAAACCTCCCTGAAATGAGAAGTGCATCTCCCTGAAATGAGTTTTTGCAGGTTGGGATGTCTGATACTTGAACCAGGCCATCATATGATCCCAACCAGAACCTGGAATTATCGGCAAAGATATTGGGGTTCCAGGGTTCTTATTTACTGCTGCAAATGAAGGGGATGGTGGCTGGCTGTCAATGGCAGGACAGATAATAAGCGTCCTGACACCAAATTTCCTTCTGTTAAGCGTCTGGAAATGGTCCGAGCAGAGACAGGAGTGTGTAATGAAGGCACCACATGTGTCTGGATGGTGGACGACGAAACTGTAGACACAGCTCGTGCTTGTCCGTGGATCAAATGATCCGGTCTACTGGTGGTCTGTGTGGACTGAGCCTGTCTGCTGTGTGCATGCCTTCCAATAACTGCTGCACCCAACATCTCCTAACAGCTAGGTAAGAATGGTCTAAATAGCGGACAGTTCAACAAAACGACCATCATGCTTCTCTTAGGCCAATAGGAAGCCCACTCTTAAAGGGAATGTGTCATCAGAAAATGACCTTTTTTTTTAAATCACATTTTTATATTTAACATATTTTTAAAGAATTTTGTATGATGTTATTTTTAATTTCCCATGTCACTACTATATCTAAACAAAAACCATAACACCGTCTTCGCACTGGTCACTAAGCCTAATAATAGGCGCCACTTCTTGTTCTGTACGGATCATATTGAGGATCCACAATTCACAATAGGTGATTGTCAGATCTTATCTATTCTTCCCTTGTACAATGACCAGGGATGTGCACAGACATTTTGAAGGGCAGGGGCTTAAGTAAAAAAAAAAAAAAAAAAAAGGGCACTTGTCATCATTTCAAAAAATGTTTGTACCACGAAGCTTACTTTTCTAGAAGTCCTACCTTGTTCTCCATGAATTTTTTGATACTGTAATTGTAAACACGACAGAATCCACAAATATTACTTTTTTGGTTTCACCGTACATATTATGGTAAAATGAGTGATGTCATTACAAGACTCTACAGACTCTACAGACCTTTGCATACTTGTTTTATTCCTGGACTTTAAATTATATACAATATATTACCAGGGCGGGCACTGAGGGCAGACAGGCACTAAAGGAACTTAGGCAGCAGACAAAGTCACACAGGCTGGCGCTTGCTCCCCTGCATTAATCCCGCTGGGGGGGTCATGTGACGTAGCAGACATGCGTCACGCATGTTCACTACCCAGGCAGCCCCTGCGCTAGCCTTAAAGGACCCTGTCACCCTGACCTTGCACTGGTGAGCAGGCGGACTGGTGAATAAATTGTATCAGGTGAATAAATTGCACTGCCACCGGCGGGATGGAGAGAAAGGGGGGTGTGTGCAGACTCGCGGCGCACCTGTATTGGGTCGGCTAGGGCAGGTCTGTCTTTAATATTGATTGGAGCCTGGGTAAGAATATAGCACCCCACAGTATGCAGTATAGCACCCTATAGTATACAGCACCCCACAGTATGCAATACATAGTATAACACCCCACAGTATGCAGTATAGAATCCTATAGCATACAGTATAGCACCCCACAATATACAGTAGAGCACCCAGTATACAGCACCCCACAGTATACAGTAGAGCGGTATAGCACCACACAGTATACAGCACCCCCAGTATATAATCTCATATAGCAGCCCCCAGTATATAATCTCTTACAGCAGCCCCCAGTATATAATCTCATACAGCAGCCCCCCAGTATATAATCTCATACAGAAGCCCCAGTATATAATCTCATACAGCAGCCCCCCAGTATATAATCTCATATAGCAGCCCCCAGTATATAATCTTTTACAACAGCCCCCCAGTATATAATCTCACACAGCAGCCCCCCAGTATATAATCTCACACAGCAGCCCCCCAGTATATAATCTCACACAGCAGCCCCCAGTATATAATCTCACACAGCAGCCCCCCAGTATATAATCTCATATAGCAGCCCCCAGTAGCTAATCTCTTACAGCAGCCCCCCAGTATATAATCTCACACAGCAGCCCCCCAGTATATAATCTCATACACCACCCCCCAGTATATAATCTCATACAGCATCCCCCCAGTATATAATCCAACACAGCAGCCCCTTAGTATATATCCCACACATCAGCCCCCCTAGTATATATCCCACACAGCAGCCCCCCCCCCAGTATATAATCCAACACAGCAGCCCCCTAGTATATAATCCCACACAGCAGCCCCCCCAGTATATAATCCCACACAGCAGCCCCCCCAGTATATAATCCCACACAGCAGCCCCCTAGTATATAATCCCACACAGCAGCCCCCAGTATATAATCCCACACAGCAGCCCCCCCAGTATATAATCCCACACAGCAGCCCCCAGTATATAATCCCACACAGCAGCCCCCTAGTATATAATCCCACACAGCAGCCCCCTAGTATATAATCCCACACAGCAGCCCCCCAGTATATAATCCCACACTGCAGCCCCCCCAGTATATAATCCCACACAGCAGCCCCGCCGGTATATAATCCCACACAGACTCCCCAGCATACAACCCTCAGACCCTCCCCAGTATATAATCCTCAGACCCTCCCCAGTAGTCACATCCACCTCTCCAGCGCTGACAGACTCTCCCCCCTCTACAGACGCTGCTGAGCAGCCATCCCTGATCTTCCTACTCTGCAGACAGTCGGCCAGTGCCTGTGATAGCACAGCGCCGCCGACCCACGTGACCTACCCTTCTCCTGCAGGCTGCAGCAACACTGAGTCCTGAAAGAAAGAAAGGACCTTTGATAACCTCATAGCCATGTGACCAGTAATATCGCTATGTTACTGGTCACATGGTGATGATGTCATGTAAGGTCCTTTCTCCCACAGCTCTCACTCTCTCACAGTTCGCTCTGAAGTGCCGGTGTTCTGTCAGAATACTATACCTTACCGGCACGCAGGCAGGCATGGCAGCACCCCCTGTAGCTGACAGCCTGACACCTGGGGCGGACAGACCCCTCCCCCGCGGCTTGGGACAACCCTGGATGGCCCTGGCCTTGGGACAACATAAAAAAAAAAAAGGGCATTAAAGGGGCAGGGGCTCAAGCCCCCTTTGAGCCCTATGTGTCCACGTCCCTGACAATGACCTCTGCACAGGTCACACGGCGTGCCTAAAAAACTCTCCCATAGAAGTCAATAGGGTCCCCCCTGACCATTGTGTCTATGGCCCATGGGGTTGCCGTAAAGCAACTTTCTTAATGCTTTCTAAATGCTGTTAAGAACAGCTCAGGCAAGATGGCGGCCCCTATAATCATATTCAGGAAATAAAATGTAAAACAAATCTACAATCAGAAAATAAAAACATTAGAAAAAAGGATATGTGTAACTATCTAGTTTTAACTGGCAGATAAAAATTTTGGTGACAGAACTGAGCATAATGTCTTCGAGTGCATCATAGAGGCATGTCCAGCGATTTCTCACCAAGAGGTACACTACCCAAAAGTAGCCTCTCAGAATTTTTTTTATAGGACAGCGAGTGAGGCACTTTTTCTCCCTTTTGTGGCAAGACCCAGTGTCTAATCAGACCAAACCTGTAATCGTTTTCATATCTGCCTGAGACATAACCGCATGACCAGTTTTGCAGCAATCTGACATTTGTGTCTGGGCACATTTTCTGTCAATGAGTGTAAATATATATTATGGTCATGACATATTAATTGCAATATAAGCCGTTGTATGCAATGAAATGTTTTCCAGTTTTTGGCATGCAGTCAGCAGTGGAAACAATGGGCCTCATTTATCAAACCTAAGAAATATGGAGCTCAGCTTTCCTCTTATACGCTGCAAAAATCAAAGCTGCACTGTGATGTGTTATTATGAAAAATCTGCCCCAATGCAAGTTTTTTTTGTTTTTCTTCTAACTCTAGTTTCATTTTTTATAAAAGGGTCTGCCCCTATTGCGTGGTGTACAGATTGCTCCCAAGTACCATGTGTTTTTTTTTGTTTTTGTTTTTGCTATGTTCGCACTTTCTTGCACTTTTTAAATGGCAGACGTGCTCCAGATTGTTGACATTGCGGACTATATTTCCCATACATTTGCCATAGAATATAGAGCTAGCATCTCAGCCAGCTAAGACACTCCCAGTATACCGGTACTTTCTTTCTCTCCAAACCTGCCTGTCCACTCCACCTCCCGGCACCTCGCACCTCTTTCATGTGAGGGACAAGTAGCGCAGGCGCTGTGGGGAGCAGCCTCTCCAGGGACTTATGTCAATAATGATGTGTCCGTCCATTCAGCCCACTGGAAGAAGCTCTGAAAGATGGCATATGGCATGTCACGTAAGTTCATTTCTCTTTATGTGGGAACAGCAGTAGCAATATGTAACACCACATGAAGTGTAACCATTTTGCAAAGTTACATGGATTGACATACAGCTGCAAAAAAGGCACACAAAACCTGGTTACTGACAAATCTGATCTTCTCAAGTAAGACCGGTTAGTGTGAACGATGCCTTGATGCAAACAACTTTCAGAAGATCGCGGAAGATATGTTATCTGCATTAAACTATAAAAGGCGAACATCACTCCACAGACAAATTACTGATGGAGAAAATTCAGGACTGTTCCTATTCTCCCTAGGAGTGGCCAACCCGTTAAGATTACTCTAAGGCCTCATGCACACGACTGTATGTATTTTGCGGTCCGCAAAAAATGGATCCTCAAAAAATACGGATGATGTCCGTGTGCATTACGTATTTTGCTGAACGGAACAGCTGGCCCCTGATAGAACAGCACTATTCTTGTCCGTAAAGTTCTATTTTTTTGCGGAACGAAAATACGGACATACGGAAACAGAATGCACACGGAGTGACTTCCGTATTTTTTGCGGACCCATTGAAATGAATGGTTCAGCAAAAAAACTGGAACAGACACGGAAAGAATATACGTTCGTGTGCATGAGCCCTAAGAACGCAACAAGTAATCCTGAAAGAGGTGAAAAAAAAGACCTACAGAAGACCCTGGAACACTGAGCAAGAATGGCGTTCGTGGAATGACAGGTGTTACTGTAAAAAGCAAAAAAAAAAACATTGCGGCCCTGGATGTCCCACAATGCTTAGTGCAGAATGCTCCATAGGAACGTAGTGAAATTCTCATAGACACCGATGCTAATGCATTGGAGTCTATGAGAGAAGCAATCTAATGATTGTTTGTTCAGGTTCCCTAGGGTAACTATTAAAAAGTTTTTTTAAATATTTAAAATATATAAAAATTCAAATCTCCTTTCCCCAAAACTAAAATAACAATAAATAAATAATAATCAAAAAAAATCATCCCATAGGGCATTGCCAAAATAAAAATTTAAAATATCTATCCCATACGGCGAATGGCATAATGGAAAAAAAAGGCCATTTTTTTGTCACTTCATCTCTTCAAAATATTAAACCAAGTGATCAAAAAGTCATAAACACTCCAAAATGGTATCAATAAAAACTACAGATCGTCCCGCAAAAAAATGAGCCGTCACACAGATCCATACACATAAAAAAAAAAAAAGATATGGGGTCTTTATATGGCATGGCTAAGAAAAAATAAAATTTTTCCAAAGTTTTTATTTTTTATATAAATGTGGTATTTATTATAAATATAGACAGGCACACTTCATTTGGGTCTTTAGTCTATATCATCCACATATTCCTTTATTATGTTGATAAAAAAATATATAGAAAAATTATATAGAAAAAAAGATATAAAAGAATAATATAACTTAAAATACCAATACCCCTCTATTTACCATGTACGGCGCGGGTCGTTAAGGGGTTAAAATACCAATACCCCTCTATTTACCGTAGATGGGGTAAATATGTGGCCACTGAAGAAGGAGTCAGCATAACTCCGAAACGCGTCTGGTATTACTGGCAATGTAAAATCCAAGACCGACTAAAATAACCCACTTGATTTATTGAGGAAAAATCCAGATGAAGGAATAAACACAGATAGAGTGTGGAGCGCTCCATAGATACCATGTGATTCACCTTGTGAAAGCTCGGGCAGCCAAGGCATAGTGCGCTCTACCACGTGGACGCTGGGACCCAGCAACCATAGCACAGGTATTGCTGCCCTTAATGGTGATACAGAGAGCACGTGGGTCACCTTACGAAGGTCCAGACGGTTGAGGCAAAGTGTGCCCTACCAGGTGGTTGCTGGGATCCAGCAAACCACAGTACAGGAACCGCGGTCCGTGTTGGGGGTAGAGACGCTAAATCCGAGGTGAGCGCTACGGCTACCACGCGGGACGCCACGGTGGATAGCAGTACAAAAAATATACCTTCTCATAGTATAGACTCCTGACCATTGTAGAATATATTGCCATCTAAACATAGGACACTCAGAAAACCAATACATGGGAACCCTAGGACCACTGCATACCCTTGTGGATTGACGATGTGTCTGCATATTATTTATTTATATATTGCTGATGAGTTGTATATCATTTGAAAAAAGAGACAAAGTAACCATATTGATGATCTAATCCTGAACATTTTTGAACTATAATATCAACCGAACACTAATCCAGCATTCAATCGGATTAGAAGGGGTATATATAGGGGACAGAGACTATCTACCGTTATATAGTCCCGTATTGGATGTGTATGTGAGAGTAAAGGGAGATCTAACATATTTACCCCATATACAGTAAATAGAAGAGTATTGTTTTTTTAACCCCTTAAGGACCAGTGCCGTACAAGTACGGCGGGCTGATTTGGCGGTTGCAGGTGCTGCGCCCGCCCGATAAGTGGCAGGGGTCCAGCAGTCACTGACAGCCGGACCCCTGCTGCATACGCCGGCATCAGTGAAAACTGATTTTTTTTTTGTTTCAAAAATGCTTTTATTGTGTAAAACTTAAATAAAAAAAAGTATACATATTAGGTATTGCCGCGTCCATAACAACCAGCTGTATAAAAATATCACATGAACTAACCCCTCAGGTGGACACTGTAAAAATAAAAAAATAAAAACTGTGTTAAAAAAAGCAATTTTTTGTTACCTTACATCACAAAAAGTGTAATACCAAGCGATCAAAAAGTCATATGCACCCTAAAATAGTACAACTCAAAATGAGCCCCTACATAAGACAGTCGCTCCAAAAAAAAAAATATATGGCTTGCAGAATATGGAGACACTAAAAAATAATTTTTTTCAAAAATGCTTTATTATGTAAAACTGAAACAAACAACCAGAAAATGTAGTCTTATTTGGTTTTGTCGCGTACGTAACAACCTGCTCTATAAAAACACCACATGATCTAACCTGTCAGATGAACGTTGTAAATAAAAAATAAAAACGGTGCCAAAACAGCTATTTTTTGTTACCTTGCCTCACAAAAAGTGTAATATAGAGCAACCAAAAATCATATGTACCCTAAAATAGTACCAACAAAACTGCCACCTTAAACCGTAGTTTGCAAAATGGGGTCACTTTTTTGGAGTTTTTACTCTAGGGGTGCATCAGGGGGGCTTTAAATGGGACATGGCAACTTTAAATTATCCCAGTGAAATCTGCTCTCCAAAAACCACATGACGTTTCTTTCTTTCTGCGCCCTGCCGTGTGCCCATACAGCAGTTTACCATCACAATTGGGGTGTTTTTGTAAACTACAGAATCAGGGTAATAAATATTAAATTTTGTTAACCCTTGCTTTGTTACTGGAAAAAAATGGATTAAAATGGAAAATCTGCCAACAAAGTGAAATGCTGAAATATCATCTACATTTTCCTTGAATTCTTTTGGAACACCTAAAGGGTTAACAAAGTTAGTAAAATCTGTTTTGAAATACCTTGAGGGGTGTAGTTTCTAAAATAGGGGTCATTTTTGGGTGGTTTATATTATGTAATCCTTACAAAGTGACTTCAGCCTTGAACTGGTCCTTAAAAAGTGGGTTTTGGAAATTGTCAGAAAAATTTCAAGATTTGCTTCTAAACTTCTAAGGCCTCTTTCAGACGGGCGTTGCGGGAAAAGGTGCGGGTGCGTTGCGGGAACATGCGCGATTTTTCCGCACGAGTGCAAAACATTGTAATGCATTTTGCACTCGCGTGAGAAAAATCGGCATGTTTGGTACCCAAACCCGAACTTCTTCACAGAAGTTCGGGCTTGGGATCGGTGTTCTGTAGATTGTATTATTTTCCCTTATAACATGGTTATAAGGGAAAATAATAGCATATCTCCAGAAGGATATAGATACTCTAGAGAGAGTTCAGAGAAGAGCTACTAAACTGGTACATGGATTGCAGGATAAAACTTACCAGGAAAGGTTAAAGGACCTTAACATGTATAGCTTGGAAGAAAGAAGAGACAGAGGGGATATGATAGAAACTTTTAAATACATAAAGGGAATCAACTCGGTAAAGGAGGAGAGAATATTTAAAAGAAGAAAAACTACCACAAGAGGACACAGTTTAAAATTAGAGGGGCAAAGGTTTAAAAGTAATATCAGGAAGTATTACTTTACTGAGAGAGTAGTGGATGCATGGAATAGCCTTCCTGCAGAAGTGGTAGCTGCAAATACAGTGAAGGAGTTTAAGCATGCATGGGATAGGCACAAGGCCATCCTTCATATAAGATAGGGCCGGGGGCTATCCATAGTATTCAGTATATTGGGCAGACTAGATGGGCCAAATGGTTCTTATCTGCCGACACATTCTATGTTTCTATGTTTCTATGTTTAGAATGCATAGTAAAATAGCGCTGGAGGGGTTAAAATAAATAAATAATAATTTAACTCACCTTATTCCACTTGATCGCGCAGCCCGGCATCTCTTCTGACTTCTTTCTTTGCTGTGTGCAGCAACAGGACCTGTGGTGACGTCACTCCGGTCATCACATGGTCCATCATATGATCCATCACCATGGTAAAAGATCATGTGATGACCGGAGTGAAGTCACCACAGGTCCTGTTGCTGCACACATCAAAGAAAGAAGACAGAAGAGATGCCGGCTGCGCGATCAAGTGGATTAAGGTGAGTTAAATTTTCATTATTTTTTTTTAACCCCTCCAGCCCTATTGTACTATGCATTCTGTATTCAGAATGCTATTATTTTCCCTTATAACCATGTTATAAGGGAAAATAATAATGATCGGGTCTCCATCCCGATCGTCTCCTAGCAACCGTGCGTGAAAATCGCACCGCATCTGCACTTGCTTGCGGATGCTTGCGATTTTCACGCAACCCCATTCATTTCTATGGGGCCTGCATTACGTGAAAAACGCACAAAGAGGAGCATGCTGCGATTTTCACGCAACGCACAAGTGATGCGTGAAAATCACCGCTCATGTGAACAGCTCCATAGAAATGAATGGGTCGGGATTCAGTGCGGGTGCAATGCGTTCAACTCACGCATCGCATCCGCGCGGAATACCCGCCCGTGTGAAAGGGGCCGAAGGCTACTTTCACACTGGCGTTTTGGCTTTCCGTTTGTGAGATCCATTCAGGGCTCTCATAAGCGGTCCAAAATGGATCAGTTTTGCCCTAATGCATCCTGAATGGAATCAGTGCATCAGTTTGCCTCCGTTCCATCTCCATTCCGCTTTAGAGGCGGACACCTAAACGCTGCTTGCAGCGTTTTGGTGTCCGTCTAACGAAACTGAGCCAAACGCATCCGTTTTGACACACAATCTAAGTCAATGGGGACGGATCCATTTTCTATGACACAATCTGGCACAATAGAAAACGGATCCGTCCTCCATTGACTTTCAATGGTGTTCAAGACGGATCCGTCTTGGATATGTTAAAGATAATACAAACGGATCCATTCTGAACGGATGCAGACGGTTGTATTATCTGAACGGATCCATCTGTGCATATCCATGACGGATCCGCACCAAACGCGAGTGTGAAAGTAGCCTAAGCCTTCTAACATCCCCAAAAAATAAAATGGCATTCACAAAATGATCTGAATGTAAAGTAATAACTATTATATGAGGTATCACTATCAGTTTTAAGAGCAGAAAAATTAAAATTTGGAAAGTTGCGAATTTTTCAAATTTTTTGGGTAAATTTGGTATTTTTAAAAAAAAATATATTGACTGAAATTTACCACTATCATGAAGTACAATGTGTCACGAGAAAACAATCTCAGAATGGCTTGGATAAGTAAAAGTGTTTCAAAGTTATCACCACATAAAGTGACACAGCTGATGGACGTCCTGATTTCAACAACTTAAATCGACTTTTTTACCCTGATGAACTTTTCCGGCACACAGCGAATATTTGGACCCTTGAACTGATAGAGCTATAATCAAAACTTCTTCACCAAAGAATCTCTATACGGAGGGCTACATCGCTCACACTGCTCCTGCTGAACTGCTACTAACAGGTACCGCCGAATCTGACTCCATCAGCCACGTGGGACGCCACCGTGCGCTATAGTCAGACGGCATTTTGCAAGAGTGAGTGTTTCTTTCGTTTTGCCATACAGGGAATACTGACTGAATATAATATAACAAATAATCGAAAGCAAATATCGAATTTAAGTCTGGACATTTATTCGAAAATTCATTTTGACATTTATTCGAAAATTTATTTTCATATTGTCGAAAATTTATCTTCAGATTGTCGAATATTTAAATATTGAATGCCATCAATTTTTTTCTTTTTTCCAATCAGGACATATTCCTTTATCCAAGTTGCATATAGTATTCTTTTGCATGCCACCGCAATTTAATTATTTATGCTCTTAATCTGAATAATTTTAACATTATATATTTTTTAATGTGTATTTTCATTGTGCATTTTGTTAGATTGTAATTTTGATTTATATTTTTTAGATCTATATATTGGTGTAATAAATATAATAATTTTTGAATAGTCTTTGTGTGGTCCATTGGGAGAGTGCTCAGCCTCTCTATATACATGATATAGACTAAAGACCTCTGGATTATCCCAAATGAAGTGTGCCTGTCTAGATTTATAATATATTTGATTGAGGTTGACGGGGTGAGTCATAGAGCCAGAGCACCTTCATCCATAACACAAAGGGGGTGAGCCGCTAAATTAAATAATTTCTCTTATAAATGTGGTATTGTTGTAGTCGTACTGACCCATAGAATGAAAGTAACAGGTCAGTTTTACCAGATAGGAAATGCAATGTGAATGGAAAAATAAAAACGTTATGGCTCTGGGAAGGCTGGGAGTGGAAAAATGTCCCAGTTCTCAATGGGTTAATATTCTGGGAATATCAGATGTAGCCTATGTGGCTGTTTTCTCTTACCCAACACACCAACAGTTGGTTATCACTGGTCCAAACAGCGTGACTTACCTATAATCGTTACTTTCTTACCATGTGACATTGGTCGTATCTTTTTTTTTTTTGCTGCTCCCCTCATTGTCCATTGGATTAAAGGGGTTGTCCAATCTTATAGTGGTCGCCCAGTCTAAGTAGTGGCTCACTAAGCAACAAGCGCCGAGCACCGTCAACACCAAGGAAAGAATTGTGACTGCTGCAAATAGGTCATAAATGAGCGGAATTCATTTTTTTAGACTGTGATATAATAAGTTAGCTGAAGACATTGTTCATTTTCATTAGAAGGGTCTGGTTCCCCTATTAGTCATGACAGCATTGCTATGGAAACGCAATAAACGTAATCATCTGGACTGTATCCGCTGTCATATGCCAGACATGGTGACCACCTTATCAGTGGATGTGACAGGCATCCTGTGCTCATACAGAATATTACAGCATTATTCAACGTGACAGATTCGAACCTGTTTTATTTTCAGTGTTCACAGTATTTTCAGCTCACAGCTCCAAAATCTACTGCTGCACACGGCTGGAGTCGATAATATCCACGTAATAACTGTCAGTGGATAAACGCAGAAAATGAACAAACACCCAGCTCTTCCACCCATCATCTCCCATCTCTTGGTCCTATTTTGAGTCATTACAAAAAATCAACCATAAAAAATATATAAAGAAATCTCCGGAAGCTCAGCCACATTCCCCCCTCTTCATCCTCACAGTCTTATGTCTAGCTGTAAGCAGGGGTGCACCTAGACTTTCTGCTGTCTCATTGCCCATGGCCCTTCTGCCGCCCCTCTCTTGCCCCTACCTGGTGCTGCCTGAGGTGATCGCCTCACCTGGCCTCATTGCTGGTGCACCCCCGGGCTGTAAGACAACTGGCTGGATCAGGAACCTCTGCCCGGTCTGCAGTAAGGCAATAAGATGGATAAACTCCACCCCCTTGACTTATCCCGCACCCATCAGTGGACTATCAGCAGGAGATGAAGCTGTGTGTTCTCAATGGACAGCACGTCTACCCATTCATTTTAATGTGTGTATTCATATGTCCACGAAATATACCACCGTCCATGAGTCCTTGTTTACTTCGCCGAAGCATGCCCTTTTTTGTCTATGTTCACATATCTCTCATGCCCTTTATAGTCTATGGGTCCGGTAAAAAAAAACATGGAAACAACACAGATGGCATTCTTGTTTTACAGATGTTTGCTAGGAAATGTTTCGGAGAAGTGCCAGATACAAAAGACACATGGAGAGCAAAATGAAACACACAGATCCCTCAAAGAACATCTTCATGAGTGACCCATTGACTATGTTGTCATGACTAGTGTCATCAGGGACGTGTTAATGAGGCCTTACTTCTACTATCATTCATTTCTAGGTTTAGTGTTCCTTCAAAGAGAATACCATAGCATTCTCTAGTGAGGTGAGGCAAGGGAATGGTGGTCCACCCATTGTGATACATACCATATACTTGCCAACCAACGCTGATGACTCTGATTTGGAACAGAATCACAAAAGTGATTTTATATTGTTTTTCTCTCACAAAAAAATATTCAACATTTTTCAAACTAGCATCTGGATCCATTCTGAATACTTTGGTAATTGCATGCAATAAAAAATGTTGTAGTCACTGAGTTATTCCATAAAATGTATCTGTATAGCGCCACCTGCTGTTTGTTTCTTTCTTATTTCTTTGTCCCGCTCACTGAGATGGCTGCACATGCTCAGTTTCATCCTTCAACTGCCTTCTGAGCTGTGATAGGAAGAGAGCTGTAGCAGAATGGACACGCCCCTTGAGCTGCAGAAGAAAGGACACTCCCCTAAGCTGTGTTAAGGAGAGAACTGCAGCAGAATGGACACACCCTTGAGCTACAACAAAAAGGACATTCCCCTTGAGCTTCCAGCTTCATATAAATGTAGCAGAGCAATTGGAGCAATTAATGGGGAGATCTCTGGAACCATGTGAGGTACAGGGCTGGTTCTAGGTTTGTTAGAAAGCCCCCACATCAACCCACAGCACCTCACAGTCCAGTTTGTTAACAAGTGGAGACCATAGATCCTCTTCTTGGCTAGTGATTAAATAAAGTTTTTTTTTTTTTTCCGATAACCTATCCTCTGGATAGGTCATCTGTATCTGATCGGTGGGGGTCAGATACCCAGGACCTCCTCAATCAGCTGTATGAGAAGGCCTATGAGCGCAGCGGCCTTCTCTTTGCTTTTCCAAGGCTGAGTGACAATGCGTTCATCAGTCACGTCCCATTTGAGTGAATAGGTCATCCAGAGGATAACCCTTTTAAGGAGGCAGGTATGAAGGGATTAATAGCCAGAAGGCTGTAGGACACATAGACTGGAGTACAGTATAGCAAGATACATACAAACTCCACCCCAAGGCATGCATTATACCTAATGTAGTAGGCAGCATTTACAGGGAGTGCAGAATTATTAGGCAAGTTGTATTTTTGAGGATTAATTTTATTATTGAACAACAACCATGTTCTCAATGAACCCAAAAAACTCATTAATATCAAAGCTGAATATTTTTGGAAGTAGTTTTTAGTTTGTTTTTAGTTTTAGCTATTTTAGGGGGATATCTGTGTGTGCAGGTGACTATTACTGTGCATAATTATTAGGCAACTTAACAAAAAACAAATATATACCCATTTCAATTATTTATTTTTTACCAGTGCAACCAATATAACATCTCAACATTCACAAATATACATTTCTGACATTCAAAAACAAAACAAAAACAAATCAGTGACCAATATAGCCACCTTTCTTTGCAAGGACACTCAAAAGCCTGCCATCCATGGATTCTGTCAGTGTTTTGATCTGTTCACCATCAACATTGCGTGCAGCAGCAACCACAGCCTCCCAGACACTGTTCAGAGAGGTGTACTGTTTTCCCTCCCTGTAAATCTCACATTTGATGATGGACCACAGGTTCTCAATGGGGTTCAGATCAGGTGAACAAGGAGGCCATGTCATTAGATTTTCTTCTTTTATACCCTTTCTTGCCAGCCACGCTGTGGAGTACTTGGACGCGTGTGATGGAGCATTGTCCTGCATGAAAATCATGTTTTTCTTGAAGGATGCAGACTTCTTCCTGTACCACTGCTTGAAGAAGGTGTCTTCCAGAAACTGGCAGTGGGACTGGGAGTTGAGCTTGACTCCATCCTCAACCCGAAAAGGCCCCACAAGCTCATCTTTTATGATACCAGCCCAAACCAGTACTCCACCTCCACCTTGCTGGCGTCTGAGTCGGACTGGAGCTCTCGGCCCTTTACCAATCCAGCCACGGGCCCATCCATCTGGCCCATCAAGACTCACTCTCATTTCATCAGTCCATAAAACCTTAGAAAAATCAGTCTTGAGATATTTCTTGGCCCAGTCTTGACGTTTCAGCTTGTGTCTTGTTCAGTGGTGGTCGTCTTTCAGCCTTTCTTACCTTGGCCATGTCTCTGAGTATTGCACACCTTGTGCTTTTGGGCACTCCAGTGATGTTGCAGCTCTGAAATATGGCCAAACTGGTGGCAAGTGGCATCTTGGCAGCTGCACGCTTGACTTTTCTCAGTTCATGGGCAGTTATTTTGCGCCTTGGTTTTTCCACACGCTTCTTGCGACCCTGTTGACTATTTTGAATGAAACGCTTGATTGTTCGATGATCATGCTTCAGAAGCTTTGCAATTTTAAGAGTGCTGCATCCCTCTGCAAGATATCTCACTATTTTTGACTTTTCTGAGCCTGTCAAGTCCTTCTTTTGACCCATAATTATGCACACCTGATATAGGGTGTTGATGTCATTAGACCACACCCCTTCTCATCACACCCCGCACATCACCTAATATGCTTAATTGGTAGTAGGCTTTCGAGCCTATATAGCTCGGAGTAAGACAACATGCATAAAGAGGATGATGTGGTCAAAATACTAATTTGCCTAATAATTCTGCACTCCCTGTATAGTAGGCTATACACGTGTAATGTAGAGATCCTATTATACTGCTCTCAAACTCCTAATCCTCATGGGTAATGTAGTAGCATGTTCTCTTGCTTATTCCGGGTGGATGTTGTCTGCTGAGGTGTATGGAACCACTGTGATTAGGATGGGCCTTTGCAGTTGTAAATATGCTTTACCTAGTTTGGGGCCCAGACAGGTCTCAGATGGGTTCCTGGCCTCATGCTGAACCCCTAGCTGCACCTCTGCCTCATATGTGGGTACAAGCCCACAACTCAGAAGTCTTAGGCTTCTTTTACATATTCTCTAAGGTATCGTGCAGAGGAACAGCCTGCCGGAGTTTATTGTTTCCAGCATAGCCGGATGGGGCTGGTGCACCCCCGACCCCATTGACTATAACGGGACCCAATGGGGATCCAGCCAGCTTCCGCCATGAGTGCTTGCACTAGTTTTTGTCCGGCCGAATCCCAGCATTCATGCCAGAAACCAACCCGATCCCCGACCTGGTAGGTGGGTCCCGAGGACCGGAGTTGAGAAACCCTGCCTTAGTGCATATGTGAAACTAGCCTTAGTTAGACTAGTTGTCAATCAGCAGCCTGCAAGTGTTGAACAATATCTGACTCATGATTCAGAATTACTAGAGAGTGTCTGAAGCTATGACTTCCAAGTCACATGCAGTAACATCTGTGTGCCATGTCTAGTCTTCATACCAGGCATCTGCACAGTGCAGAAAAAAATGGGACCTGTTACTGACATGAGATGACTAGTTACTTGTCACAGTCAGTACCTGAAGGGTGAGTGGTGCATGGCACGGATTCAGAGAACACAAATAGAAGAAGTCCTGTGTCGCCTCAGGCACTGAACTAGGCATCAGGAGAACAAAGGTAAGGAATGTTCCTTTTAAGAACATCGGCCAATGTAAAAGAGCCCTAACACAGGGTATCAGTTTTGTCCATAGTGTTCTTTTAAGGCCTCATGCACACGACCGTTGTTGTGTTCCGTTCCGCAAAATTGGGTTTCATTGTTCCGTGATCCGTTTCCGTTTTTGTTTCCGTGTGTCTTCCTTTGTTTTTGGGTGACCATCAGACATAAAGGAATGTAAAAAAAAGTCTAAGACAGGTTTGCCATGCAAATGATAGGAATAAAGCGGACGCGCGGACGCGGATGACCATCTTGTGTGCCTCCGCGTTTTTTAGCAGTCCCATTGACTTGAATGGGTCCGCAAACCGTTTTCCGCGGAAATAATAGGACAGGTTATATTTTTTTGATGGACTGGAACCACGGACGCGGATGGCAAACGGTACACTATCCGCATTTTCAACGGCTCTATAGTAATGAATGGGTCCGCACCTAAAACGCTAAAATCGGCGGAACGGACGCGGAAGCAAACAACGGTCGTGTGCATGAGGCCTAAGTAAATGAGATTTCATCAGTCAGTTGCTTCCAAAACATTATTGAACAGGGCCTGAGAAGCCATATACCTATGGGTGGCTCTGAGAAAAAAGAGAGCATTGCTATAATTTCTGAGGGCAAAAGACAGAGGTACTACTGGAGGATCGGAAGACACCGTTGGTACTCCGATGTTGCGGTCAAAAGTTACCGCAGAAGCTAACCAAGAGAGAAACAGCATGGCTGCAAAACTGGCTGATATAAAGAAGAATCTGCAGTACTGCAGAGATAATTTAAGCAACTCTGAGAAAACATGGGCCGAATATTCCGTAGACTTGTTGAACACTGACAAGCAGATTGAGAATGGTAAAAAACTGTACAGAGACTCGCTGAGTGAAAAACAGCAGCTAATAGACAGTGAAAACTCATGGAATCATCAGGTAAATGATTTAAAGTATGAGCTCGATGATAAAGAAATACAAAGACCTATCAAATATGTATTCTAAACTTTCACAAGAAGTGGCAATTTTGGAATTAGATTTCCAGACTCAGTTATCTAATTTGGAGCAACAGCCTAATAAAAAATGTCATGCCCTACGAGGCTTAGAATATGAAAGGATTGTTTTTTGGTCTCTGGAACTTACCGTAGGACCGTTGTGACGTCACACTCCACGCTCTGCGCGGCGGCGCATGCGCTTTGAGGTTGAGCAAGAAGCACTGCGATTTACCCCGCAACATCGATGGATTGAATATTCGCCATACCAATCACCAACATCGAGCTATCACCTCACCGGAACAGGTATTTCTTTAATAGCTTAGCTGTATAAAACCGCCCCCCCCCCCCCCCCTCTTTATTCCAGCGCTGGTACCGCCACTTATTTTATACTTTTTTCATGTTTTATTGGATCGGGGCAGCCGATATCCATTCAGGTACCTAGCAGCGGCTCTGTTTACCAATTGTTTATAGAGTTAACTATTCATCGACAGCGCAGGCACAACCATTTTATATACAATTAAAGAAAGTGACCCAGCATTTTGCTAAGAGAATCAGTCACTTATTTATGTTGCCCTTAGTTAGGACACCATAAAACTGGTGACAGGTGTGGTGAGGCCATCTACCCCAGCATACGTATCATCATTTGTGCCAGAAACTGAAATAAATGATGACTGAAATCTACGCTATCTACCAGCTATCTGGTGCACAAACTGCCCAAAGAGGCATTTAATTTATGACAAGGCCTGCACCTTGTCGTAAGTTGAATGCCTGCTCCGGCAGTGCAGCGCCCATCACGACCAGTGTAGCTCACGCCAGTCTTGGTAAATCAGGGCCATATTCTCTACAATGCCCTCACAGAACAGCTACCACTTACCTGTAATACCTTGGATGCCAGCGGTCGTGCCCGCTAGCAGGCAGCGCCAGCCAATCACAGGAAACTCCAGCACGTCCAGCGTACTGACGTCATGTGGGTCACATGACTTTGGGATTACCACACTACTTCAGTGTGGCCTATTTAAACAGGCAGCTGTCGGCCAAGGTCTTCAGGTTTTCTTTCTGGTTACTGCTGAATTCTTGCCTACATCTGCCTGATGATTTGGACCTTGACGTGACTTCCTGGCATTGACCTGACTTTGGTATTACATTGCTCTTGTCTTCTGATTTTGGCTCTAATTGTCTCTTCTGGTTTTGACCTGGTCCACTAGTTATTGTTCTGTCCGCCATTTCTTGTGTATTTTTCCTTGGGCATGTCTTTCACTACGTTTGGTATTTTTATCCATGGTGTGTTTCCTGCATAGACCCCAGCACTTAGTTAAGCAGGGACTGTCATCCAGTTGCGGGCCGTTGTTTAGAATGGATATTGCAAGTAGGGAAGGACACTGGGCCCGGGTGGAGTTCAGGGCTTCACTATTCCCTTCCATGACCTTTTCTTTGTTCCTGCTAAGAATGGAGAATTATGCTGCCCTTTGGTGGCAACAGCCTTCAAAGCTAGTTTAGACATGTAGGCTACTAGCATTTCTATTTTGAAAGGCTTTGAATCCCCCAAGCTTCTCTCAACTGTAAGGGCTATTGGGACTTAACAGGATGAGGAAACCCAGAATAACAATCAAAATCCATGACTTTTCTTCTAGATTTTGGGGCACTAGGGAGGCCTGCTTCATTTTGTGATGTTCAGTATATAGTGAGGATTAATAGACTAATGATATAAAATCTGATTACTCAGGTTCCCTTTGTCTAATATTACATTTTGTTTGAAGCTTACCATTCCGTTTAGTGTAATCTCTTGAGAACGATTCCACTGAGGGATTGAAACGTTACTGTTCATTGGGGGAAATGACACAGTCCAAATCAACTATAGCCATACACAGGACAATCTTCAGCTGTTTGTTTCAGCGCGGATGGAGCAGGAAAGTCAACATTCTCTAAATGCTAAGTGAATTGAAGTCAGAGGACTGAATAAAGAAATGACGTCACTTTACAAGCACCTCATGCTCGTGAGTAGTACATTGATGCTCACTTTGATATATTAAATTAACTTTTTGATTGCTGATCTGCTTTTATTATACAGTACATTGTGTTCACTGGATGAATTTTTGAGAAGATTTTTAGAGTGTTGCTTCTTCATTTGGATAGAGTGTAAAAGTTCTGGATCAAAACACCAGACTACCCCCAAGTTGTAAGGCCTTTTTACACAGCCAGATTATCAGGAACAAACATTTTTAGGAATGCTCCTTCTTGATAATTGGCTTGTGTAAGTCTCGTCCACACTTTCTGCGGACAGCACACGTACCCATTGAGTTTAATATGTTTGTTCACACATAAGCTTACTGTGGGTCAGTAAAAAAAAAATCATGCACTACTTTGGTCCATGATGTGGACCAAACACGCCTATTAAAGTCTATGGGTCCATGAAAATCACAATAGAACATGTCCGTGGCTCCATTCAAGTCAATGGGTCCGCCAAAAAAACGGAACACATACGGAAATGCATCCGTATGTCTTCCGTATCCGTTGCGTTTTTGCGGAACCATCTATTGAAAATGTTATGCCCAGCCCAGTTTTTTCTATGTAATTACTGTATACTGTATATGCCATACGGAAGAACGGAAACGGAAACACAACGGAAACAAAAAACGGAACAACGGATCCGTGAAAATCGGACCGCAAAACACTGAAATAGCAATACGGTTGTGTGAAAGAGGCCTAAAGGGGAAACATTGTAAGTTGGCAAACAATGAATCTGTATGGCGATCAGTGATCGCAGTAGCGATCAAACATCTCTAAACAGAGGAGATGATTGCTACAAGTAAACACAGCTAGCACCTCCACTCACAATCAGGCAATTATTTGTTTGTTCCCAATAATTGCCTGGATTTTGGCCATGTAAATGCAGCTTTAGAAAAAGCCAAATAAATAGATTTTTTTTTCTTGTTTAAAGCAGGCTTAGAATTGGAGACTAGTAGAACATCTATAGAGGCCGTGTCGTTACAGCTTTTTTTTTAGATAAAAATTAGATCAAAATGCGTCTGCAGTCATAGAGAAAGGATCAGCAGCGAGACTTCACCTTCTTCATGATACTCCTTTGAAGCTGAGGCCGTGACCTCTCTCCCTCACATCCTCTGCAAGTTCTCATAAAATGTTCTTCATCTGTGTGGTAGTTATGAATTGTGCATCTGCTGTTTTCTCCTTTACTAAAAAGCAGCAACAAGGCAATGTGACAGAAAGCAGCGGACAGCGATACAGATGACTATGGAGATGAGCGCTTCAACAATGGAAGCGCTCATCTCCCTGTGCCCCGCTGCCGCCAGCTCGGGGGGGCAATTGCCCCGTTGCCCCCCCACTGAATCCGCCACTGGGGGGGGGGAGTTACATGAATCGTGTGAGAGATCTTTACTCAATGTAATGGATAAGTCCATAGTCCGACTCCTTCAAATATATAATACGCAAGATAAAGTTTTATTAAAGGGCCTCTGTCAGCAGATTTGCACTTATGAAACTGGCTGATCTGTGACATGTGCACGTGGCAGCTGAAGGCATTTGTGTTGGTCCCATGTTCACATGTGCCTGCATTGCTGAGAAAAATGATGTTTTAATACACTGCTCAAAAAAATAAAGGGAACACAAAAATAACACATCCTAGATCTGAATTAATTCAATATTCTTCTGAAATACTTTGTTCTTTACATAGTTGAATGTGCTGACAACAAAATCACACAAAAATAAAAAAATGGAAATCAAATTTTTTAACCCATGGAGGTCTGGATTTGGAGTCACACTCAAAATTAAAGTGGAAAAACACACTACAGGCTGATCCAACTTTGATGTAATGTCCTTAAAACAAGTCAAAATGAGGCTCAGTAGTGTGTGTGGCCTCCATGTGCCTGTATGACCTCCCTACAACGCCTGTGCATGCTCCTGATGAGGTGGTGGACGGTCTCCTGAGGGATCTCCTCCCAGACCTGGACTTAAGCATCTGCCAACTCCTGGACAGTCTGTGGTGCAACGTGATGTTGGTGGATAAAGCGAGACATGTCCCAGATGTGCTCAATTGGATTTAGGTCTGGGGAACGGGCGGGCCAGTCCATAGCATCAATGCCTTCATCTTGCAGGAACTGCTGACACACTCCAGCCACATAAGGTCTAGCATTGTCTTGCATTAGGAAGAACCCAGGCCAACCGCACCAGCATATGGTCTCACAAGGGGTCTGAGGATCTCATCTCGGTACCTAATTTGCATATATCAAAACTTTATTTTTCTCAGCGATGCGGATACCTATGCATAGGCTAGGTGAGCAGAGATTGAGTATAGTTCCTGAATACACTTGACTCATGAGCTCTCTCAGTCTCTAGCAGGGCTCATAAAATGCTCATTTCTATATCCGGCAAAGAAAAAGGGCTATATATCCATTGTGACATGGATTTTTTAAGTAATATGGGCCTCATTAGGTCTAGCAATATTTATTTAATAACTGCCACAGTTTGCATTGTGATTTTTGGTGGCACATCTTCTTAAAGTCAGAAGTTCCTTCCTATTAGGCCTCATGCACATGACCGTTGTGTGTTTAGCGGTCTGAAAATTGCGGATCCGCAAAACAGAGATGGCGTCTCGGTGCAGACAGCCATTAATATAACTGCCTATTCTTGTCCACAAAACGGACAAGAATAGGACAGGGTATATTTTTTTTGCAGACCACGGAACGGAGCAACGGATGCGGACAGCACACGGAGTGCTGTCCACATCTTTTGCGGCCCCATTGAAGTGAATGGGTCCGCATCCAGGCCGCCAATGCTGCGGCTCGGATGCAGACCAAAACAACGGCCGTGTGTGTGAGGCCTAAGAGTGTAGCTTGAAGTTTTTGAGTCCAGGTTTCACACTTGCGTTGTCCGGATCCGGCGTGTACTCCATTTGCCGGAATTACACGCCGGATCCGGAAAAACACAAGTGAACTGAAAGCATTTTAAGACGGATCCGTCTTCAAAATGCGTTCAGTGTTACTATGGCAGCCAGGACGCTATTAAAGTCCTGGCTGCCATAGTAGTAGTGGGGAGCGGGGGAGCAGTATACTTACAGTCCGTGCGGCTCCCGGGGCGCTCCAGAATGACGTCAGAGCGCCCCATGCACATGGATGACGTGTCCATGTGATCACGTCATCCATGCGCGTGGGGCGCCCTGACATCACTCTGGAGCGCCCGGGGAGCCGCACGGACGGTAAGTATACTGCTCCCCCGCTCCCCACTACACTTTACCATGGCTGCCAGGACTTTAGCGTCCCGGCAGCCATGGTAACCACTCTGAAAAAGCTAAACGTCGGATCCGGCGATGCGCCGAAACGACGTTTAGCTTAAGGCCGGATCCGGATTAATGCCTTTCAATGGGCATTAATTCCGGATCCGGCCTTGCGGCAAGTGTTCAGGATTTTTGGCCGGAGCAAAAAGCGCAGCATGCTGCGGTATTTTCTCCGGCCAAAAAACGTTCCGGTCCGGAACTGAAGACATCCTGATGCATCCTGAACGGATTTCTCTCCATTCAGAATGCATGGGGATAAAACTGATCAGGATTCTTCCGGCATAGAGCCCTGACGACGGAACTCTGTGCCGGAAAAAAAGAACGCAAGTGTGAAAGGGCCCTTAAAGAAACTATAGCTGAGCTCCAACCAGAGAACCCTAAAGCTGTGATGCCTTTCAAGTACTTCTGACTTTATCATAATATACAGTACAGACCAAAAGTTTGGACACACCTTCTCATTCAAAGAGTTTTCTTTATTTTCATGACTATGAAGGCATCAAAACTATGAATTAACACATGTGGAATTATATACATAAAAAACAAGTGTGAAACAACTGAAAATATGTTATATTCTAGGTTCTTCAAAGTAGACACCTTTTGCTTTGATTACTGCTTTGCACACTCTTGGCATTCTCTTGATGAGCTTCAAGAGGTAGTCCCCTGAAATGGTCTTCCAACAGTCTTGAAGGAGTTCCCAGAGATGCTTAGCACTTGTTGGCCCTTTTGCCTTCACTCTGCGGTCCAGCTCACCCCAAACCATCTCGATTGGGTTCAGGTACGGTGACTGTGGAGGCCAGGTCATCTGGCGCAGCACCCCATCACTCTCCTTCATGGTCAAATAGCCCTTACTTTCAAAGTTTTCCCAATTTTTCGGCTGACTGACTGACCTTCATTTCTTAAAGTAATAATAGCCACTCGTTTTTCTTTACTTAGCTGCTTTTTTCTTGCCATAATACAAATTCTAACAGTCTATTCAGTAGGACTATCAGCTGTGTATCCACCTGACTTCTCCTCAAATCAACTGATGGTCCCAACCCCATTTATAAGGCAAGAAATCCCACTTATTAAACCTGACAGGGCACACCTGTGAAGTGAAAACCATTTCAGGGGACTACCTCTTGAAGCTCATCAAGAGAATGCCAAGAGTGTGCAAAGCAGTAATCAAAGCAAAAGGTGGCTACTTTGAAGAACCTAGAATATGACATATTTTCAGTTGTTTCACACTTGTTTGTTATGTATATAATTCCACATGTGTTAATTCATAGTTTTGATGCCTTCAGTGTGAATCTACAATTTTCATAGTCATGAAAATAAAGAAAACTCTTTGAATGAGAAGGTATGTCCAAACTTTTGGTCTGTACTGTACATATTAAGCAATCATATCAGTAGGCAGCTCTGCCAGAGTGAGAACATCATCAGTAGTGTAATTGATCCAACAAAAACTCATGCCCTTAGGCAGTGGTGTTAATCTGAAATATTCACAATGTGGTCCCCTGTAATCAGCATCATAGACTAAAGTGACCTTCTGTATCTTGGTGGTCAGTACTACAGTCAGGTCCATAAATATTGGGACATCAACACAATTCTAACATTTTTGGCTCTATACACCACCACAATGGATTTGAAATAAAATGAACAAGTGGGAGGCACATATGCAAACTGTTGTAATTCCTACACCGTTCACCTGATTTGGATGTAAATACCCTCAAATAAAGCTGACCGTCTGCAGTTAAAGCACATCTTGTTCGTTTCATTTTAAATCCATTGTGGTGGTGTATAGAGGCAAAAATTTTAGAATTGTGTCGATGTCCCAATATTTATGGACCTGACTGTATTTCAGCAGTTTTTAAAACTGTATTGTGTGGAGCCTTGTAATACCTACTGGTTGACTACTAGGGATTGAGGGATATATTGTAAATAGTGGTGGGTGGATAAGTGGAAACTCCATAAAAGTGAAGAAAGCCCAGCAGAAATTCTCATACAGGTTACATATAAATACCATAAATTCCACTCAACCTAAAGGAACAGAATGTTCTGACCACTCAAATCTCCCACACATCTAGTTTTTACGGACTAGATTAAATAAATAAAAAAAACATTGAATGATAAAATAGTAAGAATGTAGTGATAATTAGAAGTGCCGATGAGTAGTAGAGTAGTTTAGTTAGGGTACAGCCCTAATCTGTGGCTAATGTATGTGTGTGTCTCATAATGACATCATGGTTATATCATGGTTGGTATGGATTGGTCATCTTATATCACCTTTGTTTAAAAAGATAAACCAGGGAAGGTTTTTGTACTGGCTGTTGTGCCTGTTGTGCATTCTAGTCTGTTACTACTAGAGCTAATGGAATAGTACTAGTATAGAAAGCTGGGTGTACACTCAGATGCGTGTCCACAACTTTATGGAAAAAGTCAGTGTGTAGTATGTTTACTTAAAGGGTTCAGTCAATCATAATTCAGTGGCCATTCAAGATGTGACAGTCACAGCCTGGAAGGAATGTGTATGGGTGTGTACCCAGAGCCTGTGGATACCTCCACTTACACTACAAAGTCAGAGAAACAAGTTAACAAATATAATTACAATATGTTAGTGTGAGCATGGCATATGGATTCAGGGGTGGGGGTTGTACTACTGCTTAGCGTGAATGAGGAGTCTTACAGTCCAGGCAATTCTTCTCTGGGAAAAATGATATGCAAATTAGCTCTCTTTCAAAAAAGAAAAGTAAGATGAGCCTCTAATTCCAGCAGATGCAAGGTAGCTATCTTATGAGTCAATGTTTGACCTTTTAAATGGGCCTTTAGATAAAATTTAGGATTATAGCTAAGCCAGTACCTCATCTGAAGGCAGCTGTTTCAGGATCATTGCCTATAACCAGCGCACAGTGGAGAGAACTGGCTTAACTGGGTGAGAGGCCTGTGTCGGGATTCAGGGGTACTACTTATAGAGAGCACCTAGTTGGCGTGGAGAATGGCATATGGAGAATGCTAAAAAAAAAAGAGCTCTGTAGGCAAAAAAGTGGGATTTTCTGATTTCTTTATTATTATTTTTTTTTCTGATTTCCAGTCATGGGCTGCAGCCAGAGTTGGATTGTCCCACCAGAGTACCAGAGGATCTCTGGTGGACCCAAGCTTGGAGCTGACTTTGAGGCCAGTCACTTGTCACTAAGGTATATTTCATATTGATTGATTGACAAATATTCTCTTATTGACGGAGGGTGGCCTATCAGAATCATTTACTCAGGATTACTTATCAGGTCTGTCTCCAAGGTACCTGTAGCACGTGAGAAGCCTCTCCTGATCTTGATCAGGGTATCCTCTTATTACCAGGGTTGGCCCATGGACCGCATTTATCACCTATCCACAGAATAGCTGCTAAATGTATCAGCATGGGGAATCTGCTAGGGCCCCTACCGATCACAAAAATGAGGGTTAGGTATGTTGTTTGTGAACCAACCCCTCAGCATACCCACTTTGGGAAAGCAATAGAAACCAATCTAAAAAATATATATTTATTGCCTTGCTTGGAATGAATTTACTCATCAGCCAGCTCAGCACTGACGATCACCGATGTACATTGCAGCTGAAATTTCAGGTTGGCAACGCATAGTGATTAGCTCTCATGATTAGACACATCTTGCTAGGCAAGTTCAGGCTGCTCAGAGAGGTGTTGATGTGACGTAAGGAACATTCTTTGCAATCATTTCTCAGAATAACATAGAAGCAAGACCAGAGCACAGGAAGCAGATAGTGAAATCCTCTTTACTGTGTCTATTGCAATGCAGAATTCTCTGCTTTCTCACCCTATGGTTGCCTCCCGACATTTATTACAAAGGAAGAGTCATTGAAATTCCGAGTTTATTTTCTAGTGATGTTATAATCAAATTCATTTGTCATTACACAGAAATCATAAATTAGGCTACATGCACACGAACGTTGTTTGTTTCCGTGTCCGTTCCGTTTTTTTTGCAGATAGGATGCGGACCCATTCATTTCAATGGGTCTGTAAAAAATGCGGACAGCACACAGTGTGCTATCCGCATCAGTATGTCCGTTCCGTAGCCCCACAAAAAAAAAATAATAGAACATGTCCTATTCTTGTCCGTTTTAGGCATTGTTACAATGGATCCGATGTTTTTTTTTTGCGGATACGAAATTTGCGGCCCGCAAAACACATACGGTTGTGTGCATTTAGCCTTACAAAGAGATTCAATCCCATTCTAGCTGCACTAAATGGCTTTGTACCTGTTGCTGTATTCATTATTCATGGCACATTCTATATGTCATCTACTTTGTGGCTGTGAGGCTCTGTAATATAGTGCTGGAAAACATGCACGCCAAGGGTATATTCCTGTTGCTCGAATTGCTTGAGTTCTCTGCAAACACTTTTATAAATGTAGACAGGCGGTCTAGACCTACACTGGATTTACCACGGGGGCTCAGGCTGGATCTGGTGCAGGGATAAACACTTTTGTCTAGCTCTATACCAACCATTGGTTGGCTTACTTTCAACTTTTTACTTTTCCGTTTTTCCCTTCGTTTGAAGTATTTGTTTATTTTTTTTATTGATCTTGCCGGGAGGATACCTGTACATACCGTGAGATATTATAGGACAAAGTAGGACTCACCTTTGGTGGCATTTAGCACGGTATCAGGTTTACCCATAGTGTGCACATGCACTTTCATATGAATTATGGGGGTGATTTATTGAGACTGGCTTTTTAGACGCCTGTCTTAATAAAGACCTGAGCTGGCAGTGGATCATCGAAGTTATGAAGAGGTGCCGACCTCTAATAACTTGGCTCATCCAGCGCCAGTTCTAAATGTAAGCCAGCGTCCTAGCTGTCTTACATTTAGACCATTTTCTACGCCTAAACCAGGCAACGAAGATGATGAATGAGACCGTCCCCTTCCCCGTCCACACCATGTCCAGTTTTGTGGACCTGGAATAAGTGGGGAGAAGTTGCAGATTACTCCGCCATCTGAGCCTGAAACACGCCTAATATAGGCGTATTTTATTGTAGTAAATGATCCCCTATGTGTTTCTTTAATTTATTTTAAAGGATTATAGGGTCTTATATTGGTTTTCTTATACATACCTGCACAGGCATATATTCACGCATTGTGGTCTGTAATATTTTGTAACGATACTATTATTTTCCATATTAAAGCATATACACTTTCACATGAACTATGGGGGTCATTTATTAAGACCGGCGTTTTAGACACTGGTCTTAATAAAGCCCCTGTGTCACGATAGGTAAGATAAGGGAAGGAAACAGAACATGACAAGGCAAACAAAACAACTGACTAGGCCCCAAATGCTAGGGAACAAAGGGGTCACCTCCTAGGAATCCCTAAAACACTTTACCTAAGCTGCTATGCCCATGTGCATATCTCAATGGTAGATATGCACATGCCCACCTACCTAAGACTATAACACACTGAACCAAACCCTCAGCTGTAGGGAAGAGGGAAAGAGACACCCAGCTCCTTCAACAACCGAAGGAGCTAGCGTCACCCTAGAGGCCTAGTAAAACAGACATAGAAGGAAAAAGGGAAAAGGACTTATCTAAAGATGTGTTGGAGCAGACGATCCACCAAACTTCCAGAGCTCACACAAGGCAGAACTATAACCCGCAAAGGCTATAGGGAGGAATAAATAGCCTCACCAATTACCTAAAGAAAAACGCCTGGGAGGAGGTGGGATTCAGTTCTAACCCACAACAAAACAAACTGACAGATCGAGTCACGTGCAGCAACTTTGACAGATCTCCTCAGAACACCCACAGAGCAGGGCGTGACACCCTGCTCTGGCGGTGGATCTCCAAAGTTATGTAGAGGAGCCGGCCTCTTCATAACTTCGGCGCATCCAGTGCACCTCTAAATTTAAGACAGCTTCCTTGCTGGCTTACATTTAGACCATTTTCTACGCCTAAACTAGGCCTAGAAAATGATGAATGAGACAGGCCTGCCGGACTGTCCCCTTCCCTGCCCACTTTTTTAGACCTGGCGTCTGCGGGGAATAGTTGCAGATTGCGGCTGAAATATGTGTAATATAGGTGTATTTCAGGTTAATAAATGACCCCCTATGTTTTTACTTATTTAATTTTAGGGATTATCGGATTATACACAGGTTTTCCTTTGTATTTTCACATTTATGTATGTATTAATTATGAATATCAAAAATGTATGTGAAAGTTACAATCATGGCAATTTTGATTGGCACTTATTTTCACTTTGCAGTGAGCACTTTTTTGCACAGCACTTGCTCTGTTCACTTTGCTTTTGCATGTTTTGTTTTGCACTTTTTTCACTAGAATAATTTGGTTTTTAAAGTGGATTTCATATCACCAGTGATATATCTAATAATCAAAAAGACTGAACTGAAGACATCCTGATGCATCCTGAACGGATTGCTCTCCATTCAGAATGCATTAGGATAAAACTGATCAGTTATTTTCCGGTATTGAGCCCCAGGACGGAACTCTATGCCGGAAAAGAATAAAGCTAGTGTGAAAGTACCCTTAGAGCTACACTGGCCTGTATACATTGGTTATAATTCCCCCCTTCCCCCCTGATATTGCTGGTTATTTGTTGCACTATGTCCATATGGACAGTATAGACTCTTGGTAGATATAGCTGGGCCTTTATAGATTGTATACCATTTGCTGGGGTTACATTGATTATGATTGAATCATCAATGTAGATCTTCATTCTTTTGCATGACTGCTGCTGCCTTTGTGATTTCAATATGTTATGTCTGATATTAATAAAGGATTTATTGTTTAATACCTATAGTGCTGTGTATATGTTTTCTAGGTGTGGTAGATTCATTGTGATATACACAGCATTGACTCATCTTGGAGCCATTATTGGATATTAGTGTGCTTACTTTGAGATACATTTTTTACACCAGAATTGTGGCGCAGTTTTGGCGCAAAATCACATGTTAGGCCACGTCTCTTTCCCGCTATGCCCCCCTTTTCCCATTAAGTCCCACCCCACTGTCAAGTAAGTCAGGGAAAAAAGGCAGAAGCCCCAGTTGCACCATATTGAGCCAGTTTGTGACACTTTTTAGACAGATTCTAGGTGAAGACACATTAGTAAATCTGTGCCACTATCTTACTTACTTAGAACCCACTATCCCCAATCAAGTAAAAAAAAAAAAAAAAGGGGGTGTCACTTGTACCATTGTACTGTCTGCGCCAGCGTTAGTTGCTTGTGGGTTTGAATTTGTGCCGTTGTGTTTAATAGTTCTGCACTGTAAGGATTAATCATTCCCTTACTGTGTGTGTATTTGCATTGGTGGATGTCTCTTCACTGCTGTGAACTGCCCTGGTTGTGAATTTATGTCATGTCTTTCTTTCATGTCTTACTGGGGTCCGTTTGGTACGTATCTGTTTTTACCCTTTGTCTGTTCTATGCATTCTATGTATTCTGTTTGCTTGGCCTTGTCATGGCTTGTATGTGCACTGCTTGAGCCTATTGGAGCTTATCTGTCTGGTCGTGTGTACCAGCTTCTGTCCGTATTCCAGTACAGCTGTGCCTGCACTGTGTTCTGTAGTGACAGTGTAAGTGTCTTCTGCTTCCTTCCGCCGAGATCTCTTGACCACTGCCGTCCAGTATCTGCTATGTATGTCTGGGTTCCAGAAGTCTATTTCTGAAGTCTGTGTGTCCCTACTCCCGAAGACTGTATGTCTGTACAGTCTGTGTCTGCTCACCACTATGCCTTTCTCTTTCCAAGTGTGATTGTGTTTCTGCAGCACCTGCCAAGTGTGAATAGGTTTCTGTGTCCATCTGCATGGGTTCCTGATCTGTTTGTCTGCCAATGCGCCATGTTTTGTGCCATGCCTGTGTGTCTGGTGTTTTCACCAGTGTCTCTGACCTCTGGAGTTCAGCTGCCAAGTACACCAGGACTATCCCAGGGGAGTTGCCAGAATAACGCAGTTAGGATTTGGCCCATAGTCAAACCGGTTACTTAGCACAGTGGTTCCACAACCATTGTCCAAATGCATTTCTACAACAAGGGGCAGGGACAGCTTATTTAGTGAAGATAGCAGGTTCAAATCTTGTTCTATGAGACCAGGAAAGCCTGGTCTCACACAGTCACTGATTAACGCTCACTCAATGGTACCTGTTTCCTTACAAGATCTTTGGTACACCACAGCTCACTGCTGTGAACAAGGTCTAGGAAGACAAACATTGGCAGAATATCTCATGTGTGTTAAAATTGTACACACTGAATTTTCCTGATGGATACAAAATTATTTGACTCCAGTAAAAATTACCTCTTGAATTGAAGTGCTGTAGTCTACTTTCCGTATTTTTTGGACTATAAGATGCACCACAACATAAGATGCACCAGACCATAAGACGCACCTAGGATATATAGGAGGAAAATAAGAAAAAAATATGTATTTCGTCAGACCTCAGATAAGACCCCCAAGCTTTAACAGACCTCAGATCAGACCCCCATTCCTTCTTAGACCTCAGATCCGACCCCTATCAGACCCCCAAGCTCAATTGGACCACAGATCAGACCCCATCAGACCTCTGTATCAGACCCACATTCCTCCTCAGACCTCAGATCAGACCCCCAAGCTCCAAAAAATTAATTTACCTCTCCTGCTCCAGGCCACGCGCTGTTTCTGCACTCTTCCAGGCCCCATGCTGCACTGTGGCGTGACGTCGCACAGCAGCAGGTTGTAGTGTGCACCTATGTGAACTACATCCTGACAATATATGAACTCACCGCTCCCCGTGCCTCCTGCATACTGATTAGTATTCGCACTCTAAGACGCACTGCCATTTAACCTCTGCTTTTGGGGCAAAAGTGCGTCTTATAGTCTGAAAAATACAGTATATTAATAATGATCAGATCCCATAATTGACACTAAATATACAGCTCCTGTATATAACTGCAATGTGGTTGTGTTGGATATGTTGGTATTTAGGGTTTTCAATTACCTTTTTTTTTTTTTTTTAAACTCACTTTGTTCCTAGTTCATTCGCGGAACTATATGTAACTATATGTAAACATGGCAACAGCAGTCAGGTCCATAAATGTGTACTATCCCACACGTACACCCTTCCCAATTTGTGCACAGAGAGTATGTCCCTGCTGTGGCCTTGTCACATACAAACAGCTTGTGACACAGCTGGAGCGGGAACACCCTTTCTCTGCAAGGTACAGATGACCTATAAATTACACAAAAAGTAAGGCTGGTTTCACACGGGCGTTGCGGATTGGGGCCGGATGCGTTCAGAGTGCGTTCAGTGAAACTCGCACTATTTTGCAAGCAAGTTCAGTCAGTTTTGTCTGCGATTGCGTTTAGTTGTTCAGTTTTTTCCGCGCGGGTGCAATGCGTTTTGATGCGTTTTTCACGTGCATGATAAAAAACTAAATGTTTACAAACAACATCTCTTAGCAACCATCAGTGAAAAACGCATCGCACCCGCACTTGCTTGCGGATGTAATGCGTTTTTCACGCAGCCCCATTCACTTCTATGGGGCCAGGGCTGCGTGAAAAACGCAGAATATAGAACATGCTGCGATTATCACGCAACGCAGAACTGATGCGTGAAAAACAACACTCATGTACACAGACCCATTGAAATGAATGGGTCAGGATTGAGTGCGGGTGCTATGCGTTCACGTCACGCATTGCACCCGCGCGGAAAACTCGCTCGTGTGAAAGGGACCTAAGAGGGGGCATGACTACATGCGGTAGAACTGCAGGGAGTTTTACTTTAAAGAAACTCAGAAGGAGTCTTATTCATCATTAAAAAAGAGGACTAAAGTGCAAAAGTTTTAGGCATGTGTAAAAAAAAAAAAAAAGCTTGCATAAATAGATGTTTTTTAATTTATTTTTAGCACTTAACAAAATGCAAATTGAACGAGCAAAAGAGAAATCTAAATCGAATCAATGTTTGGTGTGACCACCTGTCCTTTGGCTTTCAAACAGCATCAAGTCTTCTAGGTACACTTGCACACAATTTTTTAAGAAATTCTGCAGGGAGTTTGTTCCAGACATCTCGGAGAAATAACCAGAGATCTTCTGTGGAAGCAGGAAACAGTAAAGCATGGTGGAGGTTACTTGCAAGTTTGGGTCTGCATTTCAGCAAATGGGGTTGGGGATTGGGTCAGAATTAATGTTGTCCTCAATGCTGAGAAATGCAGACAGATGTTTATCCGTCATGCAATACCATCAGGGAGGTGCCTTATTGTCGCCAAATGTATGCTGTAGAAAGACAACGACCCCAAAAATACAGCCAATGTCACTGAGAACTATATTCAGCGCAAAGAAGTACAGAGAGTCCCGGAAGAGTTCCTTCAAAAGCAGTGTGCATGTGTACCTAGAAGAACTGAGGCTGTTTTGAAGGCAAAGAGTGGTCACACCAAATATTAATTGGATTTACTTTTCTCTTTTTCCATTCACTTAGAATTTTGTTAATTGATACAAAATAAACTATTAACACTTCTATTTTTGACTCTGCACCATCTTTTCCACACCTACCTAAGACTTTTGCACAATACTGTATGAAAAGGCAATCTGCTTTCAGGTAGATCATTCATTATAATGCTCCAAATAGTGTCATATTTGATCTTGTCACTTGATAAGGCATTGACTATGATGAAATGCTATGCGCCATCTGATTTTTTGACACTGCATATTTTTTAAACACATCGATGGTTTAAAAAAGATATTTTCTTGCTGCTCCCCATTTCGTTGCTGTCAGGTCTCAAAGCTGTGCTGAAATACATTGTCAGGCCTGCTGTGCCGTGGAGATGGAGAGGACTCATGGGCGCGTGCTTGGCAGTCCTGCCAATGTATTTCAGTGCAGCTTTGAGTGCTGATGGCAAGGGGAGCAGAAGGAAAAAAAATAAATAAATAGTGCTCTGGGACTCTTATATGTAGTACAACTCATGTATTACTGCAGATAATAGTCCAAGATCATGATGATAGATTCCCTTTAAGGTTACATTGACATACATATTCATGTTTGATAAGGATTTAGGTGAGTATTCCATGCCATCTAATCCAATGACATTCAGCATCCATTGCAAGTGTATAGCATATTTCATACCCTCATAAAGGCTAGTTTCACACTAGTGCTATACATCTCTTTGAATTCTGGGATTTTCCGCATATTTGCCTTGTTGTAGCCGGATCTCTGCCAGTCCCCATTATGGTTAATGGGGCTGGACAGAGATTTACAAACCTCTGGCAATGCCGGAATGCAAAGAGATCCATCAGACTGTTCTCTGCCGGAACAGCTTGCAGGTGTATAGCTCTAGTATGAAACTAGCTGAACATGCAGTAGAAAAAAATCCATGCAGAATATGCAGCATGTTCTATATTCTACACAGAAAAGCAGTGGATGATTCCCATTGAATGACAGTGAGGTTACTCCTTGTGCAGATCTACAACATCATTCCAAGGCTGACACTCAGGTTTCTGCTGTAGACCTTCTTGTAAAATGCATGGCAGATTTAAAGCAAACCTCCGGTTCAAAAAAACAAAAAATCACATTAACTGGGGAATGAACAGAAGATTTACCTGATGCCCTCCTTTTCATCTTTTCAGCTGCAGATCCGCCAATTCCTGGACTTCTCTTATGCGATTCAAGATGGCCACACTGCTTCTCATACTACCTGATGCATCAAGACACTTCATGCTTGTCCATCCCTTATATTGGATAGGTCAGCAATGTTTGACATGCCCATATACCCACATGACTGTTGATCTCAGTGCTATGTGGCATGAGACCACTGAGGCCAGTGTTTGGCTGCAGCAGTCATGTGGATATATGGACACATCACCAGGGTAGAGCAGTAGAGTAGTGGTGCTGTGAGGGATAGATGAGCAATAGGTCTTTTGTCATTGTATGAAATTTCCCCCTTCTTTAGTCCAATTTATTTATTTTTTTCACATTTCAGGAATTGACTTCAAGGCCCCCATACACACTCAGTGGCGGATCCAGGGGGGGGGGGGGGGAAAGCAATGGGGCAATTGCCCCCCCCCAAGCTGCTCAGATGTAGGGGTGGCGGCGGCGGGGCACAGGGAGATGAGCGCTTCCATTGTAGAAGAGCTCTTCTCCATAGTCATCTGTATCGCCATCCTCAGGGCAGCGATACAGAAGGCTGTGCGGAGGAGCAGGGGAGAGGTGTGCCAGCAGCCTATCAGAGGCCGGCGCAGGCGGCGCAATGACGTCATCGCACCGCCTGAGCCATACAGCGCAGGACACAGGCCGGAAGAGGCCTGCATCGCATCGCTGCCAAGGAGGTAAGTATAAGTGTTTATTTTTTATATATATATACAATACTTTTACTGGCACATTGGGGGGGGGGGGTGTTATTACTGGTACATAATGGGGGGCTGTTATTACTGGCACATAATGGGGGGGCTGTTATTTTCTGGCATATAATGGGGGGGCTGTTATTACTGGCACATAATGGGGGGCTATTATTACTGGCACATAATTTTTTGCACTGTCACAATATAAGGAGAATTATTTCTACTGGGGGGCATTATGGTGGGCTTTATTACTCCCCCATGGTATGACCCCCTAGTAGCAGCACCAGCCTCTCGCTGCTCTGATATCCCTCTGCCCCTTCTCCAAATCCTTATTATGAAATCTTTTTCATTAGGATAAAACACAACATCAGCTCCGCCGAGCCCCCGGCCAAAGTGTTGAAGTGGTGTCCGAGATCCCCAAGGGCCAAGCCAAGTAATTGTAAGTTTTCATGTGAAATATGTTTATGTTATACACATATTGCATACACTGTGCCACACAATGTACAGTATACCGCTACACTGTGTAGTCTGTTCTATAAGCACCATTGTTTTGTGGCGGCGGACAGAAAATAATCTGGAAGTGCCCCTCCCGAGACCAGGCTCTGGATCCGCCACTGTACACACTAAACTACTGTCGACTGTACCGGCCATTGTCAGAAGTGCCCATCAATAGTCTGCATGGGAAGCTCCCTACAGAAGATATTGGGAGAGAGAAGGATTTGGTGTGATGAATTTACATTTCTAACCCTTAGCTTAGCTGAGCAGAGCATGTATTTGGGGAAGGTGAGATAGCTGTTAAAAGTGTATGTGCACCATAAGGAAAAATATATTTTCTCAGGGTCAGAACAAATAGATAAGTAATACAATGGGTATAAGAAGTTACGCAAATTTGAAACTCAAAATTTGCATGTACAGGAAACTGTGGGTGTCACAGTTATGGCACTTTAAACCATAGCAAATTGTAGCATAGGTTGTGGAACCCCAAATTAGAGAATAAAACATTTAAATATATTATATCTGCTACAGTGGATAAATAAAATAACCATCTGCTTAATATAAGTACTGCAATTTTTTTTTTTTTAAGTGACCTTTTTGGTATGAATTTCCACATATTGTCCCTGCAGTAAAGCCTTCAGTTCCTTTAACCACTGTGTCACTGGGATAAAAGGATAGATAATGTGGCAGTTACTTGCAGATCTGATTGTACAGTTAAAATCATATCATGCCAGTTGTTTCTTTTTCCTTATATACTGTATATGTTGTTTTGTTAAAGATGCTTTCTCATCAAGACAACGGCTTCTTAACAGCTATATTACCACCAGGGCAGTTTCTAGGGAATTTTGCCAACAGGGCGAACAATACAAAAGCGCCCCCCCCCCCCCATTCACGTTTAAAGAGGACCTTTAATGGGTCCCAACATTGCAAGATAACCATCAGGCTGTGTAGAGCGGCGCCCAGGGATCTCACTGCACTTACTATTATCCCTGGGCGCCGTTCCGTTCGCCATCTCTGGCCCCGGTATATTCCACGCGCTGTAAGGTAATTGCTGCTAACTTCGCAACAGGGAAGAGACATCAGCTTCTCTCCTGGGCGTTCCTTCTCCCAGGCTGTGACACTCTGCGCTGCGATTGGACAGCGCTACAGCCTGGGAGAAGGAACGCCCAGGGAGAAACAGGGCAGACTCCTCCCTGGTGAACTGATAGTAGTAATTACCATAGAGCGCGGGAGAAGGTAACGGGGCCACAGCGAGCGAACGGAGCGGCGCCCAGGAATAATAGTAAGTGCAGTGAGATCCCTGGGCGCCCCTCTACATGGCCAGATAGTTATCTTGCAATGTTCGGACCCATGAAAGGTCCTCTTCAAAGTCTCCACAGATCTCAGTTTGGTCACTTTCCTTTTCTTTTCAGTTTGTTTACACATACAGTACCTCTTATATCCAGTGATGTCTCCTTTGATGTAGATGTTCCTTCCCTCTTCCTCATCTTCTCCTTTTAGACCTTCAGACCAGACCATCATTTTTCAGCCATTTTTCGCAGTTTGACAAAAAAATATTAGTTTACTATTTTTCCATCATCCTCCCATCTTCTGGACAAATCATCCTACCACCTCCAATACTGTGCCGCTGTGCTCCCCAATACTATACTGCAGGAACAGATAAACCCCCTGATAATAGTAGTACCATGCAGAGCCCCCCATATAAAATACTCCTTCTTTGTGGCCTCAGTAGAAGCCCCCATAGTGCCCCCCAATAATGTACCAGTAAGAAGTGCCCCCATAGATGCCCCCAAATAATGTGCCAGTAAGTGCCCCCATAGATGCCCCCATTAATGTGCCAGTAAGTGCCCCCAGAGATGCCCCCCAATAATGTGTAAGTAAGTGTCCCATAGATGCCCCCCAATAATGTGCCAGTAGAAAGTGTCCCCATAGATGCCCCCCAATAATGAGCCAGTAGGAAGTGCCCCCATAGATTCCCCCAATAATGTGCCAGTAAGTGCCCCCATAGATGCCCCTCAATAATGTGCCAGTAAGTGCCGCCATAGATGCCCCCAATAATGTGCCAGTAAGTGCCCCCATAGATGCCCCCCAATAATGTGCCAGTAAGTGCCCCCATAGATGCCCCCATTAATGTGCCAGTAAGTGCCCCCATAGATGCCCCCCAATAATGTGCCAGTAAGTGCCCCCATAGATGCCCCCCAATAATGGGCCAGTAAGTTCCCCCCAAAGATGCCCCCAATAATGTGCCAGTAGAAAGTGCCGCCATAGATGCCCCCCCAATAATGAGCCAGTAGGAAGTGCCCCCATAGATGCCCCCCAATAATGAGCCAGTAGGAAGTGCCCCCATAGATACCCCCAATAATGTGCCAGTAAGTGCCCCCATAGATGCCCCTCAATAATGTGCCAGTAAGTGCTGCCATAGATGCCCCCAATAATGTGCCAGTAAGTGCCCCCATAGATGCCCCCCAATAATGTGCCAGTAAGTGCCCCCATAGATGCCCCCCAATAATGTGCCAGTAAGTGCCCCCATAGATACCCCCATTAATGTGCCAGTAAGTGCCCCCATAGATGCCCCCATTAATGTGCCAGTAAGTGCCCCCATAGATGCCCCCCAATAATGTGCCAGTAAGTGCCCCCATAGATGCCCCCCAATAATGGGCCAGTAAGTTCCCCCCAAAGATGCCCCCAATAATGTGCCAGTAGAAAGTGCCGCCATAGATGCCCCCCCAATAATGAGCCAGTAGAAAGTGCCCCTATAGATGCCCCCCAATAATGAGCCAGTAGGAAGTGCCCCCATAGATGCCCCCAATAATGTGCCAGTAAGTGTCCCCATAGATGCCCCCCAATATTGTGCCAGTAAGTGCCCCCATAGATGCCCCCCAATAATGTGCCAGTAAGTGCCCCCATAGATGCCCCCCAATAATGTGCCAGTAAGTGCCCCCATAGATGCCCCCCAATAATGTGCCAGTAAGTGCCCCCATAGATGCCCCCAATTAATGTGCCAGTAAGTGCCCCCATAGATGCCCCCCAATAATGTGCCAGTAAGTGCCCCCATAGATGCCCCCCAATAATGTGCCAGTAAGTGCCCCCATAGATGCCCCCCAATAATGTACCAGTAGAAAGTGCCCCCATAGATGCCCCCCAATAATGAGCAAGTAGGAAGTGCCCCCATAGATGCCCCCCAATAATGTGCCAGTAAGTGCCCCCATAGATGCCCCCCAATAATGTGCCAGTAAGTGCCCCCATAGATGCTCCTCAATAATGTGCCAGTAAGTGCCACCATAGATGCCCCCCAATCATGTGCCAGTTAGAAGTGCCTCTCCCTCCCCTGCCACAGCACAGCCATCTGTATCGCTGTCCTGAGGACGGCGATACAGATGATTATGGAGATGAGCGCATTCTTGATTCTTGGGGGGGGGGGGGGGGGCAGCAATTGAAACGGCCCTGATCACCACTACTATGACATTTAGGCCCTATTCACATGACCACGCACCTCAAAATACATACAGTCGTGTGAATGCACCCCTATAGTGTTTATTAAAGGGAACCTGTCACCGGAATTTTGTGTATAGAGCTGAGGACATGGGTTGCTAGATGGCCGCTAGCACATCCGCAATATCCAGTCCCCATAGCTCTATGTGCTTTTATTGTGTAAAAAAAAAGATTTGATACATATGCAAATTAACCTAAGATGAGTCCTGTCCCTGACTCATCTCAGGGACAGGACGCATCTCAGGTTAATTTGCATATGTATCAAATCGTTTTTTTTTTACACAATAAAAGCACACAGAGCTATGGGGACTGGATATTGCGGATGTGCTAGCGGCCATCTAGCAACCCATGTCCTCAGCTCTATACCCAAAATCCAGGTGACAGGTTCCCTTTAAGGGCCCTTTCCCACATTTCTATTTTTCTTGCCCCTCCACAGTTAAAGGGTAACTGTCATGTTTTCATAAAAAAATTTTTTTCGCATATGTTACTACTGCTGCAGCATTATGCATAAAGCAATCTTTAGTTTCTTCACATATAGCACTGTTTTCCTTGAGTTTTTCCCTTAGTTACGGCTGTTTAAACATTTACAATATGAGGACCTTCTCAAGATGGCTCCTCTGCCAGTTCTCTGAGGCCAAAACTGCTTTCCCTCACTTCCCATACACACTTGCTGTAGCCAGCTAGTGTTGAGAGCGAATATTCGTATTGCGAATTTTAATCACGAATATCGGCACTTGGAGAATTCACAAATATTTAGAATATAGCGCTATACAGTAGTAATTTCGAATATTCGTTGTTTTTTTTAAACAGTACACATGATCCCTCCCTGCTTCTAGCTTGTGGGCCAATGAGAAGGCTGCAATATCTTTGTCAGAGCTTAGCAACATCCCTAGCAACCAATAGGAAAGTTGCCACCCCTTACTATATAAGAACGTACCCAGCAGCCATTTTGTGCTGTTTCATGCAGTTGTGAGAGAGAGGGGAGTGTGATTTTTGTGCTTTGCTGAATTCCTGTGTGATATTACATCTGATACATCATAAATATAATCCAGACAGTTAGTGGTAGATTGTGTAGGTTAGTTAGTGAATAGTGTTGCTGAAAGTTTTTTGCTGTGTTTTAGGGTTTCATGTGCTAGGATTATTGTCAGCGTCTTTTGTCTGTGAAAAAAAAAAAAAAAGGATTTGGCTGTGTTTTAGTGTTACTGTTTGAGGGTTTCGTGTGCTGGGAGGGATTATTGTCAGCGTCTTTTGTCTGTAAAAAAAAAAAAAAAATTGTCTTTGGCTGCGTTTTAGTGTTACTGTTTAAGGGTTTCATGTTTCATTTTTGCCCCATTGTCCCCAACCCAATAAAGTTTGCCCAAACTCCCTCATTATTTTCCATCTATGTTTTTTTTCTGTTGTTTAAAAACATTGTGGTCATTTGGTCAAATCATGAGTGGACGTGGTCGTGCCGGCAGCCGTGGTTGTGGTAGGGGAGTTGGTTCCAGTGCTGGATCGCTCCCAGCCCCACGGAGGGGCGGGCGCAGGTGGCAGGGGAGTCCGCCTCATGAGTGATTTTTTTGGCCGTGGCAGCCGCCCCATTTTATCTCAGGACGCCGAGGCACTTGTGTCATTCTTGACACAAACCAGTGGCACAGAGTCCTCTGCCCCGGCTCTGAGCAGCAGCAGCTCTCCGCCTCCTGCAGGACCAGCCCCCAAGAATCAACCCTGATGCTGTTTGACAGCGACAGTGAGAGGGACATCTTGGGGGTGGTAATGCAGGAGAGTGAGCTAGAGCTTGGTCCGGATGCTCAGGAGGGGGTACCTCCCGTCAGTACCCCAGTGACATCCCTTCCAACTGGCGCGGGTGGTTTCAGCAACAGAACCCCCGCACCTAGTCAGACCCAGGCATCAGCGAGGGGACAACGGAGGGGACAACGGAGCCAGGTCAGGAGCTCCACGTCTGCTGTTTCCCTCAGTCACCCACTGGTCGACCTTGGGTCTGACATTACAGGGGATGAAGAGGAGGGTGACTTAGAATGGGTGCCATATCTCTTGTCAGGTGACAGCAGCACTGATGATGAAGGTAGGCACCCAAGGCAAATGGTGCGCCAGGTCACCAGGGAGCCCAGTGGCAGGGGCTCCACTGGTAATGGCAGCAGGAGGCGGCAGCAGGTGCCGACTCCACCTGTGCGCACAGAGCCCAAACAGGCGGAAGCCAGCACCACCCCATCTGACAGGAGGTCGGTGCGTAAGTCGCCTGTTTGGGCTTACTTCACCCTGGCAGCAGATGATCAGACAATTGCCATCTGTAAGCTGTGCCATGCCAGGGTGAGGAGAGGGAGGTCTGTTGCTTGGCTGGGTACCACTGCCCTTACCTAGCACCTGAGAGTCAACCACTGGCGGGAGTGGGACCAGATGCAGGGTGGTCGCAGCAGCGCCAGCAGCAGTGCGCAGGGGACAGCAGCTCCTGCCACTGTCCTGCAGCACCCCACCCCTTTCCAACAATGCATTCACACTCCCCCACTCCCTCTCCTAGAAGTACTGGTACTGGCAGCCAGACCTCTGCCTCCTCTGCACCCTCCTCTATCACCTCCCCTGCTGTCCGGCGCCAGTCGTCGGTTGCCGACACATTTGAACGCACTGCGGCACACGCCCCCGGGGACCGACAGGTGCGTTCACTCATTGGGCTCCTGGCAAGGGTTATCGCCCAACATCTGCTGCCCTTCAATATTGTGGACTACAATCCATTCCGGCAGATGTTGGAGCAGGCCCAACCCAGATGGCATGTCCCCAGCCGCCATTTCTTTGCCAGGACGGCGTCCCTGCCCTACACCAGCACATTGTGCAGAATGTATCTCTGTCGCTGGATCACGCTGTCAGCGACAGGGTGCATCTGATAATAGATGCCTGGACCAGCAGACATGGGCAGGGATGATACATCAGCTTTACAGCCCAGTGGGTGTCCCTCTGAGGCGCCGGGGAAGGATCATCAGATGTGGCGGCATCTCAGTTTGTGGTGCCGCCCCAGGGTGTCCAGGGGAGAACTGCTGCTCTCCCTCAAGCCACTGTCTCCACCGCTGCTGAGCCCCCAGCAAGCGTCCCCGTAGCTGCACAAGTGTGGGGCACGTCCGCTGCCAGGCTATGCTCCAGCTAGTGAGCTTAGAGGAACGGAGACACACTGGAGCTGATGTACTGGCTGCCCTCCAGGCTCAGGTCCACAAGTGGCTGACACCCCAAAGGCTCCATGCTGGCAGTCTAACACACGTGCCCTGCATGGCACATGTCCTCAACCTTGTGATACAGAAGTTCCTACGCACATACACTAGGTTGAGGGACATCGTGCCAAGGGTACGGAGGATTTCCAGCCACTTTCGACGCTCCCTAACTGCCACGTGTCCCTGTCCATACTGCAGCAGGACAACAGCCTGCCACCTCAAAGGCTGATTGTGGACAGTGTGACGCGGTGAAACTCCAGCCCCCACATGCTCGAGAGGTTGTGGGAGCAGCCACGGGCGGTAAAAGAGTACCTGCTGGACCAAGGCACTTCCGGACCTTAACACCCACTCCCCTACATCACCAATGTGGAGTGGGGGCAGATACACCAGGTCTGCCACATGTTGGCCCCATTCGAGCAGGCAACCAAGATGGTCAGCGGGGAGCATGTCGGCCTCAATGACATGCTACCCATAGTGTTCCTGCTGGACAGGACACTAGAACGCCTGCTCGATGCTAGGGAGAGTGCCTTGGTGGAGCAAGAAGAGGCAACACTTCTCCACCAAGACCAGGCCCAGGACAAGGAGGAGGAGGAGGAAGAATTTGTTGAGGAGTTTGCTGACGTCCAGGAGTCTGGGCCTGGTCAGGAGGGACAGCCGATGCTGGGGCCACCGTTATTCCGGGGGTGGGGCGACTCCCACAGGGAGCAGCAGGAGGACCAAGATGTCATGGTCCCGGGCAGCCAAGAAGAGTCACAGCAGGCTATCCTCTTCCCCATGGCTGCCCACATGCTGCTATGCCTCCGGAGGGACCCCCGGATCAGGAAAATTAAGGAGAGGGATGATTTTTGGTTGGCCACCCTTTTAGACCCTTGCTGCAAGGGGAAACTGGAGCAGTTCATCCCAGCCAGCCGGAAGGATGCCCGTATGCAAAACCTGCGGGCCTGTCTACTCCTCCGGCTAGAGCAGGCTGTCCCCAGCTCAGCCTGACTCTCCAGTTCTCCCCGCTCATCTCACCCAGCAGGTGGCTGGCCCAAGCAGCTCCAGCCAAGTAGGTGATCTTATGGTTGAGATAAAGTTGTTCTACCAGTCTGCGCGATGCAGCACCAGCAGCAGCAGTCACCACCAGCGGCTGGCCCACATGGTGGTAGACTACATGGGGTCTGTCCAGGCCTGTCGCTAACAGACAGGCAAAACAAGCAATTGCTTGGGGCCCCGAGCTGGCCCAGGGCCAAGCAGAGCCGGTGCTTGTTTTGCTTCCTTTAAGGCTGAGTAACTCAGGAGATCCGATGGTATATTCTAACCCGCAGGCGTTCCCATGGTGACGGGGACGCTTGCCTGGGGGTTAGAATATACCATCGGATCTGAGTTTTACAAGCTCAGTGAGATCGTAAAAACTCAAATCCGATGGTATATTCTAACCCCCAGGCGTTCCCATGGTGACAGGGACGCTTGCCTGGGGGTTAGAATATACAGGGCCACGCCGCTCACAGCAGTATATTTATAAACTAATCAGTAACTACTTTAACTTTAATCATTGCTCATTGCTGAGCTCTTTACTTGGATTATTTGGATATCTTACTTTGTCTTAGCTCCGGTAATAGCAGGCAGTGCGGGGGGCGACGCTCACTCACTGACGTCACGCGCCTGCTCCTCCCACTAGGCGGCGCAGGCGCGTGACGTCAGTGAGTGAGCGCCGCCCCCCGCACTGCCTGCTATTACCGGAGCTAAGACAAAGTAAGATATCCAAATAATCCAAGTAAAGAGCTCAGCAATGAGCAATGATTAAAGTTAAAGTAGTTACTGATTAGTTTATAAATATACTGCTGTGAGTGTCGGGGAGGGGGATCTGTGGATGGCACTGTAGGGGGATCTGTGGATGGCAGTGCCATCCACAGATCCCCCCTCCCCTAAACAGTGCCATCCACAGATCTCCCCCCTAAACAGTGCCATCCACAGATCCCCCCTAAACAGTGCCATCCACAGATCCCCCCTAAACAGTGCCATCCACAGATCCCCCCTCCCCTAAACAGTGCCTCCTTTTTTATTTATATAAAGTGTGGGTGAACTTAAACTGTATGGCTATACTGTGGTTCCTGTAGGCTTTGCGTGCGTGTGGAGGGGGGGCCTCCATGTCTATTTTGCTTGGGGCCCCCAAATTCCTTCAAACGGCCCTGGTTCTGTCGGTGCTTCCGACAGCATGAGCACCGATGACCCCATGGAGTATTGGGTTGCCAGGCTTAACACCTGCCGTGACCTTGCTCAGTATGCGCTGGAAGTATTGTCTTGCCCCCCTCCAGCGCACTGTCTGAGCAGACATTCAGTGCGGCAGGTGGGGTGGCCACCGACAAGTGGACCCATCTGTCCGCAGACTCCGTGGACAGACTGACATTTATCAAAATGAAAGTCCTGGATCGGCGGCGACTTCTTCGCCTCCGCCGTCAGTTCAGAGCGCTGAAGGGTCCCTTGTCAATCCCTCTCCGTGGCTTTCCCTCCCAAACATCATTGTTTTTCAACTTCTGTATATATTTCTGGTTGTATTTATTTATTTATTTCGGGATGAATTTTTTATTAATATATTTATTTATTGATGAGTTTATTTATATATTTCTGTATTGATGAATTTCTTTATGTATTTATTGATGAATTTCTTTATGTAATTATTTATTGATGACTTTATATATTTCTCTATTGTTGAATTTCTTTTTGTATTTATTTAGTGAATACTTTTTTATCAATCGATGAGTTTATTTATCTATTTTTTCATCATTTATTAAACCTCTTATTTATTTATTCATTCACTTAACTAATTGTTGAAATATATAGACAGTCAGGTCCATAAATATTGGGACATCGACACAATTCTAACATTTTTGTCTCTATACACCACCACAATGGATTGGAAATGAAACAAACAAGATGTGCTTTAACTGCAGACTGTCAGCTTTAATTTGAGGGTATTTACATCCAAATCAGGTGAACGGTGTAGGAATTACAACAGTTTGCATCTGTGCCTCCCACTTGTTAAGGGACCAAAAGTAATGGGACAGAATAATAATCATAAATCAAATTTTCACTTTTTAATACTTGGTTGCAAATCCTTTGAAGTCAACTACAGCCTGAAGTCTGGAATGCATAGACATCACCAGACGCTGGGTTTCATCCCTGGTGATGCTCTGCTAGGCCTCTATTGCACCTATCTTCAGTTCCTGCTTGTTCTTTGGGCATTTTCCCTTCAGTTTTGTCTTCAGCAAGTGAAATGCATGCTCAATTGGATTCAGGTCAGGTGATTGACTTGGCCATTGCATAACATTCCACTTCTTTTCCTTAAAAAACTCTTTGGTTGCTTTTGCAGTATGCTTTGGGTCATTGTCCATCTGTACTGTGAAGCCCTGTCCAATGAGTTCTGAAGCATTTGGCTGAATATGAGCAGATAATATTGCCCGAAACACTTCAGAATTCATCCTGCTTTTTTTGTCAGCAGTCACATCATCAATAAATACAAGAGAACCAGTTCCATTGGCAGCCATACATGCCCACGCCATGACACTACCACCACCATGCTTTACTGATGAGGTGGTATGCTTAGGATCATGAGCAGTTCCTTTCCTTCTCCATACTCTTCTCTTCCCATCACTCTGGTACAAGTTGATCTTGGTCTCATCTGTCCATAGGATGTTGTTCCAGAACTGTGAAGGCTTTTTTAGATGTCGTTTGGCAAACTCTAATCTGTCCTTCCTGTTTTTGAGGCTCACCAATAGTTTACATCTTGTGTTAAACCCTCTGTAGTCACTCTGCTGAAGTCTTCTCTTCATTGTTGACTTTGGCACACATATACCTACCTCCTGCAGAGTGTTCTTGATCTGGCCAACTGTTGTGAAGGGTGTTTTCTTCACCAGGGAAAGAATTCTTCGGTCATCCACCAAAGTTGTTTTCCGTGGTCTTCCGGGTCTTTTGGTGTTGCTGAGCTCACCGGTGCGTTCCTTCTTTTTAAGAATGTTCCAAACAGTTGTTTTGGCCACGCCTAATGTTTTTGCTATCTCTCTGATGGGTTTGTTTTGTTTTTTCAGCCTAATGATGGCTTGCTTCACTGATAGTGACAGCTCTTTGGATCTCATCTTGAGAGTGGACAGCAACAGATTCCAAATGCAAATAGCACACTTGAAATGAACTCTGGACCTTTTATCTGCTCATTGTAATTGGTATAATGAGGGAATAACACACACCTGGCCATGGAACAGCTGAGAAGCCAATTGTCCCATTACTTTTGGTCCCTTAACAAGTGGGAGGCACATATGCAAACTGTTGTAATTCCTACACCGTTCACCTGATTTGGATTTAAATACCCTCAATTTAAAGCTGACCGTCTGCAGTTAAAGCACATATTGTTCATTTCACAATATAACAAAATAACAAAGACAGGTGCACTCTGCAATCTGACTAAACCCTCAAACTGATTTTAAAATTGAGAGATGAGTCAACATGTCCTACGGTGTAGAACATGTCTAAGCCCGGGCACCACGCCAAGGTTTCTCAAGTAGCCCGGGCCTAACACTCTCCTACCTGAGCCGTTTGGGCAATACCAGGAGCCAGTGGGCAAATTACAGGAGCATCAGGCCGACTCACAGACAGCTCACCTAGTTACCTCCAGCATGTAGCCATGTTTGCAATGGGAGGAGGGAGGAGTCTGCAAGTCCCACTCAAGACTGGCTGATATGTCCCAGGCTTTACAGGTGCACCTAAATGTGGCCTGTAAATGGAAAACAGGCACATTTAAATTGGAGTTTATACACCTCCAGGATTCTATATATACAAACTAAGAAGACAGGTTGGCATTCAGGTTGGCATCTGATGGGTTTGTTTTGTTTTTTCAGCCTAATGATGGCTTGCTTCACTGATAGTGACAGCTCTTTGGATCTCATCTTGAGAGTGGACAGCAACAGATTCCAAATGCAAATAGCACACTTGAAATGAACTCTGGACCTTTTATCTGCTCATTGTAATTGGTATAATGAGGGAATAACACACACCTGGCCATGGAACAGCTGAGAAGCCAATTGTCCCATTACTTTTGGTCCCTTAACAAGTGGGAGGCACATATGCAAACTGTTGTAATTCCTACACCGTTCACCTGATTTGGATTTAAATACCCTCAATTTAAAGCTGACCGTCTGCAGTTAAAGCACATATTGTTCATTTCACAATATAACAAAATAACAAAGACAGGTGCACTCTGCAATCTGACTAAACCCTCAAACTGATTTTAAAATTGAGAGATGAGTCAACATGTCCTACGGTGTAGAACATGTCTAAGCCCGGGCACCACGCCAAGGTTTCTCAAGTAGCCCGGGCCTAACACTCTCCTACCTGAGCCGTTTGGGCAATACCAGGAGCCAGTGGGCAAATTACAGGAGCATCAGGCCGACTCACAGACAGCTCACCTAGTTACCTCCAGCATGTAGCCATGTTTGCAATGGGAGGAGGGAGGAGTCTGCAAGTCCCACTCAAGACTGGCTGATATGTCCCAGGCTTTACAGGTGCACCTAAATGTGGCCTGTAAATGGAAAACAGGCACATTTAAATTGGAGTTTATACACCTCCAGGATTCTATATATACAAACTAAGAAGACAGGTTGGCATTCGCAGGAGGTGCTCAAACCCACATGCAGTTGTGCATATATATAGGGGAGCAGATCCTGCACTTGTGGCCCGTTGCTAATGGCAATCCCCAGCAAAATGCATATGGTGGAGGATGCCCGCGGCAAACCACAAGTACCACAATAGACATCCTACACAAGGTAACAAGTGCGGATGTGATAATTAATATAACAATATAACAAAATGACAAAGACAGGTGCACTCTGCAGTCTCACTAAACCCTCAAACTGATTTTAAAATTGAGAGATTAGTCAACATGTCCTACGGTGTAGAACATGTCTAAGCCCGGGCACCATGCCAAGGTTTCTCAAGTAGCCCGGGCCTAACACTCTCCTACCTGAGCCGTTTGGGCAATACCAGGAGCCAGTGGGCAAATTACAGGAGCATCAGGCCGACTCACAGACAGCTCAACTGCATGTGGGTTTGAGCACCTCCTGCGAATGCCAACCTGTCTTCTTAGTTTGTATATATAGAATCCTGGAGGTGTATAAACTCCAATTTAAATGTGCCTGTTTTCCATTTACAGGCCACATTTAGGTGCACCTGTAAAGCCTGGGACATATCAGCCAGTCTTGAGTGGGACTTGCAGACTCCTCCCTCCTCCCATTGCAAACATGGCTACATGCTGGAGGTAACTAGGTGAGCTGTCTGTGAGTCGGCCTGATGCTCCTGTAATTTGCCCACTGGCTCCTGGTATTGCCCAAACGGCTCAGGTAGGAGAGTGTTAGGCCCGGGCTACTTGAGAAACCTTGGCGTGGTGCCCGGGCTTAGACATGTTCTACACCGTAGGACATGTTGACTAATCTCTCAATTTTAAAATCAGTTTGAGGGTTTAGTGAGATTGCAGAGTGCACCTGTCTTTGTTATTTTGTTATATTGTTATATTAATTATCACATCCGCACTTGTTACCTTGTGTAGGATGTCTATTGTGGTACTTGTCGTTCGCCGCGGGCATCCTCCACCGTATGCATTTTGCTGGGGATTGCCATTAGCAACGGGCCACAAGTGCAGGATTTGCTCCCCTATATATATGCACAACTGCATGTGGGTTTGAGCACCTCCTTTGTACCTTTGTACATATTGTTCATTTCATTTCAAATCCATTGTGGTGATGTATAGAGCAAAAAATGTTAGAATTGTGTTGATGTCCCAATATTTATGGACCTGACTGTGTGTATATATATATATATATATATATATATATATATATACTAGATATTAAGCCTGTTAGAATAACGGGCGCTAGAACAGTAGTGCATAAACATTAGTAGGAACAGTCGATCTTAAATGGCAAGGGAACTTGACCACATTGGTTTTTAGTGTTCTAGATTCAATTGATTTTAATCGTTTTAGCACTAGTACAGTGTAACTCATAGTCCTGCACACAGCGCTCCACGCGCTGCCCCCACCGGTCTGCTCTCAGTTTCCATATCGGGCACATCAAGTCTGAAGAAGAACACTGCGGTAACGCAGCCTGCCGCGCCGTGTGCTGATTCCTCCAAGCCAGAGGGCAGCAGGACTGGCGGGATTTAGCAGAGGCTCTCTCATCCTCCTTTTGTCTGTGAGGGAGCATGGTTACCGGCGCTCGAACGACCCATTCATGTTCAGTGCAGTATTTTGTAGCGAGCGGAACGGCAGAAGGGGAATGCGCCTGCGCAGGTACTCGGCTCTGATGCAGGACGCGTTCAGCAGCGCACCTGATTGGCACTCCCCGGAGCAGGCGCAGTGGATTGTATACAACGCCGTGATGGCGTGTGGATCGTGTGCCTGGGTATGTCAGCTGTTTCGGTCCTTTAGCTCCTCCCCTTACATTTTATGTCACTTTTTTTCATGGTCAACACTTGAATTGGTGATTATTATTATGACCATAAGTTTTGATATACAGACATCCGATTACATTTTATAGCACAATAATTGTATGACCATGACTACACTATGTATTATTAATCTGTAATGCACATTGTATATTCTGATGTATTTCTTTATTGCTATGTATGCTAATTTTGTAACACCCACTGTTTTGATTGGATCACAAGATGATGATGTGTGTTGCTACACCTATATATACTCACCATTTGTATATGTTCTTTGCTTGAAAAAGGCTCTAGCACTGAGCTGAAACGTTGCACCGCACGGGTGATTAAAAGAGTTCTTATTTTTTCATGATACATTGGAGTGCTGTTCATTTTTCTGGACTATATATATATATATATATATATATATATATATATATATGTGACATAGCAAGGGGTTTTGTTTGGGAAGGCAGGTATTTTCCTCCCAACATGGGCGGCTGGGCTGATTTCCAGCCAGGTGAGATCAAATACCGGGCTGGAGTTTAAGTGCCGATCCAGGATCTGAAGCATGGTGCTGTACTGGGAGGTTCAGAGCCGCATGAGGGCTGCACGCTAGGAAACAGGCCCCTAAAGACTGTGGACTGCCAGGAATAAAACGGCTAGCAAGGTGACATGTCTGTTCTAGATGTTTCACGTTTTCCGTGGATTTCTTTGGTGTTTTGAGGCTTTTGCTCTGTGCTTCCAATGCGTGCTTAGATTTCCCCATGTTGGCTGTGTACAGGCGCCGGAAGCGGAATGCGTCAATTTACATCACAGAGGAAGTGTTAATTGTTGTTGTATCTCAGTGGCTATTGTGATGAGCATAAGAAGTAATAGGCTAATACATTTGAGAAGGCATTTAGGAGCAGTTTCTGATTCCTATTCTTCACTTGTGCAGATGAGATTTTAATTTTGATGAAAATTTGCACATGCGATTTTTACTTTGCTGAAAATTCTCATATGCGATGCAAATGCGATTATAACATGTCGTTCTTCGAATTGACTCGATTTGCCGCTATAGCAGGAACTGGGGCTGGCGAATGCGATTTAAAGTCCCGCAAATATCGCAAAGAGTTTTTCCCCATCAAAATGTCTCCCTTGCCGGTCTGCTGATGTAGTTAAGCACCGGGAATGCAGCAGTGGTGACAACGCGGGTGGCAGGGTGCTGGTGACAGTTTGGGGTGTATTATCCTATACTGTGGTGTGTGTGTGTGTGTGTATATATACAGTACAGACCAAAAGTTTGGACACACCTTCTCATTCAAAGAGTTTTCTTTATTTTCACGACTATGAAAATTGTAGATTCACACTGAAGGCATTAAAACTATGAATTAACACATGTGGAATTATATACATAACAAACAAGTGTGAAACAACTGAAAATATGTCATATTCTAGGTTCTTCAAAGTAGCTACCTTTTGCTTTGATTACTGCTTTGCACACTCTTGGCATTCTTTTGATGAGCTTCAAGAGGTAGTCCCCTGAAATGGTTTTCACTTCACAGGTGTGCCCTGTCAGGTTTAATAAGTGGGATTTCTTGCCTTATAAATGGGGTTGGGACCATCAGTTGCGTTGAGGAGAAGTCAGGTGGATACACAGCTGATAGTCCTACTGAATAGACTGTTAGAATTTGTATTATGGCAAGAAAAAAGCAGCTAAGTAAAGAAAAACGAGTGGCCATCATTACTTTAAGAAATGAAGGTCAGTCAGTCAGCTGAAAAATTGGGAAAACTTTGAAAGTAAGGGCTATTTGACCATGAAGGAGAGTGATGGGGTTCTGCGCCAGATGACCTGGCCTCCACAGTCACCAGACTTGAACCCAATCGAGATGGTTTGGGGTGAGCTGGACCGCAGAGTGAAGGCAAAAGGGCAAACAAGTGCTAAGCATCTCTGGGAACTCCATCAAGACTGTCGGAAGACCATTTCAGGTGACTACCTCTTGAAGCTCATCAAGAGAATGCCAAGAGTGTGCAAAGCAGTAATCAAAGCAAAAGGTGGCTACTTTGAAGAACTTAGAATATGACATATTTTCAGTTGTTTCACATTTGTTTGTTATGTATATAATTCCACATGTGTTAATTCATAGTTTTGATGCCTTCATAGTCATGAAAATAAAGAAAACTCTTTGAATGAGAAGGTGTGTCCAAATACTTTTGGTCTGTACTGTGTATGTATATATATATATATATATATATATGTTTTCATTTTTAGAAACATAAACATACAAAAAAAAAAGAGAAAGGGAAGCAGACATGAAGAGCATTTTGTCGTCACTCCGATCTGCCTTTGCCAAGCTCAAAACATATTTCGTCATTTGTGATTTTCCAGACTCATACAGGCAAATTATCTGATTAGCATCATACTTCCGATACTAGCGAGACTATTACAGTAGAATATAACAATAGCTATCTCAGACAGGTCCATAGTGTTATGAACTTATATAGTCCACTTTTAACTCACAAATTATTTACTGTAACGTTTTCTCGTAATTTAGACATTAAGAAAAAAAGGGGGGAAAAAGAAGGGTGCTCGGGATTGTCTGGGCCCCCTCCCCCCCTGGTCTCAGGTCAGCAGAATAGGCTCTTCGCCCAGCAACCGCTGCTCCAGGAACCAAGCGATCCCAGAAAAGTATTCATGTAACGGCAATATGCTAATAAAGCTTTCCCACACCTGTAAGAAATGTTTCACTTTTTCGTCTTTTTTATGTGATGCCTCAACCCAATCCATACGTATGATATAGAAAAGTTTGAAAGGGGGAGGTGTAGGGTTTAGCCAGACTTGCAAGATCGCCTTAGTACCTGCCGCTGCTACAAAGTGCAACAGTTTCCAGCACCCCGGGGTACAATTATATTTATCTTAGTCCAGGTAGCCTAATATAGCCCAGATGGGGTCATGTGGGGTAAAATTAGATAGATGTGTGTTTGTGAATGTGATGATTCAGTCCCATAAGCAGTGGTATAGTCCTGCATCCAGGGCCCCACACTTGAAACAGCAGGTGGTGTCATAAATGCCCATCTTAAATCTTCTCCTCAGAGTCAAATAGGATCTATTCTATGGCATATTTGTAGGACTATCTCCACATAGCGTGCCGCGGGCAGGTGCTTGTAGGAGAGCTCCAATGCCCTAAGTATCACGGAGGGGGTAGCCTGTGGCACCTCAGATTTCCGCCTAGTCATAGGGACTGTAGATGTAATATAATCAAAAGGTACATGTAGGAATTTGTAATTAGCCGATATTTGTTTATTCCCCTCACTTGGGCTCATATACCATTTCTTCAGATATGGACTCCACTCAGTTTCCGGCATAAAAGAAATTACCTTAATAATGTAGCTCTTTGCCTGCAAATACGGGAAAAAGAGTAATACTATATTTGGGCTGAGTTTGTGTAGTTTGTGTATTTATAAGTTTGTCTATATTAGTGATACCTTGTGTTTGCCAGCGGGTAAAGTTTGGATGTGAAAACCCATTCTGAAAGGAAGGATTCAATACCAACGTTAATTGTACCGAGAGTGATGAGTGCAATTTGTGCAGACCCCTTGACCTGCACCACGCTCGCCATGTTGTCATGAGGAGTGAGTTATCCTGCAAATTCCCATTTGGGGTATGCAGTAGGTTTGGCAGTGCTATGTGCGGAGTGAAGGATTGCTCTATCGTCACCGAGGTATATCTCGATGAGGAGTGTAGCCAATCCCTCACCACTCTCATCAGGGCTGCAATGTTGTACAATTTAATGTTAGGGAAGTTTAGGCCCCCGTTTAACTTGGGCTGCTGCAGTATATGCCAAGCCATTCTAGGGCGTCTCCCGTTCCAGATACATTTTCTATATAGGTAATTTATTTCGTTTTTCATCTTTAGGTCTAAGGTAGATAGGCAACATTTGGAGCATGTATAGTAACTTGCCCAGATATGTGCGGCGCATTGCTATTAGCATAAGCAATGCGCCGCACAGACCTGTGACGAGTTACAAGAAGAAGGAGCGCCAGGCGGCCACAGCGCATGTAAGTATGCTGCAGAGTAACTGACCATGGCAGCCAGGACTTCAGTAGCGTCCTGGCTGCCATGGTAACTGATTGGAGCCCTAGCAGTACACTGCTGGGACCCCGATCGGAACTGCCACTGCCACCAATGATGGGGGGGGGGGGTCCGCACTGCCCAACAATGATTTTAATACCGGGGGGGGAGGGAGGGCACACTGCCCACCAATGATTTTAATACCGGGTGGGAGGGTACACTGCCCATTAATGATTTTAATACAGAGGGGGAGGGCACACTGCCCACCAATGATTTTAATACCGGGGGGGGGGGGGGGGTTGGAGAGGGAACACTGCCTACCAATGATTTTAATACCGGGGTAGCGGAGGGCACACTTCCCACCAATGTTTTTAATACCGGGGAGGGCGCACTGGGGGCTGATGGAGATGGTACTGGGGGCTGGTGAGAGGCACTTGGGGCTGGTGAGAGGCACTGGGGGCTGATGGAGAGGCACTGGGGGCTGGTGAGAGGCACTGGGAGCTGATGGAGAGGCACTGGGGGCTGATGGAGAGGCACTGGGAGCTGGTGAGAGGCACTGGGGGCTGATGGAGAGGCACTGGGGGCTAATTGAGATGCACTGGGGGCTGATGGAGATGCACTGGGAGCAGATAGAGAGGCACTGGGAGCAGATGGAGAGGCACTGGGGGCTGGTGAGAGGCACTGGGGGCTGATGGAGAGGCACTGGGGGCTGATGGAGAGGCACTGGGAGCTGATGGAGAGGCACTAGGGGCTGGTGAGAGGCACTGGGAGCTGGTGAGAGGCACTGGGGGCTGATTAGAGGCACTGGGAGCTGGTGAGATGCACTGGGGGCTGATGGAGATGCACTGGGGGCTGATGGAGATGCACTGGGGGCTGATGGAGATGCACTGGGGGCTGATGGAGATGCAATGGGAGCTGATGGAGAGGCATTGGGGGCTGGTGAGAGGCATTGGGGGCTGGTGAGAGGCATTGGGGGCTGATGGAGAGGCACTGGGGGCTGGTGAGAGGCACTGGCGGCTGATGGAGAGGCACTGGGGGCTGCTATGAGGCTACTGGGGGATGCTATGAGGCTACTGAGGGCTGCTATGAGGCATTGGGGTCTTATCTGAGGTCTGATTGGGGGTCATTCATATTGGGCTCTGAGGTGTGATCTGAGGTCTTATTGGGGTCTTATTAACATTGGGGATCTTATTGGGGCTGTCAGCTGAGGTCTGATTAACATTGGGGGTCTGATTGGTGGTCTGACCTGAGGTGTAATGAATTTTTTTTTTTCCGGAGCAGCTTGGAGAAAAAAGGCCTCAGTCTCCCACACTCCTTCTGCCCGGCCAAGCGAGCCAGCACCCCTGAGGCCAAGCCTGCAAAGCACCCCTGAGGCCAAGCCTGCAAAGCACCCCTGAGGCCAAGCCTGCAAAGCACCCCTGAGGCCAAGCCTGCAAAGCACCCCTGAGGCCAAGCCTGCAAAACACCCCTGAGGCCAAGCCTGCAAAGCACCCCTGAGGCCAAGCCTGCAAAGCACCCCTGAGGCCAAGCCTGCAAAGCACCCCTGAGGCCAAGCCTGCAAAGCACCCCTGAGTCTTCAGAACTGTAAGTAAATTATATATAAGGGGAGCTTATAATATGAAAGAGACGAATTATGTCAGAGCGGCTCTTCACCTACACGTGTATCAGCACTAGATATATACCCCTTACTCTCCCTAATACCCAAACTACACAAGATACATATCCCTACCTTCTGTCTAATACACATACACACCCCACAATATGTACTTTCACCTTCTTGTGTTACAGACCCCTGTACAGTTTAACCCCTTAAGGACACAGCCTTTTTACACCTTAGGACCAGGCCATTTTTTGAAAATCTGACCAGAGTCCCTTTAAGTGCTGATAACTTTAAAACGCTTTGACTTATCCAGGCCGTTCTGAGATTGTTTTTTCGTCACATATTGTACTTCATGACACTGGTAAAATGGAGTCAAAAAAATTATTTTTTTTGCACCAAAAAATACCTAATTTAACAAAGATTTGGAAAAATTTGCAAATTTCAAAGTTTCAGTTTCTCTACTTCTGTAATACATAGTAATACCCCCAAAAATTGTGATGACTTTACATTCCCCATATGTCTACTTCATGTTTGAATTGTTTTGGGAATGATATTTTATTTTTTGGGGATGTTATAAGGCTTAGAAGTTTAGAAGCAAATCTTGAAATTTTTCAGAAATTTACAAAAACTCAATTTTTAGGGACCAGTTCAGGTCTCAAGTCACTTTGCGAGGCTTACATTATAGAAACCACGCAAAAATGACCCCATCTAAGAAACTACACCCCTCAAGGTATTCAAAACTGATTTTGCATACGTTGTTAACCCTTTAGGTGTTGCACAAGAGTTATTGGCAAATGGGGAGGAAATTTGAGAATTTCATTTTTTTGTCTAATTTTTCAATTTAACCCATTTTTTCCACTAACAAACCAAGGGTTAACAGCCAAACAAGACTGTATCTTTATTGCCCTGACTCTGCCGTTTACAGAAACACCCAATATGTGGCCGTAAACTACTGTACGGCCACACAGCGGGGCGTAGAGGGAAAGGTGCGCCGTATGGTTTTTGGAAGGCTGATTTTTATGGATTGGTTTATTTACACCATGTCCGATTTGAAGCCCCCTGATGCACCCCTAGAGGAGAAACTCCCTAAAAGTGACCCCATCTAAGAAACTACACCCCTCAAGGTATTCAAAACTGATTTTACATACGTCGTTAACCCTTTAGGTGTTGCACAAGAGTTATTGGCAAATGGCGATGAAATTTGAGAATTTCATTTTTTTGCCTAATTTTCCATTTTAACCCATTTTTTCCACTAACAAAGCAAGGGTTAACAGCCAAACAAGACTGTATCTTTATTGCCCTGACTCTGCTGTTTACAGAAACACCCAATATGTGTCCGTAAACTACTGTACGGGCACACAGCGGGGCGTAGAGTGAAAGGTGCGCCGTTTGGTTTTTGGAAGGCAGATTTTGCTGGACTGTTTTTTTGGCACCATGTCCCATTTGAAGCCCCCCTGATGCACCCCTAGATTATAAACTCCATAAAAGTGACCCCATCTAAGAAACTACACCCCTCAAGGTATTCAAAACTGATTTTACAAACTTTGTTAACCCTTTAGGTGTTGCACAAGATTTAATGGAAAATAGAGAAACAATTTCAAAATTTCACTTTTTGGGCAGATTTTCCATTTTATTATTTTTTTTCCAGTTACAAAGCAAGGGTTAACAGCCAAACAAAACTCATTATTTATGGCCCTAATTCTGTAGTTTACAGAAACACCCCATATGTGGTCGTAAACCGCTGTACGGGCACACGGCAGGGCGCAGAAGGAAAGGAACACCATATGGTTTTTGGAAGGCAGGTTTTGCTGGACTGTTTTTTTTTACACCATGTCCCATTTGAAGCCCCCCTGATGCACCCCTAGAGTAGAAACTCCAAAAAAGTGACCCCATTTTAGAAACTACGGGATAGGGTGGCAGTTTTGTTGGTACTAGTTTAGGGTACATATGATTTTTGGTTGCTCTATATTACACTTTTTGTGCGGCAAGGTAACAAGAAATAGCTTTTTTGGCACCGTTTTTTTTTTTGTTATTTACAACATTCATCTGACAGGTTAGATCATGTGGTAATTTTATAGAGCAGGTTGTTACGGACGCGGCGATACCTAATATGTATACAATTTTTTTTATTTATGTAAGTTTTACACAATGATTTCATTTTTAAAACCAAAAAAATGTTTTAGTGTCTCCATAGTCTAAGAGCCATAGTTTTTTCAGTTTTTGGGCGATTATCTTAAGTAGGGTCTCATTTTTTGCGAGATGAGATGACGGTTTGATTGGCATCTATTTTGGGGTGCATATGACTTTTTGATTGCTTGCTATTACACTTTTTGTGACGTAAGATGACAAAAAATGGCTTTTTTTACACCGTTTTTATTTTTATTTTTTTACGGTGGTCATCTGAGGGGTTAGATCATGTGATATTTTTATAGAGCCGGGCGATATGGACGCGGCGATACCTAATATGTATACTTTTTTATTTATGTAAGTTTTACACAATGATTTCATTTTTGAAACAAAAAAAATGATGTTTTAGTGTCTCCATAGTCTAAGAGCCATAGTTTTTTCAGTTTTTGGGCGATTATCTTGGGTAGGGTATGATTTTTGCGGGATGAGATGACGGTTTGATTGTTACAATTTTGGCGTACATGCGACTTTTTTGATCACTTTTATTACCTTTTTTGGGAAGTAAGGTGGGCAAAATTTCAATTTCATCATAGTTTTTTATTTTTTATTTTTATGGTGTTCACCGTTCGGGTAAAGTAACATGACCGTTTTATAGATCAGGTCGTTACGCACGCGGCGATACCAAACATGTGTAGGGAATTTTATTTTTTTCATTTTTTATCAGTGATAAATGTGTTTTTTGATTTTTACATTTTTTTCACTTTTATTCACTTTTTTTGGACCCAGACCCACTTGGTTCTTGAAGATCCAGTGGGTCTGATGTCTGTATAATACAGTACAGAACAATATATATTGTACTGCACTGTATTTTACTTACACTGAATAGATCTATGCCTTTCAGCACAGATCTGTTCAGCACCATGGACAGCTGTTGCCATGGGAACCTTCCCCGTCTGCTCAGAACTTCGCAGACGGGGAAGGGTAAGGAGGGGATCTCTCGGGGGGCTGTCTGGGGGCTCTCTCCCTCTCCATCGGGGGGCTGCAAAGGCACAGCAGCCCCCCGATGGGAGAGGGAGGGAGCTCCCTGCGCTGTTAACCTTTTCCATACAGCGCTCCGTAGGGACCGCTGTATGGAAAGGGTTAAACGGCTGACATCGCATCGCAGATAAAACTTTTTTTAGGCATATAAAGTTTCTGATCCCCACGGTCAGGGACCGCGGGGACCAGAAACTGCAGAAATCGCAGCAAACCGCAGGTCTGAATTGACCTGCGGTTTGCCCGATTGCCGACATGGGGGGGTCACGGGACCCCCCCGCGCATTTAGCCTAGGTGCCTGCTCAATGATTTGAGCAGGCACCGGGTTCCGATCACTGCCGGCCGGGCGGCAGTGATCGGAACAACACATGACGTACCGGTACGTCATGTGTCCTTAAGTACCAGGACATCATGACGTACCGGTACGTCATGTGTCCTTAAGAGGTTAACAATCTTCTTTAATACACAGACATTTAGATTCATACATTTCCTACACTGGCACAAATGCGTTGCCAGTGACCAACCGTCTGTGCTCAGTCCTATGCGTAACCGTCGCAAGTGCATGTGGAGCTGCGGATGTGGTGGCGAGGTCCGAGAGCTATGTGGGGGTGGGAGATCCAGGAGGGGGGGCCCATAAATTTTTTTGTGTGAGTGAGCACCGTGCGCCCCTTGCCTCTCCACGCCCCCCACCTTCCTTGCCTCATATTATACATGTTTGAGGAGCGCTCTGACAGGGCCCGGCATGGTCACTGTACTTCATGCCGGGCCCCGTCAGAGTGCTCCATTACATGTGAGTGCAGAAGACGGCCCTGATGGGCCCCCTAGTGACCTTGGGCCCTCGGTCCATGCCCGAGTGCCCGAATGGTCAGTCCGCCCCTGGCATAGTGTTATCAGGTGTGGTACTCATCTGGCCAAGGGGGTACACGGTAGTCAGCAGACAGGGCAATCACACAAAAGTCCTCTCCCACCCATCCCAGCGAGCGAGTAAGAGCGGTCTCACACAATGGAGGGGGGGTCCCAGATCCCGAGCATCACAGTTATCAACCTGAAACATAAAACATAACTTGTAATAAACAAGGTTAAACATCAGTAGATGTCAAATGACATCCCTCAATGAGACATTCAAGTGCAGTTCAAGGAGTAAAAGGCAAGAAAGCAACTTGAGGTTGGGAGTTCACTCCCCCAAATTCTAACTCGAGGTCATCCCGCATCCTGCTGGCCGAAGAATCTTCGAGGTGGCTACGGCCTTCATGTTGCACTCGCAGCTTTGCTGGATACAGGAGGTAGAAACGTATGTTGTGATCATGAAGGATTAAAGGTTTCAATAGCTTTAGGCTATCACATTTCTGTTTTTGGCCTTTATTTTACCATTTAAAATATAACTTTTATTACTTATTTATGTTAAAATATTTATGTGAACCAAAAATTAGTGCTCTTGTGATTTAAAAGTCTCAGTGAGCACCTAGTTTTATTAAAGTATTTTTATAATCGTAGTATATTGCAAGGTAAGGTTAGGTCTATTTAATTCATACCTCTCTACTTATATGATTTGTAACTGTCTTCTCATTAAAGTTTACTATTCCAGCAATAGAGCAAGTACACTAGTGTATCCGTATCTCCGATTGTTTTTTTATATCACTTGTGGCTCAGAAATCTCTCATGTTGATTTTTTCCTAGCTACATGACCATCCCTATTCTCATATATAGCTTCTTCACTCCTATCCTTGCTTCTATCTCTGTCTAAAACATGATCTCTTCCTGCCTGGATTGGTATACAAGGACGCCTGCAGTCCGTCCCTCTGATCCTATACTGCTAGGTGCTCAAACTGACAATTTAAAAACGAAATACACGCTCCCCCTCTGTTTTTTTAGACAGAGATAGAAGCAAGGATAGGAGTAAAAAAGCTATATATCAGAATAGGGATGGTTATGTAGCTAGGAAAGTATCAACATGATTTGGAGGCGTAATATCGTCCGATAACATTTCAGGTGGTGAGAGTGGTGATTCCGGAACTGACTCGTCTGGACGGGTCGTTGAGGATGTATGTTTGTTCCTCATCGCGGCTTTGTTGAGAGCTTTAGGTGGTTGAGATTTAGATGCCGTTTGGGCTGGTAGCATTTTGCGCTGCTGTCTTTGCGGTTGGGGTCCCATACGGAATTAGTCCATTCCTGTGCCCAGATCCGAGAGGGTTAGAGTAATTGGTCCAGGGGGGCAGTAAGAGAGTCAGTTGGCTACATTGGGAAGCTGAACGAAACCCCTGCTAGGGCGTCTACAGCATGTGTTTGCAGGACGGGTTCAGCAAGATAAATTCAGTATTTTTGCAGTCCTGTTTAACAAGATAACTGTCACAGATTGGCGTCTCCACAGAATGGCTGTTATTTCTTTGTCACCAATTGGTATTGTGGGGGGCCTGTTCCAGTTACAGTGGTGGGTGTGCAGGTGAATCGTCCCCTTTATCTTTAATTGTGGGAATGCCCGTGGCCAATATGGCCGCTGTGGTGGGAGTTTATGTCCCGATCTTATCTGCGACGGCAGGTCTCTGAATAGCCGCTCTCCCAGCTAATAGGGGTCGGAGCCAGAGGGGGGTTGGACCCCTCCGTTTAGCACTGCACCGGTCACCTCACCTCCAGAAGCACAGTTCCGAATCCTCCCTCCTCGATGTAGTAGCTGTGTGCGGGCGCGGCTGGTCAGGACGCACCAGGTACTCGGCGCTGCTTTGGTAGGGGTCCTCCTGGTGCAGGGGGGCCAGCTGTTTTCCCCTCACCCACTTGGTGTTTCGATGCGGGCTCCGGCTCTTCAGCCGAACTCGGCGGCTGAAGTTGAAGAGGCCTTGCGTCAGGGAGGAAATGCCAGCTGCAGCCGCGCGGACCGGCGGCCTGTATAGATGCCTTGCATCTCTCCGCCGCGGACACCGGAGCAATATAGTCTGTCACCCTCCGAGCTGTGCTGTCACAGGATACTTGTCCCCACTTTGGTACTGCATCTGGTGCTCTGTGGGACACCGAAGGAAGCAGATTCTTTGGCTGGCGGGGAGAGTGCTGCTAAAATGCAGCCATGCTGGATGTCCCACCCCCAGAAGTCCACTGTGGTATATTTAATATTCTTGAAGCCATGTCTCCATTTTGGGAGTTATTCTTCTCATTTCCATGGTTGCTGTCATGTGACCGCATAGACAGGATGCGTTTGTGGCTCAGCTTGCGTTCAATTTCAGGTGCGAACACGTGATCTGTTATCATGTGAACACCCTATATATGGACACTCGCGGCCTCTGTGTGTTCCTCCTTCAATGCGATCACATGTTTCTTTATGTAATGAGGAAGCAATGTGCCGACATTTGTATTTGTATTTGTACTTGGCACCCTTCAATTTTGACACTGCTTGAGAAAGGTCCCATTGTGTGGACCGAAACGTCCCATTGGGGTGAATAAATGCACATTTTCTGGAGGCTGTGCCGTGGCATGTGTTTATTTAGTGCAAAGAAAAAAAGGGGGGCCAGTCAGCACATCTTAATGCGCAGGTGCACGTTGCTGTGGCTGAAAACACAAAGTAAAAAATATAATGCGACAGCTCTCTGCAAACCAAATAAAGTACAAAAAACTATTCTAATGCTAATGCTACGCTTATTATGTAAATTACAGTAGAGACCAAAAGTTTGGACACACCTTCTCATTCAAAGAGTTTTCTTTATTTTCATGACTATGAAGGCATCAAAACTATGAATTAACACATGTGGAATTATATACATAACAAACAAGTGTGAAACAACTGAAAATATGTCATATTCTAGGTTCTTCAAAGTAGCCACCTTTTGCTTTGATTACTGCTTTGCACACTCTTGACATTCTCTTGATGAGCTTCAAGAGGTAGTCCCCTGAAATGGTCTTCCAACAGTCTTGAAGGAGTTCCCAGAGATGCTTAGCACTTGTTGGCCCTTTTGCCTTCACTCTGCGGTCCAGCTCACCCCAAACCATCTCGATTGGGTTCAGGTCCGGTGACTGTGGAGGCCAGGTCATCTGGCGCAGCACCCCATCACTCTCCTTCATGGTCAAATAGCCCTTACTTTCAAAGTTTTTAAAAATTTTCGGCTGACTGACTGACCTTCATTTCTTAAAGTAATGATGGCCACTCGTTTTTCTTTACTTAGCTGCTTTTTACTTGCCATAATACAAATTCTAACAGTCTATTCAGTAGGACTATCAGCTGTGTATCCACCTGACTTTTCCTCAACGCAACTGATGGTCCCACCCCATTTATAAGGCAAGAAATCCCACTTATTAAACCTGACAGGGCACACCTGTGAAGTGAAAACCATTTACGGGGTCTACCTCTTGAAGCTCATCAAGAGAATGGCAAGAGTGTGCAAAGCAGTAATCAAAGCAAAAGGTGGCTACTTTGAAGAACCTAGAATATACATATTTTCAATTGTTTCACACTTGTTTGTTATGTATATAATTCCACATGTGTTAATTCATAGTTTTGATGCCTTCAGTGTGAATCTACAATTTTCATAGTCGTGAAAATAAAGAAAACTCTTTGAATGAGAAGGTGTGTCCAAACTTTTGGTCTGTACTGTACACCCTGTACAGAATTATTAGGCAAATGAGTATTTTGACCACATCATCCTCTTTATGCATGTTGTCTTACTCCAAGCTGTATAGGCTCGAAAGCCTACTACCAATTAAGCATATTAGGTGATGTGCATCTCTGTAATGAGAAGGGGTGTGGTCTAATGACATCAACACCCTATATCAGGTGTGCATAATTATTAGGCAACTTCCTTTCCTTTGGCAAAATGGGTCAAAAGAAGGACTTGACAGGCTCAGAAAAGTCAAAAATAGTGAGATATCTTGCAGAGGGATGCAGCACTCTTAAAATTGCAAAGCTTCTGAAGCGTGATCATCGAACAATCAAAATAGTCAACAGGGTCGCAAGAAGCATGTGGAAAAACCAAGGCGCAAAATAACTGCCCATGAACTGAGAAAAGTCAAGCGTGCAGCTGCCAAGATGCCACTTGCCACCAGTTTGGCCATATTTCAGAGCTGCAACATCACTGGAGTGCCCAAAAGCACAAGGTGTGCAATACTCTTACTCAAGGTAAGAAAGGCTGAAAGACGACCACCACTGAACAAGACACACAAGCTGAAACGTCAAGACTGGGCCAAGAAATATCTCAAGACTGATTTTTCTAAGGTTTTATGGACTGATGAAATGAGAGTGAGTCTTGATGGGCCAGATGGATGGGCCCGTGGCTGGATTGGTAAAGGGCAGAGAGCTCCAGTCCGACTCAGACGCCAGCAAGGTGGAGGTGGAGTACTGGTTTGGGCTGGTATCATCAAAGATGAGCTTGTGGGGCCTTTTCGGGTTGAGGATGGAGTCAAGCTCAACTCCCAGTCCTACTGCCAGTTTCTGGAAGACACCTTCTTCAATCAGTGGTACAGGAAGAAGTCTGCATCCTTCAAGAAAAACATGATTTTCATGCAGGACAATGCTCCATCACACGCGTCCAAGTACTCCACAGCGTGGCTGGCAAGAAAGGGTATAAAAGAAGAAAATCTAATGACATGGCCTCCTTGTTCACCTGATCTGAACCCCATTGAGAACCTGTGGTCCATCATCAAATGTGAGATTTACAAGGAGGGAAAACAGTACACCTCTCTGAACAGTGTCTGGGAGGCTGTGGTTGCTGCTGCACGCAATGTTGATGGTGAACAGATCAAAACACCGACAGAATCCATGGATGGCAGGCTTTTGAGTGTCCTTGCAAAGAAAGGTGGCTATATTGGTCACTGATTTGTTTTTGTTTTGTTTTTGAATGTCAGAAATGTATATTTGTGAATGTTGAGATGTTATATTGGTTTCACTGGTAAAAATAAATAATTGAAATGGGTATATATTTGTTTTTTGTTAAGTTGCCTAATAATTATGCACAGTAATAGTCACCTGCACACACAGATATCCCCCTAAAATAGCTAAAACTAAAAACAAACTAAAAACTACTTCCAAAAATATTCAGCTTTGATATTAATGAGTTTTTTGGGTTCATTGAGAACATGGTTGTTGTTCAATAATAAAATTAATCCTCAAAAATACAACTTGCCTAATAATTCTGCACTCCCTGTATAGATGCTTGGCAAATACATTTTGTACAAAATTATTTGGGCCCGTCTGCCACATGTCAAGGCGATCTCTGTAAGACGGGAACATAACACTAAATTCTACCTGTTATATGCCATGACGGCTACCATACAATTCAGGGAGTGTAGGTTCCACATGCATGCTGGGCCCACCTTAATTTTCATCATCTTTAGTGGCAAAATGGCCTCCATTAAATCCAGGGAATGCAGGTACCAACATGCATGCCGAGCCCACTCCACACTTGTTCTGGTGCCAAATGGCCACCAACGAATGCAATGAGAGTCCACCCTATACCTCTCGCCTTGACGTATGGCAGACGGGCCCAAATAATTTTGTATAAAATGTATTTGCCAAGCATCTCTAATTTACATAATAAGCATAGCATTAGAATACTTTTTTTTACTTTATTTGGTTTGCAGAGAGCTGTTGCATTAAGAATTATTAGGAACACCTGTTCTATTTCTCATTAATGCGATTATCTAGTCAACCAATCACATGGCAGTTGCTTAAATGCATTTAGGGGTGTGGTCCTGGTCAAGACAATCTCCTGAACTCCAAACTGAATGTCAGAATGGGAAAGAAAGGTGATTTAAGCAATTTTGAGCGTGGCATGGTTGTTGGTGCCAGACGGGCCTGTCTGAGTATTTCACAATCTGCTCAGTTCCTGGGATTTTCACGCACAACCATTTCTAGGGTTTACAAAGAATGGTGTGAAAAGGGAAAAACATCCAGTATGCGGCAGTCCTGTGGGCAAAAATGCCTTGTGGATGCTAGAGGTCAGAGGAGAATGGGTCGACTGATTCAAGCTGATAGAAGAGCAACGTTGACTGAAATAACCTCTCGTTACAACCGAGGTATGCAGCAAAGCATTTGTGAAGCCACAACACGCACAACCTTGAGGCGGATGGGCTACAACAGCAGAAGACCCCACCGGGTACCACTCATCTCCACTACAAATAGGAAAAAGAGGCTACAATTTGCACGAGCTCACCAAAATTGGACTGTTGAAGACTGGAAAAATGTTGCCTGGTCTGATGAGTCTCGATTTCTGTTGAGACATTCAAATGGTAGAGTCCGAATTTGGCGTAAACAGAATGAGAACATGTAATCATCCTCTGATGGCTACTTCCAGCAGGATAATGCACCATGTCACAAAGCTTGAATCATTTTAAATTGGTTTCTTGAACATGACAATGAGTTCACTGTACTAAAATGGCCCCCACAGTCACCAGATCTCAACCCAATAGAGCATCTTTGGGATGTGGTGGAACGGGAGCTTCGTGCCCTGGATGTGCATCCCTCAAATCTCCATCAACTGCAAGATGCTATCCTATCAATATGGGCCAACATTTCTAAAGAATGCTGGAGTTTAAGTGCCGGTACGGGTTTTGGCAGCACCCGGCTGTCCTTAAATAGGCAGCTGGGCTCAGCAGAGAGGTGTCTGTTTTGGGAACTGAGGCTTGGTGCCGTGCTGGAAGGCTGAGAGCTGCATGCTCGGGTAGCAGGCCCCCTAAAGCCTGCTGTGGACTACTGGAGGCAGCACTGCCAGCAAGGTGACTTGTGTTATATGAACTTTCTATTGTGTGTGAATTAACACCAAGACTGCAAATTTACGTGCTGTTTTGTGCAATTGCCTCAAGTGTGAATAAACACTAACGTTTTGAGTTGAGAACTTGTATTTTGCCTCTGTACTGCACCCGCTTACCCTATCTACCAGAGCGAAGGTGGAGGATGCGGGCAAGAGCAGTGAGGCTGGCGTGAATGCAGATATTTTTGGTTTCTGCATTTTTCAGATACGGTTGTATGTCGTACATTAAACCAGCTGTCAGTGCCCCACAACAAAATGGAGGCTGTTGTGAAGGCCCTCATGTAGGCTAATCTGCAGCAGCGAGAGACAAACCTGCAGCAACGCAAGGCTAATAAGCAGCAGGAGACTAACCAGTTGCTGCTACAACACGTGATGGCTTTGCAGACAGCAGGAGCAACCCTGAGCATCCACAATGCCCGGAAAACAGTCCGTGCAGCGATTCCCAAGATGACCCCCGCAGACGACATCGAAATCTACCTGGCGATGTACGAGAAAGTGGCCATCAGGGAAAAGCTACCCCGTGACCAGTGGGCTGAGGTTGTTGCTCCATTCCTGACATCCGATTCCCAGCGGGTGTATTTCAACTTGCCGGACGAACAAGCGGCCGACTACCAAAAAGTAAAGGGTGAGATTTTGGCAAGACTAGGGCTGAATGTGTTGGTCCGGGCTCAGCGGTTACATCAGTGGGGGTTTAAGCTGGCTGAGACTGCGAGGACCCAGTATTATGACTTACTCAACCTCTTGAAAAAGTGGCTACACTACAAAGAGTCCCACGGCTATGCTGGATAGACTATTGGCTGATATGTTCTGGAGGGCTCTTCCACCCCCTCTCTAGCACTAGATTGGCCAGGTGTCTCCTGGCAACGCCCTAGAAATGGTGGACCTGGTGTAGCGCTACGAGGCTACTTAGACTGCTACTGGGGGTTCTTTTGGGAGGGGGGCATTCAAACCCCATAAATCTCCATCTCAGACCCGGCGACTTGTACCAACCAATCCCACCTGGTGTGTACCCTCTACAGACCTGGCTCCGATAGTCTGCTGGCGGTGTCAGGAGCCAGGCCATGTGAGAGCTCACTGTCCCCATCAGTGGAACCCATGGATACTAACTATGGCTACCATCAGTCGCTATATGCCAGGAAGCTGCATGCAGCAGGTACCCCAAAAATTTAAACCACCTGTGCCAGGTGGCGGTAGGAGACTTGCTGGACTCAAGGAGTCTGGTGTCCCTAGTAAGGGCTCCCCTGGTATGGTCAGCGGAGTATACTGCCTGGAAAGTCGGGGTCATGTGCATCCATGGAGACTTAAAAACCATCCCACTGCCCTGGTGTCTATAACCACATGGGCTGGCAGATGGACTCATGAAGTGGCAGTTGCTCCAAATTTACACTACGAACTTATAATAGGGAGAGACTTCCCGGCACTGTGGCCTGCTATAAGTGTGACTGATACCCATGAGACAGGGGTCACCCTAGCAGAGAACCCTGGCAACCTGAGACCGAAGGGCCAGTGGTAGGGGTGACCGCCATTTCGGTGGAAGAGGGGGAGACAACCAAGGCTGAGTGTGATGGTGGGAGATGTGGAGGACTTGCCGCCGAGTACTAAATTGGTAGACCTCAATGTCTCCGGGAATAATTTTGGTACCGCCCAATGTCGGGACTCAACCCTATCCAGCGCCTGGGAAAATGTGTTAATAGTAGATGGTGAACCACAACAACCTGGGGCAGAGTCAGTGTTTCCCTGTTTTGTGGTTCATCAGGATATGTTGTATCGGGTAAACCAACTACTGGGTGAGCATATTGAACAGTTGCTGGTCCCCAAGGCTTATCGCAAGCTTGTGTTAGATCTAGCCCACCAAAACGTTCTCGGGGATCACCTGGGCTGCAGAAAACTCAGAATAGTATTCTACAGCAGTTTTACTGGCCCAGCATATTCAAAGAAGTGGAAGAGTTTTTTAAGTCTTGCCCAACCTGCCAGATAACTAGCCCCCAGACACATTTCTGTAATCCCCTAGTACCTCTCCCGATTATCGAAGTACCGTTTGACCAAATAACTATGGACCTCATAGGCCCAGTACCGAAGTCCGCCAGAGGGCATCAACACATCTTAGTCATTCTAGACTACGCCACTCAGTACCCGGAGGCGGTGCCACTGCGACATACCTCGGCCAAACTCATAGCTAAGGAGTTAATGGAGTTTTTTTTTCCCAAGTAGGACTACCTAAAGAGGTTCTGATCGACCAAGGGACCCCTTTTATGTCCAAGGTGATGAGGAAACTCTGTAAGTTGCTGCACATAAAACAACTACGGACATCCGTTTACCATCTGCAAACGGACGGTCTGGTAGAACGGTTTAACCAAACATAAAAAAAATGTTGAAAAAGGTAGTGTCTAAAGATGGGAAGGACTGGGACCTTCTTCTGCCCTATCTCATGTTCGCATTGCGAAAGGTACCCCAGGCCTCTACTGGGTTCTTGCCCTTTGAACTGTTATATGGCAGACACCCTCGCAGTCTCTTGGACATGGCAAAAGAGGCGTGGGAAAAACAACCCACTCCACATAAAAGTGTTCTTGAGTACATTACCCAGATGCAAGATCGGATAGAGACAGTGTTGCCTCTTGTTAGGGAGCACATGGAGGCAGCTCAGCGAGCCCAGAGTCGGGTCTATAATAGGCAGGCTCGGGTCCGCATTTTTAACCAAGGTGATCGGGTTTTGGTTCTGGTGCCGACAGTGGACAATAAGTCCCTGGCTAGGTGGCAGGGGCCCTACGAGGTACTCGAGAAAATTGGAGATGTAAACTACAAGGTACACCAGCCCGGCCGGCGAAAGCCGGAGCAGGTTTACCATGTGAATTTACTCAAACCGTGGAAAGATGGGGAAACCTGTACAGAAGACAGCCCGCAGCCGGATTTTTAAGGACAAGAGGTACCGGCCCCTCTGTCTGATGCAAGAAAGGCGGCTGACACAGTAAAAATTGCTGACAGCCTCTCCTCTAAACAGACTCAGGAGGCCAGGGAGTTCGTTAGTCGGAACACGGATGCGTTCTCGGACCTCCCTGGACGCACTTCCATGATCCAGCATGACATTGTCACTGAGCCTCAGGCAAAAGTCTGAATAAAACCATACCAGGTACCCGGGGCTCTGCGACAAGCCATATCGGAGGAGGTGCAGGTAATGTTGCAGCTAGACGTTATTGAGGAGTCAAAAAGTGAGTGGGCCAGTCCTATAGTATTGATACCCAAGCCGGACTGAACGTTGCGGTTTTGTAACGACTTTCAAAAACTTAACAAGGTTTTCAAATTCGATGCGTATCCCATGCCCCGGGCTGATGAGCTCCTCGAGAGGTTAGGATAAGCCTGGTATTTTTCTGTTTTGGACCTCACGAAAGGGTACTGGCAGGTGCCTTTAACAGAGGCTGCCAAAGATAAAACTTCCTTCATCAAGCCTAAGGGGCTGTATCAATATAAGGTCTTACCCTTGGTCTGCATGGCGCCCCCGCCACTTTTCAGCGACTAAAGGACATTGTGCTTCGTCCACATCGTCGGTATGCTTTGGCTTACCTGGACGATATTGTCATCCACAGTACCGACTGGAAAAGTCACCTACCCAAAGTGCAGGCTGTAGTGGACTCCCTTTGGAAAGCTGGCCTAACCGCTAACCCCAAAAAATGTGCGATAGGGTTAGAAGAGACTAAGTACCTGTGGTATGTCACTGCGGTCGGAGTCATCAAACCCCAAGTGAACAAAATAGAGGCGATACGGAATTGGCCCCGCCCTGTCACCACTAGGCAAATAAAGTCATTCCTGGGAATGGTTGGCTATTACATGAGATTTGTTCCCCACTTTGCTATTCTAGCCGTGCCCTTGACAGGGCTCTTGAAGGGATGAAAATCAGTGATAGTTCACTGGGAAGATCGGGTAAAGGAGGCTTTTACCGCTTTGAAGTCGGCCTTGTGTGGGTCACCGGTTTTGGTGACGCCCGACTTCAAGAGGGAGTTCGTGGTACAAACGGATGTCTTCGAAGTAGGCCTTGGTGCTGTACTGTCTCAGGAAGTCAACGGGGAGCTGTCACTGCCAGCTCTGTGAGAAGATCTGGCAGACGTTCTTCTCTACCTGTTGTATGATGTTCTTTGTTTTGGTTTCACTTTCTCATCTCCTTTACATCTCCCAGCTGTCACCTATTTGCACTGATTGTCTCCCTTTTATATTCCCTCCCATACTGCCTCACTTTGCGGTTTATACTTCTTCCTGGATTGTGTTCACTGCTGGAGGCTGCTTCTCCTGATTCCTCAGATAAGTCTGTTTCCTTTATTTGTGTTTCTTGCTGGCTTGATTGTAGGTGACTCTGACTCCGTCCGTATTAAGTGCAGGGAGTCGGTGGTTGTGTCCCCTCATTATTATAGGGTTTTTAGGTGTCACATAGCATAAGGTACGAGGGCATGCAATCGTCTACCATAAAGATCTTTGCATGGGCATAGCAGTCAGGGAGAGCTCTAGGGGTTTTATAGGGCTCACCCATATGCTCCTTAGTTTGGGATCAAGCCAGTCGGATGTTTATTTATAAGTTCCAGCTTTCTGCAACACCATCCGTGACAGGAGCATCCCGTTGTCTTCCTAAGCCGCAAGTTCACCCCAGCCAAAACCAGGTACAATATAGTGGAGAGAGAGTGCCTGGCTATCAAGTGGGCACTCGAGTCTCTCCGCTACTATTTGTTGGGAAGAAAGTTCCGGCTGGTGAACGACCACTCCCCTCTCAAGTTGATGAGCCAGGCCAAAGACAGGAATGCCCAGGTCACCGATGGTATTTGTCTCTGCAGAACTTTAAGTTCTCGGTAGAACACAAAGCAGGCCGGTTGCAGGGAAACGCGGATGCCCTGTCTGGGGTGCATTGTTTGGCATGTGTCCACCCCCTCAGAGTTGAACAAAGGGGGGGTATGTGACACAGTGAGGGATTGTGTCTGGCAAGGCAGGTATTTTCACTCTCAGCATGTGTGCCTGGGCTGGTTTCCAGCCAGGTGAGGTCAAATACCAGACAGGAGTTTAAGTGCCGGTCCGGGTTTTGGCAGCACCTGGCTTAAATAGGCAGCTGGGCTCAGCAGAGATGTCCTGTTTTTGGGATCTGAGGCTTTGTGCCGTGCTGGAGGGCTGAGAGCCGCATGCTGGGGAACCAGGCCCCCTAAAGCCTGCTGTGGACTACTGGAGGCAAAACTGCCAGCAAGGTGACTTTTGTTATATGAACTTTCCATTGTGTGTGAATTAACACCAAGACTGCAAAGTTACGTGCTGTTTTGTGCAATTTCCTCAAGTCTGAATAAACACTGATGTTTTGAGTTAAGAACTTGTATTTTGCCTCTGTACTGCGCCCGCTTACCCTATCTACCAGAGCGAAACCCAACAATATATAAATTAATTTAAAAAAAAAAAGTAATTGTGGGCTTTACAATCTTAAAAATCCTTTGAAATAAAAATTGTCAAAGGAATATATTGCAATTTGTATGCATGGGAACACATTCCTGCTGTAGACAAAGAACCTGCTGCTGTCAGAGGTGTATAAGTTTATTTTTGGTGTTGCCCTAGTCTGGCGGGGGCCCATTCCTGTGAACATATTCCTGCTACAACAAAGAACCGGCTCCTGTCTGTTATGACTGAGTTTGGCCCAGCTATGTGTAGGCCTTATACTACCTCGTTACCATTTACATTCTGCTGCTGTCTGTCCTGATGATTTTGGCCCAGCTAGGTGTAGGCCTTTTACTACCCCGTTACCATGTACATGCTGCTGCTGCTGTCTATCCTGATGATTTTGGCCGAGGTATGTGTAGGCCTTATACTACCCTGTTAGCATTTATATGCAGCTGCTGTCTGTCCTGATGATTTTTGCCAAGCTATGTGTAGGCCTTATACTACCCCATTAGCATTTACATGCTGCTGCTGTCTGTCCTGATGATTTTGGCCCAGCTATGTGTAGGCCTTATACTACACCATTACCATTTACCTGCTGCTGCTACTGTCTGTCTTGATCCTGATGAGTTTGACCTTGGACTAAAGGGGCCTTACTGCAACCTTATTGTTCAAAACTATGCAAAAACAAAACAATATTAAAAAATGGAAGCACATGTTAAAACAGAAACTTTTTTTATTTACAAACATGCCTCTATGGCAACTTTTTTCAGTTGGTCATGAAGTTCTAACATCTCCTTCATCCGTTTGAGGTGCAGCGCCTCCATCTTCCGGATCTGCTTGCCGGCTTTGTGCTCCTGCTGCATCTGCTGCATCTTTTTTTTTTTTTATTGATCAGTATGGCTTAAAAAAATATATGAAAATTACTTGCAATTCAGATTAACCAGAATTCAGATTAAGTGGCATGGATACAGAATTATATTGCTATGTGAACATATTTACCCTCCTGGCCGGAGGTGGTGACAACCTCCTCCTCTTCATCGCCATTAGGAGCTGGGGGAAGGGGAATCTGGCTGCTGGGAGGGTCCAGCATCTTACACCTCCACCTCTTTGCTCACATCAGGTGGGGCTGGCGCCTCATGCTGCTGCTGCTGCTGGGAGGGTCCAGCCTGCTCTCCCTCCTCTCCCTCCTCCTCCTCGGCTGACAGCATGACCACCTCCAGATCCTCTGTCGAAGGCCTGCGGCGGACAGAGGGAAAGGGAATCACACAATGTTCAGAATTTAGACAAACAACTCAGAACTCATAACAAATGCAAATTAAGTGTGGGATGTATGTAATGTAATGATGGACGGGGCCTTTTACTGGAATACAGAATGATTATTGCAGTTTATGTATATACACACACACACATATACACTCACCTAAAGAATTATTAGGAACACCATACTAATACAGTGTTGGACCCCCTTTTGCCTTCAGAACTGCCTTAATTCTACGTGGCATTGATTCAACAAGGTGCTGATAGCATTCTTTAGAAATGTTGGCCCATATTGATAGGATAGCATCTTGCAGTTGATGGAGATTTGAGGGATGCACATCCAGGGCACGAAGCTCCCGTTCCACCACATCCCAAAGATGCTCTATTGGGTTGCGATCTGGTGACTGTGGGGGCCATTTTAGTACAGTGAACTCATTGTCATGTTCAAGAAACCAATTTGAAATGATTCGAGCTTTGTGACATGGTGCATTATCCTGCTGGAAGTAGCCATCAGAGGATGGGTACATGGTGGTCATGAAGGGATGGACATGGTCAGGAACAATGCTCAGGTAGCCCGTGGCATTTAAACCATGGCCAATTGACACTAAGAGGCCTAAAGTGTGCCCAGAAAACATCCCCCACACCATTACACCACCACCACCAGCCTGCACAGTGGTAACAAGGGATGATGGATACATGTTCTCATTCTGTTTACGCCAAATTCGGACTCTACCATTTGAATGTCTTAACAGAAATCGAGACTCATCAGACCAGGCAACATTTTTCCAGTCTTCAACAGTCCAATTTTGGTGAGCTTGTGCAAACTGTAGCCTCTTTTTCCTATTTGTAGTAGAGATGAGTGGTACCCGGTGGGGTCTTCTGCTGTTGTAGCCCACCTTTCTTTCCCATTCTGACATTCAGTTTAGAGTTCAGGAGATTGTCTTGACCAGGACCACAACCCTAAATGCATTGAAGCAACTGCCATGTGATTGGTTGACTAGATAATCGCATTAATGAGAAATAGAACAGGTGTTCCTAATAATTCTTTAGGTGAGTGTATATACAGTATATTTATGTGTGCGTAAAATGCAGAAAATCAGCTGGTTACATCATATATCTGTACCTCGTTGTGTGTATAAATATATATATATATATATTGTGGGGATTTGTTCTGGTAGACAGGCTTGCGGACACAGTACAGAGGCAATGACAACGTCTTTAACTTAAACAGTGCAGTGTTTTATTCACACATATGTAAAGTGACAAAAAAAGCAGTTTCAGGGAAAAACAGTCACCTTGAGTCTGGTGTTTGTTCACACCTGGCTGCAGCACATAAGTCCTTGGGTGAAGCAGAAGTCCACGTGCTTTTTCCCAAACAATATAGCAGGGCCTTATTCCCGGCCCAAACTCTCGGACTCCAACACCCAGACTGACAAAGCTCCACTATCAGATGGAGGATAATCCACCCAGCTGAGACTGCTGGCTGGGTTTTTATCCCAAACCAAAACCCGGCCTGGAATGTGGGGAACAGCCACCCACCCTGCACTTTGGCTGCTCCCAGTAAGAGTCGGCCAGGATCGGCTTTACAGCCACACTAAATAATCAATAGTGTCAGTCAGCACTAGCTGCCGCTGACACTTAAAATTACCGGCTCTTACCTCACCGAGGCCAGGAACCTCAATGACACATATCTTCCGTCAATGACGGCCCCTTGCGCTTTCCTACAATATATACTCATGGCGAGGTAGAGATATATGATGTAACCTGCTGATTTTCTACGTGTCAGACCAGGTACTAAGTAATCGTTTGTAAAGGGATGAAATAGTTATTTTCATAACTGTATATATACATTACAGAGAGTTGGAGAGAGATGCAAAAGTAATGTAAGCATTGTTCCTGGGCATATTCTGTCACTGATCTCTCTGATCCTCTCCGAGTTCCTCCTTTTCAAATCAGACTATTTCTTCAATATGGACATCCTAGGGTGCCTGCCGTTGAACTTCCTCCATAGCTCGAAATGGATCTCCCTCACAATCCTCTGCTTCTCAGCCTGGACCCGGGTCCGGTCATAGCCCCGCTCCAACATGCGCTGCAGTATAAAGACGCAAGCATATAATTCTATTTTCTTTTAATACAAGTATTGAAAACAATATCCTCAACAAAACATCAAAAAGTATTTAAGTGTTTGAAGGGGAAATATTAGATTTAATGTTACCGTTATAAGATCAGATTGTATTGCGATTGTATGTGTGTGGGGTCGGAGCAATCGGATATTGGCCAGCTGAGCAGAGATGTACCTGTCTAGTGAAGTGACGGTACGGTATGGGGTGTAAAACTGGTTCACCTCCCTGTGGTGCACCCTGGGTAACTCTAAATGGACCAGCAAATACTGGCGGTAAGACAAAGAAAGCTTCTCCTGAGTCCAGACCAACAGGACACAAACTCTAATCTTTAGACTGTGTTTGTGTGTGTGTGTGAGTGTGTGTGTGTGGGGGGGGGGGGGTATATAGTGTGCGGTAGGAAAATGGATGTGCAATGTGCATGTGAGAGATATTTCTCTGCTGTCCATACATACATGCTACAGACATAGTGCTGTGATGTCACAATAATACTTAGTGCACCAATCAGTAATATCTACTTAGACCTGATAAAATGTGAAGTTTTATGTATTGTAAAAAAACATTCGCATCATAAGTCACGATTTTTACAATCACAAATATTTTATAACACTCTATCTGCATATAAAGCAATTGTTATGACATGCATGTGACATGTAATCAAATACAGTGCTGTATTTCTTCCTCACTGTCGTGAATATTGCTGCAAACCATGTTTTACAATCTCTTCAAACTTCGGGTAGTTTGAAAACTGGGACATGCCCCTTTTTCGCATGCGCAGTAAGTGAATTTCACATTACGAATTTCGCATTGAAAAGAATAATGAGCGAAGATAGCGAATTTGCAAATATATGACGAATATTCGCCCAAATATCCGCGATATATTGCGAATTCGAATATAGCCCCTGCAGCTCATCACTTTAGCCAGCAACTTTCTGCCAGCCAATCAGATTGGATTACTGAGAGACACACCTCCTCACTCTGAAGCCTAATGCAGGCATTCAGTGTAAAGGACCGCCCTTCTGTCTTCTGTTTATACTAAAAGGAAAACAGACAAGCCCTAGCAACGGTATTTTAAGAGAGCAGTGGAAAGGGACAGAGGACATTAATGAAAGCTGTTATTATAAGGTAATTACAGATCTTTTGACAATCATTGACAGACTAACTCAGATATACATGCCTAGCTCTAATAAACTAGCAAATAAAAAAATATATGACAGTTACCCTTTAGGTACTTGAATGCAATAACAGCAATATCAAATAATATCAGAGTGACACTGACTTATATAGCTATGGGTAAACGCATGGTTAACCATGTTAATAAACAACATGTTCAAAAACATACTGTGATGTCATATGTGGTAATTGTAGTATGCTTTTTCATCATGGAAACATTCTAAAAATGTGCCCTTATTGGAGGCAAACAGTGTTTAAACACACATAGTGTTATCTGAAAAAAACTGTGACTTGTTTAGGCCAAGCATCCAAAAATTATGCCTTTACAGATCCCTGCACCTGTTTACACATACGTGTTAATGTCAGAAGAAACAGTGGCTTGTTCTGCACAAGAGTCCATCACATACTGTTTGAAGGGAAACAGAGAATTAGAGCTGTATGGGGAGATTTATCAATGCATTTATGCCAGTGCGCTGGTATAAATACATTGATAATTGGGGTGTTTAGAAAGGGTTCAAAATTTATAAAGCACCTGTTCCACTTTTTCTCACACAGAAGTCGGTTTAAGTGGGTATGGCAGAACACGATGCCCACACTTACTTAAAACATTTGTAAATTCAGTGGAAGGAGGCATGCTATATTTTGCTATATGCCCTTGTCTTTGTCCCTTAGTGAAGCCTCATCTATTTGCCAGCCAAAAATCTGCATTCTCTGCAAAATTTCTATTTTGAAATAATGCACAGACATTGAGGGCACGCTTTTGTCATTCATTTCTAGGCTGTTCCTTATACCCCTTCCTGCAGCAGGCAGGTTGTATGCGGAATCCGCCTTACATGTACAGCACAGTGATGGCATGAGCTCAGAAAATAAGTCTGCGCCATAAGCAGTAGGTGTCAGCTGTAACATACTGCTGACACCTTGTGGGTTTGGAATTATGTCAGATCCCCTCCATTTAACACTTTTGATCTAAGTAGTTGACAGATCTCTGCATCCCATAACCTCCCTGATTTCAATTGTTGCTATGGCAGCCATAGTCCTAACAATGGAATCCCTGTTTGCCATCTATGGAAGCCAGTTAGGCCCAGCCAGAGGCAGTGTTGCGAGTAACATGGGTTTCTTGCTTTTTTCTCACTAACTTTGTTTGAAGTGGTTGCTATACGGCTGCCTAACAATTGAACCTGCTCTATTATGAACTTTCTTAGTCTGGTGTTTACTGGGAGGAGAGTTTTGATTGCTATGCTATTAAATACCTTTAGTTTCTGTAACTTTTTGCCAGGTATAGCAAACACTATGTGCAGTCTTCTCCAAAGTCTTGAATCCTAGTCCATTGGAGTTGTTTAAGTGCATTGTAGGATTTGTGGTTCCACTGTCTTTTGTTGTCTGTGTTATAGTTGTGTTAGTTGTGGGTTCAGCTTTCTGTTTGCTGTTTGGTTTTGTGATTTTCTTGCTGTCTAGTTGGGATTAGCAGTCCAGGGTCAGTTTCTGCTAGGTTTTATGCCTCTTACCTACATTCATCACTCCCTCTTTGTAGCCATAACTGTCTTCCCTCTATTCCATTGCCAGACTCCATCTCCAAAATCAGCTGCTCTCCACATCCAGTTTTCTGTCATCTATGAGTTTATTATTCTGTATTTGTTGTCTGATAGGTGCTTCATGTCTTGAGACTGTCTGGTTGTTACATAATTTTAACTGAAGTCCTGAGGGTATCTGAGTATCCAGAGTACCATTGATTTAAACTTGGTAAAAACGACTGCTTCTAGGTTAAGTTAAAGGGATTCTGTCATGACATTTTAGCCCTATAACCTAAACATATGGCCAGGTCCGTACAAATAACATGAATTCGAAACTGTACTTATTAAATTTGCCTGTGGCTCTATTAGCACATAAAACAGGTTTTTATAACCGGTCAATCGCCTACCTAAGGTGCCCAACGTCCCGTCAGTTAATACACGGTGCCCGGCCGTCTGGTGCCCAGGGCCTCCCTCCCAGTCATAATCGCTGCCTTCCTGACCTCAGCGCCGCCTCCGCCAGATCCGGCCGGCCCTCTGCTAGATCCGGCACCTGCGCACTATGCTCAGCCTGATGCGCCGCGGACTCCAGGCAGATTTAATAAGTACAGTTTCGGATTCATGTTATTTGTACGGACCTGGCCGTATGTTTAGATTATAGGGCTAAAATGTCATGACAGAATCCCTTTAAGTTATGGAGTATTGCAAACAAGCAGCATCGTTACACTATTCCCAGCCCACACCAGAAGTTGTATCATGTTGGAAACTTATCCAAATTTTCCATTTTTTGGGAGGGTGTTCGCATCATGACCTCTGCAAACCTGAAATGATGCCTGAAAAATATTGAAATTAAAAAAAGAAATCCCAAATCAGGTACTCTTTAATTCTGAGGCTTCTGTTTGAGTCAAGTAGTGCACTAGGGATACATTGTGGATATTTCTAAAAACTGCAGAATCAGGGTGATAAATATTATGCTGTGTTTCTCAGTTAACACCTGCTGTAGATTAGAAAAAATGTTTTAAAAGTGAAATTCAGCAATAACATTTTTACATTTCTCTCCACTTTAATTTCTGTTAAACATCATTAGGCTCCATTCACACGTCCGCAAATGGGTCCGCATCCGTTCCGCAATTTTGCGGAATGGGTGCGGACCCATTCATTTTCTATGGGGACAGAAAAGATGCGGACAGCACACAGTGTGCTGTCCACATCCGCATTTCGGTGCCACAGCCCCGAACTTCCAGGCTTCGGCCCCGAACTTCCGGACCGCGGTTCCGCAAAAATATAAAATGTCCTATTCTTGTCCGCAATTGCGGACAAGAATAGGCAGTTCTATGGGGGGTGCCGGCTGGGTGTATTGCGGATCCACAATTTGCAGATCCGCAATACACTAGGGACGTGTGAATGGACCCTTAACAAGCTTTCTAAATACTGGTTTAAATAAATGGATTGGGTGATTTTTTTTTTTATAGAATGATTTATGTGGGTTTTAATATATACAGTCAGGTCCATAAATATTGGGACATTGACACAATTCTAACATTTTTGGCTCTATACACCACCACAATGGATTTGAAATGAAACAAACAAGATGTGCTTTAACTGCAGACTGTCAGCTTTAATTTGAGGGTATTTACATCCAAATCAGGTGAACGGTGTAGGAATTACAGCAGTTTGCATATATGCCTCCCACTTGTTAAGGGACCAAAAGTAATGGGACAATTGGCTTCTCAGCTGTTCCATGGCCAGGTGTGTGTTATTCCCTGATTATCCCAATTACAATGAGCAGATAAAAGGTCCAGAGTTCATTTCAAGTGTGCTATTTGCATTTGGAATCTGTTGTTGTCAACTCTCAAGATGAGATCTGTCACTATCAGTGTAGCTGTCACTATCAGTGTAGCAAGCCATCATTAGGCTGAAAAAACAAAACAAACCCATCAGAGAGATAGCAAAAACATTAGGCATGGCCCAGACAACTGTTTGGAACATTCCTAAAAAGAAGGAACGCACCGGTGAGCTCAGCAACACCAAAAGACCCGGAAGACCACGAAAAACAACTTTGGTGGATGACCGAAGAATTCTTTCCCTGGTGAAGAAAACACCCTTCACAACAGTTGGCCAAATCAAGAACACTCTCCAGGAGGTAGGTGTATGTGTGTCAAAGTCAACAATCAAGAGAAGACTTCACCAGAGTGAATACAGAGGGTTCACCACAAGATGTAAACCATTGGTGAGCCTCAAAAACAGGAAGGCCAGATTAGAGTTTGCCAAACGACATCTAAAAAAGCCTTCACAGTTCTGGAACAACATCCTATGGACAGATGAGACCAAGATCAACTTGTACCAGAGTCATGGGAAGAGAAGAGTATGTAGAAGGAAAGGAACTGCTCATGATCCAAAGCATATCACCTCATTAGTGAAGTATGGTGGTGGTAGTGTAATGGCGTGGGCATGTATGGCTGCCAATGGAACTGGTTCTCTTGTATTTATTGATGATGTGACTGCTGACAAAAGCAGCATGATGAATTCTGAAGTGTTTCAGGCAATATTATCTGCTCATATTCAGCCAAATGCTTCAGAACTCATTGGACAGCGCTTCACAGTGCAGATGGACAATGACCCAAAGCATACTGCAAAAGCAACCAAAGAGTTTTTTAAGGGAAAGAAGTGGAATGTTATGCAATGGCCAAGTCAATCACCTGACCTGAATCCGATTGAGCATGCATTTTACTTGCTGAAGACAAAACGGAGGGGAAAATGTCCCAAGAACGAGCAGGAACTGAAGACAGTTGCAGTAGAGCATTACCAGGGATGAAACCCAGCGTCTGGTGATGTCTATGCATTCCAGACTTCACGCTATATCTGACTGCAAAGGATTTGCAACCAAGTATTAAAAAGTGAAAGTTTGATTTATGATTATTATTATGTCCCATTACTTTTGGTCCCTTAACAAGTGGGAGGCACATATGCAAACTGTTGTAATTCCTACACCGTTCACCTGATTTGGATGTAAATACCCTAAAATTAAAGCTGACAGTCTGCAGTTAAAGCACATCTTGTTTATTTCATTTCAAATCCACTGTGGTGGTGTATAGAGCCAAAAATGTTGGAATTGTGTCGATGTCCCAATATTTATGGACCTAACTGTAGGTTCCCCAAAGCTACTTCAGAACTGATCCCTAAAAAGTAATGTTCGGAATTTTTCTACAAATATTGATAAATTGCTGCTGAACTTATAAGCCTTCTAATATCCTAACAAAATGAAAGAAAAGATGCCAACATAATAGTCATACTGTATGTTAAATGTTAATTATTATTATTTTGTGTGTTATTTTCTATTTTATTTACTATATTCTGCTCTACAAGCAAAGAACTTCTGAACTTTTGCAAAAACAAAAGATTTTTTTTGCACATTTTTTTTGTACATAAACACTAAAATATTGACCCAAATTTACCCCTAACATAAAATACATTGTGTTATGAAAAAACAGTCTCAGAATCAGTTTGATAAGATAAAGTATTGCAAAGTTATTATCACATAAAGTGAAACATCCGAACTGAAAGATGGGGCTGCTTTCTGACCAGTCAATAGCCTCAGCGGTTACAAGTCCACAAATGGCACTGGACGTCATTGCCTCGAATTTACTGCTTCCATTCAAATGAAATGTGCTGAATGGTATGGAAAATGTATTATTCATGTTTTTTTTTTTTCTTTACTTGTATTTTTATCTTTCATTCAGTGTTACACCTCTAAATGTATTTTGAAGTACCACAACATCTGAGTATATATTTCGTATGTAGACTAATATTTTAAAACTGAAATAATTTTCATGATCAGGATACTTCATTAAGTCTTTGTCTTGTTTATTTTTGCATTAGTCAGAACCTGCAATAATCTGGCTGACAATTTTTGCTCAGTTCAGAAAACAGATTGTTCTTTGTTTCTCACATCCTACATATCACCTTTAATTTTGTTCATCAAACACCCACTCAGTCACTGAAGACACTCTTGTCTGTAATTTAACCTGCATAAGGACTAGAACTTGGAAACACCTTGCTTGTTTGGTGTTTGATCTCTGTACAAACACCTTCATAGTCCTTGAGGCAAATTTCATTCTCCCACTGGGACTGATCATTTCCCAACCTATACTTTTTTTTAACCAATCTATACTTCTAAACTTCTTGTTGATTTTTTTTTTTTTAGAATTATAACTCAGGCATCAATTTATTTTACAAGCAACATCTTTGCAATCCACTGACAGATGAACAGTGGATGAAAAGTCATCAATGATTTCTGATGAAGTTTATCATCAGAATGATTAATTCGTTGTTAGTGACAACAATGGTGGTCTAGGGTTGTGAAGGTGTTAATGCTAATTTTAAAGAAATCATTTACCAGGATATTCACTGTTAATCCAGGCACAATGCCTTGTAGGGCTAGCTCAAATCAATGTAAGGATACCTTTCACTTAGTGATCCGCTTCTTCAATCTGGAGAAAACCAATTTTTATTCCATATGCAAATGAGCAGATAAGTTCACCAAGAGTGGGCCCAAACCATTCTGTGCACCCTTCCTCCTCTTGCTTCCTTTACCAATCTCTCCCTCTCCTTCTTCATTGCCAGGTCCAGGCTAGATCACTATACAGGAAACTGGTCCTGTCAATAAAAAAAAGGAGAGCGAGGGGTTGGCTGAGGCCCACACAGTGCGAATGGAAAAATGAAAAAGTTATGGCACTTGGAAGACAGGGAGGAAAAAACTAAAACAAAAAACTAAAATTGGATCCTTATCTGAATGGGGTTGTTTTTGTGGCAAGCACATGGATTTCTGCAAGCCCCATCTAGATGCATGGACTTTTGATCTGTAGAAAAAGCCTGCAACAAAATTTGTGAAGACATCTTAAGGGGTTAAGACATGTTCTTGGCTTTAGCAAAACTTTGCATGACTTTTGTTGTACACTTGTACATTGGCTGCTGTACTTTGCATGCCCAGATTTGGAATGCCTTTGTTGGCACAATTAAGTCCCCAGCTTCAGGGTTTTATAAATGGTTTCTAAAGCCACTGATGCCAAAACACAGTGTGCACACTCCATGCCTTCAGCATATTTGAGAAGATAAAAGTTAAAGTAAGTGAGCATGTGAGTCTGACCTCTAAGTTGGTTAGTGAGGCAGAAATGCTCTTGGCCACAACATGACCTAATTCTGGATTCGCACTGCAAAAAGCATCAGATAATCAGAACTTTAACCTGATCACTTTTGACCACATTATTCAAATTATTCCTGTTCCCTGATAAGATAGAAAAAATATTCACAGCCTAATCAGACAACATTCAGGCAAATATGTGTACTAGGCTGGGATTGTAAAAACATCCCCTTAAGGGAAATAATTCTGTTTCTGGTCTCTCTGAGGAAAATGTGAGAGGCTAAAAGAGGTTACAAGATGCTAGGTCATGCAGCCTCTTATTCTCCATTATAGTCATGAAAATTAAACTTCTATACAGCAATTTCACATTATGAATGTAAAATTCTGGCCCTCAGTGGGTCTGCTAAACTGAACTTAGGGCTCAGTGGGATGGACAATAGGATAAAAATGGACCACAATGTGCAGTCCATTTTTCTCACAGACCCCTACCCTTTAAGTGAATATATGTTATGGAAAAAAAATTGGAGCAGGATGGTACATGCTGCAATTTTATGGGCACAATTTTTTCTCTCAGTCTGTGTGGAAAATCGTTCATGTGAATTGACCCATTGACTTTAACATGTCAATGTCCAGTTTATTCTAAGCTTCAATAGCACACACACATAAAGAACATTGTCTAAATCAGTCCTTAGTTTTACAAACCCCGGATGTTACATCTATAATCTGAATAGTTAAATATGGATGCTGTAACGGATCTCCTAGCACCCCGACCGGGTACCTCCGTTGATAGGTGCTCCTAGTGCTTCCCGAGGTCCCCAAGCACTCCACTTGACACCGTAAGCGCTGCAGACCCCACAAACCGCCGAAGCTTGGTTGAGGTCTCACCGTCTCCTACCCACCCTGGACCTACAACAAGGCTCCAGGCTCCAGTGGGGGAACCTCTCCCAAATCCAGAGAGCAGGAACAGCTCTTACAAGAGCTAGTAGTTATGCCAGGGGAGTATAGCAAATCTTCAGCGTATAGCAATCCCCCAGTGTCAATCAGTTACCCAAACACCAGCCTCAACATGGTAAAGGGTAAAACAGGAACTCTTTATTTGAACACACAAGCATTGATTTATACACATTTTCCAACAATAATCACCAAAAAAATGAAACTGACTTTCGTGTGTATGAAAATCCAAAAAGCTTTATTGTAAATATATATAAACAGTACATACATGTATTATAAAACAGGCAGCACAAGGCGGGACACACAGATGAGGAGCAGGACCCAAGGAGAGGCCGGGAGATCAGTGCACAAAAATACAGGGAAAAAGAATACTAGCTGAAAGAGCATACCTCAGAGTCTCATAGCAGCAACGCCCCAAACACAATGCAACAGAGGCGATTGTGGAGACTGAGGTTAAGATGGAAGGAACACAAAAGAACACAATTAAACATACCCTGAATAGTGCAAAGATCTCTCGGCCAACTCCTGACCCAACGCCGTTTCGCCAGTAGATCTGGCTTCTTCCAGGGAAGACTCTGAGGTATGCTCTTTCAGCTAGTATTCTTTTTCCCTGTATTTTTGTGCACTGATCTCCCGGCCTCTCCTTGGGTCCTGCTCCTCATCTGTGTGTCCCGCCTTGTGCTGCCTGTTTTATAATACATGTATGTACTGTTTATATATATTTACAATAAAGCTTTTTGGATTTTCATATACACGAAATTCAGTTTCATTTTTTTGGTGATTATGATGACTCCTTGGGGGTCCGATGTTTTGATATAATTCTTCCGGTTAATATTGGTTGAACATTTTCCAACAAGGTTACCACCCACAGGGTTTTGTAAAAACAGCCAATAACCACATACAATACACTCAGACACTCCCACACAAAATCCTCCCCTCTGCCCGTGATACAATTACCTCACTCTGGGTTGATGCAATCATCACAGGCAGGAGAATACACAATGTCTTCTGTCCTGGAGACAACCGAGACGTGATTCAATTATCTCTCAGGACAAAGGACATCGCCAATACACACAGAGAGACAATGGAACAGACCTCACTACTCAGCGTATACAATGTCCCACCCTTTTCAATACACATAGTCATTTAACATCCCAAAATGGCACGAATTAGACCAGGGGTTCAAGTTAGTACAAGTGCTTTGTGAACAATGGAAGCCTGGCTGATGAGAGGGCCCATAATCCTGGGGCAAGAGGCTGGTAGCCAGGCCCCTCCAAAACCCAGTGGCGAGGTTGGTTTCGCCACAGATGCCCTTCTTTGGATTTTTGAATTTTATTGCCGATTTCACAGAGTTTCCACACCAAATATGTGGATTTCAACACAAATGCGTCCCAGATCTTACCCTGAAAATCTGGGTGAAATCTGCGCTGGAAATCTGCACAAACAATTGACATGCTGTGGATTTCAAAATCTGCCCCGAAGGTCAAATCTCATCTACTTAGCTGGTAAAAATTGAAAATCTATATATAATATACACAGTTTGCATGTGTCACAATGTAGGGGGAGGAGAGGAACACCAGAATGACAACAGAAGGAAAATGACCTGAAACTAGGCCTCACGGCTAGAGAAAGGAAAAGGTCACCACCTAGGAAACCCTAAACCTAGCCATGACTCCTGTCAGTTTGAATAGACCCTGAAGATGGGAACATTTATACACTGTATACCTAGGCCCTAGAAACCCTGAAAAGCCCTAGGCATAGTGACAGGGTCTGAGACCACTGGTTCCTTCCTAGATGAACGAACCAGCGTCTCGCTGAGGCCTAAGAGACAAATAGCAAAAGGGGAAAACAAAATACAAAGGAGAATACACTTATCTTCAACAGAAAATGTATGAGCAGGAACTCAGAAGAGGACAACACACCAGCTCTTCCAACTCCAGGCAGATAATATCAACCGCATGGTAAGAAGTGTGAGTCCAGACTAAAGAGAGGAGCAGTGAAGACCACAAGCTACACCTGAAACTAGAGGTGTGGTCATACCAACAACAACACTGCAAAGTGAAAACCGAGAGGCTGTCAGATAACCTCACGTGATGCAAGTCTCTCAGATCTTCTAACCTCTGTCACGGGAGGGATCATGACAGCATGTGGCCTTATGGTGTGACTATTTCACTGGGTTAAATGGTAGGTACGAGGTAGGAGACACAAATTTGCATAAGATAAGACTGCTAAATAAGTGCTGCCTTCATTTGCATCACTCACTACCGAGTTCCAAACTGCGTCTGGAAAAGATGTCATGGTCATTAACTTTTTATGCAACTTTACATCAATCAATAGTAAGATGAATATGTAATATATCCCAAAATGCCTCTTACTCCACTTAACATGCCCCATTGATCTCCTAAACTAACTTTTACTCAAATTCTCTACAGAATCCATCTCAAGACAGACTGGTAGGTCACAGAAGGATCAGTTACAGCTGCCCATAGAAGTCTAAGGAGCAGGGAGGGGGAGTGCGCTGTACAGTCGTGGCCAAAAGTTTTGAGAATTACATAAATATTGGAAATTGGAAAAGTTGCTGCTTAAGTTTTTATAATAGCAATTTGCATATACTCCAGAATGTTATGAAGAGTGATCAGATGAATTGCATAGTCCTTCTTTGCCATGAAAATTAACTTAATCCCCAAAAAACCTTTCCACTGCATTTCATTGCTGTCATTAAAGGACCTGCTGAGATCATTTCAGTAATCGTCTTGTTAACTCAGGTGAGAATGTTGACGAGCACAAGGCTGGAGATCATTATGTCAGGCTGATTGGGTTAAAATGGCAGACTTGACATGTTAAAAGGAGGGTGATGCTTGAAATCATTGTTCTTCCGTTGTTAACCATGGTGACCTGCAAAGAAACGCGTGCAGCTATCATTGCGTTGCATAAAAATGGCTTCACAGGCAAGGATATTGTGGCTACTAAGATTGCACCTCAATCAACAATTTATAGGATCATAAAGAACTTCAAGGAAAGAGGTTCAATTCTTGTTAAGAAGGCTTCAGGGCGTCCAAGAAAGTCCAGCAAGCGCCAGGATCGTCTCCTAAAGAGGATTCAGCTGCGTGATCGGAGTGCCACCAGTGCAGAGCTTGCTCAGGAATGGCAGCAGGCAGATGTGAGCACATCTGCACGCACAGTGAGGCGAAGACTTTTGAAAGATGGCCTGGTGTCAAGAAGGGCAGCAAAGAAGCCACTTCTCTCCAAAAAAAACATCAGGGACAGATTGATCTTCTGCAGAAAGTATGGTGAATGGACTGCTGAGGACTGGGGCAAAGTCATATTCTCCGATGAAGCCTCTTTCCGATTGTTTGGGGCATCTGGAAAAAGGCTTGTCTGGAGAAGAAAAGGTGAGCGCTACCATCAGTCCTGTGTCATGCCAACAGTAAAGCATCCTGAGACCATTCATGTGTGGGGTTGCTTCTCATCCAAGGGAGTGGGCTCACTCACAATTTTGCCCAAAAACACAGCCATGAATAAAGAATGGTACCAAAACACCCTCCAACAGCAACTTCTTCCAACAATCCAACAACAGTTTGGTGAAGAACAATGCATTTTCCAGCACGATGGAGCACCGTGCCATAAGGCAAAAGTGATAACTAAGTGGCTCGGGGACCAAAACGTTGACATTTTGGGTCCATGGCCTGGAAACTCCCCAGATCTTAATCCCATTGAGAACTTGTGGTCAATCCTCAAGAGGCGGGTGGACAAACAAAAACCCACTAATTCTGACAAACTCCAAGAAGTGATTATGAAAGAATGGGTTGCTATCAGTCAGGAATTGGCCCAGAAGTTGATTGAGAGCATGCCCAGTCGAATTGCAGAGGTCCTGAAAAAGAAGGGCCAACACTGCAAATACTGACTCTTTGCATAAATGTCATGTAATTGTCGATAAAAGCCTTTGAAACGTATGAAGTGCGTGTAATTATATTTCACTACATCACAGAAACAACTGAAACAAAGATCTAAAAGCAGTTTAGCAGCAAACTTTGTGAAAACTAATATTTGTGTTATTCTCAAAACTTTTGGCCACGACTGTAGAGTAAGATATAAAGGCATGCTTTGGCAGCAAACTGTTAGTGTTTTACTGCCTCACACCTACTGCTTTCACATTAATATTGTGAGCTCCATTGGGAGACAAATGATGATAATATTTGTAAAGAGCTAAATAAATATACTGCTTAGTACTTGTCTATACTGTCCTCCATGCTCTTATACCTTTCTGTATATGATATAGGGAAGTGATAGAGGAACAGAATTTCCTCTACTTTCTAAAAATGTAGGCTATAAGTCATTAAATATTCAGAAAATGTCACCTGAAAGAGTGGGCACACTTAAAAGGGTTATTCAACCCCTATAATGTCCCCCCCAATGCCCGGGCCCTTCATAAAGGTTATACTTACCCTTCTCCCCAGAACGCACATTGCTCCTGATGCCTGCACGGCCGCCTCTGCATCTCCATGTTGCGCGGATCAAAACATCCAGCCACGACAGGGACAAGCCTTCTATTGGCTGCCCCCCCCCCCCCCCCCCCCCCCCATCACCAGATGTTTTGATCTGCGCAACAGGGAGATGCAGCGGCAGCCGTTTGGGCATCAGGAGTGATGCGGGCGCTGGCGAGCGAAGTAAATATAACCTATATGAGGGGCCTGGGCATTAAGGGAAACATTATAGGGGATGAATAACCCCTTTAAACACAAGCATAAAAGCCAAGCATTGGCTGGAATGATGTAAAGCACAGTATTAATGAAGTCTGCATCAAGGAAAACAAGTTCTCTAGAATGTTAAATAAGTGTTAATAATCTGTCAGTTTTAAAAGATAATCTTTGGGGGTTGTCAGGAAAGTTCTCATTTCACAGCTATAAATCTTGGATGGAGGAAGAATAGTTGGTGGAAGCCCCTTCCATGTTTCACCATAATGATGCAATTATGCAAAAATGAAGGGGGTCATTTATCAAACTGGTGTAAAGTAGAACTGGCTAAGTTGTCCATAGCAACCAATCAGATTCTACCTTTAATTTTTGACAGCTCCTTTAGAAATTGAGAGGTGAAATCTGATTGGCTTCTATTGGAAACTAAGCCAGTTTTACTTTATACCAGTTTGATAAATCTCCCCTGAAGTCTGTAAAAATAGTTTGTAAAGTTTAACATGGATGATAATGATTGGTCTCCTCAGGGGCATGACCTCAGCCTCAATGAACATCTTTAGCGTGAAATGAAAAAATGAATGCAAGATACATCTTTTCAAATTAATGACCAACCCTACTAAAGGTAAACCTTACTAAGGTCTTTTAATCTGATTGACATGAATTATGACATCTTCCAACATCTAACAGAAAGCCTTTCTAGAACAGTAAGGGCTGACACAGAGGCAAGGAGGTCCAATTCTATATTAATTGCCCATCAATTTTTAATTATCAAGTATATGTATACCATGTTCCAGTTTACACATACTGTACAAATGGCGATGTAGCCATCTTTCTAAAGGTAGACACTGTTGGTACTATTAGATCCATAGCAGACTTGGAGAAAGGTCTAATGTCACGCTTCGGTGTGGGAGGGAAACACCACACCAAGCATAGAAGGGGGAAACAGGGAATCAGGCCTGAGAACTAGGGAGGGAAGATGGACACCGTCTAGTGAAAACCCTAACCAGAATCCTGACTGACTACCAGTATGAACAGACCCCAAAGGTAGGTGAGTTCATACGCAGGAATACCTAGAGTCCTATCTAGCCCTATAGGTCCCTGGTACTAATGGCAGGGACAAGACTACCTGTTCCTCCAAAAGGAAGGACGAACAGGAGTCTATGCAAAACACAGAACCCAAACAAAATACAAAAGGTAAAGGAAAAAACTTAACTTCAAAGAGGCTATGGAAGCACCAGGAACTCAGCCGAGATCCAACCACAAACAATCCACAGTCACAGAAGCTATAAATCGTACAGCATAGTGGGAGAAACAACTATAAATAAGGAAGGTTAAATGACCACATAAGCAACACCTGGAGGCAAGAGGTGTGGCCATTACCAGAAACAACACAGACACCTATTGATCCACAAGTAAAACCTGTCAGATCAAACCACGTGTTGCCAGTCTCACAGATCTCCAGCCACTCACTGTCGCCGGGACGTCCGTATGTCTCGGTATGTCCGTGACATCTTGTTTGAGTCTCCTGCTGTAACAAAACTACAATTCAAATAGGCAATGACAGCCACAGGCTATCACACCAAGCTGTAAGTTGTAGCTCTGCAATAGCTGGAAAGCTACATGTTGGGGACCGTTGATGTAGATTAAAGGACTAGGAAATGGATGGATGGCTAGCTTAACTTTTCAGAACCTCAATTCTTCATTTATTTCCTTCATTTGGTGCTCAAAGAAACCTTCTAAAGCAGAGATGGCCAACCTCCGGCTCTCCAGCTGTTGTAAAACTACAACTCCCACCATCCCCTGCAGTAGGCTGGTAGTTGCAGGCAGTGTAGGCATGCTGGGAGTTGTAGTTTTGCAACAGCTGGAGAGCCTCAGGTTGGCCATCCCTGTTCTAAAGGTAAGGACACTTTCACCGGTCTTTGCAGTGGTAGATCCTTGGAAGGTAGGAGAAAGTAGAAAAGGTAAGTTAAGTTTTACTTAGGGCTTTTCCCGCTAATAACATTTATAACAAGTTATGGAAAGCTTTAACTCAGAATGTCCTGTTATTCTCATTTGAGTGACCATTTGCTACTTTGGGGCCTCCTCTCCATTCTACAATTTAAAGCTGCAAAAAAGAAAATATACACACAATACAAAGAAAAGCGTAGACAAATTAACTAAAATAATAGTGCAACTAAAATAATAATTGTATTATATATAACACTGAGATGTAACTAGATACTAGCCTTGCGTTAATTGACATATGTGCTGTAGGATGTTATCATCACTCCCAATTACATCCCTGGGGTGAAAGCGCTCATAGCTTTTAACCAATGTTTAATAAATTAAAGTGTTTTAATCAACTCCAAAGCTGAGATAATAACACTAGGATCTATTTTAATTTCACATTCTTTGATCTCTAGACAATTGCATATTAATTACACTTATGTGTTGTATTTATAATCATCTTCTAGATTTTACAATAAAACTTCTTCCATGCATAGAGCAGCTATCTGCTAAAGGAAAGCAGCGCAGAATTGTACAATATCATTGCACACGACAGTTGTTTTTCTCGGCTTCCGTTCCGTTTTTTTTGCTGATAGGATGGGGACCCATTCATTTTAATGTGTCAGCAAAAAAATGCTGATAGTTTATCCGTTTGTGTTCCGCGTCCGTTGTCCGTGTTTCCATTCAGCAAAAAAAATAGTGCATGTCCTACTTTTTTCACATTTGCGGACAAGGATAGGCATTTATTACAAGGGATCTGTGGAAAAAAACGGATCCTCCAAAAAAAAGAATGCCGCATTTTTTTGGGCGGACGCACAATTTGCGGACGCAAAAAACAACTGTCGTGTGCATGTAGCCTTAGATTGACTTTTCTCTAGGATCAGTGATCTGGATCAAGTACTGTAGTGACTAATATACTGCACTATTATAATCTTAGGTTTTTGTAGTAGATGGCTGGAGAACATATGGCATAGTACATAGTATAGTACAGAGTATATAGCTTATAAACTTTAGGTAGACTGAAATGAATTCCTCTGGAATTTTTTAGCAAGCTACCCAACACTTTCATACTTTTCAGATCCTCAGAAATAGTATAAAAAGTCACACCTTTAGTATATAATTTGTCATAGCTGGTGAGCGAATCACGTACTGCTGCCCAGATTTGGCTTGCTTTGTTAATTCCGGCTTTGAAACCCGGCAGAGGATCTCAAAACCAGAATTAAACTAATCCATGCCATTTTATGCATCCGTTTCGGCCAGATCCGGTTGTATAAAAAGTAAACTGAAAAAAAACGCCAAAAAAAAAAAAAGAATCTAGCACCACTGACTTACATTGATTTTCATGCCGGATCCGGTTTGTTCTGTTTCGCAGACTGGACACAAAACCGCAGCTTGCAGCGGTTTTGTGTCCGGTCAAAAAACGCAACAGAACAGAATGCATCCTAATGCACCCTGATCAGTTTTGTCCCCATTGACAATGAATGGGGACGAAACTGGAAAGCCACAACGCAAGTGTGAAACAGGCCTTAGACAGCTGTATTTCCTTATTTAAAGTGGATCTGCTAGCAGTTTTCACCCCTCAAAACTGCTGACAGCAGTATATACTGTAGGTGAGAGGAAGAACAAGTCAAACATACCTGGTATAATGGACATGTAGGTTCCATAACAGTGAAGTTTTAATCTCCCTGGTGCCAAGACCACATGTACTTAGGAGGTTGTACCTGCCTGGGCTCTCTGAAAGCTCACCAGCTCTAATGAATTTTGGTAATATACGTTATGAATGTATTTTGATTTTTTTAATAGAGAAATAGGCATCTGAACTTTTCTTCTCCTAAGTACTGTAAAATCTCAACATTTGTACACCACTGACATGTCAGTGGTGTACGTGTGTATGGATTTCACTGTACTGTGCAATGGGGCCACAGCGAGCGCTGTGTACAGATCGCTGCTTCTGCCTGTGCCCCCTGATCTGTAAGTGCTGTGCCAGGATTAAGCTAAGATCAGGGGGCACAGGCAGGAGCATCTATGTGTACACGGCGCTTACTGCAGCCCCATTCCACAACACAGTGGAATCTGTACACCACTGACTGGAAAAATGGAGTGATTTTACAGCGCTTAGAATACAAGTTTAGATGCCTATTTCTCTATTAAAAAAGCAAAATACATTAATAAAGGTATATTTTAGGACATTTCCAGCCTTTTTAAATAATGTTTTTTAAGTTTAGTTACTCTTTGAGGCAATGAATGCAAAATATAGATCATTATTTTAGCCTCTTTAGTCTTTAATCGCTAAAATATAGCACCATTATAGGAAATAAGGTAATAATTGCTGGTGGGCATACCAGCACACCCCTAAAAAATTGTGTATCACTAGTCATGACTTTTACTGAAATCATTAGGCTACATTCATATGACACTGAAAAACGGTCGTGTGATGGCTGTTTTTGTAACGGAGGTCACACAGCCATTTTTAGAACAAATGCACCCATCAAAGAATAGAACATTGTGAGCCGTTTTCATGGTCAGATGAACCCCGTTGAAATCAATGGTACCATTTTTAATGGCCATTAAACACGAGTGCACCAATCTAGCGGCTGTTAAAAACAGGTACACTAGTAGATATTGGCCTTTTTTAGGGTTAAAGTAAAAAAAAATTACTCACCTCATCCACTTGTGCAGGAAGAGGCAGTCTTTCCACTCTTGATGGTGAAGGACCTGCACTCTAAGCATCATGACGTCACCAGGTGCTCCCAGCGATCATGTTTGGAGAGCATGGTGACATCATCATGTTGGGGACATTATGACTGCTGGGGCCACTATGGGAAACATTATTACTTCTGGGGGACACTATGGGGGACATTATTACTGCTGGGGGTCACTATTGGGAACATTATTACTTCTGGAGGACACTATGGGGAACATTATTACTTCTGGGGGACACTATGGGAGACATTATTACTGCTGGGGGTCACTATAGGGGACATTATTCCTGCTGGGGTCCAATATGAGGGACATTATGTATACTGCAGTTCATGGGATTTTATTTTTCAAAAAAGTCGATGAAAATAACCATTGGCTGCATCTACTTCAAACAGGAATTTTACATCTAGGGAGCCCAGTAGAGCCGCCAAGGCTGTGGGGTGAAGGAGCCAGCGCTGGGTAGCAGGTAAGTTTCCTTTCGCAGGTCTGACCAGGAGGGTGAGATTGCCAGATCCCCCTCCCCTTCCAACGGTGCACAAACACAACCCCTTTAAAATTTTGGAATGGTCAAGTCAAAGTCCTGATATCAATCCAATAGAAATGTGTGGAAGGACCTGAAACGAGCAGTTCATGGGAAGAAATCCACCATCATAACCGAGTTAAGCTGTTTTGTATAAAGGAATGGGCTAAAATTCAACCAAGCCGATGTGCAGGACTCATCAAGAATTACTGGAAACATTTAGTTGCAGTTATTGCTGCACAAGGGGGTCACGCCAGATACAAAAAGCAAAGGTTCACATAGTTTTGACACTCATAGCTGTGATATTGGATAATTTTCCTCAATAAATAAATAAATGAGCAATTCTAATATTTTGACTCATTTATCTGATTTGGTTATCTTTATCTGCTTTTAGGACTAAATCTGATGTAGTTTAAAAGGGGTTATCTAACCCCTATAATGACCCCCCCCCCAATGGCCGGGCCCCTCGTATACATTATACTTACCTGCTCCCTGGCACCCACGTCGCTCTGGATCCCTGCAATTCCCCTCTGCATCTCCCCGATGGTCGGATCAAAACATCCAGCGACGGGGGGAGCAGCCAATAGCAGGTCGTGAGTGACGCTATGGAGGCTCGTCCTCGTCGCGGACTGCTATTGGCTGCTCCCCCCCCATCGCTGAATGTTTTGATCCGCGCGACAAGGAGATGCATCGGAGGACATGCAGGGATCCCGAACGACGCGGGTGCCGGGGAGCAGGTAAGTATAATGTATACCAGGGGCCGGGGCATTAGGGGGATCATTATAGGGGTTGAATAACCCCTTTAAGATCAAATTCAGGAAGAAATATAGAATTGCTAATATTTAGTACATTACTTCTGCAGTATTGGCAGACTACCTTCAATTGAATAAAGGGTTTTCCAGACAAGACAACCTATTGAAGCAATATCCTTTTACTTCTATTTTTCAGGCGGCCTATTGTTGGTACTAGATTGAATTCTTTAAATAGCCATTTCACACATAGCAAATAGCGGATAATTAAACTCATGAGAACAATACTAAATCTCATAATCATAAGTATAAGAGTTTATTAGATTGTTTTACAAAACCTAATATAATTTAACAGTTGTATAAGAGGATAATAACATACAGCCTGATGAAGTATTCATGTCAGCTTCACTAACTGTGCCGATGACATCAGAAATTCGAAACCCAACAACAGGTATTCATTGTTCACTTCTGGATCTTTCATATGTTGAATGAAGAACAGTGGATGTGGATGACTCATGCTAAGGAAAGCAAATATTAAATTATTAGCAGGCTGTAATCATAAAAATAAACTATAGAAATGCTGTTTTGATTTAGGAAAGGATGAAAATTCTTCCTCTGCGTGACAGCAATTGATGCTAATTTTAAGATTATGAATATTTATGCCAGTTTTTTCAAACTACAGAAAGCAAAAAATAGATACATCAAATGCAGAGGTAGTTTGCAGTTCTTAGTGCAGATCTGGTTTTGACAAATGGATGAACCAGTAGAATATAGGCAGTTCAACAGCTGTAACTTATTCCTTATATTACGTATGAATGAAACAGACATTTCTTATAGTGATCGAGCTCCAAATCCTCTGCATCAAATTCTGACTTTCTTCGGCATTAGATGGAGCTGGGTTGTCTACTGCCAACTGTTGGACACAGAACTCCGCATTAGGGTGTATTCAGACATGGCAGCTGAGAAGTGTGGCAAAGTACATGCATTGTTACCACTAATTGCTGTGATTGATAGTTTTTGCCTCCTGAACTAAGGGCATTATAAACTAGAGATGATCCTCTTGCAAAACATTCATTTCTTTAATTGACCCAGCCATTTTGCTATAATCTTTTACTGAACAGCTCCAGCAGTGGAGCCACAGAATGAGGCGATGAGTCCTGATATTCATGAAGACCTGTCTCTTTCCCGAACCACCCTCTGTTGAGTTACATATTTTTTCCTACTACAATTAGCATCAGGGTGCAGGGAGAGATAAGGCCTCATGAATATCAGGACTCTCTAGCATAGGACCTGTTCAATATAAGCATAACGATGGGTCAATTGAATGGGTTTCCTGGTCCTTTTATAGTGATAGCATATCCTGAGGATAGGAAATCAATATCTGATAGGGGGTCTTTTCCCCGCTACCAATCAGCTGTTTTGTAGTATCTCCAGGCCTGGAAATCAGCGCTGGACTACAGCTCTATCCAATGTGTATAGTGTACGGTGCTGGTTACTGCAGTGCTGCTCCCATTCACTTCAGTGAGGATAGGCCATCAATATAAAAGTTCCCAAAAACTATGTCAGCTCTTTGAAGATGGCACCCACTCCAAAGCAGATCAGACTCCATAGCCGATGGGTGCCTGCTGTTTCACATTGCATACACTCGAGGCTAATGTCTACGATCGGGGATAACACCCTCATATTCAGTGGTCAAATGTGACCACGGCATCTGAGGCTTCTTTCCACAGGAGCACTTCACTCCCAGGACCTGAACGGCTTCCCCTGCACTGAGATTGGGGAAGCCGTTCATTCATGTTTCTCTGAAGAGTTCCATGCTATTACAGCTGTAGTTCTTATGGAGATAAAAATTGAAATTTTTCATGTCCTCAAAGGGACCCAGCGACCGGAGTTAAAGCAACAAAAAAAAATGTGAATTAATCTGCACTGAATTTTGACTAAAACCAAAATGATTTTAAAATCGGTTTTAAAATCTGTTACTTTAAAGGCCATCTGTGAGCAGATTTGTACCTATGAAACTTGCTGAGCAGTTACATGTGCACCTGGCAGCTGAAGGCTTCTGTGTTGGTCCCATGTTCATATGTGCCCACATTTGTCACGGGTGAAGTTGCAGATAGCTGGAACTTATAAATAAATGAGTGACTGGCTTGATCCCAAACTAAGGAGCATATAGGTGAGCCCTTTAAAACCCTAAGAGCTCTCCCTGACTGCTATGCACATGCAAGGGTCTCAATGGTAGACGATTGCATGCCCTAAGACTGTGTGACACCTGAAAACCCTATAATAGTGAGGGGACACGACCACCGGCTCCCTGCACTTAATACGGACGAAGTCAGGGTCACCTAGAATCAAGCCAGCAAGGAAACACAATAAAGGAAAAGACTTATCTGAGCAAACAGCAGCAGCAGCCTCCAGCAGTGAACACTTCATCCAGGAACTAGTATAAACCGCAAAGTGAGGCAGTATGGGAGGGAATATAAAGTAAGACGATTAGTCTAAATAAGTGACACCTGGCAGAAGGAAAGGAGATGACAAAGTGAAACCAAAACAAAGAACGTCATACAAGAGGTAGAGAAGAACGTCTGTCAGACCTTCTCACAGAACTGGAGGTGACAGTACCCCTCCCTCTATGGGTGGACTCCGGACACTCAGAGCCCACCTTCTCAAGATGAGACCTATGGAAAGCCCTGATGAGACGAGTGGCCTTAATGTCTGCCACTGGGACCCACATCCTCTCCTCAGGACCATAACCCTCCCAATGAACGAGGTACTGAAGAGAACCGCGGATAATGCTAAGAAATTCACAATCCTAGAGACCTGAAATTCAAGATTATCATCAACAAAAATCGGAGGAGGAGGCAAAGAGGGGGGTACAGTGGGTTGGACATAAGGTTTTAATAGGGACCTGTGAAAAACATTATTGATCTTCCAAGTCTGAGGAAGATCAAGAAGGAAGGCAACAGGATTGATGACGGACAAGATCTTGTAAGGCCCAATAAACTTAGGACCCAACTTCCAGGAGGGAACCTTCAGTTTGAAATTCTTTGTAGATTCATGTCCAGACCAGGCATACGTCTCTTATCCGCCACACGCTTATATCTCTCACTCATCCTCTTCAGATTACCCTGAATCTTTTGCCAAATAAATGACAAAGACGAGGAAAATCTCTCCTTATCAGGTAAACCAGAAGACCCCTCTCCAGAGAATGTCCCAAACTGCGGATGAAACCCATATGCACCAAAAAATGGTGACTTATCAGAAGACTCCTGGCGACGGTTATTTAAAGCAAACTCAGCAAGGGACAAAAAAGAATACCAATCCTCCTGATTCTCCCCCACAAAACAGCGCAGATATGTCTAACAGCGTTCGGTCTAACCATTCGACTGCGGGTGAAAAGCAGAAGAGAACGACAACCGAACCCCCAAGCGAGAACAGAAGGCCTTCCAGAATCTGGAAACAAATTGCGTGCCGCTATCAGAAACGATGTCTGAAGGAATGCCATGCAATTTAAGAATGTGATCAACAAACGCTTGCGCCAGCGTCTTAGCATTGGGTAACCCAGGAAAGGGAATGAAATGCGCCATTTTGCTAAAACCAGAATCACAGTCTTCCCCGAGGAACGAGGCAGGTCAGTAATGAAGTCCATGGACAGATACGTCCAAGGACGGGAAGGAATGGGTAACGGGAGGAGAGAACCCAATGGCCGTGAATGAGGGACCTTGGCACGAGCGCAGGTCTCGCAGGCTGCCACAAAACCCTCAACCGTCTTACGAAGAGCCGGCCACCAGAATCTCTGAGCAATGAGATCCACTGTGGCTCTACTCCCCGGGTGCCCAGCAAGGACAGTATCGTGGTGCTCCTTAAAAACCTTGTGTCGTAAAGCGAGAGGCACAAACAACCTCCCAGGAGGACAAAGATCAGGAGCCTCTGCCTGGGCTGCCTAAACCTCTGCCTCCAAATCAGGATAAAGAGCAGAGACGACCACCTCATCAGCCAAAATGGGACCCGGGTCTTCAAAGTTCCCCCCTCCCGGAAAACAACGTGACAGGGCATCCGCCTTCACATTTTTAACCCCAGGGCGGAACGTAACAACAAAATTAAACCTAGAAAAGAACAAAGACCATCTGGCCTGTCTCGGGTTCAGACGCTTGGCCGATTCCAAGTAGGCCAGATTCTTATGGTCGGTAAACACGGTAATAGGGTGTCTGGCTCCCTCTAACCAATGGCCATTCCTCAAAAGCTAATTTGATGGCCAACAACTCCCTATCTCCCACATCGTAATTTCTCTCTGCAGAGGAGAGTTTCCTTGAGAAAAAGGCACACGGTCGCCATTTGGCAGGAGAGGGACCCTGAGATAAGACCGCACCCACACCCACCTCAGAAGCATCCACCTCAACAATAAAAGGTAGAGAGACATCAGGTTGTATCAAAATGGGAGCGGAAGCAAAACACTCTTTAATACTAGAAAAGGCTTTAAGCGCATCTACCGACCACAAGGAAAAATCCACCCCCTTTTTAGTCATATCAGTGAGTGGCTTAACAACAGAGGAATAATTCAACATGAACTTTCTGTAATAATTGGCAAAACCCAAAAACCGCATTAGCGCCTTCTGATTCTCAGGAAGCTCCAGAAAACCAGAAGCAACAGGTGACTTCAAGGGTCGGATGTGTCCCTTTCTCAGGCTCTCAGAGATATAAAAAACAATAAAGACCAAAAGACCAAAGGTGCCCAATTGGTAAAAATGGAAAACAGTGTCCACCCAATACAACCAAAAGGACACCCGTAGTTGAAACTCGGTACTAGCTCCCGAGTAAAACAGGCGAAAAAACAAGAAAACAGAGCTCATGGCACCAAAGAATAAAAATAAAATTTTATTGTAACATAGTTAAAAAGTATAAAGCAATAAGTGATATGCCGTAAAAAAGTGAATGGAAGCAGAAAAAAGAACGCCACCCTGGGATAGCACACGTGTCGAATGTAAAAAATATATATCATAAATGACGGTTGAGTCAGCAATCAAAGGAAAACCTACCCGGCAAGAACTGAAACAGGGTTTGCATTGCGAGTGTAGCATAAATAAAATAAGAGCAAACCTCAGTAATGACTAGGTCTGAAATAACCTGAATCAAAATGCAGTGTAAGTAAAAATGAGAGCAAAGACTCACGAAAAAAGACCGTGTGCCAGAGCAATACGATCCGGGTCATCAAAAATATCTGCCCCAGGGCTCCAAAAAATTCATCCACCGATCGGAGGGGCTGTGCTCCCACCGGCAGCGAAAAGGCCCAGGACTGAGCGTTATCCCTGAGCAGCGAGATGATGATCCCCACCCTCTGCTCCTCATCACCAGAGGAATGGGGAAGTAGGCGAAAATGGAGTTTGCAAGCCTCTCTAAAGCGAACAAAATTCTCACTACCCCCGGAGAACGTATCCGGAAGCGAGATCTTAGGCTTGGAACAAATTCCATGAATGCCAGCAGAACCGGTCACCTGAAACTGAGACACAGTTTTACGGAGATCTGCTACCTCCAGCGAAAGACCTTGCATGCGGTCAATCAAGGCTGAAACCAGATCCATGCCTAAGACTGTTTTGGCGGTTTATAATATCACGGGTGAAGTTGCAGATAGCTGGAACTTATAAATAAACGACTGACTGGCTTGATCCTAAACTAAGGAGCATATAGGTGAGCCCTTTAAAACCCTAAGAGCTCTCCCTGACTGCTATGCACATGCAAGGGTCTCAATGGTAGATGATTGCATGCCCACGTACCTAAGACTGTGTGACACCTGAAAACCCTATAATAGTGAGGGGACACGACCACCAGCTCCCTGCACTCAATACGGACGAAGTCAGGGTCACCTAGAATCAAGCCAGCAAGGAAACACAATAAAGGAAAAGACTTATCTGAGCAAACAGCAGCAGCAGCCTCCAGCAGTGAACACTTCATCCAGGAACTAGTATAAACCGCAAAGTGAGGCAGTATGGGAGGGAATATAAAGGAAGACGATTAGTCTAAATAAGTGACACCTGGCAGAAGGAAAGGAGATGACAAAGTGAAACCAAAACAAAGAACGTCATACAAGAGGTAGAGAAGAACGTCTGTCAGACCTTCTCACAGAACTGGCGGTGACAACATTGCTGAGAAAAATGAAGTTTTAATATATGCAAATGAGCCTCTAGGAGCATCATCATTACACCTAGAGGCTCAGCTCTCTCTGCAACTGCCGCACCCTCTCCACTTTGATTGTAAGGGCCACACAGTGTAAGGCTACTTTCACATCTGCGTTTTGCTGTACAGTATAGAGATCCCTCACAGGGTCTCAAAACCACAGCAAAACGCTTCCGTTTTCTCCCCATTCATTTTCAGTGGGGACAAAACTGAACAAACTTGAGAGGAGTGCACCAGAATGCATTCCTTTCTGTTTCATTGTGTTGCCACGCCACACACAAAAACGCTGCAAGCAGCGTTTTTCTTTACGGCATGGGATACTGAGCAAGACGGATCTGGGGTAAATTAATGGTGCCAGATCCGTTTTTTCGGACACAAAAAAACCCGGATCCAGCGCCCATTGACTTACAATGGTTTTAGTGCTGGATGCGTCTTGTTCATTTGGGATATAATACAACCGGATCATTTTTGAATGGAGGCAGACGGTTGTATTATTGAACAGATGCGTTTTTGCTGATCCCTTCCAGATCCAACAAAAAGGCTGATGTAAATTAGATTTTAGGGGGCACTTAACTATCCAGTGCTGTATGAACTGATTGCAGACGATATTCTTACACCTATAAATGTATTCAACATAAAACATCAATAGAAAATGAACATATTAGTACATAGATATGTGACATCCGCCTATTGTGTATATAAGAGATCGAGGTCACATACTATATCGGTTGATCAACCTCAAAGGTAGTAAAAGTTTGTAAAAAAAAATAGTAAAAAATCTCAAAAAAATAATAAAAAAGTAAAAATGTGTAAAAAAGTATAAAAAAAACAGCGCTAGTAGTTCTTGGAGCTTGCTCTCAAACAATATATCCACTCAATATGAGAAAATATACATATAGATTATCCCATGTGGTAGTTGGCAACTAGGACATTCATTCATTTATCCCGTATGGTAGTTGGTGAGTAGGACAATCATTCATTTAGGGCTGAGTCTGTACATTACCAGTCCGCAGCGTCTGTGTGCCCAGGCCGTCAATACTGCTATCAGATGCACGGCAAGTCTGCTGCGCTCACCAGCTCGTATCGTGGCGTCCCACGTGAGCTGGAGCTGCAGCAATGTGCTATCTCAGAATGGATACGTAGGTACCGGCCGGATCAGCATCCTTTATTAAGCAGGGTTGGATGGTCGATTCTTTGTAAGATTAACGCCTCATGCACACGACCGTTGTTTTGGTCTGCATCTGAGACGCCGTTTTTGCGGCTCGGATGCAGACCCATTCACTTCAATGGGGCCGCAAAAGATGCGGACAGCACTCCGTGTGCTGTCCGCATCCTTTGCACCGTTCCGTGGCCCTGCAAAAAAAATATAGCATGTCCTATTCTTGTCCGTTTTGCGGACAAGAATACGCATGTTTACAATGGGCCGCCCGTTCCGCAAATTGCGGAAGGCACACGGACGGCTTCCGTTTTTTGCGGATCCGCGGTTTGCGGACCGCAAAAAACAGCACGGTCGTGTGCATGTATCCTAAAAGGAATGTTTAGTTGCATACCTCGCATCTTTTACTTCTTACTGCAGGTTACCATACACGTTTCAGGGCGCAATGCTCCTTCCTCAGGGGCCTGCAGTATAACTTCCAACATTCCTTTTAAAGAAAAGTTGCATCATATGAGGGAGGTACCCCCCAAAAGGGGGGTTGCTCCGAAAGAATGAACTGGATTTTTCCCCTTTAAGCAAATGCCTACTGCATATTTCAACAGACATAAACATTTCAAAAAGGAAACAAACAAAAAGTATTTCAAAAGACATATCCCTGGAAGTATCAAAGTACTTATCATATTGGGTACAGAATATTTGTGAAGAGGCTGAAAAAATGTTTGTGAGATAACGCACTTGTGTTAATAGTGCGTTTTGTGATATATTCCTACAGCCAATGTGGATATGGTAATAAAGAGATTAACATATAAAGCCATATACATTGTTAACCAAATGGGTGGTCTCTCTTTGAGGATGTATATATATACAGTACAGACCAAAAGTTTGGACACACCTTCTCATTCAAAGAGTTTTCTTTATTTTCATGACTATGAAGGCATCAAAACTACTAATTAACACATGTGGAATTATATACATAACAAACAAGTGTGAAACAACTGAAAATATGTCATATTCTAGGTTCTTCAAAGTAGCCACCTTTTGCTTTGATTACTGCTTTGCACACTCTTGGCATTCTCTTGATCAGCTTCAAGAGGTAGTCCCCTGAAATGGTCTTCCAACAGTCTTGAAGGAGTTCCCAGAGATGCTTAGCACTTGTTGGCCCTTTTGCCTTCACTCTGCTGTCCAGCTAACCCCAAACCATCTCGATTGGGTTCAGGTCCGGTGACTGTGAAAGCCAGGTCATCTGGCGCAGCACCCCATCACTCTCCTTCATGGTCAAATAGCCCTTACTTTCAAAGTTTTCCCAATTTTTCGGCTGACTGACTGTCCTTCATTTCTTAAAGTAATGATGGCCACTCGTTTTTCTTTACATAGCTGCTTTTTTCTTGCCATAATACAAATTCTAACAGTCTATTCAGTAGGACTATCAACTGTGTATCCACCTGACTTCTCCTCAACGCAACTGATGGTCCCAACCCCATTTATAAGGCAAGAAATCCCACTTATTAAACCTGACAGGGCACACCTGTGAAGTAAAAACCATTTCAGGGGACTACCTCTTGAAGCTCATCAAGAGAATGCCAAGAGTGTTCAAAGCAGTAATCAAAGCAAAAGGTGGCTACTTTGAAGAACCTAGAATATGACATATTTTTCAGTTGTTTCACACTTGTTTGTTATGTATATAATTCCACATGTGTTAATTCATAGTTTTGATGCCTTCAGTGTGAATCTACAATTTTCATAGTCATGAAAATAAAGAAAACTCTTTGAATGAGAAGTTGTGTCCAAACTTTTGGTCTGTACTGTATATATATATATATATATATATATATATATATATATATATATATATTGTCTAGAATCTAGATAATGTTATAAGGATGTTGTTTACTCCATGTATAATCCACCTTCTTTAAGTATTTTTTTCTTTTTTGTGTTCTTTTTTATTTCTAAATGCAAAAATAATGTTTTATTTATAGGACTCAAAAGATCTCATTATGAAGAGTATTTGTCTGTAATGCACCTGCGTTAGTGTAGTGTTACTTATTCGCTATACTCTACAAAGAAGCTTGTACAAACTGGATCCTGGTAAGATGGGAATGTTCATTTACAGCGAAACTGAGCTCTATAACATTAAGACATCTCCAGAACTGAAGGATGAGTATTCGGAGATTTGAAATACATAAAACAAGCAGTTATTATATAACATCTGAGCACTTTTATTGACCAAGGGCGGTTTAATGACTCTAAAGAGAATTTGTTTGCCCGAATCGCCTGATATAATGACAGGGATGTTCTGTTAATGTATTTCAATAGAATTGCTTTAGTGCAGTCCCAAGGAAAAATGTGTGATTTGTCTTGTGATCACAGCATGTGCGAAAAATGTCACAAAGCTTATTTATTGAATTTATGTTTTCTTTTCATTGCAATCATTTTATGCAGTATTGCTATGTGAATTCAATTTACCTGCACAATAGTGTCCTAGCAATTTATATGATGGCTGCTTTCTAGTTTTATAAGTACCTGTGATCCATTGGGGTCATTTGTATTCCCTGAGGCAAAGTATAAAAGTCACCTGCATGTCAATCACTGACAGGTTATGAAATGTTATAAATCATAAATTGTTCTCAGGTGGTTATAAGACAAGGATATTTAAGTGGAGGAATATTTCTACACATGTAGTGCACTGATAGCTGCAGCATTCTGTGAGTACTATGGGAGCCAATTCGAATTAAAATTGATAGATTTTTTTTACTGTACTGGCTTAACATGTTGGATTTTTTTTATTCTATCCCATTCCACACCATACCATACTATTACGATGTGGGAATACTGCGCTCCTTCTGCAGCAGGATCAGATGGGTTGCCATGGTGGTTGAGGCACAACCAAGATCCCCAGGTGTACTATGTACAGGAGGACATACACATGAGATTAAAGTTGGCCAGTATGGCCAGTTTTGACCATTCCGTCCAGCTATTGTTTGAAAAACTAGAGCGAACAATTGTTTGCCATGGCCAACAGCAATGTAATCTGCTATGCTGGAAAACTTTGGCCGTTCATTGGCCCAAACTGCATGCTGATGGCATGATCGGTTGAACTCAGCCGACCCCTTGCCTTTGTGCTCAAGTGCCAGGGAGTCAATTTTTAATAAAAAACAGACTCCCTGATTGGCAAGTTTAGTTGGTGGGATTGTCCATACGAGCAATACCATGGACGACTGATCGACAGCAATGTGGACAATCATTGTCTCAAATGTATGGCCAGCTTTAGGCAGGACCTAATAGGATGCCTGTCAGTTTAAGGCCTTATGCACACGACCGTGGTGTGTTTTGCGGTCCGCAAAACACGGATGGCGTCTGTGTGTGTTCTGCAATTTGCGGAACAGCACGGACAGCCTTCAATATAAATGCCTATTCTTTTCCGCAAAGCGCGGACAAGAATAGGACATGTTATATTTATTTAGCGGGGCCACGGAGTGCTGCCTGCATCATTTGCAGCCCCATTGAAGTGAATGGGTCCGCATCCGAACCGCAAAAACGGCGGCTCGGATGCGGACCCAAACAACGGCCGTGTGCATGAAGCCCAACAATGACAGGCATTATTAAAAAAAAAGTGATCATGAGATTGCATGGTCAACTACCATAGTAGGACAAAAAAAAATGTAAAGTGGTAAAAAAAAGTTTTAAAAAAATCTTATTTCAAATATATTTAAAAAAAAGAATAAAAAAGAAGTACACAAATGTAACATTGCATCCATAATCAACTGTAATATAAAATTGTCATGTTATCTATCCTGGTATAGTAAACACTGTGGAAAAATATACCTAAACCTAAGAAACTACTGTATACACAGAATGGTAGTGTCAGGCAGATATTACAGGATCACTAAGTAAACTCAAGATTAAACTTGGAGGTATTGGGAGATTGGGTGAGAGGTAGCCACCAACCCGTGGTCTAGGGGACTAGAACCAGCAACAAAATATATTTTTGTACTGGAGGGACATGCGTGATGACTGTTATGGTATATGGCATACTATGTGCTGGGATAATTGGCTTCTGGCCCTTTATTCAAGTTTTTGCAGGAAAGTCTCTTGCTGTAGGAAAGGCACATCCTTTATGTTGCTGTTACTCAATACCAATAGAAATTACAAGTGGCCCTGCAAAAAACAAGTCCTCATAAAGGTCAGTTTATGGAAAAATAAGAATGTTATGGGTCTTGAATAGCAGCAACACAAAAATAAATTATTCAAAAGTAGTAAAACAAAGCGAAAACCATATGAACATGGTACAAAAATAATTGAATATATCGTCGTCGTCCCCTCAAAAATTTGACAGTTGTGATTCACACAGAAGACCTAGGCTGACTGGCTACCATTGTGATATATAAATGTGTCACAGTCTCTCTAAGGCAGGGGTGCACAATCTGCTGCCTGGGGGCCACATGCAGCCCTTGATGCCATTCTGGTAACAGACATGTATGTCTATGTCTTGTGGCTGCTCACATGTATTTTTCATGTATTCCCCATTAGATGGGAGTCATTTATAGAATATACTGTATGTAGAATACGCCATAAATGCAGTATTTCAGTTGTTAATACCCCTTTAAATTTTATTTTTGGCCCTTGTCGTCGGTTCAGTCTGACAATGTGGCCCCCACCAAAAAACTTTGTGCACCCCTGCATACCTCAGCTTCTCTCCATACTGCAGAAATGTACCTGTGCTTCAGCTTGAGTGCAACAGCGATGAGACAAAGCAGCAGTAATAACAGTGAATCTCCCTGGTTACCACAACGTGCGCCAGACCAACCTTGGCGTCAAGAGCACTTGCTTTTATTTCTTCAAATAATAGAAAATAAGTATTATACCAGTGTAGATGGAATGAACCCACCCTAGTGGATTTGGTTAATGCTAACCCTAAAACAGCAAAAAAGTACCGTAAAAATAAAAACGGCTTAACACATAAGGTTAGGTATGGCAATTTAATAAATGTAATATAAAAATGTTAAAAATAATCCTGGTCCTAACATCAATAAATAGCAATATATTTATATTAAGCAGGGCACATATCAAAAATGTTTGTAATGGAAAGCTCTGAATTAGGGCTCATGCCCACCAACGTAAGGGCTCCGTGTCTGGGCACTGGCCGTGGGGCATCCGCAGCAGATCGCGGACCCATTCACTTGAATGGGGTCCGCGATCCGCATCCGAGGGTCCGCACCGCAAAAAAGTAGTTCATGCACTACTTTTTTGCAGTGCAGAGGCACGGCCAGAAACACCATGGAAGCACTACGTGCTTCTGCACCGCATCTCCCGGATTGCGGACCCATTGAAGTGAATGGGTCCGTGATCCGTGATGCGGCTGCAAACGGCCGGTGCCCTGTGTATTGCGGACCCGCCGTATGCAGGCCGCAATACGGCCACAGGCAGCACAGGGTCGTGTGCATGAGCCCTTAAGGATAATATAAAAGGTTACAACAATAAAACTGTAAAAGTCTATTATATGTGAATAGGAAGGAGTATCAGTCCACATCAAGGATAATAGATTCGGCAGGCTGTTCTGGCGGGTGAACAGTCTGTTGGATCCATGATGCCGCTAGTGCACGCGTGCCCCCGGACTACCGCTCCGGCCCCATTGATTATAATGGGGGCGGGCCAGAGTTATGGGGGCGGGCCAGAGTTCCGGAGGCAGCACACGTGCACTAGCGGCAGCACGGAACAGCCTGCCGGAGTTCCTTGCCGCTAATGTGAAACTAGCCCTAAGGGTCCATTCACATGTCCGCAAGTGTTTTGGGGTCTGCAAATTGCAGATCCACAAAACAGGGACACCAGCCATGTGCGTTCCGCATTTTGCGGACCGCACATGGCCGGCACTTTAAATAGAAATGCCTTTTCTTGTCCGTGTCTGCAGACAAGAATAGGACATGTTCTATTTATTTGCAGAACAGAAGTGTGAATGCGGAACGGAAGTGTGGACGCGGACAGCACACTGTGTGCTGTCCGCATCTTTTGCGGCCCCATTGAAAATGAATGGGTCCGCATCCGTTCCGCAACGTAATGTACTGTCAGCCGACACGGAAGGAGGTGTAGTCTTCTCCTCTTAATAAAAGGGCCATCGCTGACTGAGAGACAAACATTCACGGTAGTTCCTCAGCATAAGAGTCATACCAAAACTGTAATGTAGCAACATTTTACATCAAGTGTCGATATTCAAACATTAATTTCATCTTTTATCCTGAATGTGGACTTCACTGATACTCATATTCATATTTACCATATTTTTTGCCCTATAAGACGCACCTTTTAGAGGTTTAGAGGTTTTAGAGGAGAACAATAAGAAAAAATATTTTTCATTACACCTCAGGTCAGACCAGCAATCAGACCCCCAATGTTAATAAGACCTCAGGTCACAGCCCCAATCAGACCCCCAATGTTAATAAGACCTCAGCTCACAGCCCCAATCAGACTCCCAATGTTAAAAAGACTCAATAAGACCTCAGATTATACCCACAATTAGACCTCAGCTTAGACCCCAATGTGAATAACCCCCAATCAGACCTCAGATAAGAGCCCCAGGTGAGACCCCCATGCCTCAGATTAGCCCCCAGCCATCACATAAAATAAAAATTAACTTACCTCTCCTGCTCTGGACGCCGCCGCTTCTAGGATCTTCTTCTTCCTTTCGTGGCTGTGCTATGTCCCGGCGTGCACAGCATGAGGTCACAGAACGTCCTCACGCTGTGCGTAGTCACAGCATAGCCGACTGCGGAGGACCAGGAAGCGGTGAGTACAGAGCCCGGGGAGTGCTGCATTCACCAATTCCCGATTCTCCGGTACTAATGTGCGCTTCCATAATGGAAGCGCTCATTAGTATTCTCCCCATAAAGAGCAGTGAGATTCTTGTCTTATTGGGCAAAAAATACGGTAATAAACATTTATTGCTTTTTTGTGGTCACCTTTAATAAGTTCCTTGACGTCTAGCTGTCTATTACAAACAGTTTGGAGGCATGGGCTCCACTTTATATAAATGTATTGCTATTTATTGCTATTTGGACCCTGGATTGTTTTTAACATTTTTATATTATATTTTATCAAATTGCCATACCTAATCCTATGTGTTGAGCCAGTTTATTTTCATGACTTTTATTTCTTCCTCTGCTCTGGACACGTGGGAACGTTAGAACATGGCTTACGATGTCTTCCGGGGTTTTCTATATGTCCTACATCCACTAAGCTGCCTCATGTACCCTCACCTACTCTGTCCTTCTCCCATCCCTAGTAGATTGTAAGCCCCTGCGGGCAGGGCCCTCTCTCCTTCTGTACCAGTTTGTAACTCGTCTTATTCATGATTAGTGCAATTGTCTGTATTATGTATGTATATTGTATACCCCTTATCATATGTACAGCGTCATGGAATGAATGGCGCTTTAATAAAAAATAATAATTTCATACATGGCATTTGGGGAGGTATTTTCCCGCCACCATTTTGATGGGAACCAGAGACTTTAAATTATTTTGATTCTGATTTTTATGCAGATTTGACTACATATATCACCCTTTGCAATGACAATAAAGCATGCTGCAGATTTAAAATCCTCAGCAAGCTTTCATTTTCTGCAGTATGTGAATAGGATTTTAAAAACCTCTTTCACTTAGGGCTCATGCACACGACAGTATTTTGCGTTCAGTATACTGGCCGTTTTTTGAGTTCAGTATGCGGTACATATACTGAACCATTCATTTCAATTGTTCAGCAAAAAAAAGTGTCTCCGTGTGCATTCCGTTTCAGTATTTCCGTACCGTGAAAAGATAGAACATGTCCTATTCTTGTCTGCAAATCACAGTGCTTGGCTCCATTCAAGTCAATGGGTCCGCAAAAAAAACGGAACACATACGGAAATGCATCCGTATGTCTTCCGTATCCGTTCAGTTTTTGCTGAACCATCTATTGAAAATGTTATGCCCAGCCCAATTTTTTCTATGTAATTACTGTATACTATATATATTTACAAAAATCACAGCAGATAAGTAGGATATTCTTTCTGTTTCTCTTTTTATTTTTTGTTTCAAAAATAAAGTATAATAACATACGGCAGTACGTGTGTAAACGTTTTCGGCTATGCAAAGCCTTCCTCAGACACTGTGCCGCAGTGTGATGTGGATATGATGGTGAAGAAAGGGTAATGGTTGTGCCAATGGAAACGGAGCTATGCTCCAAATACACCAAAGTTTGGTGTATTTGGAGCATAGCTCCGTTTCCATTGGCACAACCATTACCCTTTCTTCACCATCATATCCACATCACACTGCGGCACAGTGTCTGAGGAAGGCTTTGCATAGCCGAAAACGTTTACACACGTACTGCCGTATGTTATTATACTTTATTTTTGAAACAAAAAATAAAAAGAGAAACAGAAAGAATATCCTACTTATCTGCTGTGATTTTTGTAAATATACTACCCGGGGTGGGAACCCTATACACAGCAGCAACCGACTGTTTGCAAAAACAAATCTGTGTATACTGTATATGCCATACGGAAAAACGGAAAGGAAATGGAAACACAATGGAAACAAAAAACGGAACAAAAGCCATTGTAACGGAACTCCTAGCACCCCAACCGGGTACCTCCATTTATAGATGCTCCTAGTGCTTCCCGAGGACTCCAAGCACTCCACTTGACACCGTAAGAGCTGCAGACCCCACGAACCGCCGAAGCTTGGTTGAGGCCTCACCGGCTCCTACCCACCCTGGACCTAAGACAAGGCTCCAGGCTCCAGTGGGTGAACCTTTCCTAAAACCAGAGAGCAGGAACAGCTCTTACAAGAGCTAGTAGTAAAGCCAGGGGAGTATAGCAAATCTTCAGCGTATAGCAATCCCCCAGTGTTGATCAGTTACCCAAACACCAGCCTCAACATGATGAAAGATAAAACAGGCACTCTTTATTGAGGGCTACCCGCCCGTATTTATGCAGGTCCCCATGTGGTGGATACGCCCCTAGGGGACCAGAAGGAAGACTGTGACACAGGACAGATATGCAGCAATTCAGGATACACAGACACAATACATCCCCACAATGCATCATGGTTTCCTCCTCTCTGCCCTGGACACCCGAGGAGTAATTCAATTATCTCTCAAGACAAAGGGAAATCGCCAATACACATGTGGGGACAACAGGACAGAAATCACCATTTAAACATGCAATATCACAACCCTTACAGTAAACACAGACATTTAATATGCACTCAGATAGCTCAAGTCTGAGTGCATATTATTAGGTGAATGGCATTCAGACTACATGAATACAATAAAATTAGCTATTTGGGTACCCTCACATAACATAAAATACAATTCCAAAGACAGATTTAAGCTGTGTGGCCGGTCTGTCTTCTCCTTTAAAGTTAGTATGGGCCATAATCCTGAGGCAAGAGGCTGGTAGCCAGGCCCCTCCGAAACCCAGTGGCGAGGTTGGTTTCGCTACAGCCATACTGTCATGTGCATGAGCCCTTACATTGCACTGTAGTTTATGAGTATTCCCTAGTGATGAAGCCACCCAATGGTCTAGGTCTAGAGCTCATTTGTATTTAGTCTCAGGGACAGATTTATCATTAGCTCAAGTCAAAATAATGGAGTGAAAAAGTCGCAAATTGTTGCGCAATCGTTAAAACTGCGCAAAATTTGTGACTTTTATTGGCACTGCGCTATGCTCGCCAGTTTTCTGAAAGTAGGCGTGTTTTCTTATGTAAATGAATCTCTAGACAGATTTCCTATTGCGACAATTTAAAAAAGTCGCTAAAAATTGCGCAATTTCACTCCAGTGAGGCCCATGCTTATCTTATGGGACTTTTTTTATAGAACATGCGACTGTTTCGTAAAGACGTGCGACTTTTGTAAAGTCGCTTACTGAAGGATAAACTGCTACCGTCAAACCACATTTATCACTGTATTAAAGGACCATTAATAAACCTGACTTAGCCAAAAGTGACTTTGGACATATGTAAAAGTAGAGTAAGATGTAAGTGTAATGATAACTCTGGCCCTCAGTGTTTTTTTTTCTTTTAATAAAAAAATTGCAATAGCCCAGAGTTTTTGCAGTCATTTTGCATAAACCACTCAAAGTGCAATGTGTGAAACAACATAAAAAAGATATTGGGACCTGGAGCCCCCCAGCTCAGAGGCCCCATAGCGGCAGCATGGTTGTATAGCTCTAAATTTGTTAGCATTTTGCACAGTAATAATACAAATATATATAATATACATTAAAGGGGTTTGCCAAGTGTTTCATACCAATGACCTATCCTTGGGATAGGAGATCAGAATGTGCTCGGTAGAGGTCAAACACCCAGCACCCCCTTCTATTAGCTGTTTGAAGTGGCCACAGCACTCCGGTGAGCACAGCGACCTTCTCACAACTTACCAAGTACAATGCTGTCCATTCACTTGAATAGGACTGAGAAGCACGTAGGCCTGTGATGGCTAACCTCCGGCACTCCAGCTGTGGTAAAGCTACAATTCCCAAGATGCCCACTTGCTTGGCTGTTCTCAGAACTCCATTAAATGAAAGGAGCATGCTGGGAGTGATTGTTTCACCACAGATGGAGTGTCGGAGGTTAGCCATCACTGACCTGGCCATGTGAGTGATGAAAGTGACATTAATAGCCTAAGAAAAGGCCGCAGTGCTCACTGGACCTCCACCAGATGGGGTCACTGGACCCCATCAGATACTGATGAGACCTATCCTGAGGTTAGGCATAAGTATAAAACACTCAGGAAACCCTTTAATCTCTCAAGTTTTAGCAGTGTGTTTTATAGACCAACCTATGAAAATACTTATAAAACTGGACAGTTAACCTACTGTGTAACACCACAGATTTGGCAAAAATATTAACTGCATATGTTCTTACCATTTTTTTGTCCATTGATTGTGCCATGTATAACACAATCAATGTTCAGTCTGGGAACAGCACATGATGGAAAATAAATGAAAGGGGTATTCCAATATTTTGATATTGATGGCCTATTCCCAGGATAGGCAATGAATATCTGATCGGCGGGAGTCCAACACCCCACACCCATGCCAATCAGCTGTTTCAGTGTAGCCATGGGGCCAAAACTACATGTATATATACACGTATATGGGAGCAGCAGCTCTGTCACCTACAAAATGAATGGAGCTATGTGGTTTCGGCGCTGAAACTCTGAAACAGCGGATCAACAGGTGTGTGGGATATCAAACTCCCGCTAATCAGATATTCATGGTCTAGCCTGAGGATAGGCCATCAATAACAAAATCCTAGAATACCCTTTTAAGTCGAAATCTAGGGCATAACTATTCCTTTTTATTATTATTTTTAGAAATATTCTATTGTATTATAAACCTCGGGAAGTAGAGCAGCATGCAGTGAACCTGCATTAAAGCATATGAGCATCTTTGTCATGAAAAAATATTTTTAGATATGTACCTAAATATAATCCTGGAATAGTTCAGTTTTCACAGATTTAGTTTCCTGATTTCTGCATTGCTTCTTTAATTTGAGACTTAGTTTCTCATTCCCTACTTCTAAGACACAAATTTCTGTGAGAAAATGCAGCTCAGAAGTCTCCTCAGGGATATATAATATGCCGTGTCTGAATATACAACACTAACCTGTATACACTGCGTGCAGAATTATTAGGCAAATGAGTATTTTGACCACATCATCCTCTTTATGCATGTTGTCTTACTCCAAGCTGTATAGGCTCGAAAGCCTACTACCAATTAAGCATATTAGGTGATGTGCATCTCTGTAATGAGAAGGGGTGTGGTCTAATGACATCAACACCCTATATTAGGTGTGCATAATTATTAGGCAACTTCCTTTCCTTTGGCAAAATGGGTCAAAAGAAGGACTTGACAGGCTCAGAAAAGTCAAAAATAGTGAGATATCTTGCAGAGGGATGCAGCACTCTTAAAATTGCAAAGCTTCTGAAGCGTGATCATCGAACAATCAAGCGTTTCATTCAAAATAGTCAACAGGGTCGCAAAAAGCGTGTGGAAAAACCAAGGCGCAAAATAACTGCCCATGAACTGAGAAAAGTCAAGCGTGCAGCTGCCAAGATACCACTTGCCACCAGTTTGGCCATATTTCAGAGCTGCAACATCACTGGAGTGCCCAAAAGCACAAGGTGTGCAATACTCAGAGACATGGCCAAGGTAAGAAAGGCTGAAAGACGACCACCACTGAACAAGACACACAAGCTGAAACGTCAAGACTGGGCCAAGAAATATCTCAAGACTGATTTTTCTAAGGTTTTATGGATTGATGAAATGAGAGTGAGTCTTGATGGGCCAGATGGATGGGCCCGTGGCTGGATTGGTAAAGGGCAGAGAGCTCCAGTCCGACTCAGACGCCAGCAAGGTGGAGGTGGAGTACTGGTTTGGGCTGGTATCATCAAAGATGAGCTTGTGGGGCCTTTTCGGGTTGAGGATGGAGTCAAGCTCAACTCCCAGTCCTACTGCCAGTTTCTGGAAGACACCTTCTTCAAGCAGTGGTACAGGAAGAAGTCTGCATCCTTCAAGAAAAACATGATTTTCATGCAGGACAATGCTCCATCACACGCGTCCAAGTACTCCACAGCGTGGCTGGCAAGAAAGGGTATAAAAGAAGAAAATCTAATGACATGGCCTCCTTGTTCACCTGATCTGAACCCCATTGAGAACCTGTGGTCCATCATCAAATGTGAGATTTACAAGGAGGGAAAACAGTACACCTCTCTGAACAGTGTCTGGGAGGCTGTGGTTGCTGCTGCACGCAATGTTGATGGTGAACAGATCAAAACACTGACAGAATCCATGGATGGCAGGCTTTTGAGTGTCCTTGCAAAGAAAGGTGGCTATATTGGTCACTGATTTGTTTTTGTTTTGTTTTTGAATGTCAGAAATGTATATTTGTGAATGTTGAGATGTTATATTGGTTTCACTGGTAAAAATAAATAATTGAAATGGGTATATATTTGTTTTTTGTTAAGTTGCCTAATAATTATGCACAGTAATAGTCACCTGCACACACAGATATCCCCCTAAAATAGCTAAAACTAAAAACAAACTAAAAACTACTTCCAAAAATATTCAGCTTTGATATTAATGAGTTTTTTGGGTTCATTGAGAACATGGTTGTTGTTCAATATTAAAATTAATCCTCAAAAATACAATTTGCCTAATAATTCTGCACTCCCTGTAATTATTGGGGAAATTTTATGCAGCTGTTTCAAGGGAGAAATATAGCATTAAAATGTAACTGTCATTTAAAAAAAATTCTAGCATGTCATAGGTTTTGATTGTTGGGGATCTGAGTGATCAGACCCCTTGCCCCTGATTACTGAAAGGAAGGGACCAAAGCAATCACCTGAGCACCACGCATCTTCAGAAACATTTTAATGAATTGGTGGACCCTCTTAGTGCCCCCACACAATAGTTATGTCCCCTTAGTGCCTCAACATAGCAGAAAGCTCCTCTAGTGGTGCTATACAGTAGTTATGCCCCCTTAGTGTCCCCTCACAGTAGGTATGCTCACTTAGTGCTCCCTCAGTAGACATGCTCCCTTAGTGCCCTTTCACAGTAGTTTTGACCCCTTAGTGCCCGCTCACAGTATGTATGTTCCTTTAGTGCCCTTTCACAGTAATTATACACCCTTAGTGTCAGTTCAGAGTACAGATATCCTTTCACAGTAGGTATGCCACCTTAGTGCCCCTTCAAAGTAGATATGCCCCCCACATTAGTTATGCCTCTTAGTTCCCTAGTGCCCTCTCACAGTAGTTATGTGCCCTTAGTGCACATTCAGAGTAGTTATGAGTCCCCTCTCAGTAGGTATGTCCATCACATTAGTTATGCCCCACTTAGTGCCCTCTGACAGTGGATATGACCCATTAATGCCAGATCACAGTAGGTATGCAAACTCAAAGTAGGTATGCCCCTATAGTGCCCCCTGACAGTAGTTATGCCCCCTTAGTCCTGAATATTCAAATATATAGATTATAAATTTTACTAATGCTATATTCACTATATAAATAAATATGAGGTACTTAGCAAATATTTTGATCAAAATTATTTGTGCCCATCCACCACAGCAAGATGATCTCTTTTAGATGGGACTCTACGATAATGTACCTCATATTCACTTATATAGTGAACACAGCATTAGTACAATTTATAATCTCTCTCTCTCTCTATATATATATATATATATATATATACACTCACCTAAAGAATTATTAGGAACACCTGTTCTATTTCTCATTAATGCAATTATCTAGTCAACCAATCACATGGCAGTTGCTTCAATGCATTTAGGGGGGTGGTCCTGGTCAAGACAATCTCATGAACTCCAAACTGAATGTCAGAATGGGAAAGAAAGGTGATTTAAGCAATTTTGAGGGTGGCATGGTTGTTGGCGCCAGATGGGCCGGTCTGAGTATTTCACAATCTGCTCAGTTTCTGGGATTTTCACGCACAACCATTTCTAGGGTTTACAAACAATGGTGTGAAAAGGGAAAAATATCCAGTATGCGGCAGTCCTGTGGGCAAAAATGCCTTGTGGATGCTAGAGGTCAGAGGAGAATGGGCCGACTGATTCAAGCTGATAGAAGAGCAACGTTGACTGAAATAACCACTCGTTACAACCGAGGTATGCAGCAAAGCATTTGTGAAGCTACAACACGCACAACCTTGAGGCGGATGGGCTACAACAGCAGAAGACCCCACCGGGTACCACTCATCTTCACTACAAATAGGAAAAAGAGGCTACAATTTGCACGAGCTCACCAAAATTGGACTGTTGAAGACTGGAAAAATGTTGCCTGGTCTGATGAGTCTCGATTTCTGTTGAGACATTCAAATGGTAGAGTCCGAATTTGGCGTAAACAGAATGAGAACATGTATCCATCCTCTGATGGCTACTTCCAGCAGGATAATGCACCATGTCACAAAGCTCGAATTATTTCAAATTGGTTTCTTGAACATGACAATGAGTTCACTGTACTAAAATGGCCCCCACAGTCACCAGATCTCAACCCAATAGAGCATCTTTGGGATGTGGTGGAACGGGAGCTTCGTGCCCTGGATGTGCATCCCTCAAATCTCCATCTACTGCAAGATGCTATCCTATCAATATGAGCCAACATTTCTAAAGAATGCTATCAGCACCTTGTTGAATCAATGCCACGTAGAATTAAGGCAGTTCTGAAGGCAAAAGGGGGTCCAACACCGTATTAGTATGGTGTTCCTAATAATTCTTTAGGTGAGTGTATATACACTGCTCAAAAAAATAAAGGGAACACAAAAATAACACATCCTAGATCTGAATTAATTAAATATTCTTCTGAAATACTTTGTTCTTTACATAGTTGAATGTGCTGACAACAAAATCACACAAAAAAAAAAAAAAAATGGAAATCAAATTTTTTAACCCATGGAGGTCTGGATTTGGAGTCACCCTCAAAATTAAAGTGGAAAAACACACTACAGGCTGATCCAACTTTGATGTAATGTCCTTAAAACAAGTCAAAATCAGGCTCAGTAGTGTGTGTGGCCTCCATGTGCCTGTATGACCTCCCTACAATGCCTGTGCATGCTCCTGATGAGGTGGCGGACGGTCTCCTGAGGGATCTCCTCCCAGACCTGGACTAAAGCATCTGCCAACTCCTGGACAGTCTGTGATGCAACGTGACGTTGGTGGATAGAGCGAGACATGATGTCCCAGATGTGCTCAATTGGATTCAGGTCTGGGGAACAGGCGGGCCAGTCCATAGCATCAATGCCTTCGTCTTGCAGGAACTGCTGACACACTCCAGCCACATGAGGTCTAGCATTGTCTTGCATTAGGAGGAACCCAGGGCCAACCGCACCAGCATATGGTCTCACAAGGGGTCTGAGGATCTCATCTCGGTACCTAATGGCAGTCAGGCTACCTCTGGCGAGCACATGGAGGGCTGTGCGGCCCTCCAAAGAAATGCCACCCCACACTGTTACTAACCCAATGCCAAACCGGTCATGCTGGAGGATGTTGCAGGCAGCAGAACGTTTTCCACGGCATCTCCAGACTCTGTCACGTCTGTCACGTGCTCAGTGTGAACCTGCTTTCATCTGTGAAGAGCACAGGGCGCCAGTGGCGAATTTGCCAATCTTGGTGTTTTCTGGCAAATGCCAAACGTCCTGCACGGTGTTGGGCTGTAAGCACAACCCCCAGCTGTGGACATCGGGCCCTCATATCACCCTCATGGAGTTTGTTTCTGACCGTTTGAGCAGACACATGCACATTTGTGGCCTGCTGGAGGTCATTTTGCAGGGCTCTGGCAGTGCTCCTCCTGTTCCTCCTTGCACAAAGGCGGAGGTAGCGGTCCTGCTGCTGGGTTGTTGCCCTCCTACGGCCTCCTCCTCATCTCCTGATGTACTGGCCTGTCTCCTGGTAGCGTCTCCATGCTCTGGACACTACGCTGACAGACACAGCAACCTTCTTGCCACAGCTCGCATTGATGTGCCATCCTGGATAAGGTGCACTACCTGAGCCACTTGTGTGGGTTGTTGACTCAGTCTCATGCTTCCACTAGAGTGAAAGCATCGGCAGCATTCGAAAGTGACCAAAACATCAGCCAGGAAGCATAGGAACTGAGAAGTGGTCACCACCTGCAGAACCACTCCTTTATTGGGGGTGTCTTGCTAATTGCCTATAATTTCCACCTGTTGTCTATCCCATTTGCACAACAGCATGTGAAATTGATTGTCACTCAATGTTGCTTCCTAAGTGGACAGTTTGATTTCACAGAAGTGTGATTGACTTGGAGTTACATTGTGTTGTTTAAGTGTTCCCTTTATTTTTTTGAGCAGTGTATATATATATATATATATATATATATATATATATATATATATACATAACGTTTGCAGAGTGCTGTTGCATTGTGTATGGTTTTACTTTTGTATTTTCACCCACAGCAACGCACACCTGCACATTTACTTCATTTTACTGGATGTGTTGACTAACTATGTGTTTTGTAGTAAACATTTGGAGGTGTGGTTGATTCCATTTTTGCCATGCACATATAACAAACCTATCTTTCTTACATGCTGTTTTTAATCAGAGCAGTATATAGCTGGGACCTACTTTCTCCAAATTAATTTGAGACCAGTTGGCACAAGGAGAGGAGTCATTATAAAGTAGGATCCCATCTACAAGAGGTCAACTTGCGTGGTGGATGGGCACTAATGATTTTGATTAAAATATATTTGCTAAGTACCCCATGTTTATTTATATAGTAAATATAGCATTATGTATAATCTATATATTCAATGTTTGCAGAATGCTGTTGCATTTTGTTTGGTTTTACTTTTTTGTTTTTAGCCAAAGCGACGTGCATCTGGGCATTTACTTTATTTTATAGGATGTGCTGATCAAATTTGTTAAATAGTTAGTATGGTTGAAAAATGACAGACATCCATCAAGTTTAACCGAGGTATGAGTTGGGATGTGAATTAAGGGAAGGGGAGTGAGAAACCAGAATGCCACATTTTCATAAGAATTAATCTTTAGTTCTAAAAATTAATCTAAGCCTCTTTTAAATCATCTACTGTTGATGCCATTACCCCATTCTGAGGTAGACTATTCTATAGATTTACAGTTCTTATGGTGTAGAAGCCTTGTCATCTCTAGAGACTGAACTTTTTCTTCTCCTGATGTTGGCAGTGCTCCTTTTGTCTTTTGAGTGGATTTTACATGGAACAGCTTTTTTTTATACATACCATTTAAATATTGATATGGGTTAAACATGCCCCCTCTTAGATGTCTCTTCTCAAGACTAAATAAATAAAAAAAATATTTTCCTCATAAGACCCTCCATGCCCTTTATCAGTATAGTAACTCTTCTTTGTACCTTTTCCAGCTCCAGGGCATCCTTTCTGTGAACTGGTTCCCAGAATTGAATAGCATATTCCAGATGAAGTCGCACCAAAGCTGTGTAAAGAGTCAATATTACAACCCTTTAGTACAAGTCCATGCCTCTTTTAATACATAGTAACATAGCACATAAGGCCAAAAAAAGACATTTGTCCATCCAGTTCGGCCTGTTATCCTGCAAGTTGATCCAGAGGAAGGCAAAAAAAATAACTGTGAGGTAGAAGCCAATTTTCCCCACTTTAGGGGAATAAAAATTCCTTCCCGACTCCAATCAGGCAATCAGACTAACTCCCTGGATCAACGACCCCTCTCTAGTAGCTATAGCCTGTAATATTATTACGCTCCAGAAATACATCCAGGCCCCTCTTGAATTCCTTTATTGTACTCACCATCACCACCTCCTCAGGTAGAGAGTTCCATAGTCTCACTGCTCTTAACGTAAAGATTCCTTTTCTATGTTTGTGTACAAACCTTCTTTCCTCCAGACGCAGAGGATGTCCCCTCGTTGCAGTCACAGTCCTGGGGAAAAATAGATGATGGGATAGATCTCTGTACTGACCCCTGATATATTTATACATATTAATTAGATCTCCCCTCAGTTGTCTTTGTTCTAAAGTGAATAACCCTAATTTTGATAATCTTTCAGGGTACTGTAGTTGCCCCATTCCAGTTATTACTTTAGTTGCCCTCCTCTGGACCCTCTCCAGCTCTGTTATGTCTGCCTTGTTTACAGGAGCCCAGAACTGTACACAGTACTCCATGTGTGGTCTGACTAGTGATTTGTAAAGTGGTAGGACTATGTTCTTATCACGGGCATCTATGCCCCTTTTGATGCAACCCCTTATCTTATTGGCCTTGGCAGCAGCTGCCTGACACTGGTTTTTGCAGCTTAGTTTGCTGTTTATTAAAATTCCTAGATCCTTTTCCATGTCAGTGTTACCGAGTGTTTTACCATTTAGTATGTACGGGTGACTTGCATTATTCCTTCTCATGTGCATAACTTTACATTTGTCAGTGTTAAACCTCATCTGCTACTTATCTGCCCAAGCCTCCAATCTATCCAGATCGCTCTGTAGTAGTATACTGTCCTCTTCAGAGTTACTTACTTTACAGAATTTAAACTTTACTATGCAAGCCTTCTACAAGATCATTAATAAATATATTGAAGAGAATAGGGCCCAATACTGACCCCTGAGGTACCCCACTAGTGACAGTGACCCAATCTGAGTGTGTACCGTTAATAACCACCCTCTGTTTTCTATCATTGAGCCAGTTACTTACCCACATACAGACGTTTTCTCCCAGTCAGAGCATTCTCATTTTATATACTAACCTTTTATGTGGTACCGTGTCAAATGCTTTGGAGAAGTCCAGATATACGACATCCATTGATTCGCCGCTGTCAAGTCTAGAACTTACCTCCTCATAGAAACTGATTAAATTAGTTTGGCATGACTGATCCCTCACGAAGCAATGCTGATATGGCGTTATTTGCTTATTTTCGTTGAGATGCTCTAAGATAGCATCTATCAGAAAACCTTCAAACAGTTTACCCACAACAGATGTTAAACTTACCGGCATATAGTTTCCAGGCTCTGTTTTTGGACCCTTTTTGAATATTGGCATGACAGTATTCTGCTGGCCTTAGAAGACATTGCATCCTATAATTTAGTCTATGATCTACAAATACACTCAGATCCATCTCTACAAGTGACTGTCCCAGTATGACTCCAGCTAGGGCATATGTTGCATGTAGATTATTAGTACCCAGATGCATAACTCTACATTTCCCCCTCATTCTGGCGGAGGGCATTCAATATTGAGGTTTACTGTGATGACACTTGAATTTTATACCATTGATGTGGTATGAAGCTATTTTGCTTTCCAGTATGCAGCATCCTGAAACCTTCCTCTCTTGTTTGGCTCATCTCTGTAGGTATAATGGAACCTATTAAGGCTGTACAATGCACTGCCTGTAATTGGGTACATTGAAATGATCTCACTTGTTTGTGTTTCTTCAGGAACTCCAGTACTTCAGGTCTTGTGCTTTCAGAGTGCGCTATTCTAAAAGGCTATTCCTTTGGGGCCTGTTCATTAGTATCTAAAATACCTCACTGTCTGTTGAATAAGCCACAGAGAATAAGACTGAAAACATCTTGTTTTTCATACATGTGAGTTGCAAACAGACCATTTGATAAATATATTATAAAAGCTGAATTAAATGTTATACAAATATCCTATAGTACAGTGTAGATGCTATAACAATTATACAGGGTGGGCCATTTATATGGATACACCTTAATAAAATGGGAATGGTTGGTGATATTAACTTCCTGTTTGTGGCACATTAGTATATGTGAGGGGGGAAACTTTTCAAGATGGGTGGTGACCATGGCGGCCATTTTGAAGTTGGCCATTTTGAATCCAACTTGGGTCATGTGACACATCAAACTTATTGGGAATTTCACAAGAAAAACAATGGTGTGCTTGGTTTTAACGTAACTTTATTCTTTCATGAGTCATTTACAAGTTTCTGACCACTTATAAAATGTGTTCAATGTGCTGCCCATTGTGTTGAATTGTCAATGCAACCCTCTTCTCCCACTCTTCACACACTGATAGCAACACCGCAGGAGAAATGCTAGCACAGGCTTCCAGTATCCGTAGTTTCAGGTGCTGCACATCTCGTATCTTCACAGCATAGTGAAAAGTAAAAGTCTAAGGGGGTCACTGGATATGCAAAATTGCTACATGATGATGTGTTTCCCTCTTTATGCACTGAAGCTGGCACATTCCCTGAGTTTTTCCAGCAAGATGGTGCACCATCACATTATGGGTGTCAGGTCAGAGCATTCCTAGATGAACAGTTTCCTGGAAAGTGGATTGGTCGTCGTCGGCCAGTTGAATGGCCCCCAAGGTCTCCCGATCTGACCCCCTTAGACTTTTATCTTTGGGGTCATCTGAAGGCAATTGTCTATGCTGTGAAGATACGAGATGTGCAGCACCTGAAACTACAGATACTGGAAGCCTGTGCTAGCATTTCTCCTGCGGTGTTGCTATCAGTGTGTGAAGAGTGGGAGAAGAGGGTTGCATTGACAATCCAACACAATGGGCAGCACATTGAACACATTTTATAAGTGGTCAGAAACTTGTAAATAACTCATGAAAGAATAAAGTTACATTAAAACCAAGCACACCATTGTTTTTCTTGTGAAATTCCCAATAAGTTTGATGTGTCACATGACCCTTTTCCTATTTAAAAAACAAAAGTTGGATTCAAAATGGCCAACTTCAAAATGGCCACCGTGGTCACCACCCATCTTGAAAAGTTTCCCCCCTCACATATACTAATGTGCCACAAACAGGAAGTTAATATCACCAACCATTCCCATTTTATTAAGGTGTATCCATATAAATGGCCCACCCTGTAGATTATTTATTGTCAGACTGAACTAACTAAGGGATGCAATATAACTTTCATCAAATCAGGATGGAGGGCATAGATGTCTATCTATTTCCTACAGAAGGCTTAGATAGACATCTATGCCCTCCATCCTGATTTGATGAAAGGAAATTCCCCTGTATGCTTCTGGACCTCCTGATGGGTGGTTTTTATCGTTTTTTTGTGTTTTTGAAGAAATCGCATCAAAAACGCATTGAAAACGCACCTGACCGCATGTGCGTTTTTTGTGCGTTTTTTAGCATTTTTATGATTATTACATCCGTAGTGCCATCTATATGTTTTGGATATGTGTATATTATTTTGATGCTTATATTATTCAATACTTGATGGTGACATTATTGGGAACACCAATCTTATTCTTTTAATAAAGGTTCTTATTAGTGTTTGATAGAGCGCATTTTAGGTGCATTGCAAGTACATATTATCACATATGCGTCTCTTGTGCGTTTCTATCATTTTTTATTATGTGTATCATTTTTTATTATGTGTATGATTCTGACATCCATACCATTTTATATATGTTTTTTGATATCAGTTATGATACCATTATGCAGGACTAGTTGCTGTGGAAGTATAGAGTTTGAGAAACTGCATCTAATTGAATCCATATCGGGTTTCTGTGATGTCCCAATTAGATCAGCCCCACCTATGGCTGGTCTCCTGGGATGATATAAAATGCTGCAAAGTGCTCACTGTCTTTACCACTGAGGAAGGGGTGTATACCCTGAAACGCGTTTGAGCCAGTTGGGACAGTGAGCCGTTCCCCCCAAGTAACCACAAGTGATCAAGAAGAAACAACGGCGGTAGAGCTCACCTATACAATCTATCTCGTATTGAGACTGCATCTTTGAGAAAGACTGATTACGTCACCACCGCCGCAGCCGAGGAGTCACGTGAGACGTCACGTTCAGACTCCATACCACGTGGGACGCCGCGTTTGTAGCTGGTTATCGGCTGTTTCTCTGATACACTACGCTGAGCCCAGTAACGGAGTGGGGTAAGAGACTTTTTGCCATCTTCTATCCATTTGAATAGAGAGTCCTCCCAGGATTGGACATAGCAGTCTGTCCCTCTACATTGGAGCTCCGGAATTGGGCAGTATATTACATTGTAACCATCTAATTGAAGCTGCCAGATTGCGCTGTTTGGATCCTTGGATAGAGCATTAAGATCCGCTGTGAATGACTGTCACTGGGGGGAGTGTTCATTGTTCATGAACTTTTTTGAACTCTTATCATCCTTGGCCATTTTCAGGACCCTTTTCCACCTTGTCTGTTGGTTTTTATTTTATTATGATATGGATGTTTTTAGGATTGTTTGATGCTATGTATATTAAATACTAATACTTTATACTGCCGTCTCCTGTTCCCTTATACGGAGTGCCCCTCTATTTGTTATTACTATTTTTGTCTACCGTACGGTCTGGGTGGACCGAGAGGTGAGCACCCACATCCATTCAGTCTATAGGTGAGTCGCTGATTTGTATCACTTTTCACCCATCTATTTTATAAACAGTTTTTATTAAATGCAATATGCAAACACAATAAAAAGCAGTATAGGGAGGGGGAAAAGTCTAAAGCCTGGACAAGTGAAGTTAGACAAATCCACAATACACATAAAAAGTATTAATAAAAAAAAAACTTTGTGACATAATATTACAGGAGATTGCAAGTCTGAAATACAGGCAAAAATTAAGGTATCTCAACATCCTATAGCAGAGTCTGAGGAAGGAAGGAAGAAAGTGAGGGATGGAGGAAGGAAGGAAGAAAACTATCCAACAGTCTGCTCCCTTCCAGCTCCATTCTGGTAGGTGAAAGAAGGATACTATCCAAGTTGATTTTCATGCTGGAGAATAACTCCTATCCCATGCATAAGATGGTGATAGCGTTGGGCAGTACTGTCAGTGACCGACTGCTTCATCCCAAGGAGCGCTATCGGAAGTAATTTCTCCCGGCTTCTGTTAGGCTGTACAACACCGACCCAAGCGGAGATAGACTGCACTTATCCTGTGGATATCATTAATTCCAGAGACTAAATTCTATAAGTTATGATATCTATATCTCTTAGTTTTTTAACTTTTTTAAATCTTTACAGAGTTTTTGTATTCTCTGTGCTGCTGTAACTATGAGAATTTCCCCATGTTGGGACTATTAAAGGATTATCTTATCTTAAGAGATCCTGGAATGGACTAATTTGAGTAGTCCAGAGAGAAAAAAAAAACAACTAAGTTAGCATTGGCATACGAGTTTTCCTGTCCCCACCCCAACTCAGCACTCTATGTGAAAGCGTAAAGCGGGTCCTGAGCCAATATTCTCTCACTATACCATGCAGTCATCTCAAAACAGTTGTGCAGTGCTTATCATATATGAAGTGGCAGAACAGAGATAAAACTTTCCCACATATCAAAAAATAGCTGAACCCTTTTCTCCTTTTGCATAGATGCCTCCACCCACTCCATCCTCATTATAAATGACACATTTTCTAGGAACAGAGTAAAAAAAAAAGCATTTCAGGATCAAGCCACATCTGTAGTATTGACTGAACATCATGGTTCACATATAAGAAAATTGGCCACATAGATTTCCTATGGATATATGTAATGAGATGTTTAGTTAAAGGATATGATTTTATCCCAGAACCGGTGAATTGTCGGACAATCCTACATACAGTCATAGAGTTCCGCATCTGACATCTGGCATTTCCACCACCTAGAGATGTCATACGGTCCCATATGAAATCCCCTGGCCAGCGTGAGATAGGAAACTTGGCATATTCGTGGGTACATTACCCTGAAACGTGCAGATGGCAGACTGGTATGCGTGTGAGCCATAGCTTTTAATATTATAGAGGAAGAAAGATTGGAGAGATCTCACTGCCATTTAGTAATTGAGCACTTTGAGGAACAGTAATCCAAAGCTGGGTTTAAGAATTTAGAATTAATCAAAATTTGACTGCTGATATTTGTTCCATCTATCTGACCAACCCCTGAGATATGAGTTCCCATTAGCAGCGGAAAAAACAAGAAATAACTTGATGGGAATAATGCTGTGCTTGTAAATATGAAATAAAGGTATTGTCAAAGTCTGGAATTTTTCCTTAAAGCCCAAGGTTGTAAAAAAATCTCAGATTTTTAATGAAAGTCAGTTGTGTTGAATAGTACACCTGAAGACAAAATAGTCTCCTGACTCTCATCTACAGCTTCCAAGTGATCAATAATAGTCCGTTAATAGATTCAGTAAAATGATAGCTGAAAAAAGGGTCCTTTGACCCTTTTTTTATATGACTACTCTTATTGTGTTTGTGCATCTGTTTGTCCCTTTTTCTGTGTCGCCCTTCACATATCGCAGTAATTCGTACTGTTGTCGAGTTGTGGGTCACTGCCGAGGGTGATCGTGCAAGTAGGTAGGGAAAGTGAGTCGGTGCAGTTTAGGGCTGCAGTATCCCTGTTTGCATGTGACAGTAGTCATTATCCTGACATTGGATTAGAGATAATCAAAAATAAATCATCTGCCAAAGCGGAAACCTGAGCTCTCATCTCATCCCAATTCTTGAAAAAACTGCAGTAGAGCTAAGATGATAGAGAAGGGATTCCAGAAATAAATTACGGTATTTTTTGGACTATAAGACGCACCTAAGGTATAGAGGAGGAAAATTTCAAAAATATATTTTTCATCAGACTCCCAAGCTTCAACAGACCTCTGTATCATACCCTCTTTCCTCCTCAGATCAGACCCCAAGCTTCATCAGATCAGACCTCCATTCCTTCTTAGACCTCAGATCAGTATCCCATCAGACCTCTGTATCAGACCCCCAAGCTCCATAAAAAAAAATACATTAATGAACTTACTTTTTCCAGCTCCAGACTGCACGCTCTTCCTGCACTCACCGCTCCTTGGTCGTCTTCTGGGACCTATGCTGCACTGTGACCTGACATCTCACAGCATCAAGCATAATGCTCACCTATGTACACTATGTCCTGGCGCTGTACGCAGTCAGGACACAGTGTAGAGCAGGACACAGAGGAAGCCACCGCTCTCCTCGCCTCTTGCACACTAATGACCGCTTACATAATGGTCATCAGCATTTACACTAAAAGACGCATTGCCATTTTTCTCCCTGCTTGTAGGAGAAAAAAAGTGTGTCTTATAGTCCAAAAAATTCAGTAAAAAGAAGAGAGGACAACGGACATTCATGCCTGGTTCCAGAAAATATATAAATGGGGAGTATTGGCGCTATTGACTGTTATAGTCGTGGAAGACTTGATATCAAAATGACAGTGGGTTATCATGAAAAATAGATAAGGAATCCAGACTCAACACCATTGATATCAGACTGTCAGGTTCCTATTTTATCACAGTCGCAGATGCAACCCACTTAATATTTTTAATTGAGAGAAAAGCTACTGTGAGTTTTGCCTTTGTAGGACTAACAATTTGGAGCAGAAAGGTTTGCAATCTAGTGGTCCAGATTTTTGCCAAAAGTTTGTAACCCTGATTTGCTAATGTTATCGGACAATACAATTATGGTAAATCAGGGGTTTTCCTGGGTTTAGGCAATACAACAATTCTAGAATTGGTAAACCTGTTTAAATCTTGGTAAATCTTAATAAATCTTATTATATAAAATAGTGGGTTATAATTATTTCCGGCACTAAAGCTTTACTATGTCGATATGCCATCAGGTCTCAGAATTTAACCTTAATGAAGTTTACAAATTGCTAACTTCACCCTTTATTCCATTATAGGGGCATCAAGAAATAAATAATTATCATCTGTTAGTAGGGGCATAGAAAGGGAATTTAAAAAAATCCACTGGGTTGGCCCTATAAAGACCATCATAATATATGTTAACAATTTTAGCCACCTCCTCTGTTTCGGTGTGAAATGCTTGTGTCTCAGGGTCTCGCAATCTAAATACTAGTTTGATAATTTTGGAAGGCTTGGTGAGGGATACCAATAGGCTATCCGTCCTGTTACCCCACCTATAGTATTTATTCTGTATAAGTATTTTGCACCAATGAGCTTGACTATGTAAAAAAGTAACACTTATTTTTAGAATTTAAAAAAAAAAAAATACTGTATAAGCAGAAAGAACATGATGCTAATTACATGACTCTCCTGTAGGGAAGTTGTGCAATTTACCTACCGGTAATGGAAGATATGAAGTATTTTTTAACATTTTACATACTGTCCCCTGGTGGCAGATTTTTGGTGAGAGAAGGATCAAGCATCTTGGATTTTAATATAAAAAAGCAAAACACACCTAAAACACTTGTTTTAAGTATAGTCATTGGCATGGGAATTGACAAGATACTGTCACGACCGCTATCCCAGCAGCAGTCGTGTCGCACCAGACGGAGGGGAAGGGGGACCCTTATCTACGGATGGGAATAGTATGGCCACCCCTGACTAACCCTAAGCTGGCACCTGTCTGCCCTGATACCCTAGACGGGGTGTGAACCCGTGTGGCGAGCAGGATGCCTAAACCCTCAGTAACCCTAACAAGCCTAGAGTGGGGAAAGGCCGATGGGAGCACTAGTCACCATCACTCACGTCTAGGAGAACAGCAGGGGAAGACAGCAACAAACAAACTATAGCAGAGATAGACTTATCCAGTCACGAGCAGAGAAGGCGATCCCAATCACGACAGTCCATGCCGGACAAGAGCTCCACAGCAACACCATCAAACGATCTCCTTCAAACGTCAGAATAGAACTGGAAGTAAGGACTATATCTGGCAATGACTGCAAGTGAAACTGAAACTAATATAGTAGCTGGGAGTGGCAGACAGGACTCACCTGAGAAGGATGCCTACAAACTCCCAGTCAGGACAAAAAGGTTCACAAGGCAAAACCCGGATGACATACCCTGAACCATGGAGCAAACTCACAAGCTATCGCGAGTAGCAAGTCGCTGCGACCTTCTCCTCCCAGACCTGTCTGGATCAGTCACAGTCGTGACAGTACCCCCCTTTCTACGAGGGGCCCCCGGACCCTCAAGACCAGGCCTCTCCGTATGGGAGCTATGAAAATCCCGAATGAGTCTGTCCGCTTTTATCTCTGAAGCTGGAACCCACATTCTCTCTTCGGAACCATAACCTCTCCAGTGCACCAGGTACTGAAGAGAGTGGCGAACATATCGTGAGTCAACAATCTTTTCTACCTGAAACTCAAGACTGCCATCAACAACCACCGGTGGAGGCGGTAGTGGCAATGGTTCAGGAGGTTCTACATATCTCTTAAGCAGAGATCTGTGGAAGACATTATGGATCCTTAGAGTCTGAGGTAGCTCCAGACGAAAAGCCACCGGGTTAATGATCTTAATTACCCTATAAGGACCAATAAATCTCGGACCTAATTTCCATGAGGGAACCTTCAACTTGATATTTCTGGTAGACAACCACACCAAGTCATTCACCCCAAGGTCCGGACCTTCAGAGCGCCTCCTATCAGCCACACGTTTGTATCTACCACCCATTCTCTTCAAACTTTCTTGCACACTCTGCACACTGAAGAAAGTGAAGACGCAAATCGTTCCTCCTCGGGAATCCCAGACGGCCCCCCCTCACTAAACGTACAAAACTGAGGATGGAAACCATACGCACCAAAAAATGGTGACTTATCGGTGGATTCTTGACGACGATTATTAATGGCAAACTCGGCTAACGGTAAATAAGATGACCATTCCTCCTGATTTTCGGAAACAAAGCATCTCAAATATGTCTCTAGGTTTTGATTGGTACGTTCAGTCTGACCGTTGGACTGTGGATGGAAAGATGAAGAAAACGACAGATGAACCCATAAACGAGAACAAAAAGCTTTCCAAAATTTAGAAACGAATTGGGTACCACGATCCGAAACAATATCGGAAGGGACCCCGTGAAGCTTCACGATGTGGTCAATAAAAACCTGAGCCAGTGTGTTAGCATTAGGCAATGCGGCAAGAGCAATAAAGTGCACCATTTTACTGAATCTGTCAACAACTACAAGAATAACAGTTTTCCCCGCTGATACTGGTAGATCCGTAATGAAATCCATTGATAGGTGCGTCCAAGGCCTGTTGGGGATGGCTAGAGGTAAAAGACGCCCTGCCGGACGAGTATGATCTACCTTAGAACGAGCACAGGTAGCACATGCAGACACAAAATTCAACACCTCCTGGCGCCACTTAGGCCACCGGAACCGACAAGACACTAATTCAGAGGTTGCCCTACTACCTGGGTGTCCTGCCAGTGTGGAGTTATGGTGTTCTTTTAGTATCTCCAGGCGTAAATTTTCTGGCACAAACAGTTTACCCGGGGGGCAGGAGGCCGGGGCGTCCCCCTGAGCTTCCAACACCCTCCCCTCTAAACCTGAGTGTAATGCAGAGACCACTTTTGCAAAATGGGCTCTGGTACCTCAACATCACCCCATCCAGGCAAACTTCAAGACAATGCATCCGCCTTAGTATTTTTTGCCCCCGGGCGATAGGTTATTACAAAATTAAACCTAGTAAAAAATAACAACCACCGAGCCTGTCTAGGGGTGAGACGTTTAGCAGACTCCAGATATAATAGGTTTTTGTGATCAGTAATCACCGTGACGGGATGAACCGCCCCCTCCAAAAAATGACGCCACTCCTCAAAAGCCAACTTAATAGCCAAAAGTTCCCTGTTGCCAATATCATAGTTCCTTTCTGCAGTAGACAATTTCTTCGAAAAGAAAGCACACGGACGCCATTCACCAGGGGACGGGCCCTGAGATAGTACCGCTCCCACCACCACCTCTGATGCGTCAACCTCTACAATAAAAGGAAGCGAGACATCTGGCTGTACGAGAATAGGGGCCGAGGTGAATCTCTCCTTCAGAGATGCAAAGGCAGTTTTGGCTGCATGTGACCATTTGGAAAAATCGGATCCCTTTCGGGTCATGTCCGTCAGTGGTTTGACCACCAAGGAATAGTTCTTTATAAATTTTCTATAAAAATTGGCAAACCCCAGGAAGGGTTGCAATGCCTTCAGGTTCTCAGGCAGATCCCAGTCTATAATCGCCCGGACTTTCTCTGGATCCATGCGGAAACCTGAATCTGACAACACATACCCCAGAAATGGCAGTTCTTTTACGGCGAACACACATTTTTCTAACTTAGCAAACAATTTATTGGCCCTTAATATCTGCAGCACTTGTCTCACATGGATCTTATGTGTATCCAGATCCGGGGAATAGACCAGGATGTCATCAAGATATATCACAACAAATCTCCCGATAAGGTGACTAAAAATATCGTTGACAAAATGTTGGAATACCGCAGGCGCATTAGTAAGACCAAATGGCATGACCAGATTTTCATAATGCCCTTCCGGAGTATTAAAAGCCGTTTTCCACTCATCCCCCTCTTTGATGCGAACCAGGTTATAGGCTCCTCTGAGATCCATTTTGGAGAACCATTTAGCACCAGCAACCTGATTAAAGAGGTCGGGAATGAGAGGAAGAGGATAGGGATCTCGGATAGTTATCCGGTTTAATTCCTGGAAATCCAGGCAAGGACGTAGGCCCCCATCTTTCTTTTTAACGAAAAAGAACCCTGCAGCCACAGGTGAAGAAGAGGGTCTGATGTGTCCCTTAGCCAAACTCTCCGAAATATAATCTTTCATAGCCTTCCTCTCCGGGCCGGAAAGATTGTATAACCGGGTTTTAGGTAGTTTTGCCCCAGGTAATAGATTAATCGGGCAATCATATGGACGATGAGGTGGTAACCCCTGACAACCCTTCTCAGAGAACACATCCATAAAATCTGACAGAAAGGCAGGTAAAGATGTTACAGAGAGTGTAGAGCACCTACTACTCAAGCAGTTGTCCTTACAATGTTCACTCCACTCCACAATCTCCCCGGCCTGCCAATCCACCACTGGATTGTGAGTCACCAGCCAGGGAAGCCCCAATACCATAGGAGCCGGAAGACCGTCCAGGACATAACAAGAGATATGCTCTTTATGGAGGTCCCCTACCTGCAGATGGATATTATGGATGATCTGAGTTAACTCGTAGGGGAGGAGTCAATGGCAAAAACAGGAATAGTTCTGCGTATCGGTTCCGGAGTAAAACCCAGAGCCTGAGCAAACCGTGAATCCACCAAGTTGACCCCCGCCCCACTGTCCAAAAAGACGGAACAGATCTCAGTCTTATTGCCCGCCTCAACGGTAGCGGACAACAAAAACTGAGACATGCGTATGGAGGAAACGAATACGCCCAGACTGTTATCCTCCGCACAATCTGGGGACTCTAGTTTTCCGGCGGCTCCTTTGTTTGTGGTCTCTTGGGTTCTGAGGGACAAACCTTTACAAAATGACCCCTCCCCCCACAATGAAAACAAACCTCTGACCTACGGCGGAAATTAGGAGGATTCACCCGTCTAGTGGCGCCCCCTATTTGCATTGGTTCGACTGGATCATAACAAACCGATCCCTGCCCTATAGAGGCCTCCGTAAAATTTAATAGTCTCTCCCTGAGTCGTCTGTCGATTCTTATGGACAGAGACATAGCAGCCTCCAGAGACCCAGGGACCTCATATACCGCCAGCGCGTCTTTTAATTTTTCAGACAACCCCTGGCAGAACTGACTCCTAAGGGCCGAGTCGTTCCATAACGTATCAGTAGCCCACCTACGGAATTCGGAACAATATAGTTCAGCAGACCGGTTCTCTTGCCGAAGTCTACGTAGCTTAGGCTCAGCCAGTGAGACCCTGTCCGGGTCATCATATACGAGCCCAGGGCTTCAAAAAACTCCTCCACTGATCGTAAGGCCAGAGAGTCTGATGGTAGGGAGAAAGCCCAAGCCTGCGAATCTCCTTGCAGGAGAGAAATTACAATGCCCACCCGTTGTTCCTCACCGCCGGAGGATCTAGGGCGTAACCTGAAGAACAATTTGCAAGCTTCTCTGAAGGTTACAAATTGGTCTCTCCCTCCTGAGAACCTATCAGGTAAAGCCACTTTTGGCTCAGGAGTACCTTGGTTTCCCGTAGCAATGGTGGAACCCAAGGATGGCTGCTGCTGCTGCAGCACTGTTGCTTTTAATCCTGCCACTTCAAGGGATAATCCCTGTAATTGTTTCGCCAAAACCGTAACCGGATCCATAGTGGAACAGAAAAATACAAAGCAAAACAGCAAGCAAAAAAAAAAAAAAGAAATGTCATTTATTTTTATTTTTTTTAAAAGGCCAGATATACTGTCACGACCGCTATCCCAGCAGCAGTCGTGTCGCACCAGACGGAGGGGAAGGGGGACCCTTATCTACGGATGGGAATAGTATGGCCACCCCTGACTAACCCTAAGCTGGCACCTGTCTGCCCTGATACCCTAGACGGGGTGTGAACCCGTGTGGCGAGCAGGATGCCTAAACCCTCAGTAACCCTAACAAGCCTAGAGTGGGGAAAGGCCGATGGGAGCACTAGTCACCATCACTCATGTCTAGGAGAACAGCAGGGGAAGACAGCAACAAACAAACTATAGCAGAGATAGACTTATCCAGTCACGAGCAGAGAAGGTGATCCCAATCACGACAGTCCACGCCGGACAAGAGCTCCACAGCAACACCATCAAACGATCTCCTTCAAAGGTCAGAAGAGAACTGGAAGTAAGGACTATATCTGGCAATGACTGCAAGTGAAACTGAAACTAATAAAGTAGCTGGGAGTGGCAGACAGGACTCACCTGAGAAGGATGCCTACAAACTCCCAGTCAGGACAAAAAGGTTCACAAGGCAAAACCCAGATGACATACCCTGAACCATGGAGCAAACTCACAAACTATCGCGAGTAGCAAGTCGCTGCGACCTTCTCCTCCCAGACCTGTCTGGATCAGTCACAGTCGTGACAGATACATGTCTAATTAAATGGGCTGTCTCACTATAACAACCACTTTTAATATTCAGTGCTTTCTACTCTGGCTCATTGCAGATCATAGAGCGGACCCCCATCAATGATGACCATGTCCCCTGATAGGATGACACCACCTTCAGTCAGTAAGGTTCTCAAAATCTTATGGCGCAAGATTGTTTATCATATGCATCATAGATTTAAAAGGGTTATCCAAGACCTATAATACCACCCCACATGTCCGGGCCCCTCACAGAGGTTGTACTTACCTTGCTCCCCGGCTCCATGATGCTAGGGAGGCTCGTCCCCATTGCGGCTTACTATTGGCAACCCCCCCCCCAGTGTCGGATGTTTTCATCCTCACAATGGGGGTATGAAGTTAGTCCCATGTTAGTTAGGCGTCTAACTAGAACTAGGCGACCCACCTGACCCGGAAGTAACTACAGCGTGCCTGGGGCCTGGCGTCCTTGCACACTATTATGCTGGTTGCCCAAGGGAGCATAGTTTATGTTACAATTTTATTGTGGCCCAATACTGATCCTTGATACTTATAAGCCAGTTTATTTATTTCTTCATTTCTTATAATCATCCAAAAAACCCAACCATAATACAGTAGGTGGTAACCCAACACTATGCATCAGGTCTCATTAATGTCTGATTGTAGAAACATTTTATGTTGAATGTATACAAAATATTATACTTAGTTTCCATGTGATTCTGTTTAACTGGCTGTGTGCACCTAAACAAGCAGAACGCTGTAGAATAATGCTTGCAGTGCACAGTTGCCACATACTGTACTTAGGCCGCTATTGTCAGTCCAGGTACAATACTCCTGCATGCACCACAGGATTAATGGGGATTTCATGGTGTTATGCACTGAGCAGCCACCACTGAGTGACTAATTATGAGCTTAGGTTAGCACTATCAGATATGAAAGCAAACACGAGACAAATGAATGTTTCCTATAAAGTGACAGATGAAATCACAAGGTGTATTACCTGGCTCATAGAAACGTACTGTACTACCTGTGTGGTGTGACTTTCTATTGTGCTTGGTACGGGCATGTATACAATGCATATATATCAGTAAATACTAGTGGGTGAGCAGCGCAAAAGATTTGAAGCTAATATACTTGATAACGCTACTGTAAGCTGTTTTTTTTTTTTTTTTTTTAGTACAGAGCAGTTTCCAGGTTCCTCCATGCACATACAGTAGTTAAAGGTATTCCAGCAAAATCAAAAAATGTTTGCTGCCGGATCCTATTGTGAAAAAGAATAAACCAGCTTATATTAATCTCCCAGATGATCCCCTGCTGTTCTAATGGTGCTGTGCTTCCCACTGCTCTCCTCTAACTGCTCCTGTCTGGGAATGTCATTTGGCCAATCAATGGCCACAGGGATGATCTCTCTTTTATTGCTGTAATACCCTTTTAAAATGTATTCTCATCAAAAGGCGATCATACAGCTGCATACAGATTGGCCCCCTAGTGGTGGCAAAAGGCAGGCAAGATTTTTACAAGTATGTGTGTGGGGGAACTTGGTAATTGTGCTCTGTAAATAAGATATAAAACAATAGCCTTATCGTATAATGAGAAAAATGCACCAAATAATTTACACTGATGATATCTTTAGTAGAAGAGAGCAGAAAAAAAATGATTGATCCTTGCCTTTGACTCACACAAGTGGACCATTAAGTACCATTAAACACATTGCATAGCTTAGTACATGAAACAGTCCTATTGCACTGTACTTTATTGCTTTTAACAAATTCAATTCCAGGACTTGGGGGAGTGGACGTATCTTAGACTTGATGAGAGCTTCTCCATACGCAAGTCCATTTTGTGAAGACAAAGTTGGAGGATTTTCGTCCACGAAGGCACCATAATTCCATTAGAGTGCACAGCGTATGTTCACTATATATTTCCTATGTATAGTCACGTTTTAGTTTGGGAATGGGGGCCACTTTAACGTGGTCCTAAACTGACCTTCACTTTAATGGGGTTGGCCCATCATAGACAAAGGGGGCATATCGCTAGGTTATGCCTTATTGTCTGATAGGTGCAGGTCTTCACCTACTCCAAGAACGGAGCAGGGAGAGCGGTGGCTGGAGGACCCCGTGTTTCCCAGGATCCGGCCACCACCAACCACTCTCCCCATACAAGTGAATGGGAGCACACCGCGCTTGCGTGGCCACCGCTCCCATTAATTTCTGTGGGGCTGATGGAAATAGCCGATAATGGGCCAAACCCTTTAAGTTGTTTTGAATTTAGGTAGTGTTAGGCTACTTTCACACTTGCGTTCGGAGCGGATCCGTCTGGTGTCTGCACAGACGGATCCGCTCCTATAATGCAAACGATGGGATCCGTTCAGAAAGGATCCGTCTGCATTATATTTCATAAAAAATTCTAAGTGTAAAATTTAGTCAGACGGATCCGTCCAGACTTTGCATTGAAAGTCAATAGGAAGGATCTGTTTGAAATTGCACCATATTGTGTCATCTTCAAACGGATCCGTCCCCATTGACTTACATTGTAAGTCTGGACGGATCCGTTTGGCTCCGCACGGCCAGGCGGACACCCGTACGCTGCAAGCTGCGTTCGGGTGTCCGCCTGCTGAGTGGAACGGAGGCCAAACGGTGCCAGACTGAGGCATTCTGAGCGGATCCGCATCAGAATGCATTGGGGCTGTACGGATGCGTTCGGGGCCGCTTGTGAGACCCTTCAAACGGAGCTCACAAGCGGAACCCCGAACGCAAGTGTGAAAGTAGCCTTATAAGCAGCGGCACACTTTTCTACGCTATTTAGAATTAAAGAGGTTGTCTGAATTAAATAAAAACACAGGCATCCCCTGAAAATGGGCTAAAGTAACAACAGAATCGATACTCACTATTTTTCTCCTCTGCTTCTTCCTGTGTTGCTTTGCGGTCCTCCCTGCTGCTGTTTGTCTTCCTGGCTGCAGCAGTGATGTTTTGTGCACACAGGCGAGTGCTGCAGCCAATCACTGGTCTTAGCAGAGACATCCCATATAGGAGGCCAGTGATTAGTTGTACAGTGACGTGTGCGCGTGGAATGTCACTGCTGCAGCCAGGAAGATGACATCAGTGGCAGAGAGGCCCGGAGCTCAGTGCTGGAAGAAACAGGAGGGAAAGGTTGAGTATAAATTCGTTTGTTATTTTAGAACATTTACAAGGGCTGACCAGGTTTTTATTTGACTCGAATGAACCCTTTGACTAGCTCCATGCCAACCACCAGGATACATTTGGTTTGGGCATATAATTTGCATTTGAGGAGAATTTACCACTTTCATTTCTTTTCAGGCCCTTGAAATTATCCAGACTCCGTAGCCACATTTGGCTATGAGCCCTCGGTTCTAAATCTGAGTCCATGACTGTTCTGTTATCCTGTTTTTTCCTAAAAATGTCTGCAAGTTAGTTGCAATAACCAATATGGCTTCCATGTTTAAAAGACTGTAAAGCCCAGCTTGGAAGAAAGACGAGACAGAGGGGATATGATAGAAACTTTTAAATACATAAAGGGAATCAACTCGGTAAAAGAGGAAAGAATATTTAAAAGAAGTAAAACTGCTACAAAAGGACATCGTTTAAAATTAGAGGGGCAAAGGTTTAAAAGTAATATCAGGAAGTATTACTTTACTGAGAGAGTAGTGGATGCATGGAATAGCCTTCCTGCAGAAGTGGTAGCTGCAAATACAGTGAAGGAGTTTAGGCATGCATGGGATAGGCATAAGGCTATCCTTCATATAAGATAGGGCCGGGGGCTATCCATAGTATTCAGTATATTGGGCAGACTAGATGGGCCAAATGGTTCTTATCTGCCGACACATTCTATGTTTCTATGTTTCTAATATGCAAAAGGTGTATTGCAGCCAGTGATACATGTAAAATGTAGCAAGTTGCTGCCAGTGTAATGTCTACGCAGAGCTTCATCCCGCCGAGCACCAGCTGCTGCCCTATATGTAAATATTCAACTGCAAGGCGGATTTATATATAGGGATCTACAAAACTTACATGCAGTCATTTTCAATTAGCAGAAAGTGATGACTCTGCTTTAACCGAGGCTCTACATTTTTTCAAGCCGATATGCGAATTTTCATGGCAATGCTCAAAATATATTAACTAAGTGATTTCTATACATTTTCATTAGGAAGAATCCTCATGCATTATCATCTCATTCCACCTTGTCTTCTGCTGAGCAGTAGGTCCTCAGTGCCAATTTATTCTTAAGCCATTCTGCTTAAGGAAAGTGCACAGCAGTGCTGAAAATAATACCATCAGCTGAGCTTACGACTTATTATTTCATTTCCACATGGCACTGACTGACAATGATTTTACAGTAAAGTTAAGAAATATAGGCAATTAGGTTATAGGACGTTCAGTAGAAGAGAGAGACTGTGATTTTCTCCCAAAAAGTCTCTATTTAATCAGGTGTTCTGGTTATATGAAGTTATCAACTAGGCACAGAATAGGGGATAAATATTAGATTGGTTGGGGTTCTACCGCTGGGATGCCCATGATCACGAGAATGGGGGCCTTGTGGAGCCCCCTGAAAAGAACGGAGCCTCCGGTCAAAGATGCCTGCAGCTGCTATTTATTCATTTCAATGGGAATTCCGGATATAGTTGAGGGCTGTACTAGACCTGTGGATAGGGAATAACTTCACATAACCGGAATACCCCTTTAACAGACAATTACTAATTAATCATTAGTAATATAATTCTATTGTTGTTATTATTAATATAATCTAAAGTGGACCTCTGCAGTAGTTCTTCAATTTTCACGTATTATTAGGTGAGTACCATATTCTTACTCATAACTGAAATTTTTTAATGCCATAGCATTTAATTTATTGCATGTTCCGAACAATATTTTCCTAGTGAATGCTCCATACAGGTGCGCTTGCTGTAAATCTGTGCATTATAGACAGCATAAAGATAAAAATAATCCCCTATCACTGAACAGCTGTCAAATGCAACAATTGAGGTGATAACACCGCTCCCAATCATAATGAATAGAGGAGGCGCGCAGATGCAATGACTTGAGCGTGCATATAAGTCGCATCTGCAGCTGATGAAAATTTGTCTCATTAGTACTTTATAACGCAGTAAATATATAGACATAAGCACAGAGCAAGAATATTGTCTATTGAAATTGTGCATACAGGGCAGCCAATTTGTTATCTGCTTGACAGGCCAAGTTAATAGTTACTGTGGAAAATATGTACTGGGTGACTTACGGTAATAACGCCATGTAAATTTAGAATCCAAAAAGAGGAAATTATGAGGTAGGGTCAAAGTGGCAAATGGAAAGATGTACTGAATAAATTGTACTGCAGTGGACTGATTTATTTCCAAAAAAGAGAACAGATATTTAAATACCAGCAACAACAATAAAGACGGATGGCAGAGCGGCAGCGGGCAGAGTGTTAGCTCTAATGTCCAGTTAACACTCTGCTTGAAATGGCCGATATCAGTGCTTAACCCCATTTAACCCCTTCCATGCCGTGGTCCTTAGGGACCGCTGTATGGAGGGGCTAACCATCGGGCTGCTGCTCTGCACACAACACCCACGCCACCCCCCTTTAAAGATGCCAAGATGGTAGAGCGCGCAGCACTCTCCCCCACCCTTTCAGGATGGCAGAGTGGCAGCGGGCAGAATGTTAGCTGTAATGTCCAGCTAACACTCTGCTTGAACCGATGTCGGCCATTTAACCCCTTCCATGCAGTGGTCCTTAGGGACCGCTGTATGGAGGGGCTAACCATTGGGCTGCTGCTCTGCCTTGGCAGCGGCTTGATGCTTGAAGGGTTAATCCCCCCGCACACAACCCCCCCACCCCCCCTTTCAAGATGCCAAGATGCAGAGCGCGCAGCACCCCTGCCCCCCCCCCTTTCAAGATGGCAGAGCGTGCAGCGGGCAGAGTGTTAGCTGTAATGTCCAGCTAACATTCTGCTTGAAACGGTCGACATCAGTGCTGGCACCGATGTCGGCCGTTTAACCCCTTCCATACAGCTATCTGTATAGCTCTGGGAGAACTCACTTTATCTACTGACATTGACCCTCTCTGTGAGCTTTGATGGACCTCAAACTGCTCTAACACAGCTAGAGACAACACAGGCTACAGACTGAGCCGACTCCCAAACAATTTAACCCGCCAAGGTGACTTTTTGTTATATTAACTTGCCATTGGGTATGAAGTAACACCAACACTGTAAAAGTGACGTTTTGTTTTTGGCACCATGTGTGAATAAACACTGAAGTTTGAATTACGAACTTGTATTTTGCCTCCGTACAGCACCCCGCTTACCCTAACTACCAGAGCGAATCCCCACACTATGTAAAGTTTTCTAGAACAGTAGAAGTGGGAACTGTCCCCTCCGCAGTTTTCACTGCTGATCTTAACAAGGACATTTGTTAAAACCCCTAATTCGTAGAAGGGGTGGATTTTAGCTTCAGCAGGGGCCCAAGATCCTTTGGACATATGGTGAAAGTTGGCAGATATAAAGGCTTTAGCCAAGACACGCAAAAGACTCCCAAGAGCTCTTCTCTATCACAATCTGACAGACAAATACGTGATGAAAAAAACACAAGTACACATGGGGGCTCCAGCCTCAACACCCAAAGGGGCAGCACAACGCCAGACACTTACGCAAAGTGAGAGAGATAGTGAAGAGGACCATACAGAAATCTCCTCTGACCTTCCTGTAGCTAGATCATTTATCTCCCAGGCTCTATCAAAAGCACTTAACCCAGTGTTGGAGGAATTGTCAGAAATCAAAAGGGAGATGAGACAAAATGGACAGATAGTGGAAGCTCTTGAGTCTACGCAGTCTGCTTTAACAGGCTATACAAAACAGACTACTGATACACTTGCTATATACCAACAGCATATTAACTACCTGTATGATTATGTTATGGACTATTGATACAAAATGGATACTTGCTTGTTGAGGACTATGTTTAGCTAAGATGGCGGCCAGGCATTCAGCCAACACCTATAAACTAGAATCTTACTTTGTGTTTTATCATGTGTTTCTTTGTGGTTTCCGTTCAGCTCAAGCAAGCAGTTACAAAGAGGTTTCCGTTCAGCTCAAGCAAGCAGTTACAAAGAATAAGAAGTAACGGTATCTCCCACGAGCAAGGGGGGAGGGTGGAGGAATTTCTTCTTCTGGCCGTCAAGGTTACAGAAAAGCATAGAGTGTTCGTAGCCAATAGAAAAGATATACTTTATCTTTCACCCCCCCTCCCTGTCGTAAAACCTATGTATTGTGTGTTGTTTTCAGGAAATAAACTAGAGATCCTGTTTAACTCCTTGCTGTGGGTTGTCTCAGTCTGATCTCTCCGTGCACGTACACTAATTAATTTGGAGCAGTACATCAACCAAACTGGCAGCTTGGCCAGAACCAGAACAATTTTGGCACCCATCGTGGGGCTCGAGGATTGAACCCTCTGTTCCCGTACCCCCAGAGACCAGACGAGGAGAGGCGCACTAACGGACACCGGGATCGCAACCTGTGATATGAGGTAAGAAAATTGAGTCATCTTGCCCATAAAGTGTCCCCTGGTGTAGCCTCTTGGAGTTCGTCTGAGGGAGGGGTGCGGAAGCAGTCTGGGACGTCCTCGAGGGCATGAAAGTAAGAACCCCATATGTTTTTTAAAGTCTTGATGTACTGTGTTGTGCCTATAAGTTGTGAAGACCTTGTTGACAAGTATCACTGACTGAGACACGGAGTTCTCCTGTGTGCCTGTATCGGAGTTCAGCCCGGCGTCTGACTCAAATCTCCATAAAGGGGACGATCACAGATGGGTGGAGAGCGGTTCGGGGTAGCCCAGAGTGTGCTGACCGGGACTCAAAAGGTCTTCACGTCCAGTGATTACTCTATACAGAGGTCTTTAGACGGCTCCAGTAGGTACGAGAGATAATGGGAAATGAGGAAAGTGTCCCGAAGGGTTACTGTTCTCCTGAACAGTACGTGGCGGACAGGAGAGGCAAACGTTTCATAAAAGGATTAACTAAGTTGGAGAAGAGTTATAGTGTCTGTAAAGGAGGCATCCTTTGTAGTGCCACCTGGCAAGTGTTGTTAAACGAGAAGAGGGGGAAGTTAGAAGATGATAAATTGACAGACATGGTCCGTGTGTGGTTGGACTGTAGTAAAGAATTTGAACAGACCGGGGGGGAACTAAATTTTGATGAGAAAAGACAGAGATATTTCTGTAAGCCTGGTGTTGCATTGATACATGACTTGCCACCACCTTATAATGGCGCCGGGAAGAAAGCAGGTGGGTGGACCTGCAAAACATGTGGTCAACAGAATCCCTCCTCCCGTGATACGTGCCTTCACTGTGGGGTTCCCCACCCACAAAACCACACCTTGGTAACTACTCCCCAGCACGTCCCATCACTTCCCGTGTTAGCTACAGCGCCATCTTGTCCCCAGGCAACGCCCATGAACGGACCTTTAATATCATCCGGTCCGGACCCCCCCGTCACTCCTATGTCACCCTTGCCCCTTCCTACTACCTTGTACCCCATGGTTAACCCGGACGGTACATTCATGCTACCACACTCACCTGCCACCCTTACTTCTTGTAAGGGATCGCCTCTTATTCGGGGGTCATTCTCACAAGGATCTTCATAACCACTGGGTTTCAGGTCCAAACAGTGCAATTTATTTTACACTCTTCATACACAACATGGCATAAAACAAAAGCCTGCCCGTCTGGGCTCTATCTAAACATAATAAACATCGTATTCCTAACTCGGCTATACGATAGCGTTCACACATGGAACCAGGTGCGGCTTACCCCAGACATACAGTCCACCAGCCCTCAGGCTGTAACAAATGCAGTACCTTTGGAGGGGGTTGTGGTCTAGCAGTCCTCCTGACTCTGACCTTTCAATGCTTGTTCCTGGGTGTCCCTGAGTCCCCCAAAGTCCAGGCTATTGCATAGCCTCGTGGCCCCTCAGCCTTGCCTAGCTGAGACCACACTGACAGAGCCTCACCAGGCCTCTGTCTGCACACTCTCCAGAGTGAGACCCACCCAGGATCCATTAGCAGGATTAAATAGGATCCCTGGACATGAGCATGCGCTAAGTCCCGGACTGGAACCTGGGGAAACAACACCTCAATGTTCACATTGCCACATATCCCCCCCCTCTGTTCAAACCTGTGGGGGTGAACACATGTACCAACTGGATGCTCGTGACAGGGCATCCGCATTTTCTTGCCATCGCCTGGCTCAACCTTCCCCCTGGAAGATGTGGTCAGGGTCAGAGGCTTCCCTTTATTTTGCCAGACCCATGCCATCAGTGCTTGGTTTGTTACCCACACTGACATCTTGCCCAAGAGACATTGTCTACAATGTTCCCATGTCCATGTGACAGGCAGACCCTCTCTTTTTATTTTTTTATCTTTCTCGCTCTTTGACTTACACAGCTGCTTCAGCCGAGCACGCTTCTTATGACTCGCCTCTTTTTGTCTCTTTATTTTAACAGTAGATCGTACATTTCTTTTTCCTTTACTCTTAGAATTTCGATCTCGGCTTCTGGAACTCCCTTCAGAATATATTTTTATGCAAACGACAGACTCTCTGTTTGACTTTGCTGGCCCTTGCAGACGCTTAGGCCTTTTCTTGTCTTTGCGAAGCTCCGTCAGCAGAGCTGGCTTGCCCCCGCTCGCTTCTTTTCCAGCAGTGGTTTCCTCAGATAGTGCCTCAGTTTCAGGGTCTTCTGCCTCTTCACTGCCTCTCCCCACTTCGGCTTTACCCTTGATCTCTGGAACATCCAAGGATTTCTCCCACTTCAAGAGCTCGGCCTTAGCTTCCTTGGCCTTGGTCTCTTTGGTGTCCTCCTTTACTTTATTAGCCTTCTCACCATTCAGGGACATGGCATCATATCCTTGCTTTCTTAATTCCTCCTTCCCTTTCGCATCAAGGTTGGAGGCACTGGGGTCTTCAGCATACTCCTTGTCTTCTGGCGTTTTCTCCAGAGGCTCACCCAAGACACTGGACTCCTTTTGGGGAGGAGTCAGGAGAGACAGCCCATCGTAATAGCCTGGATCTGCAAACTGGTCGTCCATCTCCTCATATCTCTTCCCCAGCAGGCTGCTGGCTACTTGGAAGACCTTGTAGGCAGAGGGGACGTCTTTTGCGACCTGGTCCTGGTTACACACTGTCATGAGACTCTTGGCCTCTGCATGCACATCAGCCCCATCAACTGGTTCAGCCGATACCTTTTCCACCTTCTCTGCCTTGGCCAGCACCCCGGCACCACCATCTCCAGACCCACTTTTACCAGGCTCTGACTTCTTGGCACCTTTCAGAGGATCTTCCTCTTCCAGTTTCTCATTTTCTTCCACCTGGTGTGCAGCAGCACGCTTAGGCTTCTCCAACTCATAGATGGCATCTTTTGAGCTCATGAGAGCTTCCATCTCTGCTCTGAGTTGCTTGTTCAACCTCTCTAATTCATTTCGCTCCTCAAGCACTTCTTCAAGGGCTCTAGCCAAGGAGAGGGCCTTGGTCGCCTTCTCTCGAGCATCAGTCTCCGCTTGGTCACGTTCTTCGGCATATCTGGCCTAGGTGGTTTTCTCTTCAGCCAGGAGCTTGTCCAACATCTTATGTTTCTTCTCCAATTTAGACACAATTTGTTTCTGGTGGTCCAGGTCTACCATCCGAACACGCAACTCTTGATCAAGTTGAGCCACCCTGGCTTCCAAATGACTTTTCTCCTCCAAGAGAGCAGATTTTTCTGAGGCGCTGTTTAGAACCTCATCAGCCAGCTCTTTCCTGCTCTGCATTAAGTCTTGATCGCTCAGAAGCTGCAAGTTCCTCTTGAAGTTGGAGAATTTCCGCTTCTATTAGTGACTCTAGTTCCTTCAGTTCATTCATCTCTTTCTGTGACTCCTCTGGAGACTCCTGCAGTTGCTCTACGAGAACCGCTAGCCCCATTTCTAGTGTATCTAGCGACTGTGCGGAGCGAGAGAAAACATCTTCAAGTTTGTAGCTGTACTGTCCTGTCAGGTCATCTACAACTGTCAGGATATGAGCTTCAGACACTAGGCTGTCACCCGACTGAACTCTCGTCTCGTCAGATATAACTGTCATCTGGTCGCTAGACTCGCTACTAGTAACCACTTTAGTTTTGCTGGGTCTTGACATGGTAGCCTCACTCTTGGAGTTGCTAACTGTCACGGCACATACGCCACTTATACTGCTCGTGTCATTATTAACCCTGACCTCTAGGGGCACCCATGAGTCAATCCCCACCTGGGACATTTTATTAATCATAGAAACCTGTGGAGACTGCACATCCACCTCTGGTACGTGTGGTACACCCTCTAGCCCCGCCACATTGTCTACAATGGGGTCTCCTAGGGGTGTTTCTTCAACATTTATCAACACTTTTATATCAGACACATGTTTACCAACAGGGTTAGCTTTTTCCCCAATCACAGCCTGCAAAGGAAAAGGCATGTCATTATTATCACATATTTTACATGACATCACATTTCCATTATGCATTTCGTCAAACATGGTACCATCACTTTGCACCTTATCTGCACCCTTGTTCTCAATGTGCAGCTCCTTCACATTATCATTTAAAGGGACAGGTACAGGTTCTGCAGGAATTTTGTCACTCTCTGCAGAAATGTCTCCATTACTTAAAACCTCCAAGCATAAGGGGAAATTACGGCCCACCATTCCCTCATGTATGAGCGTATTTGTAACATCAGGTTCACTCTCAGTGAGAACCACCTGAGAGTCCGTATTATTCACATAATTGTCCCGAACATGTAACACTCTACCAGTCTCTGGGGCGGCCATCATGCTACCTCTTACCTGGGCTAGCATGGGATCTCTGACTTTCACCACCCCAAATCTAGCTTTGATCACCGGCTCTTTGGGCGACCCAGAAACCTTCTCCCCTGCAGGTTTCTGCGAGGTAGCAATCACGGCAGGCTTATCCGCCTGTTCAGACACAGTTTTTTCTCTGTGTGACTTATTACCTACCGGACCAGCAGGTATCCCCTGCCGCCGGCTCCCTGTCACTGGGTCTACCACATAGTTAATAACTGGAACAGTCTTACCCTTTGTAATAAACCATTCTGGTAAAGCAGTGCTATTCTCTTCCACGGACTCATCAAGGTTGTGGTTGCTCCTAGCAACAGCTTTACTGCACCTCCGCACTCCCTCTCCAGGACTCCGAACACAGTCGCAGGGAAGATATGCACTCCTGAGAACCGCGCCGCTCTCCACCTCTTTGTCTTCCCGACGGTTGCCCTTGGCAACGGCACATATCTGCTGTTCATCGGATTCTCCAGGTACACAATTTGTAGCATTTTCTCCTCTCCACAGCTGCCAAAATAACGGGAAATCTTTGCCAAGCACAAACTCCACTTCCAGGGTCTCACATTTGAAGAGCTCCCACTGCACAGGGCCATAGTCTGGTATAAAGGTCAGAGACACGGTGACATCTGTCTCTGGCCCTCTCTCCAGAAAGTCCAGAATTACGGGCAGGACCTGAGACACTTGTTGGCGGGAGTCTAGTACAACCAGCAGCGGGATCCCCCCGATCACCATCTCACAGGACTTTTCCCACGCGCTCCACCATTTGGCAGCCATTTTCACAGGTCAGTTTCTTTTACTGTGCCCTTTAAATCCCTGCACAGCTTGCACCTCAGAAAAAAAAAGTCCAGATTAACCAGCAGTTTTCCAGCAGCACCTGCTCCAGCTCCAGCGAACAAGCAGGCTTCCGGCCCTTTAAGTCACTGCACGGAAACACAGCAATTCCTTGGCAACATTCAGCAGCACCTGCTCTTTTCCATCAGGTCGTTGCCCCTAGCAACCTGCTGTTATTGCCCGCATCCTCCACCATATGTAAGGGATCGCCTCTTATTCGGGGGTCATTCTCACAAGGATCTTCATAACCACTGGGTTTCAGGTCCAAACAGTGCAATTTATTTTACACTCTTCATACACAACATGGCATAAAACAAAAGCCTGCCCGTCTGGGCTCTATCTAAACATAATAAACATCGTATCCCTAACTCGGCTATACGATAGCGTTCACACATGGAACCAGGTGCGGCTTACCCCAGACATACAGTCCACCAGCCCTCAGGCTGTAACAAATGCAGTACCTTTGGAGGGGGTTGTGGTCTAGCAGTCCTCCTGACTCTGACCTTTCAATGCTTGTTCCTGGGTGTCGCTGAGTCCCCCAAAGTCCAGGCTATTGCATAGCCTCGTGGCCCCTCAGCCTTGCCTAGCTGAGACCACACTGACAGAGCCTCACCAGGCCTCTGTCTGCACACTCTCCAGAGTCAGACCCACCCAGGATCCATTAGCAGGATTAAATAGGATCCCTGGACATGAGCATGCGCTAAGTCCCGGACTGGAACCTGGGGAAACAACACCTCAATGTTCACATTGCCACATCCTATAATGGTAGGAGGGCAACCTGATGAAGCAGAACAGGGGGATGCAGACGGTGCCGCAGAATCCACAATGGGCATACAAAATGCACCAGGTAATATGCAGACTCCTTCGCGGGGTACCCCGACAGACTACGGTGATCCGCCAACTTTATCCCTGGCACCACAGTGGACTGTGCCCATGGTCGTGCGCCCATCACGACGCTCACAAGATCAAATACTGCAGGGTCAGATTACAGAGTTACAAAAGAACTTACAGAAAATTGAGCAGGGAAACCTTGAGACACTGAAAGAAGACCTAGCACTTAACCGGCCACAGGGACCACCAAAATATGTGTCTTTCACCCCACAACAGTTATTCACCATAGTGAATTTACTGCCTGACCCTGAGACCCATCCCATGCCCTTTTTCAGGAAACTGTCCCAAGTGCATCAAACCTATGGGTGCACATGGTCGGACCTGCAAAGTATAGTGGAAAACAAGACAGGTGAATACTCCACACTGATAATGGATCAAATCCACATCCCTGAACTTAAAGGTGCTAACTTTGACCCCCGGGATCATGAGTCTGGAGAATTCTTTATAGAACAACTGCAGAAATGGGCGAAAGCAAGATTAGCAGACCAATCCACGACATTACAGGATATGACACAGGAAAAAGTTGAAACTGTCGAGAAATTTGCTCAGAGGATTAAACAAAGTTACAAAGACATGGGTTTTAGTCAGAATGAGCCTGTTCATCTCAAACTCTTGGCCCGCTCGTTTGTCGATGGTCTACGACCAGAGATAAACAAAGCCCTTGTGACCTGTCGCCCCGAGTGGAAATCCTTGACACTAGATATGTTGGAGCAGATTGCAAAGGGTCTAGAGAGTAACACAAAGAAAACCCGTGCTGCTGTGATAGCCGTAATGTCAGGAGAAGATGGTGGAGAACACCCACCCCCTTATGTCTGTTATGGGTGCGGCAAGCCCGGTCACATAAAACGACACTGCCGTAGCAAACATCTGTGGCCAACCAATCAACGGCGACAGGGGGACACTCAGCCCCCTTCATCGCAATAGGACGCTGGCAAACCAGTGCAGGGAGGGGACATTCCATGTATGACAGTCTCTACCCCTCCTACCGGTCCCACCCCTCGAGTGACTTTCGAGGTTGCAGGGAAGGAACTTTCATTTCTTGTGGACACTGGTGCAGCCCGCAGTGTATTATGTGAGACTGCCGTACCTCATTCTTGGCTCACTGACATTCAATTACCTTGTTCTGGACTAGAGGGGGTTGTGCAACATAACTCCGTGACCAAGCCACTCACAGTCACTTCTCCTAGATTCTCCCGGACTAAAACCCCCCAACTCCACCTCCCTGCAGGAGTCATGTCGCAGTTTGTTGTCAGCCAAACATGCCCCTTCAATCTGTTAGGCTCTGATTTTCTTCAGAAAATCCAGGCTAACATACAGTTCAAAGAGGATGGAACAGTCACCCTCGGTACAGCCCTACACCCGGAAGATACTTGCCTCCTTATGGCATTAACCACACTTCAGGACGCTGACTCATATGAACAAGGGGATTCGCTGCAAACCATTTTGCACCTCATCCCCGATACTCTCTGGACTGAAGGACCCCATGATATCGGACGCCTCAATGTCCCACCGGTCACTGTGACCCTGAAGGATCCCAAGGTTCTGCCATACAAAGCGCAATATCCGCTTTCTATCTCACAACAGGATGCTATTACCCTCCAGGTGCAGGCCCTCCTGCAGAATGGGGCAATCAAGATCACTACTTCTCCCTGTAACTCACCCCTTTACCCAGTACGGAAGAAAAGGGAGAAAGGACAGCCTCCAACGTACCGCATGGTGCAGGACCTCCGAGCTGTCAATGAGGCTACTGTTCTTGAGACACCTATTGTCCCCAATCCGCACACACTCCTTGCTGGCATTCCACCCACTGCCACTACTTTCACTGTCATTGATCTGGCCAATGCATTCTTTTCTGTTCCCTTACATGAGAAATGTCAGTTTCTTTTTGCTTTCACACATGCAGGCAAACAGTAAACCTGGACTGTTATGCCTCAAGGGGCTCAAAACAGCCCTTCCTGCTTCAGCAAGGCTATGTTCTCTGTTCTGCAACCCTGGCAAGCAGATCACCCGGATGTGGAACTCCTCCAGTATGTGGATGACCTTCTCCTCTGTGCGGTCTCTCCCCAAATCTGCATGACAAAATCTGTCTCACTTCTCCAGTTTTTAGCCTCTGCTGGATGTCGAGTCTCACAAGCCAAACTACAACTGTGTCTCCCCAAAGTTGTCTTCCTAGGTCATTGCATCTCTCAAGGTCACAAGCACCTAACTGAGGCGAGGAAGAGGGCTATCTCTGACATCCAACTCCCGGACACTCCTCATCAGCTGCAAACCTTTCTGGGACTCATCTCCTACTGCAGGCCTTGGATACCTGATGCTTCTGTCCTCATGCAGCCCTTATATGACTGTATACCTCGCAATGCTGCTACTCCTTTCCAGATGACAATGGAGGCCGGAGAAGCTTTTCAGTCATTGAAGGCCGCCATTGCATCTGCCCCTGCTCTTGGCATCCCCAACTACAACTTTCCTTTCCGGCTGTATGTCATGGAACGCCAAGGTCACGCCACTGGAGTCCTCACTCAAACTCATGGTGGCCGCAATCGGCCCTTGGGTTACTATTCTAAGCGTCTTGACCCGGTAGCCAGAGCCGCCCCTTCCTGTGTCAGAGCTATCCATGCTGCCAGCTCTCCTCTAAACGTCACATCTGACGTTGTGCTGGGTCATCCCCTCACTATTCTGGCTCCCCATGACATTTCTGCCATCCTCCAGCAGACTCAACCTAAACACCTCACTGCACAGCGCCACCTCCGGCTTCAGTGTAGTTTGCTTCTGCCAGATAATGTCACCATTCAGAGGTGCCACATCCTCAATCCTGCTGCACTCCTTCCTCTTCCAAGTGGGGAGTATAATGGAGATTCTGAAGATTTTATTGATCTACATGCTGAAGAGGATCTTCAGGAAGAAGAACTATGGGCCTCAACCGACTCTCTTTACAAGGAACAAGAACATGATTGCATCACAATGATGGAAGCTGAAGTAGGGACACCACCATCAGTCCAAGACACTCCTCTGACAAACCCTCATTGGATTCTCTTTGTGGACGGCTCAAGGTACGCCGATGACAAGGGGAAGTTCCATACAGGCATGGCAGTCACAAGTGAACATGAAGTGCTGTGTGCAAGACAATTGCGCCCAGACCAGTCAGCACAAGAAGCTGAACTCATTGCCCTCACTGAAGCCTGCCTCATGGCAAAAGACTCTACCGCCAATATCTACACAGATTCTAGATATGCCTTTGGAGTGGTTCATGACTTTGGACTAATATGGAAGGCCCGGGATTACATCACAGCTGCAGGAACCCCGATTAAGAATGCTGCAGCAGTAGCAGCCCTAATGGCAGCAGTACTCCTGCCCAACCAAGTGGCAGTGATCAAAGTAAAGGCCCATACTCGAGCTGACACCCCTGAGGCCGGAGGAAACGCTCTAGCTGACCAAGCGGCCAAGGAAGCAGCAGTGAAATAGGAAAGAGTCCAGTCAGACCAGATTATGATAACACAGGAGGACCTGGAACAAGAAGAAATCACATGGGACCTACTGAAACAAATGCAGAAACAGGCCACTCCCAGGGAAAAGGAAATCTGGCTGAAAGAATCAGCCCTCGAAGAAGAATCTGGACTCTGGACACAAGGAAAGAGAGTCTGCCTACCCAGAGCTCTTTATCCCCTAATAGCCTCAGTGACCCATGGGCCCACCCACCAATCCAAAACCATCATGAAAGAACTAATTGACAAAATATGGGTGGCCCCAGGGATAACCCCTGTCCTGGTGAGACATACTCAAGCGTGTCTCATCTGTGCAGAGTGTAACCCCGGCAGAACCGAGCCCACTCCCAGAAAATGTCTCCCAAAAGCCTTATATCCCTTTCAGAGGATACAAATCGATCATATCCAGATGCCAATGTGCCAAGGGTTTCAATATGTGCTAGTAGTGATAGACTTGTTCTCTGGGTGGCCAGAAGCCTACCCCGTCCGAAACCAGACAGCAACCACTACTGCAAAAAAACTGATGCAGGAGCTTGTCTGTAGGTTCGGAGTACCTGAGGTCATTGAGAGTGATCAGGGCCCAGCATTCACTGCTAGTCTAACCCAAGAGGTCTGGAAGATGGTAGGGTCACACCTGGCGTATCATACCCCATACAGCCCCCAAAGCAGCGGCAAAGTCGAAAGATTGAACGTGGGTGTTAAAATCTAAAATGCTAAAGATGACCAGGGAGACAGGGCTTAATTGGGTTCAGTGTTTGCCTATAACCCTCTTTTCAGTTAGGCATACACCAAGGCCCCCACACAAACTAACCCCATATGAGATCTTATTTGGAACAGGGCCAAGAATGGGACAGTATTTCCCACAACAGTTACAAATGCATTATGAATCTGTTGCAAAATATGTGATAGCCTTGAGCAAGCAATTGTCTAATATACATGCACAAGTTTTCTCTTCCATTACAGATCCTAACTCCCTGGAGGGAAGCCACACTCTCAAACCTGGAGAGTGGGTGGTGGTCAAGAAACACGTCAGAAGCACCCTCGAACCACGATACGAGGGACCTTACCAGGTGTTGCTGACCACCCCAACCTCTGTGAAACTCGAAGGGAGACCCACCTGGATCCACGCTTCACATTGTAAAAGAGTGAAGGCTGTCCCACCGTCCCAGGAACCATAAGCCATGAGGATTCACATACTGATCATGACTTTGACAGTGGGCATATCTGCAGTATTCACGCCACTGGGTGATGAATGGGACAATTCACTGATACGGCACCATCAAATTTTAGTCCAGGGGTTGAAGGAGACTGAAACTCTGAGAGATTGTTGGATCTGTACCCACAGTCCCGTGAGTTCAACCAGTATGCCTTATTTTGCAATACCCCTGGACCTTTCTGAACTGATTGACCTGTCTAATTCTACCATCTTTCTCACTAGTATACACCAAGTTAAATCCAGTACAAACAAGGACAAGGAAGTAGCCTTACCTGTTGCAGGGTGGGCAGATGCCCCATGGCTCATGATAAACAGATCAGGACCCTCGGTAGATCATAGCTCTACTCCTTGGCAAGAGGGACACTGGGCTAATGTCACATGTTTTCCTAGCTGGACACACTGTTATTGTCTCCAAGTACAAACCAAAGGTATGACATTTAGTCCACACATACACTCAGGTTGCAATGATTCAAAAACAGACAGCCACGTGCAGTGTATTGGTGTAGATGCTGTGAACGGAAAGGATCTGCCCTGTAACAACCGTACTGTACAGGATCTCCGGACAGGTATATTAGCTAACGACACCGAAAGTCAGTCAAAAGGATATGAGTTGGCGAAAGGGACACAATTAGCCAAACGAATTACCCGATTATTCAATGGCACAGCAGTAGCAGTTCCAGACGACATATACTTAGTTTGTGGACACAAAGCATACAAATGGTTATCCGAGAATGTCACAGGACTGTGCACCATCGCCAGGCTTACTCCTGCTACCTTTATAGTACCACACTCTGAAATTGACATAAATGCAGTACCTAAACACACCTTGTATCGTAGGGCCAAAGATAACACACCCAGACCAAATGGCAAGCCACATGTAGTAGAGATGAGCATTACCAACAAAATTGTTAGTTCCATCTTCATATATCCCATGATAATGCAGATGTGGGATCATCTGGTAGTAGCAACAGACTACCTGGATGACCAAATATGGGAGGTGATGAGACTTATGAATACCTCAAACATTGTGCAAAACCAGTTAATCATCGTCACCAACCAACACACATTAGTTCTAGATTATGTTACAGCTAAAGATGGAGGTATGTGCCAGATTGTGGGACCCTCTTGTTGCCATTACAAAGACCCGCAGGGTAATTTGCAAGTTAAGGTGGATATAGAGAAGATGGCAGATTTAAGAGATAAATGGCTGGATGCACATAAAGCTGATAAAGATACATGGTGGTCTGATACCTTAACTTCCCTTAACCCCAATAACTGGTTCAAAGGTATTGGGGGTTGGTTCATGGGAATTGTCCAAGTAATATTGCAGGTAGCCCTAATAATATTGGTGATATATGTAGTGATTAAGCTCGTTCTTATTTGTGTGACCCGCTTTTCAAAAAGAATGAAGAAAACTGATGAACGACCTATTATGCTCCTCTACGATGAGGAAGGACAGAAGGAAACATCATTCAACACAGCTCCCCCTCCTCACAATGATGCCTGGCTGAGATAGGGTGAGATGAATCCCAGGGTATTACCACAAGTCCGAGCAACCGGGAGCCTACCTATAAGGGGTAGGTTGTCGCCACTGCGGGTGAAGAGGATACGAATGGTATGCCCAGGGGATTCGCTAGGCGAAGGGAAAGTCTACAATCAAGTTTCCAAGGGGGGACTGTTATGGACTATTGATACAAAATGGATACTTGCTTGTTGAGGACTATGTTTAGCTAAGATGGCGGCCAGGCATTCAGCCAACACCTATAAACTAGAATCTTACTTTGTGTTTTATCATGTGTTTCTTTGTGGTTTCCGTTCAGCTCAAGCAAGCAGTTACAAAGAGGTTTCCGTTCAGCTCAAGCAAGCAGTTACAAAGAATAAGAAGTAACGGTATCTCCCACGAGCAAGGGGGGGAGGGTGGAGGAATTTCTTCTTCTGGCCGTCAAGGTTACAGAAAAGCATAGAGTGTTCGTAGCCAATAGAAAAGATACACTTTATCTTTCACCCCCCCCTCCCTGTCGTAAAACCTATGTATTGTGTGTTGTTTTCAGGAAATAAACTAGAGATCCTGTTGGAGCAGTACATCAACCGAACTGGCAGCTTGGCCAGAACCAGAACAATTACATCGAAGACCAGGACAATAGAGGCAGGCGAAATAACATCTGCCTAAGAGGAGTCCCAGAATCTGTAGCACCAGACGTGATACCTAAAGCTGTGTCTGAAATCTATCAATCGTTATTAGGTGAGGACTATTCCGACCCTAATATTATTGAAAGAACTCACTGTGCCTTACGCCCCAAACCTAAACCAAATGATCCACCAAGAGATATAATTTGTAAACTCCTCAATTTCGCACAGAAAGAACAAGTGATGAAGAAAGCTAGAAAAAATGCTACAATAGAATATGAAGGCTCACCTATTCTCTTATTTCAAGATCTTGCCCCTGCTACCCTAAACAAGAGACGCAATCTTAAACCTTTGACAGACTATCTGAGATATAAGTGCATTGCCTTCTGTTGGCTATTTCAATTTGGGATGCTGATAACAAGGAAAGAAAATAAATATGTCATTAGATCTCCAAAAGATATCTCCAGATATCTTCGCCGCCTTGGAGATAGAAGATGTGGACATTCCAGACTGGTCAGCTACTAATGACATTTGCATTCCACCTGAAATCACCCAATCAACACCCTGGGAGACAGTAGTTTCAGGTAAAGTGCAAAGAATCAAGAAACAACAGGGACGACTGACTCCGCAAAGTATCATCACAGAAGAAGATTGAGGTTTCCAGTCTTTGATAGGCTTTTGGCAGCCATGGCATTAGTGGGCCTCCCATGATGTCATTGCTGCATCATTCACTTTGTGACAAACTTGGAGACACCTGTGTCTTACCCTGCTGCCCCTAGATCTTATACTATCATCCGGTCTTTACCTGGCCCCAGCTGGTGGCACAGGGGTCTCTTAGTATTAGCTTATAATTCAGTTATTGCTATTCTTTTCTGATTCTCAGTAGTCTGGTAAAGTAAAACAGTCTTATTGTTATATGTTACATTTATATATACCATCCCTTCCGAATATATGATGTCCATGCAGCCACCTGAATTTTCAGTATGTGGCCAACTTCTGGCTTTGATTGGAAGTTCTGACCTATTCTGGTCTTATATAGGGTCATCGAAATCCCCTATGGTTCTTTTAAAATGGAGGATTGTTTTCACTAATGTTTTTTTTCTATTTTTATTTCATGTGTTATAGATCTTCCCCTTCCCCTTTTTCCCTCCCCCGTTTCCTTTGGCGCAAGCACCGAGGTAATCTTCCACCAGAATGTCCACCAAACCAGATTTATTCAGCGAAGGGTATGTACATAGCCAACCCTACACTCCTAACATCATCTCATGGCTGACCTCAGAATAGTAACATATAACATGCCAGGCTTTAAGGCCACTGCAAAGAGGAGCCAAATCCTTCAACACTTTCACAAGGAAAGAGTCCAAGTCATATTTGCCCAAGAAACACACTTCAAACATAATAAGATCCCTAATCTTTTGCGTTCTTGCTATAACCTCTGGTTTCATAGCTCCTTGGCTCACGCCAACAGGTTGGGTGTGAGTGTAGGAATCCATAAACATACAGATATTTCCCTGATCGACCAGAAATCAGATATAGCAGGACGATTACTTTTTGTCAAAGGGAAAATAAATACACAAATATACACATTTGTTAATCTTTATGCTCATAATGTGGCGCAGAAACAGTGGATTGAAGACATTTGGCAGCAGATCGAGAAGTTTAGAGAAGGCCTTGTGGTTTTAGCTGGCGATTTTAATGTCTCCCTTAATCCTCGATTAGATGCTTCATCAGGAAGGTCTGCTGTTCCCAAGAAGACGTTGAATAATATAAAAAAGCTGATCCACAAAAGTGCCCTTATATATGTATGGAGAACACTACACCCTAGCACGAAAGATTACTCACATTTATCATCCCCACATAATACTTATCAAAGAGTAGATTATGTCCTATTTCCTGCTACTCAAGTTACATTTACTGTATGTATAGAGGCCCAGATTGGCTCACTGTTCCATTCTGACCATTCCCCGGTCTACTTTACATCTAGAATTCCAGATTCTACATCCAAGACATACAATTGGCATCTGAATGAGACAATTTTAGACAAACCTAGTATAAAATAGTAATAGTAATGGTAATAGCAATGTTATATGACAAGACTTCCATATTAGAGTGTGCTTACAAACGTACCCGGAATAAACAGCGTCTTGTTGAATTATCTGAAGTTAGGGAAGAACTCAAGAAGGTCTTAAATGCCCAGTCCGCTAAACTGTATTTATCTATAAAACAGAAGTTTTTTGCACATGGGAACAAACCTACAAAATTCATGCTAGCAATCTTGAGACAACGTAAGCATAAAGTAAGAATTCTCACCATCCAATAAGAAGACAATTCATTACTAAGAGATGACACTAGCATAGCAGCGGCCTTCCAGCGCTTTTATTCCGAACTCTTTAATATAAACGCAGCAGACTAAGAGAACATTAAGATCAAGAAACTAGAATTAGCAAAAGTCTTTTTAGAGAAATTGCACCTCCCATCTATAACCATGGAACAAGCTCTAAGCTTATGCGAACCCATCACTTTAGGCAAATTATCTAAAAATCTGAAACAAATAGCTTAAGGGAAATCCCCAGGTCCGGAAGGTCTCCCAACATTATTTTACAATACCTTAAAAGACACCCTCATGCCGCACATGCTTCAGGCTTTTAATGCAGCTCTGTCCGGGACCCCCTTTCCCCCCCAAACTCTTAATACTCATATCACTTTGATACACAAACCTCAAAAAGACCCAACCTTATGTTCCAGTTATAGACCCATTTCACAGACAGAATTTATACCCGGCCGGGAAGGCAAAGATAACACATATAAAATATTGAACTCCATTGCTCTCATGAAGAGAAGAAATCAATCCATGGTTTTGCTAGGTACAGGTGCCGAAAAGACCTTTGACAGAGTGGCATGGCCTTTCATTAGGTGCACACTGTCCAAGCTGGGCTTCCCACCTCTCTTCATTGAAGCAATGTTCACTATGTATGTATTTCCTAAGGCTTACATTAAGGTAAATGACGTATTCTCCCAGGCAGTGAACATAAATAATGGGACCAGACAAGGCTGTCCTTTGTCTCTTCTTTTTATACTCACGGTCGAACCTTTATTACAGTACATCAGACAATCCCAGGAGATAAATGGCTTGATTTGTGGAGATTTGGAGCTTAAACAAGCTGCCTATGCAGAAGACCTGTTATTAATGGTCTCCAATCCCTCACGAGCTTTCCTGGCCATTATCGAGATCTTGAACTCCTTTAGCTATCTCTCCAACTTTAAGACTAATATCTCTAAATCTCAAGCCATGGGAATAAATATACCACCCAAAAAATTAAGATAACTACATTCAAATTCTCCTTTCGAATGGACGGCCAAATCGCTCAAATTTCTGGGTATTAATATCTCTCCAGAACAAAACAAACTATATGACCATAACTACCTCCCTTAACTAAAATCTATACCAGGGATACTTAGTTCCTAGTCCCCAAGATTCATTTCGTGGCTGGGACGCAGAAACATATTTGATGCATTAGTTATACCCAAGGTTACATATTTACTATAAGTATTACCTATAAAACTCCCTTGCAGTTTCTTTGACTCCTTCCGCAGGCTTTGCTTCTCTTATGTGTGGGGCAATGTGAAACCCAGGATCTCTAATAAGATCCTTCTGCACCCCTTTCATAGGGGAGGGATAGGTTTGACCTCTATAATAAGGTACTATAGGGCTGGAGACGTGACAAAAATTGGTTATCACAACTTGGAACGGTTTTTGGAGAAAAATTGGCACCTGATACAGAGAAACGTGATATTAAGGATTTGAAGCACAAAATTAGAGATTCTCTTATGAGACGTACAAAATTGTGGTGGAACAAGGCTGCATTAGAAAATTACCTAAACAAAAACATTGTACCAAGTGGTTTGTGGATACAGACTTTTCCTACACCAGAGGGTGAAGATCCTGCCTTTATGTGTAAGTGGGAGGAGACTTTGACAAAGTGTTTACAAACCTTAATTGAATTATTGATTGGAGCTGATTGTAAGGCATTTGAGATTGTGGAAAAGGACATCGATAGCCATAAATAAAAAAATCAACAGCTTTTGACTAAAGAAGAGTTAGAGGCTTTTGACAAAAATTTGGAGGAAGATCTCACTAAGTGGGAGAAAGATATACAACTAATCAAATCAAAAATATTCCAGAGGGATTTAACCACCTCAGCCCCCAGTGCTTAAACACCCTGAAAGACCAGGCCACTTTTTACACTTCTGACCTACACTACTTTCACCGTTTATTGCTCGGTCATGCAACTTACCACCCAAATGAATTTTACCTCCTTTTCTTCTCACTAATAGAGCTTTCATTTGGTGGTATATCATTGCTGCTGACATTTTTACTTTTTTTGTTATTAATCGAAATTTAACGATTTTTTTGCAAAAAAATGACATTTTTCACTTTCAGTTGTAAAATTTTGCAAAAAAAACGAGATCCATATATAAATTTTGCTCTAAATTTATTGTTCTACATGTCTTTGATAAAAAAAAAATGTTTGGGTAAAAGAAAAATGCTTTGGGTAAAAGTTATAGCGTTTACAAACTATGGTACAAAAATGTGAATTTCCGCTTTTTGAAGCAGCTCTGACTTTCTGAGCACCTGTCATGTTTCCTGAGGTTCTACAATGGCCAGACAGTACAAACACCCCACAAATGACCCCATTTCGGAAAGTACACACCCTAAGGTATTCGCTGATGGGCATAGTGAGTTCATAGAACTTTTTATTTTTTGTCACAAGTTAGCGGAAAATGATGATTTTTTTTTTTTCTTACAAAGTCTCATATTCCACTAACTTGTGACAAAAAATAAAAACTTCTATGAACTCACTATGCCCATCACTAAATACCTTGGGGTCTCTTCTTTCCAAAATGGGGTCACTTGTGGGGTAGTTATACTGCCCTGGAATTCTAGGGGCCCAAATGTGTGGTAAGGAGTTTGAAATCAAATTCTGTAAAAAATGACCTGTGAAATCCGAAAGGTGCTCTTTGGAATATGGGCCCCTTTGCCCACCTAGGCTGCAAAAAAGTGTCACACATCTGGTATCTCTGTATTCAGGAGAAGTTGAGGAATGTGTTTTGGGGTGTCTTTTTACATATACCCATGCTGGGTGAGATAAATATCTTGGTCAAATGCCAACTTTGTATAAAAAAATGGGAAAAGTTGTCTTTTGCCAAGATATTTCTCTCACCCAGCTTGGGTATATGTAAAATGACACCCCAAAGCACATTCCCCAACTTCTCCTGAGTACGGAGATACCAGATGTGTGACACTTTTTTGCAGCCTAGGTGGGCAAAGGGGCCCATATTCCAAAGAGCACCTTTCGGATTTCACTGGTCATTTTTTACAGAATTTGATTTCAAACTCCTTACCACACATTTGGGCCCCTAGAATGCCAGGGCAGTATAACTACCCCACAAGTGACCCCATTTTGGAAAGAATAGACCCCAAGGTATTCGCTGATGGGCATAGTGAGTTCATGGAAGTTTTTATTTTTTGTCACAAGTTAGTGGAATATGAGACTTTGTATGAAAAAAAAAAAAAATAAATCAGCATTTTCCACTAACTTGTGACAAAAAATAAAAAATTCTAGGAACTCGCCATGCCCCTCACGGAATACCTTGGGATGTCTTCTTTCCAAAATGGGGTCACTTGTGGGGTAGTTATACTGCCCTGGCATTTTCCAGGGGCCCTAATGTGTGGTAAGTAGGTAAATGACCTGTGAAATCCCTTTGCCCACCTAGGCTGCAAAAAAGTGTCACACATGTGGTATCGCCGTATTCAGGAGAAGTTGGGGAATGTGTTTTGGGGTGTCATTTTACATATACCCTTGCTGGGTGAGAGAAATATCTTGGCAAAAGACAACTTTTCCCATTTTTTTATACAAAGTTGGCATTTGACCAAGATATTTCTCTCACCCAGCATGGGTATATGTAAAATGACACCCCAAAACACATTCCCCAACTTCTCCTGAGTACGGCGATACCAGATGTGTGACACTTTTTTGCAGCCTAGATGCGCAAAGGTGCCCAAATTCCTTTTAGGAGGGCATTTTTAGACATTTGGATACCAGACTTCTTCTCACGCTTTGGGGCCCCTAGAATGCCAGGGCAGTATAAATACCCCACATGTGACCCCATTTTGGAAAGAAGACACCCCAAGGTATTCAATGAGGGGCATGGCGAGTTCATAGAAATTTTTTTTTTTTGGCACAAGTTAGCGGAAATTGATATTTTTAATTTTTTTCTCACAAAGTCTCCCGTTCCGCTAACTTGGGACAAAAATTTCAATCTTTCATGGACTCAATATGCCCCTCACGGACTACCTGGGGGTGTCTTCTTTCCGAAATGGGGTCACATGTGGGGTATTTATACTGCCTTGGCATTCTAGGGGCCCTAAAGCGTGAGAAGAAGTCTGGAATATAAATGTCTAAAAAATTTTACGCATTTGGATTCCGTGAGGGGTATGGTGAGTTCATGTGAGATTTTATTTTTTGACACAAATTAGTGGAATATGAGACTTTGTAAGAAAAAAAATAAATAATTCCGCTAACTTGGGCCAAAAAAAATGTCTGAATGGAGCCTTACAGAGGGTGATCAATGACAGGGGGGTGATCAATGACAGGGGGAGTGATCAATGACAGGGGTGGTGATCAATGACAGGGGGGTGATCAGGGAGTCTATATGGGGTGATCACCACAGTCATTGATCACCCCCCCTGGAAGGCTCCAGGGAGACGCCTGTATGTGTTTTGCGGATCCGATCCATCTATCAGTGGATCCGTAAAAATCATGCGGACATCTGAATGGAGCTTTACAGGGGGTTGATCAATGACAGTAGTGTAATCAATGACAGGGGGGTGATCAGGGAGTCTATATGGGGTGATAACCACAGTCATTGATCACGCCCCTGTAAGGCTTCATTCAGACGTCCGTATGCGTTTTGCGGATCCGATCCATCTATCAGTGGATCCGTAAAAATCATGCGGACATCTGAATGGAGCTTTACAGGGGGTTGATCAATGACAGGGGTGTAATCAATGACAGGGGGGTGATCAGGGAGTCTATATGGGGTGATAACCACAGTCATTGATCACGCCCCTGTAAGGCTTCATTCAGACGTCCGTATGCGTTTTGCGGATCCGATCCATCTATCAGTGCATCCGTAAAAATCATGCAGACATCTGAATGGAGCTTTACAGGGGGGTAATCAATGACAGGGGGGTGATCAGGGAGTCTATATGGGGTGATAACCACAGTCATTGATTATGCCCCTGTAAGGCTTCATTCAGACGTCCGGATGCGTTTTGCGGATCCGATCCATCTATCAGTGCATCCGTAAAAATCATGCGGACATCTGAATGGAGCTTTACAGGGGGGTAATCAATGACAGGGGGGTGATCAGGGAGTCTATATGGGGTGATAACCACAGTCATTGATCATGCCCCTGTAAGGCTTCATTCAGACGTCCGGATGCGTTTTGCGGATCCGATCCATCTATCAGTGGATCCGTAAAAATCATGCGGACGTCTGAATGGAGCTTTACAGGGGGGTAATCAATGACAGGGGGGTAATCAATGACAGGGGGGTGATCAGGGAGTCTATATGGGGTGATCACCACAGTCATTGATCACGCCCCTGTAAGGCTTCATTCAGACGTCCGGATGCGTTTTGCGGATCCGATCCATCTATCAGTGGATCCGTAAAAATCATGCGGACGTCTGAATGGCTTTACAGGGGGTTGATCAATGACAGGGGGGTAATCAATGACAGGGGGGTGATCAGGGAGTCTATATGGGGTGATCAGGGGTGATCAGGGGCTAATAAGGGGTTAATAAGTGACGGGGGGGGGGTGTAGTGTAGTGTAGTGGTGCTTGGTGCTACTTTACTGAGCTACCTGTGTCCTCTGGTGGTCGATCCAAACAAAGGGGACTACCAGAGGACCAGGTAGCAGGTATATTAGACGCTGTTATCAAAACAGCGTCTAATATACCTGTTAGGGGTTAAAAAAAACACATCTCCAGCCTGCCAGCGAACGATCGCCGCTGGCAGGCTGGAGATCAATTCTCTTACCTTCCGTTCCTGTGAGCGCGCGCGCCTGTGTGCGCGCGTTCACAGGAAATCTCGCGTCTCGCGAGATGACGCATATATGCGTGACTGTGCGCAGCGCTGCCACCTCCGGAACGCGATCCTGCGTTAGGCGGTCCGGAGGTGGTTAAGCGACTATCAACAAAACAAAATATTTAGGTGGCAGAGAAATAACATCAGATCAAGATCAGGTTCACGCTCACAATCAATTACATCACTGATATCTGAAGAGGAATGCGGAGCTTCTTTTTTAGACGGGCGTATGGTACCCAGACGGGGACCAGACTTAGAAAGGCTGGGTTACAATCTTCGTACCCCCGCTCAGAAAAGAAAGAACAGAAATGTGAACAACAAAGAAAAGAGACCCAGGAATTAAAGGTAATTAACCTCTCTGATATTCAGTTAACCCTACCTCAGCAGCATATATTGCAGAAGGGCATGTCATTTTCCCCTACAGGTAAATTTGATTATTTTGAAGTGATTAAGAATCTGGAATTATTTTCTCTTAAACTGTTATTTAAGAAGTTCTTTAATAGGGTTCAAGATGTCACCCAGTTGGTATCACCGGCCGAGAGACAGGCAGTGCAGGATTTAGAGTCTTTCTTGGCAGAACAACATGTAGTTGAGGAGGGGAAATTTCCCATGCATCTGCACTGGCGGTCGCAACTGTTTCCCCCAAAATCACTATGTCCCGCAGTAGATATTTTTGTGAAACTGGTTAAACAGGACCTGGCGGATATCACCCCCAGAATTAGGAGTGATAACCTAACCAGATTACAAAGGCAAGCTCTACGGGAATTACAAAATATCAAGGAGGTAGTCATTAAACCAGCTGACAAGGGGGGCAACGTTGTGATATGGTCGGTGCAGATGTATGAGAAAGAGGCATTCCGTCAATTGAATGATAGACAGTGTTACAAAAAAATGGAGAAAGACCCTACAGATCTATTTAAGAGGGAACTAGACATGGGAACTAGACATGATTCTGCATGATGCACATGATCAAAATATTATTAGCCTGAAAATGATGGAGGGACTTATGGATTTTACAATTAAACCAACACTATATTTGCTCCCAGAAATTCACAAAAATCCGACCAATCCCCCTAGATGTCCTATCGTTTTAGGGATTGGTGGTTTATGTGCAAATATTGGCAGTTTTATTGACTTCTTTCTCAAAAAAAGTGTGGAGACCCTTCCATCGTTTGTGAAGGACACTACAGACATGCTGAGATGCCTCAATGGTATTCACCTTGAGGATGACACATTTTTGATGACTTGTGACATTGAGTCACTATACACGTCTATATGCCATGACCAGGGAGTTGCGGCATTAAGGTTCTTCCTGTCAATGACTGATTATGACAGTGATGTTGTAGAACTTATTTTAGTTCTTTTGGATTTTATGTTGACTCACAGCTATAGGGGACAGCTATGAGGGCGTCATGTGTGCCCTCATATGCAAATCTGTTTCTGGGACTGTGGGAAAGGGAGATAGTCCATAAAACCCCAGGACATGATGCCGTACTCCTCTGGTCTAGGTATATAGACGATGTGTTTTTCATATGGCAAGGCTGTGCTTTGTTTCTGAAAAGGTTTTTGGAGAATCTCAACAATAACAATCGTAACATCACACTTACTTGGAAATACAGTCAGATTGAAGTTGAGTTTCTGGACATCTTGATTATGAGAGGATCTGATGGCTTATCCACTAATGTTTTCAGGAAGATGATGGCTGTCAATTCCCTCCTCCACACTTCATCTTAACATTATCCAAAAATAATACAAGCAATCCAGTGGGTCAATTTTTAAGAACGCGCAGGATCTACACTGATGACAATAATTTTGAACAACAGTCCTCTCTTCTGACAAAACGTTTTATGGAGAGAAGTTATCGAGCGAATATAATTCAACAGGGTTACGAAAGAGAAAGTAGAACGTCTCGAGATACTCTTTTGGTAAGTAAACAAAGACAAAAAAGAAACAACAAAGATTCTTCAGTAAGATTTATTACTCCTTTCAGTAGCGAATGGTGTACTATCCAGGGTATTATGCAAAAGCATTGGGCAGTCCTTCCAACAGATAAGGAACTTGCTACATCCCTTGCTGTATCCTCTGATCACATGGAAGAGATCACGTAATTTACGTGATCTCTTCACAAAAAGTCACTATATACCAAATGTATCTAGCAATGTATTCGGGAGTAGGGGTCCTAAGTGGGGATCATTCTCATGTGGTACTTGTGCAGCATGCAATTATATGATTCGTTCCACCACTTTTTATGACTCTAAGAAGAACCAATATAAGATTGTTCATAATATCACCTGCAATACTGAAGCAGTGATATATTTGATTACATGTCCGTGTGACTTAATTTATATTGGAATGACCACAAACTTTGAAAGTCCGTATATTGGAACATGCTAATAAGATTCAAGCGGCATAAGAAGTCACTTGGATGGGTTACAATCGGTTCCACAACATTTTCGTAAGTACCATGCCTGTGACCCAAGAGACCTAAAAGTAAGAGTAATAGATAGAGTTAGATTGGGGTCCAGAAGTGTAGATATCAAACAAGCTTCATTGCGTAGGGAAACTAAATGGATAGTGGTTTTGGATACTATGGTTACTTGTGGTTTGAATGAAGTCAACAACTTCAAATCCTTCTTGTAATTTGGAGCAAATTTTAATTTCAGGGTATATATTTTTATTATTATGTTTTAATATTCTTTGTTTCTTACTTTTTGAGGCATCATGTTCTGACGTTTTTGGATGTCACTGGGAGGAGATATGATGTTATATGGACGGACAACACCCTTTGAAAAGATACAATAAAGGAAAGAAAAGAAAGCATACATAAAGAAACAAGCAAAGAAAAGAAGAAATAGAAAAAAGACATAGGAAAAGAAAAAGAAAATAAATAGTGGCAATATTTTTGGCACATTTTCTTATGTGTATTTGATGGCTTTGCTGCCTGCTGGTGTTTTTCGGGGAGATGGATGTCTCCCACCACATGCCACTTTCTGTGGCCCCTGTGAGGAGACTTTCAATTCTCCCTCATTAGTTTTTTTTTGCTACTCATGCACTTTTAAATTTTTGCACGTTTTTACAGATGGTTGCACTAATTTTGGGTGATTTTATTCATTTATTATGAAATAACGCTTTTTTCTATATATATATATATATATATATTTTTATATTTTCACTATAGATATATATATTTTTCATTTGTTATTATTATATATAGTTATGAATTTTCTAATGTGTACATTGATTTCACTTGTAGCTATACACTTGGTGTAACGGTCACGTACACATACACACAGGGGGGAGGATAGTGACCTCTGTGCTCCACCCTCACCCCTGGCCCTGCCTACTTGCCTCGCGAGTCCTGATGACAGGGGACAACTGGATGGCAGTCCCTAACTTAGGATACGTGCAGGAAGGACAGACAAGACAAATAACGGATCGTGAACGGACCGGGTCAATACCTAGAGGGCTACGCAGTACCAAGGGATAAGCAGAGAATAGTCAAATACCAGGAGAGTAGCGCAGTACAGGAGGAGCAAGCAGAGGATCGTCAGGGAACACAGGATCAGGTAAGTATACAGGAAACCAAAAATCGCCAGGAACCTAATTAACAGGCAACCTGTGGCCAGCAGGCTGCCTGTTAAATACTGGCTAGCTGGGGTCATGTGACGTGGCCAGCGTCACATGACCCACACTAGGTACAGCTGAGCATCGGTGCCCAGCTCGGTGCTCAGACCTGGTTGCTGTGGGAACTGAGGACGCCGGCCGCGTGGAGGAGACGTACGTGGCTGGTCCGTCCTGCCCCCTATCACCTAGGAGACGAGGATGCTGTGCGCGTCCTCGCTCCTGCAAAGAAACGGGATGCCGACGGCGCTGAGGAGAGCGAGCGCCTCAGTGTCCAGTGACAGTACCCCTCCTCTTATGCGGGGTCACCGAACCCAAGACTTCAGGCAACGGCCTTTCAGGATGTTCTAAATGAAATTTTCGAACTAGTCTAGGAGCGTGAACCTCCCTAGCAGGTATCCAAGATCTCTCTTCGGGTCCATACCCCTTCCAGTGAATCAGGTACTGTAAGGAATTACGCACTCTCCTGACATCCACTATCTTAGACACTACATACTCAACAGCATCATTAACAAGAACCAGCAGAGGCGAGGCTTTCGATGGTACAACAGATGGTAGAGATTTATGAAACACATTATGAATGTGGAACGACTCGGGCAGCTCCAACCTAAACGATACCGGATTAATCACCTCAGTGATCCTATACAGTCCAATAAAACGAGGAGAAAATTTACTAGAAGCTACCTTGAGAGAGAGATTCTTGGAGGACACCACACCTTATCCCCAACCTGAAAGTTCACCCCCTTGGAACGTCTCCTATCGGCCTTGAGTTTCTGAGTACTTTGAGCCTTTTCTACGTTCGATTGAACCCGGCCCAAACTGTGCACAGTTCAGAGGAAAGCTTATCCGCCTCAGGGTTAGAGGAGGAGACGGATGACCCAGAATGTAAACGGGGATGGAAACCATGGTTACAAAAAAAGGTGAAACCCCAGCAGAAGAATTTACATGGTTATTCAAAGCAAATTCAGCCAACGGAAGGTATTTAACCCATAATTGCTGGTCATCAGCAACATACGACCTCAGGAATTGTTCCACAGACTGATTAAGGCGTTCAGTCTGCCCATTACTCTCAGGGTGGTAGGCGGAGGAAAAAGACAATGAAATCTGTCATTTTTGACAGAAAGCCCTCCAAAACTTGGACACAAACTGCACACCCCTGTCAGATACAATATTTTCCGGGATACCATGTAACCGTACAATCTCTTTCACAAAAATAGACGCCAGGGTTTTGGCATTCAGGAGTTTAGACAGGGGAATAAAATAAACCATCTTGCTAAACCTATCGACCACTACCCAAACCACAGTCTTACCCTTCGCCGGTGGCAATTCAGTAATAAAGTCCATCGATATATGGGACCAGGGTCTACTGGGAATGGGTAGGGGTCATAGGTTACCAGCAGGGCGAGTCCTAGGTGTCTTAGACCTAGCACAAACCTCACAAGCTGACACGTAGGATTGGACATCCCTATTTAGAGTGGGCCCACCAATATGATCTAGAAACCAGCGCCTTAGTGCCCTCAAAACCCGGATGTCCACAAAAGGCAGAATCATGGCACTCACCCAACAGCTGGAGACGAAATTGTATGGGGACAAACAACTTATCTGTTGGGGTGGATGCCGGTGCCAGATGTTGTTCAGTTTTAATGAGAGATATCCTGGGTTAAGGCTGCTACGAAGATATTTGCTGGTAGGATGGATTCAGGTGGTGCCTCTGTAGGCTGAAAAGCATGGAAGCTCCGAGATAATGTGTCAGCCTTCACGTTTTTAATTCCAGGCCTGAAAGTAATGGAGAAATCAAAACGAGTAAAAAAAAGTGCCTATCTGGCCTGACGGGATTCAACCTCTTAGCAGACTCGAGAAACATTAGGTTCTTATGGTCAGTGACAACAGTTACATAATGCCTTGCCCCTTCCAGAAAATGCTTCCACTCCTCAAATGCCCATTTAATGGCTAGCAACTCCCGATTCCCTATGTCGTAGTTTCTCTCGGTGGAAGAAAATTTTCTGAAAAAGAAGGCACAAAGTCTCCGATTAGTAAGACTAGCAGGACCTTGTGAAAGGACTGCACCTGCACCGTCCTCGGACGCATCCACCTCCACAATAAAAGGTCTCTCCTGATCTGTCTGGATCAGAATGGGAGCGCTACTGAATGCCTTCTTTAGGGTTTCAAATGAAGAAATGGCCTCAGTAGACAAATTCTCCAAATCCGCCCCTTTCTTAGTGAGGTCGGTCAACGGTTTAGCAATTACTGAAAAATTCTTAATAAACTTACGGTAGTAATTGGCAAAACCTAAGAACCGTTGTAAGGCCTTTAAGGATGAAGGCCTTACCCATTCATTAATTGCTAGTACCTTACCAGGATCCATTTTGAAGGCGTGAGGAGTCAGGACATGCCCGAGAAACAGTATCTCCTGTACACCAAAGACACATTTCTTTTGTTTAGCGGATAACTGATTCTCCCTCAACACCTCCAATACTTGTCTAACATGAGACACATGAGATTTGAAATCAGGAGAAAATATCAAAATGTCGTCAAGATAGACAATGACAAATTTACCCAAGAACTCCCTAAGAATATCGTTCATAAAGTTTTGGAACACAGCTGGGGCATTGCTGAGTCCAAAAGGCATAACCTGATATTCAATATGTCCAGCCGGAGTATTGAATGCCGTCTTCCATTCGTCTCCCTCTTTGATTCGGATTAGATTATATGCCCCTTTCAGGTCAATTTTAGAAAACCAGGTTGCCCCCAGTACCTGGTTAAATAATTCCGGAATCAATGGGAGAGAGTATCTATTCTGGATAGTGATCTTATTTAATTTCCGGAATTCGATACAAGGCCTAAGACCACCATCCTTCTTAACAAAGAAGAAACCCTGTTCCCATAGGAGAGACCGGTCTAATGTGCCCCTTACCGAGGCTTTCCTTAATATAATCCTCCATGGCCTTGCGTTCGGGCTTAGAAAGATTATAAATACGCCCCTTAGGAAACCTGGCACCTTCTACTAATTATATGGCGCAATCATAAGGTCTATGGGGGAGTAGGACTTCTGGGGTTGGTGATGAGAACACATCAGAATATTCCCTAATGACTGTGAATAATGTATCAGATTCTACTGAGACCCCAGCCTGTACCACGGGCAAGCATGAATTGCACTAGATCCCCATCTCACCAACTCCCCTCTGGACCAATCTATAGCGGGGTTGTGTAATCAAAGCCAAGGCAACCCTAGTACCACCTCGACCGGTAAGTTCTCCAGGACTGAGAGGGAACATTTCTCAGAGTGGCACACACCTACGGTTAAAGAAATCTCTGAGGTACACAACCTCACCGTACCACCTATCAAGGGAGTGGCCTCAATAGCCATGACATGGATAGGTGTAGGTAGAACAAAAATTGGAATACCCAGTCTTATAGCGTACTCAGAATCAATGAAGCTGGCTGCTGAGCCAGAGTCAATAAAGGCCTTACCCGGCCATTTATTTACCCCCAGAGATATCATTATAGGTACCAAAAGCTTACATTTCATAATATCAGGGTGTACCTGGTCTTTAGGTTGTCTTGCCTTGGGAGACTTGACGGAGAGGACCTTCTTAGGACACTGGTTGATCCAATAGTCAGGATCCCCGCAGTAAAAACACACTCCACGTCTGCGGCGCAGATTCCCTCGGGTCATGCCGACCTGCATGGGTTCTTCGGTACAGGGGGGTGACCACTTTGCTCCACCCTCACCCCTGGCCCTGCCTACTTGCCTTGCGAGTCCTGATGACAGGGGACAACTGGACGGCAGTCCCTAACTTAGGATACTTACAAAAAACAAAATGGCTGCACACCATTATATATACAAACAATAGAGCTAAGAAATAGGGGTCATTCTAGATAAAAGTGGTACAATACCGACTATAAATGAGTATACATGAATAATGGAAGCTCTTAGCGCACATACATGTCGGCCCCATCTACCAGGCGTCAAGGTGGCTTCCGCAGATGGGTCCCTATCACTAAAGAAATTGCCTCATTTTGGACTTACTTAAGTCTACAATATTCAGGGCAGTGTAGGAACCAGCTACAAACAAACTCTGCTCAGAAGTCCCAGGAAGATGGGCGTGTCCAGTCTAAAAGGGGTGCCACCCCCAATATATTGCAAGAAAATTTAGACTAAAACCTTCAGGATCACAGGTGCATATCCATGAAGCAAACATAATTGCAAAAAACTAAATGGCTGCACACCATTATATATACAAACAATAGAGCTAAGAAATGGGGGTCATTCTAGATAAAAGTGGTACAATACCGACTATAAACGAGTATACATGAATAATGGAAGCTCTTAGCGCACATACGTGTCGGGCCCATCTACCAGGCGTCAAGGTGGCTTCCGCAGATGGGTCCCTATCACTAAAGAAACTGCATCACTTGAGCTTGTTTGTAGCTGGTTCCTACACTGCCCTGAATATTGTAGGCTTAAGTAATTCCAAAATGAGGCAGTTTCTTTAGTGATAGGGACCCATCTGCGGAAGTGATGGGCCTGACACGTATGTGCGCTAAGAGCTTCCATTATTGATGTATACTCATTTATAGTCAGTATTGTACCACTTTTATCTAGAATGACCCCCATTTCTTAGCTCTATTGTTTGTATATATAATTGTGTGAAGCCATTTTGTTTTTTGTAATTATGTTTGCTTCATGGATATGCACCTGTGATCCTGAAGGTTTTAGTCTAAATTTTCTTGCAATAACTTAGGATACTGTCACGGCGGGAAATGAGGAAAAACCCCCACCGTGCGGTGAGGAGGCAAAAAGGGGATCAGCCTGGCCAAAAGGAGTGATAAGGGAGCAGGTCACCTCCTACCGTGTCCCTAATCCTCTCCCTGACTCCTCACTATATGAGCGGACCCCGATGGTGGGACGGCTCATACACTGGATACCTAATATCCTGAGTCGCCCTGGAAATCCCTCACTTAGGAGCAGGTGAGAGACTACCTGTTCATCCACAACACGGAGGAACAGGAGTCTCTATCTGAGGCCAGGCTGCAAGGAGAGGGGAACACATACAGCATATGGAGATGGCAGGTAAGCGACATCCATAACACACTTACCTGCCACAGACACACTGACTGTAACCCGTGCACAAGTGCTGGTATCCACACCAACAATAAAGGACACACCACAAACCACACAGGGACCCACTACACCCATAGCTGCAATAAACGTGAGACACCATAAGAACATCTATGACCACAAAGGTGGCCCTCACTGGACAAATGGTAAAGCCAGACAAGGAGCTTAACTCAAGCACACACCAAGGCTGGAGTACAACTGACTCCTGACCTAAAGCCACAGGTATATAAAGCACAAGTGACCACACCCAGCAAGGTAGTTAACCCTTACACACCAGACAGAGGGAGGCTACAACTTAAGGGGAATAGCACACACACGCATACTAAACCACACGTTACCACCGGCAACAGCATGCGTGGCAACCATGTCTCGGCAATCACCCAGAAGGCCAGTACACCATAGGCTGTGACAGATATGTGCAGGGAGGACAGACAAGACAAATAACGGATCGTGAACGGACCGGACCTAGAGAGCTACGCAGTACCAAGGGATAAGCAGAGAATAGCCAGGAGAAGCTGAGGTCAAATACTAGGAGAGTAGCGCAGTACAGGAGGAGCAGGCAGAGGATCGTCAGGGAACACAGGATCAGGTAAGTATACAGGAAACAAACAATCGCCAGGAACCTAATTAACAGGCAACCTGTGGCCAGCAGGCTGCCTGTTAAATACTGGCTAGCTGGGGTCATGTGACATGGCCAGCGTCACATGACCCACACTAGGGAATACAGACCTCCTCTGGTTGCTGGGGGAACTGAGGACGCCGGCTGCGTGGAGGAGACGTACGTGGCCGGTCCGTCCTGCCCCCTATCACCTAGGAGACGAGGACGCTGTGCGCGTCCTCGCTCCTGCAAAGAAACGGGACGCCGATGGCGCTGAGGAGAGCGAGCGCCTCGGCCTCCTGTGACACTTGGTTTTTCCAATATTATGGATATTATGGTGATTAATAATTGCATATATATATATGCGATTGGATATGTACAATAATGTATATGTGATTTGGTATATATAATCATGTACTTTGTTGGTAGGGCACAATTATGTGTTTTATTAATTATGATGCAATAAAAATTTTATGTATGCATTATAATTATTACTTAGGTTGGTACGGCACGATTATGTATTTTATTAATTATGATGCAAATAAATTTTTTGTATGTATCATGATTGTGTAAGGCTACTTTCACACTTGCGGCAGAGTGATACAGCAAGCAGTTCCGGCGCCGGAACTGCTTGCCGGATCCAGCAATCTGCATGCAAACGGGCAGTATTTGTAGATGGATCCATATGCGGATCTGTCTCACAAATGCATTGCAAGAACGGATCTGTCTGTCTGTTTGTCATATGGACAAATGGATCCGTTTCTATTTTATTTCCACATTTTTAAAGGTCTGCGCATGCGCAGACAGGAAGGACGGATCCGGCATTGCGGTATTTTTAATGCCGGATCCGGCACTAATACATTTCAATGTAAATTAATGCCGGATCCGGCATTCCGGCAAGTGTTCCAGAATTTTGGACGGAGATAAAACCGCAGCATGCTTCGGTATTATCTCCATCCTGAAAAGTCAAAAATACTGAACTGAAGACATCCTGATGCATCCTGAACAGATTGCTCTCTATTCAGAATGCATTAGGATAAAACTGATCAGTTCTTTTCCGGTATTGAGCCCCTAGTGCCGGAAAAGAAAAACGCTAGTGTGAAAGTACCCTAATACAGACACAATTAGCTATGACACATAATTCTGGTATCCTGTATTATTATCATTCTTGTAAAATAAACACTATGTGCACTTTATTTGGGTTATGCAGCGGGTCTATCATTTGTTATATGATAATTCTTTGTGGCTTATGACTATTACGCTTCCTTGCGTTCCACTGGGTCGCGGACTATGCATGTGCTGTCTGGCCTGATCCCGACGTGCTCTGTAGCCATCATCAAGTATGCGCACATGCGCAGTGGCGCGGCAGAGACGCACTGACAGATGGCGCCGGCCCTCATGGTGGTATCGCGTCCATTATGGTGTGAACACAGGTGATTTGATTTCCCATATTCTCCTCCCTATATATACCCTAGATTTTTAAAGTTCATTTACCTCCTGACGAAGCCTTCTGGGTGAAAGGCGTGTCGAGGTTCTGCGCATGGGGCTTCAAACCTCTACTGTTACCATGTCCTAGGGTATGTTCACTGTATAACTTGATTGTGGATATACCTAAGTATGCCATAGTGTCTATACTTACCTCGGCTTTACTTTGAGGTCGGTGGTTTTGTATTTTCCAAATACTCTATATGGTATACCTTTGTTTTATGTATGGTCAGTATACTTTGTTTCTTGCATCAAGCTTGCCTTTGTTTTTTTGCAAAAATCATCAACTTTGACTCCCTATATGACAGTCTAGTTTATTCATTTTGCTCAGTAGGGATTTATTATACTCTCTGTTCAGCAGAAGTTTAGTATATTTCTGTACCATCCATTATCTATACAGGGATTTCAATATAGCTACGGTATATGTCTGGCATTGTTATATCATACTGCGGGTCATATGGTGGATACGGTTATTCAGTGAGGTTTTGCCCCTCGCTTTTCTTTGTATCTTTTTCCAGCTTGCCTTTTTCTTCTCCTGATCCTTATATATGTATTATTTAATAAAACTATTGTATTTTTGATATATGGTCCCACCATTTGCTTTTGTTATGACTATAGGGCTGTTCACCTTAATAGAGTGATCGATTGGGTAAGAAGACCAACCCACAAACACTGGATATTACTAGATGAATGTTTGGACGAACACCCGCTAAGAGTCATGTTTTTTTCTAACCCTGCAGATACCCCACCAACTCCAAAAGGCAATACTTTAGTTCTAGAAACTTTAACGATTTGGAAACACCCTGAAACAAGAGAGCTATGCTCTAAATTCCCCTCACCCCTACTGACTATAGGAGATTGTCTACTTTCCTCTTGGAGTGGCTACTCCTCTCTACCAACCCGAATTCGTAATTCAGAGGCTTTAATAATGGAGCTTTTAGATCCGGATGGAGCAATCATAGATTTACCCACTATAAAAACTAAGTTCCTACTAGCAGGCTTAAATGATCTTCAATATGCTTACATTCGATCCTCCATCAGGAGAGCTGTATCACTGGGTGGGCAAACATCCACTCTTACATGGTTTGAGAAGTTCATGTCTCAGACTCAACATCCAACTAAATTAATTTCTGCTATATGAAAATGGGAGTGAGATCTGGATGTGAAATTCTCAAAGACTTGCAAAATATCCTAGCGACACCCAAACTTATCTCTAGATGCATCACCATACAAGAAAATGCATATAAGGTTCTAACTAGGTGGTATTTGACACCTGATAAGCTGAAAATGATGTATGTTGGAGATGCCAAACTGACAAAGGCACTTTTTTACACATATGGTGGTCCTGCCCTTTGCTTAACATTTTCTGGAAGAGAATCTTTGAAAATACTAAGGCTATCTTTAAGGTAAACAACACCCAACTACTTATTTGTCCCAAAATTGCACTACTAACACTATTGGCAGACACACTTGCAAACTCAAAAAAATCCTTAATATGAGTTCTCTTGGCAGCGGCAAGATTATTATTTGCCTCCTACTGGAAATCTGGTATTGCTCCCTCCATTCCTCTCTGGCTTGATAAGATTGAATATCTCTCCAGACTAGAAGAACTCTCCCATTGGGAGAAAATATCCCACCAAAAATATAATAAAATATGGGCTCCATGGGTGGAATGGAGGGCTAGCAAATGATGGTCTAATTTCCTATTTCCTACCCCCTTCTATATAACCATTTCTCGTTATTCATCCACATTGCTAATTGGGTTAATCGTTTTCCGAATGTGGACTCACAGTTACCTAACCCAGGGATGGGCAAACTGCGGCTCTCCAGCTGTTGTAAAACTACAACTCCCAGTATGCCCAGTCTGCCTACAGCTATCAGCCTACAGCAGGGCATGATGGGATTTATAGTTTTACAACAGCTGGAGAGCCGCAGTTTGCCCATCCCTGAAACCAGTTTATATCAAGCGGGCGCTATATTATCAGTAATTACATGAATCATTGTTTCCTTCTATTATCGTTGCTCTGGAGTTTCTCGGTGTTACGCTTATGATGCTTCCCCTCCCTCCTTCCCTCCATACTTTCCCGTGTCTGTCACTCTCTCCCCCCCCCCCCCATCTTCTCTATTTTTGATTATATAAGTTACTCTTCAGTCTATAGTTCTTGCTCAATTAATAAAGGACAAAGTAAATGATATAGGGATCTTTCACATAGCTACACACACTCTCCTTAAGACGCAGATGATCCTTTTTTCTTTATACTTTGATGTGGCTCTTGTTGGGATTGCTCGCTGTACCTTTGTACTTGTATGCATGTATTGACCCACTAGTTGCCAACTGTACCCCTAGCTGTAACTTTATACAGTTTCTTGCGTATGTATATGTTTACATTTGTATGTTTCTTTTTGAAAATTAATAAAAAGATTTTAAAAAGAAAGAAAATAAATGTCCATCTTTTAACAACATGTTGTATTTGGGTTCAACAATCTAGATGATGAATTCCGTAAAGAGTAATTAAACCTTTATATGAAGTTTTAATATGTTGTCCCTAATGCCCTAATAAAACGAATTTCTAATATACTTTATTAATCAATTTAGTATTTTTATTATACCTTTACTTCCCCAAAGCGCACCATTCACTGTGCGCTTAAAACTCAGTTCTCCATACACTACTGACATCTCAGAGTTGTACGGAGTTTGAAATTTATGAATGGGCAGCAGTGCAGGGAATACAGGTAGGAGTGCATATTGCTGCTCCTGCCCGTGCCCTCCGGAGGATTAGCTATGTGCTATGCCAAGAGTTAGTAATCCTCTGGGGAGCACGGGCAGGAGCAGCAATATGCGGTCCTGCCCGTACTCACAGCGCTGCTGCGGCCCCATTAATAAAATGTGTACTCTGTACACAGCTGAACTGTCAGCGGTGTACAGAGAACAGAGTTTTAAGTGCACAGGGAATGGTGCGCTTTAGGGAAGTAAAAGTATAAGAAAAATACTAAATTGATTAATAAAGTATATTAGAAAAAGTTTTATTAGGGACAACATATTAAAACTTCATATAAAGGTTCAGTTACTCTTTAAGATGATAACATTTTGCCACTAGTGTTTAGGAGCTTGATGTATACTGTGTGAAATGTATGCTCATTGAAAAAAAAAAAAAAGCACCAAGAAGGAGTTGTAGGGATGGAATGGAACTTTATATCTGTGAATGTAATGATAATATACAGAATTACAATATTAGAGGGAAAGGATAAGTTTATTGGTGAAAACTGTACAATTGAAAGGAGGCTCCAGTACCCTGTTGGCCCACCTCTAGTCTATATACAAGATGAGATACAGTTGGACATAGAGGCATACAGGCTCCTTATGGTATCTTGCAGCACATTTGCCCACAGATGTTACAGCTGGGTCTGTAGACCCTGCACACATAGGTTGCCGACAGTAGCATCCCAGCCAGACTCACAAATGCTCAATTGGAAATAAATCTGGTGACCAGACAGGCCAAGGAAGTGTTAAAATCTGGCACATTCCTGGGAAACCCTTGCTGTGTGTGGGCGAGCATTATCCTGCTGAGAATTGCATGTTGGAAGCCCTATTATGAGTCCACAGGATGTCCTACACATATCACTGAGCTGTCGGTGTCCTTCATATCACTACTAGGGGTGACTGTCATATGTGATGGCTCCCCAGATCATCACACCAACAGTTGGGCAGTCTCTGTAATCTCCAATATATCAGGAAGTCCTTTTTTAGGGAATCCTTCCCCAGGACCATCAATCACAACATCGATCACTCCGACGCAGAAGGTGATCTCGAGTATACAGCTACTAAGTCCCTTTTTCACCCCAACCAACCACACCCTCCATCCGAGTCCTCACTTGCAGAACCGAAGAATCACACAATTCTTCAGTCCAATATCAACCACACGCAAAAGACCAATAAAAGAACAAGGGGATGTAGAGGCGGAAGATGTAGACACTCATAGAAAGAAAAAATCCAAATCCCTGCGACTGTCACCCAACCAATCGAATATTTAAAATCACTTCCCCCCATTGGCCTGTCCGATGCTCATGCCATTGGTACACCAAAAGCCAATGGAATTTTCAATCTTTCCAGATATCTTTTAAAACCAGAAGAAGCACTATTGTTGAGCAAAGGCCTTTCCTTTTGTCCAACCTACTACCCTGTCCCTTTTGAGCTATTTGTTGATCTTAATCAATTCATTAGAAGACTTACTCTGAAAAGACAATTTTCAATCAAAAGTCTCAACGATGGAGAACATGTCCTCCCAACCAATATCCCCACGGATACCCAGGTTGGTCATCTGATCGAATCTAAGGAACCACCCCCCGTACCTTCCGACTTAAAACCAAAATCGTCCTTTTACCCCATAGGAAGTAGAGGCCCCTACTTGGAGACCTTCTTCAATCTAGTCCTTGAAGACTTTAAAGCATTAACAAAAAACACATCCAATAAATCCCTGCTAAATCTAAACAACCATAAAAATAGAGCCCTCAAGGCCCTTAGAAACAATAAAGATATAGTTATCAAGAACGCCGACAAGGGAGGGGGGGGGGGGGGGTCGTCATCATGGATCATAATTATTATTTAGTAGATGCTAATAGAATCCTATCAGACACGAATTATTATAGGATCATTACCAGTGATCCTACACCCATCTTCAAGAAAGCCCTACAGTCATTACTAGACTCAGGTTTTGCTTTAGGAATCCTAAGTAAAAAAAAAAGAGCATTTCTTTCCAATAATCACCCCACATTAGCCCGTTTTTACTTTCTACCAAAGATCCACAAATCAATCGAACACCCCCCAGGGAGGCCAATTAATTAACTGGCATCGATTCACTCACATCCAATTTATCTGCCTATGTGGACAAATTTCTACAGAAATATGTTTTAGAACTCCCCTCCTATCTCAGGGATTCGTCACATCTAATAAACCTACTTGATACCATCGAATGGAAAACAACTTACCACTGGGTTACATTGGATGTTTGTTCCTTATATAGTAACATCCAACATGAATTAGGCCTACAAGCTATTCAGCATGTTTTAACCAAAGACCATGCCATGCCCTCGTTTCCAAAAGATTTTATTCTTTCTTCCATTCATTTTATTCTTCACCAAATTTTTTTTACTTTTAACGACAGACCATAGGCATGGCGATGGGGGCGAAATTTGCGCCCTCCTACGCTAATTTATTCGTAGGCCTTTTTGAAGAAAAACTAGGTTTAACCTCCCATGATCACATTATATTTTACAAAAGATATATTGATGACATTATATTCATCTGGGATGGGCACAAGGAGGGATTGATCAATTTCATAAAGGAACTGAATACGAATAGCTAGGGTCTAGAATTCAGCTCTGAAAATGACCCACAGACAGCTATTTTTCTAGATATTCACATTAAAATAATATCTAACAAAATTACAACTCAAACTCATTTTAAAAACGTGGATGCAAACAGTTACCTCGATTACTCTAGTTGCCATTATTCCAAATGGAAAAATAATATTCCATTCGGGCAGATGAAAAGAATTAAAAGAAATTGTTCAAAGGATAAAGTAATGAGAGAACAGTTGGAAATCCTCAAAAACAGATTTAAAGAAAAGGGGTACCCTAAAGGGCTCATTAATGCTACGGCAAAGAGGGTACTAACCATCTCCCAGAACACAGCCCTTACCTCTACTCAATCGAAAACAAAAACTGATGATAAATACCAGTATAACCTCATCACCCATTTCAATGCGAAACATAAGAACATCAGACAAATATTGATGAATCATTGGAACATCCTTCTCAAGGATCCGATTCTAAGAGATTCTATACCAAGACAACCCTCCATTACGTTTAGGAGAGCACAATCCCCAAAATAAAATTGCTCCATCTTGTCCGAAACTAGAGACAAAAAAAGCCACCCTACCCTCAACGACATCAATGATGACAGGGATAAGAAAATGTCAGCTGAAAAAATGTCTATGTTGCACCATGATTACTCACAGGGCTAAAGAAATACTGTTAGATTCCCCCAAAGAGGGCCAAAGGGACAACTGGAAGATTAAACAGGATCTACATTGCGGCACAAGAAACGTGGTATACCTATTGACATGCCCATGTAAACTCAAATATGTTGGTAGGACTACACAAACAGTTAGGGAGAGAATGAATGAACACCGCTCCAACATCAGACGGGGTGTTTTAACCCATAGCGTCTCTCGTCATTTCTCTGAAAAACACAACAATGATCCATCCACTCTAAAAGTATCACCCATAGAACACATCACCACATCTTACCAACAATTATGTCGAAAAGAAATGCATTGGATCTTTCTTCTGAATACCTTATCACCATTCGGACTTAATGAAACAATGGAATATTCAAACTAAAATCCAGGGTCAACACCATAGATATGATCCATAACGTTATGATGTTCTTTGATAGGACACTCAATATATTGAACCAGGGCTACCCAGTCTCCCTATATGTACCACATGAAAGGCCCTTGTTCCATACGGATACTGAAGAATCGACGTGGACAAAGAATGTTTAATTTCAAAACATCACCCCCAATATAATTCCTTTAAACTAGATACACCACCCGATGTACCATCTGACCATGCCCTTTATCTACAGTTATAATATATCCCGATAGATCATACACTATGCACTATTTATATAACTAGGTATCGCTATATCTTATAATCCAATAGCGACTTTCTCTCCTCATAATATTTAGATCACAATATATACATATACCTATATGTTTTTAAAAAATCTATATTTTTTTTATATATACATTTTTCTCTATAGATTTTAGGCGATCAGATTTTATGAAATCAGTTTATCCTCATATACAGGTCCTTTTATCTATGAATTCACCATCCACGCATGAATACGTGTATGTTCCTTTCATAGGGAGATCTTTTTCCAATAGAGTCATTTAATTAGGCAATATCGACAAAGAAGGATGGAATAAACAACACTATCACCATTATATCCATTATATCCCTTACATAGATTTTATCCCTTATAAATTATCATGATCCCTGGGTTTTATTGTATCATACTGTTTTAACATGTTCTCTGTCTATGGACCGAATATTCTGACTGAATATGTATCATACACTATCCTTTCTTTTATTGATTTTCTTTTATTGATGTACTTTTTACATTATACACTATTATAGCATAGCGATTTATTTTTATAAATGACTGTTTTAGAACATTGAGATTTATAATTTGTAGTGTGCCCTTGTGCACATGTATATGTATATATAAGTATATACACTCACCTAAAGAATTATTAGGAACACCATACTAATACGGTGTTGGACCCCCTTTTGCCTTCAGAACTGCCTTAATTCTATGTGGCATTGATTCAACAAGGTGCTGATAGCATTCTTTCGAAATGTTGGCCCATATTGATAGGATAGCATCTTGCAGTTGATGGAGATTTGAGGGATGTACATCCAGGGCACGAAGCTCCCGTTCCACCACATCCCAAAGATGCTCTATTGGGTTGAGATCTGGTGACTGTGGGGGCTATTTTAGTACAGTGAACTCATTGTCATGTTCAAGAAACCAATTTGAAATGATTCAAGCTTTGTGACATGGTGCATTATCCTGCTGGAAGTAGCCATCAGAGGATGGATACATGTTCTCATTCTGTTTACGCCAAATTCGGACTCTACCATTTGAATGTCTCAACAGATATCGAGACTCATCAGACCAGGCAACATTTTTCCAGTCTTCAACAGTCCAATTTTGGTGAGCTCATGCAAATTGTAGCCTCTTTTTCCTATTTGTAGTGGAGATGAGTGGTACCCGGTGGGGTCTTCTGCTGTTGTAGCCCATCCGCCTCAAGGTTGTGCGTGTTGTGGCTTCACAAATGCTTTGCTGCATACCTCGGTTGTAACGAGTGGTTATTTCAGTCAACATTGCTCTTCTATCAGCTTGAATCAGTCGGCCCATTCTCCTCTGACCTCTAGCATTCACAAGGCATTTTTGCCCACAGGACTGCCGCATACTGGATGTTTTTCCCTTTTCACACCATTCTTTGTAAACCCTAGAAATGGTTGTGCGTGAAAATCCTAGTAACTGAGCAGATTGTGAAATACTCAGACCGGCCCGTCTGGCACCAACAACCATGCCACGCTCAAAATGGCTTAAATCACCTTTCTTTCCCATTCTGACATTCAGTTTGGAGTTCAGGAGATTGTCTTGACCAGGACCACCCCCCTAAATGCATTGAAGCAACTGCCATGTGATTGGTTGACTAGATAATTGCATTAATGAGAAATAGAACAGGTGTTCCTAATAATTGTTTAGGGGAGTGTATATGTATGTGTGTATATGTATGTACATTTATTTTTATATCACAGGTTCTAGGCAATTAGGGTCTATTTCGATTTACTAAAATACTGCTTATAGTTCTTTTTTCCCCATACATCTATTCAAATAACAGCAGATTGCTATACATTTCTATATACTTTTAAGATCATGTATTAGAAGCCATACACTATAGGCTCCACTAGCCGTCCACCTACTAAGGACCTCCATACAGATGTTCGATCTGATCGGGTTCGCAACTATGATGCTGTCCGATGCGTTCCACGCTGGAACGCATATCGGAACTGCTGTTACGTCATGCCACAGTGCGTTCCAGGTTGAGGCGCAGACCGGAGGTGACGTCATTTCCGTTTTGCCGTGATACATGCTGGATCGCGGACCGGAGATGACGTCGCCTCCTCTGCTTCCCTTCCGAACGTCTTGCGTTCCACGCTGGGGCGCAGACCGGAAGGGACGCAATTTCCTTGTCTTTGGCGCTTTTTTCATGTTTAAATACGAGACCTTGTAGCAATGTATTCATGCTCCTGATGAAGGGGATCTTGCAAGACCCCGAAACGCATTGAGCCTGCACCCCACCCATACCCTGTGCTTAATAAAGGATATTTTGACCAGAAGTACCAAGTGTGACTGCCGTCAATTCCGGATATTCTACGGGTGATCCAGGCGCAGGAGGAAGGAGAGTGGGTGTCTTGAGCTTTATCCCACCCTGCCCCTCCTGGGTGAAGTGAGTGCCTTTTAATGTTTTTATGCCTATGTTTTATTCAACGTTCATAGGACACAACTGTATCCCATTATTATCAATTGAGAACTGGACCACTCTACCTAAGAGGTATAGGTGTTGTTTATTATACAGTCAATAACTGAATATTGCATATGACTAACCAGTGACTACTACTTAGAGGGATAGTATTGCTTTTTCTAGGTATGTGGCGCCAATGACAGGTTTCTCTTTTTCTTTTATTTACCCACTCTACAGTGAAGGCAGGATTGAAGCACTCACCATGAGTCCTCCATACTCAAACCCTATTGTTGTCAGATGCCAAAACAAAACCTGGATTTGTCTCTAAAGAAGATCCAGTTCGAGTGTGTAGTAGTCCAGGTTTTTCATTCACGACTCCACTGCAAACAAAGGCGATGGTGGCTGGCTGTCAATAGCAGGACATGTAATGGGCACAGTGACACCTGGAAATGGTGTGGCCAGAAATAGGGTGTGTGTAATGAAGGTGCCACCTGTGTCTGGATGGTTTACAGTGAAACTGTGGGACCTGCCTTTTCTTGTCAGTGGATTAAATGATTCTCTCCTCTGGTGTTCTGTCTGTCTGGGCCATTCAGAGCCTGTTTGACTTATGTGCATTCCCTTACACATCCTAACACATTGTAACATATCCTAACAGCTGGGTCAGTTGAGACAACCAGCCTGGTTCTCTCAGTCCAAAGATGTGCTCTCAAAGTCTGATAACTGGGCAAAATGTCTTTGAGTGCATCGTATAGGTATGTCTAGCAGTCAATAATCTTTCACCAAGAGGTACACTACCCAAAAGTAGCCCCTGAGAGACTTATTTATAGGGCAGTGGGGGAAGCACTTTTATACTCACTTGTGACAAGACCACACCCGTAATCATTACATATCTGTCTGAGATATAACTGCATGTGAGTTTTGCAGCTTGGACACTTTGAAGAAACCCTTTTTAACTTGTAAAAGGAGTGTGAAATGGATGTAGAATGGCTTACATGTATGGGGATCAGAACATAACGACAAGATCTTTTGGGCCCTAAGTGGTACAGATGGCTACCCACTCTTGGAGGGCAGAAGGAGATAGTTGGACATAGGCTTAACTTAAGTAGATTTTACTAGTTTCATGTTAGCCACTAACGACCAACAAACTTGATAGTTAGAACAATCATATGACAGGTATCAGGCTTAGCATTTACAGTCTTACAAGAAGCAATGAGATTAGAGGTTTCAAAGCATTTTAATGAGTGTGCAATCTTTAACAGTGACAGCAAGCAAATGTAACACAGAGGCAACAATCACTGACATGAATTGTACTCAGCTCTCTCGGCGTTGACATTCTGTTTCTGGTCTTCTCAGAGAGGCAGCAATGAAGATGGTTGTGTACATGCAACATCCCACTAAGGGCCACGCCTGGGGTATCCCTTGCCCCTTAGGAGGTTTCTACTAAATATGTCCCTCTTAAAGAGCAAGAAAACGTGATGTCAGCTACGGTTAGGCAGCGGCAGCTCAAGGCTCCCTTTGTAGATGGTAATGTTGGTACCCAGAGGTAGGATTGCCAGAGTGGTGCAGGGTGGCCTACAGTCTCTGTAGATGTTATATACATGTGTCACGGTGTTCCTACCTGGATATCCGCGGATAACAGACATGATGTGGTCCGAAGCAGTGCAATAGGGGTAGGTGAACTTGGATGGTGGACAAGTAGAATAAATGGAGTCCAGACTTTGTAGTAACGTTAAACAGTTGCTTTTACTTAGCATAAATTGGTAATCCAAACAGCTTCCAAATAATATATTGGCTTAGCTTTGGCAGGCAAATACTTCTCTGCAACAATCTCAGCACTGCTATGCAGTAGCTCTCTCTCAGCTCCGCTATGCTTGGCTGGATAAATAGGAAACCCTTTCTCTTCTACTGGAACTTAAGTTAGCTGTAGTCTGTCTCTTACTTATAATCCTATGAACTTCTTGTCCTGGCTTTTGAGTACCTCAAGCTTTGGCTCAGCTTGAAAGGAGGCAATGCAAGTCCAGGAGGGGACACGCAACCATGTAGACTTCATAGGCAGGACCTCTGGGCCTAGCAGAGCAGGCAGTGCTCTGCTAGCCTAAACACAACCTCTCCCTAAGGAGGGTGGACTAGAACTGCTCACTAACTTACTAACTCCTCCCTCGCTAGAGAGGGCTGGGGGAAACCAGAAGGTTCCTCTCCAGAGAAACTATCTCTGCCAATGCTGCCGCCATCTGCTGGTAGACCAGGTTATTACACTTGAACATAACAATTTCAGGAATAAATATGCACATTATCAGGCGATGACATAAAATACATTAGATACGTTAGCACATAGGAAATGGTAGCAAGGTGTTAAAAGAAGTGGTAATGGCACTCCGGGTCATTACATACACAGTTATCACACAGCTATCTCTACATGCAGGACAATACTGTAAATCTGCATAGTCTCCAATGGGCTTCAATATCTCTTTATCTCGTAACTTGAAGTATGATACACAGTATAGCAGACAACTGACTTACCTTTCTTCGTCGTTTCAGCAGCTAGATGGTCTTTATTACAAGCCAAAACGCCTTCCGAGGCCAGAATGTGGGAACTTCGGTCTTCTTTTCAGCCCCTATGCTCTGTCCTTAAATTTTCTGCAATGCTCATCTACACTCAGTGGCGTGGGTGCCTAGGGTGTTTTGGCACCGGGGTGGGTACTTTCTCTGGCACCCCCCTTCCCCGCTCCCCAACACTTGACCACATACCTCTTACATCCAGGGTCCATCTTCTCTTTCATCTTCTCCTCCGTTAGACCGCCATGACAAATTATTTCAGCCGCATCTCGTCTCTACAGAGTTTGTAACACAGACGCGTTAGATTTCTAAATTTTTCCATCAACCTCCCCATCCTGGTGTCCCCACAGTGTCATCCTGCTGCCACCCCAATACTGTGCCCGTTGTGCCCCCCAATGCTCCAGGTACTATACTGCTGAAAAATAGTGACCCCAGTAGAGATAATTGGGGTCATTTATCAAACTGGTGTAAAGTAGAACTGGATTTCCAAAAGAGCTGTCAAAAATGAAAGGTGGAATCTAATTGGCTGCTATGGGCAACTAAGCCAGTTCTACTTTACACCAGTTTGATAAATTACCCCCAAATGTCCCTATACTGTCCACAGCAGCTATAATGTCCCCTAGATTGCCCCCAGTAATAATAACACCCTATATTGTGCTCCAGGCAATAATCCCTGTATAGTGTCCCCAGAAATAATAGAATTGCCCCTACAGTGCCTCCCCAATAGAAAGGCTCCCACACTGCCCCATAAAGTAATTTCCCCCACACTGCCCCCATATAGTAATTTCCCCCACACTGCCCCATATAGTAATTTTCGCCACACTGCCCCCATACAGTAATTTGCACCACACTGCCCCATATAGTTATTTTCCCCACACTGCCCCATATAGTAATTTCCCCCACACTACCCCCATATAGTAATTTCCACCACACTGCCCCATATAGTAATTTCCACCACACTGCCCCATATAGTAATTTTCACCACACTGCCCCATATAGTAATTTTCACCACACTGCCCCATACAGTAATTTCCCCCACACTGCCCCCATATAGTACTTTGCACCACACTGCCCCATACAGTAATTTCCCCCACACTGCCCCCATACAGTAGTTCCCCCCACACTGCCCCATACAGTAGTTTCCCCCACACTGCCCCCACACAGTAATTTCCTCCACACTGCCCCCATACAGTAGTGTCCCCCACACAGTAGTTTCCCCCACACAGTAATTTCCCTCACACTGCCCCCAGACAGTAATTTTCCCCACACTGCCCCCTACTACCCCCCATATAGTAATTTGCTTTACACAGTAGTTTCCTCCACATTGCCCCATATAGTAATTTGCCCCCTCCACATAGTAATCCCTATTCCCTCCCATAATTATTGCCCCCACATAGTAATTTCCCCCACACTGCCCAATATAGTAATTTCATCCACACTGCCCCCATACAGTAGTGTCCCCCACACAGTAATTTCCCCCACACTGCCCCCACACAGTAGTTTCCCCTACACTACCCCCACACAGTGATTTCCCCCACACTGCCCCCCACTACCCCATATAGTAATTTTCCCCACACAGTAGTTTCCTCCACAATGCCCCATATAGTAATTTGCCCCCCCCCCACATAGTAATCCCTATTCCCTCCCATAATTATTGCCCCCGCATAGTAATCCCTTCTATAATATTTTCCCCCCACATGTCCTCCTGTGTCCCCCAAAGTTGGCACATAAAAAAAATTAATAAATATAAAAAAATAAAATGAAAGCTAAATATTCACCTATGTCCAGAGGAAGGCGTGCACACTTCACTGTGCTGCTGCGTCTAGAAACAGGAGCGCGCGATGACGTCATCGCGCACACATGCGCCGGGATCTCACTACCGCATAGGCCTCAGGCCTACTAGGCCTGAAGCCTATGGCGGGGGCAGGCAGGGAACTATGCGCTCCCGTGCCCTGCCGCAGTATGTGGGCGTCAGCGCTCCAGCAATGAGCGCTTCCATCTGTATTGATGGAAGCGCTCATTGCTTCTGGGACTAGCCCCTTTAAGAGAGGTGACAGACCCTCTTAAGTAATTTACATTTCATATTGTTTCCTGGGATACTATTGTAATTATATTGGTTGGAGTTGAATGCTCTGATTTTATTTATTTATTTATTTTTTTACTCACTTATATAACACTGGCATTTTCCGCAGCTCTTTACGGATATTATCATCTCTTGCAGTCCCCAGTGGGTCCCTAACAGTATGTCTTTGAGTGTGGGAGGAAACCCACGCAAACACGGGGAGAACATACAAACTCCATGCAGATGTTGTCCTTAATCGGATTCGAACCTAGAGCCCCAGCGCTGCCCATGATGAATTCTTATACCCTAAGAATACCATATTGTCAGTAGCAATAAAAAAATTACACTGGTAATCTAAGCACCATGATACACATTAGTCTGTATATATTTAAAGTTTTTTTTGGTGATTTTCATGATGGCCGTTCCACAAGAGAGTAATGTATCTGTCTAAAAACAATGGATGATACAGCACTTAATATTTGTATTTAATATGTTTTATTCACTTTTTAGTTGTAACACGACCTAGAATATAAGAGTGTGGACAATACCTTAGTGATTATTAAATATACATCTTTACCTTCAAATTGTGTGATGACCGGATTGTAATTTTATATTACTATGGGCAAGATTTCACCTAGGTGGGCAGCAATCGTCTTAGGGATGACACATTGTCGCATATAGCTCTGAACAAGCAGAGATGGAGGATATAGGAGACTTGTGGTTGAATTACCCTGAAAGCATTGTCAAAAATACAGGCCAGATTAATGGTAGCTCATGTGCTTATAATGCAATTCCCATTTATAGCACTGAAAAGGTAGTGACAATGGTAGAACCACGATGACCTTCTAACATAGTGTCTGGATGTCAGGATAAGACACCATATGACAAAATTAGAGTATGAATGTAGCAAAGAGTAGGGTGTGGTGCATTTTAATGGCAACATAAATTATAGCCAACAACATACTTTCTCACGTCGTCATAAATACTACCCAACCCAACAGAGCACCAATGTTCTTATAAATCTTTCACTTTAAAGAGGGCTATACAGAGCTTTCCACATTTTATATTTAAATTGTAACACTGTCATAGTTTGCTTTTCTGTTTCCTCATTAAACACCTTATTAATCCCAAGAAGTTTACATATACATGACTAACGACATACGAGAAACCGATGCGTTCATAAGACTGTGTGATGGGTGTGGATAGCCAAAGGCAACAAACGTACTGGCAAATGGCCATAAAATAGCGTAAAAAAGATAATCCCATCCAGGGGCGTCGTTAGGTCAAAACATTTGGGGCCTGAGCCCCGGATGTTATGCTGGCATGGCCGGCCGCTCTGACTCTCCTGCGCTGCGCAAGGCTACTCTACACCGGCCCCCGCCATCCTAATCCGTATCCTGCAGTAACTGAACTTTAAATCAGAACTCATGATCTCATTACTATCTTACACACTCAGCTCCGGAAACATGCAGTGTGGGCGGCGCTCGCTCACTGACGTCACGCGCCTGCACCTCCCACTAGGCTGCGCAGGCACGTGACGTCAGTGAGTGAGCGCCGCCCGCACTGCCTGTTATTGGAGATGAGTGTGTAAAATAGTGAGATGAGCACTGATTTAAAGTTCAGTTACTGCAGGATACGGATTACTGAAGGGGATGATCTGTGGGGTTGCCCAGACGGCTAGGCCCTTCACAGTAGTTATTAACCCCTTTCAGCAGTCCTCCATTCACTGAAGGGGGGACTGCTGAAAGGGGTTAATAACTACTATAAGGGGGGGACTGCTGATGGGGCCGTGACTTCATGGGGGCGTGATACAGTGCGCTTGTGCCCCGGATGTTTTCAGACCCTAGCAACGCCCCTGGTCCCATCATTTTTCTCACTTGTTCTGAATAGGTCTTGATGTAATGTGAAATAATCCTATTTACCATCATTATTGACACTTCTAGAAATGGAAAATCTTGTAAAAGTTTGCATTTTTGAATACATTAGCCCACATTTACTAACCTGAGATTTTGGTGTACATTTTGCCAAAAAGTAGCACGATTTGGCACATCTAGGTTTAGGGACATGGCTTCAGGGGGCATGGCCTAATAAGTGACATCTCTTTCAAACTAAGTCAACAAATATTATAAAGAGAGACAAAAGTGTCTAGCCATGCCCCAAATTTATCATCCAGTCTGAGCCACCTTGATAAATTTGGTTATGACTAGACAGTCTGTCTACGCCCTTTATCAATAGGATTAGTAAATGTACCTCAGTTCTTTTGACGTATTTTTTATATTTATGTTATCTTTTCATCTAACAATGAAGGAATATGTATAGAAACACACACTATTGAACATTTTGAACATTTTTGTGAATTTGAAAATGAGACACAATGATCATTAAGGGCTCTTTCACACTTGCGTTGTTCTGTTCCGGCATCGAGTTCCGTCGTCGGGGCTCTATGCCGGAAGAATCCTGATCAGGATTATCCCCATGCATTCTGAATGAGTGAAATCCGTTCAGGATGCATCAGGATGTCTTCAGTTCCGAAACGGAACGTTTTTTGGCCGGAGAAAATACCGCAGCATGCTGCGCTTTTTGCTCCGGTCAAAAATCCTGAACACTTGCCGCAAGGCCGGATCCGGAATTAATGCCCATTGAAAGGCATTAATCCGGATCCGGCCTTAAGATAAACGTCGTTTCGGCGCATTACCGGATCCGACGTTTAGCTTTTTCTGAATGGTTACCATGTCTGCCAGGACACTAAAGTCCTGGTTGCCATGGTAAAGTGTAGTGGGGAGCGGGGGACCAGTATACTTACCGTCCGTGCGGCTCCCGGGGCGCTTCAGAGTGACGTCAGGGCGCCCCAACGCGCATGGATGACGTGATCGCATGGATCACGTCATCCATGCGCATGGGGCGCCCTGACGTCATTCTGGAGTGCCCCGGGAGCCGCACGGACGGTAAGTATACTGCTCCCCCGCTCCCCACTACTACTATTGCAGCCAGGACTTTAATAGCGTCCTGGCTGCCATAGTAACACTGAACGCATTTTGAAGACGGATCCGTCTTCAAATGCTTTCAGTTCACTTGCGGTGTTACGGATGCGGCGGGCACCTCCGGCAAATGGAGTACACGATGGATCCGGACAACGCAAGTGTGAAAGAGGCCTAAAGGGGTTGTCCTGCTTTTACTAAGTGATGACCTATCATCAGGATTAGGATTGAGCAAACCAAGCTTCGAATCATAGATCCGAAGTCAATTCGTTCAAACACTTCAGTTTTAATGGTGTCCAGATACCTGCCTCCATACAGCATTAAAATGTATTGCCTCCATGTAGGAAAAATTTGTTTCACCCGAAGTCGCGCAAGACTTTGGTGAATAAATTCGGTATTGATTTCTGCATCTTTAAAAACATTTAAAATTAGGAATCCAAAGGCAGGTTTTGTACCGAGGAATGAGTAATGTATCTGTCTAAAAATAATGGGTAATTGTTTTTAGACAGATACATTACTGTATTTGATTAGACTATATAGCACTTCATATTTGTATTTTAATATGTTTTATTAGCTTTTTACCCCACCGCTGCTCTTACCAGTGCTAACCACTGAGCCACCGTGCTGCCTATACTATTTATATTACAGGGAAAGTGTAAAATAACTGATTTTTATTATACATATCATGTGTTGCATGATAATTAGGTATACACAAGAAATGTTACTTTGCTATAATAATATTTTGTGTGCATTCATATTCAGCTACTGCACCTGAAGCGGGCTTCCAGTTCTAAAAACGCCATGAGGCCCTGTGTCTTCTGCCTCTGGTCTGTATCAGTTAGCATGGGCAGGGTGTTGTGGTACAATCTCTAGATGGGATTGGAAGAGATAACCAAGATAATAAATAACTAATCTGAATGAATTTCTTAAAATTTGATTTATGCCCGATTATGCCAGTTCAGACACATCCGTTTTGATTCAAATTTATTCAGAAAGTGTTTTGCTTGCCTGGAAAAGTATCCCTTTCTCTTGCCTCGATTCCCCTGAATCGAATGACGCAAGTTTCAGATTTGGAAGAATCAGAACTTTTTGAAAAATTTGTGTTAAATTTCTGAATTTTAGAATCGATTTGCTCATTTCTACTTGGGAGCCTTTGATCTGAAGCTTTTTATAACATCTCCCCTTCTTCCTGGTACTTGTTTTTCTATATCTCTCCAAAAAGAATACTAAGTTTTGGAAAGAAAAAAGTAACAGATTATCAACATCTTGCAGTATCCATCTTGCATGCTGGGCTGCTAAAGCCAAAGCTAACAATTAATTGCTCTTGCTGGGTTTTGAACTGGCGTGCAGGAAGAACTGCGCTATTCAATCAGTCATTGATGACACAGTGGAGCACATCAGGCTCAGCACGGAATAATCTCCCTCACCCTGTGATTTGTAACGGATGCATTCAAATGTTCAAATGACCTAGTATAGCTGCAGCTATTTCTAGCATGAACTAAATACTCTTTACAATTTTCATTAATCCTTAAATCCACAGGTTGGATTGCTGCAGCTGAGCCTCGGGCCTTTGCATTAACGTTTCCTGGAATCCTATTTACAATGCCCCCTTCCTCATTACTAGTACTCGGCTTATTTATATAGTTACATGCTATTAGTCATAAAAGGAAATAAATGTGTCACACTGCATACAGCCAAATGATACACTACTGTACATCATTAAAATTAAGCAAATCTGCTTAGTATTCTGGTTTGCTTTTATTGTAGTTGTTTTTGTCCGCTGCTACAATGGATCAGCTATTAGGTCAAAACTTTCGTTTCATTTTATGTCAGCCCTTTTAAAGCCAGAAGAAAATTCTACATTGAGTGGAAGCCAGGTAGTGTTATCCCCTGACCAGGGCCGAAAAAAAGGTCTTAATGACCAGATAATTTTTTTTTTTGTCATTTAGCACACATAGTGGTTTAACCCTTTCATAACCGGGCCTGAAAAAGGCCTGAATGTCCAGGCAATCTTTTGTGATTTTGTGCATGTGGTGGTTTAGGGACCCTAACCTTTTTATTTGTTTGACTACCAAAATAATTTTAGTGATTTTTTATTAATTTTTTTACTTGACACTTAGGACTTTTTATTATAATTTTTTTTAGATAATTTTTTTTTTCCTTTTCTTAGATTAAATTTGGAGGAAAACCTCTAATTCTTATTTAATATTTTTTTTTAATTATGGCTTTTTATTTCTTAAATATTAAAACTGGCACAAATATTAATTATTGCAATGGGTTCCCTGTTTTGTGATGATCGTTTTCATATACTACATGTATAGGTTGGAGTGAGCGGGTTGACTATGGTGATGGTTTCTGTTAGCAACTGCATTTAAAAAAAAAAAATGTTAACATTTTTTTCATTAGTATTTTTTTTTACTTATATTTTAATTTCTTTTTGGCACATAATATGTCCCCCAGGAGGTCATTAATAGTCCTCTGAAGGACACTGACTTCCCCCCCCCCCCCCCCCACTGTTTCCATTGTAACTGGGGCATCCACAGGAGCCCCAGTTACAGGGGAAAACAGCCCCCTGTTGGGGCATTACACATAGGCAGAGCTTCCTGCTCTCCCCCCTGCACTCAAGTACTGCACTCCTGCCAGCACAGGAGAAGGCAGAAATGGTAATACACCACTCCTGTCTTCTCCTCAGGGTCCCCACTGTGTCTGACAGCCAGGACCCGACCTGCTTCTGCTAGATTTCAGGGAAAGGAGCTTTAATCCCAGAGCTGATCAGCGCTGGGATTAAAGCGCTGCCTGAACGTTTATATACGTGCTATCTGCATGGGGTATGTGCAGATAGGACATATATCCAGGGGGCACTTGGGAAGGGGTTAATGGCCCTAACCTTTTATTTATTTGGCTATAAAAATTATGTTTGCAACTTTTTTTTTTAAATTGTGACAAGTAGGTTTTTTTGTTAAAGGGTTTTGATTAGTGGGGGTCTGAGTGCTGAGACTCCCACCCATTGCTAGAATGAAGAGAGAGAAGTGCTTGCATATGATTCTCTCCTTACTGTAGGGGACAGAACTGAGATAGGCCCACATACTTACTATAGACCGTCTCTTGTGATATGTGAGTGCATCTCTTTCCTCGTTCTAGTGATTGGTGGAGGTCTCAGCACTCAGACACTCACCAATCAAAACCTTTGATATGTCTTGATGATATATCAAGTTTTATGAAAACTCACTGACCCTTTAATGTTTTATTAATTATTTTAGTTTTATTTTGACATCAAAATAAATTCTTAAAATAGGTTCCCTGTCTTGATATATAATATGTATAGTTTTGTGTGAATGGGGTGATGGTTTTGGTTGGCATTTTTTTCTCCTATTTGTATTTTATTATATTTTTATGCTTGTACTTATTTTTATTACTATATATTTTAGTCACATAATATGCCCCCAAGAAAAACACCATCATTAAAAGACCTCTGGGGGTGATTTGCACTGGGGACTAGGGATGCAGCTATTGATTATTTTAGTAATCAAGTATTGAGTACGCTAATAAGAAAAAAAAAATAAATTAAAAGAACATTTTCCTTTATAAAAACTCATCAGCCCCCCCGTGCCATCAGTCCTCAGCACTATCAGCCCCCTCCATGCCATCAGCTCCCCCAGTGCCCTCAGTCCTCTGTGCCATTAGCTCCCCCCAGTGCCATCAGTCCTCTGTGCCATCAGTACCCCCAGTGCCATCAGCTCCCACCAGTGCCATCAGTCCTCTGTGCCATCAGCTCCCCCCATTGCCATCAGTCCTCTGTGCCATTAGCCTCCCATGTCTTCAGTCCTCTGTATCATCAGCTCCCCCCAGTGCCATCAGTCCTCTGTGCCATGAGCCCCCATGTCTTCAGTCCTCTGTGCCATCAGCCCCTCCATGCTAGCATGTCCCCCACTCCACCGGTGCCATCAGCCCCTCCATGCCATGTCCCCCAGTGCCATCAGCCCCTCCATGCCATGTCCGCCAGGACCATCAGCCCCTCCATGCCATGTCCCCCAGTGCCATCAGCCCCTCCATGCCATGTCCCCCAGTGCTATCAGCCCCTTAATGCCATGTCCTCCCCTGCCATCAGCCCCACCATGCCATCATGTCCCCCACTCCCCCAGTGCCATCAGCCTCTCCTTGCCTTGTCCCCCAGTGCCATAAGCCCCTCCATGCCATGTCCCCCAGTGCCATCAGCCCCTCCATACCCCCCCACATAATACTCAGTGTGCGTGGCTGGCCAATATGCAGTGCGCAGGAGAAGGACCGCAGCGCCTTTTTCTTCCAAACAGGCACTGGGACCTGACATCACACAGCATTAGGCAGCGCACGCTGACGATGTGTGCATGCTAGGCCCAGGACAGTGCAGCATGGTGCCGACAGGAGGCCACGGAGCGGCGAGTGATAGCCAGCTTCACTCACTCACTGTCCCGCTTTGGAGTGGGAGGGAAACACCACACAGAGCATAAGAGGGATGGGGAAAACAGGGAATCAGGCCTGAGAACTAGGGAAGGAAGAAGGACACCTCCTAGTAAACCCCTAACCAAAATCCCGACTTGACTGCTAGTATGAACAGACCCTAGAGGTAGGTGTGTTCATACACAGGAATACCTAGAGTCCTATCTAGCTCTGTAGGATGCTGGTACTAATGGCAGGGATGAGACTACATGTTCCTCCAAAAGGAAGGATGAACAGGAGTCTCCTTCAGGCCTAATACAAACAATAGGGCAATGCAGCACACAGAACCCAAACCAAATACAAAAAGGGAAAGGAAAGACTTAACTTCAAAGGAGCAATGGAAGAACCAGGAACTCTGCCGAGATCCACACACCAGCTATCCACAACTTTAACAGAAGCAATAAACCGCACAGCATTGTGGGAGAAGCAACAAAAAATAAGGAAAGTTAAATGACCACATTAGCAACACCTGAGGCAAGGGGTGTGACCATTACCAGAAACAACACAGACACCTATTGATCCACAAGGAAAACTTGTCAGATCAAACCACGTGTTGCCAGTCTCATCGATCTCCTGCTACCAGTCGCGGGAACGTCCGTGACACTCACGCTTCATGGTCACATGATCAAAACGAATCCTCAATATTTTTTTGTGTCGATTACATCAAGTAATCGTTGCAGCCCTACTGGAGACAGATCCAAAAAATGGTCAAAAGCTGTATAACGCCTTTACAGGGTTATCCCATGAAAAGTATTACTATGCAATGAACAGGCATTATAGCAATATACAAGTAATAACATTATTGATAGGTTATTTTGCACATTATAAATATACAAGCTCCAATCTGCCATAGATTCCAGTCTAGGCACACAAACTGCTGGAGGATGTACCTAATTTATGATGAGGCATGCTCCATAAATTAGTCACATTCTCTGGCAGCACAAGGGATATCGTAGACCAGCGTAAAATGCTGGTGTATGATGAATCTCCTCTTAAGTGCATACAGAGTATACAGACCACACTGTGACTCCTGTTCTAACATGCTTTTGGCTTGCGCTGCTTCCGAAGGATCATCCCTCAGAAGAAGCGGATGTAAAATACGTGTTGGGGCTATACTTACAATGTAGTCTGTATACGCTATATGAGAGAAGCAACTGAAAAAAAGGTGACTTTTAAAAATACCTTTATTAATATATCAAAAAAGGGTATCGGTATATATATACCATTGTAGTGAAAAGAGACATGAGAGTACTTGGATTTCCTAAAGGGTAATATTGGCCCCTCGCAAGAAATCCACAGTAACAGGATAGAACAAAACGGAAAACGGGGGAAAGGAGCGAGGTCTTATGGGTCGGGCAAGGGCAGAATTGTCTCACCCTAGTTTGCCCCCTAGACTGCTCAGCCCAGGGCAACCCTCTGATGGTGGAGGTTCCCTGTCCCCGAACCTATTACTATCCAGTCCCTGTTAATCCCTAATCCAGGGAACCCAAACAAGGGGAGGATAACTGGGTGGAGGGTATCAGCGGTTGTCCCAGAAGAGGTGGATACCGCCGAGGCCCTTCCGATCCACAAATGGAGTGTCAGTGGTTATCCCGGGGATTGGGTGCCACCGAGACTCTACACATATAGATAAAAAATTAGTGCCCTACGCGTTTCGCCTAGAACTCGCTAGTCTCATCAGGGGGCGATCTCAATATGGTCAAAAATAGACACGAAACTGATATTAAAGATTATATACAAATACATATGATACTTAGCTCCTAAGCCGGATACACATGGTTCGGCGGATTGCTCAGAATAGTGCTGTCCTATTGTAGGTACATAAGGGACTCTATCTTTGGTCCTGTACTGGGACTCTATCTTTGGTCCTTATGTACCTACAATAGGACAGCACTATTCTGAGCAATCCGCCGAACCATGTGTATCCGGCTTAGGAGCCAAGTATCATATGTATTTGTATATAATCTTCAATATCAGTTTCGTGTCTATTTTTGACCATATTGAGATCGCTCCCTGATGAGCCTAGCTAGTTCTAGGCGAAACGCGTAGGGTTCTCATTTTTTATCTATATGTGTAGAGTCTCGGTGGCACCCAATCCCCGGGATAACCACTGACACTCCATTTGTGGATCGGAAGGGCCTCGGCGGTATCCACCTCTTTTGGGACAACCGCTGATACCCTCCACCCAGTTATCCTCCCCTTGTTAGGGTTCCCTGGATTAGGGATTAACAGGGACTGGATAGTAATAGGTTCGGGGACAGGGAACCTCCACCATCAGGGGGTCGCCCTGGGCTGAGCAGTCTAGGGGGCAAACTAGGGTGAGACAACTCTGCCCTTGCCCGACCCATAAGACCTCGCTCCTTTCCCCCGTTTTCCTTTTTGTTCTATCCTGTTACTGTGGATTTCTTGCGAGGGGCCAATATTCCCCTTTAGGAAATCCAAGTACTCTCATGTCTCTTTTCACTACAATGGTATATATATACCGATACCCTTTCTTGATATATTAATAAAGGTATTTTTAAAAGTCACCTTTTTTTCAGTTGCTTCTCTCTTTTGATACTTTGGTGACAGCAACATCCTAGTACCAATCCGAATGATTGTTAATGTATACGCTATATGCACTTAATTCTTGACTGAGCTTAGTTTTTTTTTAGGGTGATTGATCTACTGATTCATCAATATATCGCATATAGTTATTTGGTTCTTGTACTACTACTTCTTTTACTATGTAGTTTGTATGGAGATATCTTATGGTAAAGGACAAACTTATGGACATTCGTTATGATTTTTTCAAGAGGAACGTATGTACTCTATTATGTCCACTCCAGTTTTATGTAATGTTTATATATATATATATATATATATATATATAATACATATACACTATATATATATATATATATATATATATATATATATATAAAAAAAAAAGAAAAAAGTGGCAGCACCGTCTCTAAAGAAAACAGGAGGGTGCGACTGGCCCAATTAGGATTTAGCCAATCCAATGTATAAAAGTCGAAAAAGGGGGCAGCACTCCATAAGATAAAAAAGTAAAAAAATCTTTATTTACCCAGATAGGACATGCGACGTTTCGGCTCTATGCTGGAGCCTTTCTCAAGCCATTTTATCTTATGGAGTGCTGCCCACTTTTTTGACTTATATATATATACAGTACAGACCAAAAGTTTGGACACACCTTCTCATTCAAAGAGTTTTCTTTATTTTCATGACTATGCAGGCATCAAAACTATGAATTAACACATGTGGAATTATATACATAACAAACAAACAAGTGTGAAACAACAGAAAATATGTCATATTCTAGGTTCTTCAAAGTAGCCACCTTTTGCTTTGATTACTGCTTTGCACACTCTTGGCATTCTCTTGATGAGCTTTAAGAGGTAGTCCCCTGAAATGCTCTTCCAACAGTCTTGAAGGAGTTCCCAGAGATGCTTACCACTTGTTGGCCCTTTTGCCTTCACTCTGCGGTCCAGCTCACCCCAAACCATCTCGATTGGGTTCAGGTCCGGTGACTGTGGAGGCCAGGTCATCTGGCGCAGCACCCCATCACTCTTCTTCATGGTCAAATAGCCCTTACTTTCAAAGTTTTCCCAATTTTTCGGCTGACTGACTGGCCTTCATTTCTTAAAGTAATGATGGCCACTAGTTTTTCTTTACTTAGCTGCTTTTTTCTTGCCATAATACAAATTCTAACAGTCACATGTGTTAATTCATTGTTTTGATGCCTTCAGTGTGAATCTACAATTTTCATAGTCATGAAAATAAAGAAAACTCTTTGAATGAGAAGGTGTGTCCAAACTTTTGGTCTGTACTGTATATATATATATATATATATATATATATATATATATATATATACTATATTTTATTAATAAAAGGTTTCACTAATATGTATTTTGTGTGGGATGTCATTTATACATAGGTATTGTACAACATAGTGAGAGCGGATGTGGTGGCCATGTGACCTGCAAATTGCGATTGCGACACATAACCTTTTGCCTGCAGGATACAAAATAAATAACTGATTATGTAAATGAACATAATGATTTCCTTACAAATTCACCTAAATTTATGCGCACTTCACAGTGCAGTGAGATATTCCGCAGCATCAGCATATTCTATGCATAAAATGTAATTATTTTAATTGCAGGAGCTGGTGTCACCATCATTTTCAGTATGTATCCCTTCCGCTCCATTTTTTCCTTTCTGGCAAGAACAATTCATGCAGCAAATTACAATTTTTAGAAGTGATTAATAAATCCATCATATGCAGAGCTTCAAGCCAAGTTTGCTATTATGGTAATTAGGAATATCACCTGTTACTTTCCAATGACAGAAAACCGTAGAGCATGCATCATTATAATCCTAGTAATAACATCTGTGTGATCATTAAAATACTTGAGCTTGCATTATTTAAAGACGTGTTCTGTTGATCACATGTATTATTTACAGTATAACCCTATTGTGCATTTCCATCAAGAGTTACCAGTTACAAATGGAGTTGTGGAGATGTTACATCCTTAGAAAATATTTATAGACTTTTTCTTTCAAATGTGTGGAACACACAGGTTTTCTCCAATACTTGTCTAGATAAAAGCCAAAGTTTATTTCAAAAAGTTTAAAACATCTTAATGGTGAGCTGTATGTTTATTCATAGAAGTATCTTATAATCAATGAACAAAATGCATAAAAACTAGAGTAGAAATGAATAAAATTTTTACCAAAGAACTCGTGATGAAAAGTTCAATTCTGTCACATGCAGTGTGGTCAGTAGTGATGAGCGGCAGGGGCAATATTCGAATTTGCGATATTTCGCGAATATTTGGTAGAATATTCGTCATATATTCAAGAATTCGCGAATTCGAGATTATTTTCTTGATCGCGAAAAATCGGCAATGTAATATTCATGTAATGTGTTCAAAATACAGGCGTGGGTCACTATAGCTACATTTTTCAAGCTGCTAGAAGTTTCCTGAGACTGGAGAAAATGGTTGGCTCGGCAGAACATTACAATAGCTTTATATGCAGATAGAGTGCTCCAATATATTTGTGATTGCGAAATCGGCACCAATGATGCGAATATTTTGGCGCAATACGTGCAACTTTACATTTTAACAGGTCTGACTACTTATTAGTGATTGGTGCACTAAGTATTGTTGTGAACTTGTGACATCACAGCACTATGTATGTATGTAGCATAGATAGACACATACATACATACAGCACTATGTATGTAGCACGTATGTATGGACAGCAGAATCAGCTACACTATATCACTATCTAACCTACAGTACACTGACTATCTCCCACTATCTTTATTATATATATAAACTAACTAACTATAACTAACTATCTAATGTAATGACACAGGAAAGCAGAGAGCACAACAATAACACTGCTGTCGCTCTCAGATCTGCAAAATACTGCATACAAGGGCAGCTGGGGAGGTTCTTATATGGTAAGGGGTAGACAACTTTCCTATTGGTTGCTAGGGATGTTGCTAAGCTCAGACAAAGACATTGTTGAAAAGAAATCTAGAATATTCAAAATTACGAATATATATCACTATATTCTAAATATTTGCGAATTCTCGAAGTGCCGATATTCGCGAATAATATTCGCTATTCGAATATTCGAGCCCAACACTAGTGGTCAGGAGGCACTTGTCCATGCTAACTGCTGATGAAAGAAGTGCTTACTTGTTGCCTAAAAACTGCATGACCATTAAAGTAGTTGTGCAGTGCAAAGATATTGATGACCTATCCTCAGGGAACGTCGTCGTTATCAGATTGGCGAGGTCCAATTTCCGGCAAACCTGCCGGTCATCTGTTTGAAGGGAGAGAGGTGCTCGAGCGAGTGCTGCTTCTGCTTCAAAATTACCTGTGCCTTGTCTTGCTTATAGCATCAGCACAGTTTAATTACAGCGGAAGCAGTGATCGTGCGAGAGATGAAATTCATTCATTACCGAATCAATTCTATACAAATCAAATATGCTCCAGTTGGCCATGAATTTGGTATATGACACCCTGATGTCTTCTAAGACTTAGATATTTAAAATGTTTTCATTATCTCTTTTTTTCATTTTTTATGAATTTTTTGCTCCCCTTTTCCTTTTAAGCTCTTGAATAGTGTTGATCGAGCACCAAAGTGCTCGGGTGCTCTGGCCAAACACATCGGGATGCTCAGGTGCTCTACCGAGCACCCGAGTATAATGGAAGTCAATGGGAGAACCCGAGAATTAAACCAGGCACCCCCTGCTCTGAAGAGGGGAGGGTGCCTGGTTCATAGGAAAAAGGTCAGAAAATGATGCAAACACCACCAAAATGGTTCTGGAACAGCATGGGGAGGATGTCTGGATGCATCTTGGACTCCCAGGTCGCTGGGAATGATGTTGTCCGAGTAGTAAGACACTTTTACAGACTGACAATAATACGCACCAAACTGAAGATAAAATCGATTTTAGAGGAAAAATTGTTAGGAAACATTCTTTCCTGTATATGCACTTGTATATACAGTGCAAGTGCTGGCAAAAATTACAAGGAAGAGGCACTCCGATACAACCTGTATATCACATAAAGGAGGGCCTCATTCACATTGTGGTACAATTGTTCAGGTAGTGGGACTCCTACACTCATAAAGCCTAGGCACTAAGTGAAAGGGCTGCCAAAAATTACAAGGAACCGGCACTCCAAAACACCCTTTGTTACACATAAAGGAGGGCATCATACACAGCCTTGAAAAATTATGATTGATGGCCTGCTGGTAACCCTCAAAAACATTTGGTGCAAGGGCCTGCTGATCTGACCATCTAAAACATTATGGGCGAGGGCCTGCTGCCGCTTTGGTGACTCTAGATAACCTGGGGCCGATCGCACGTCCCTGTGATGGCGACGATCCATTCGGATGTGTGCCCTATCAACTTTCGATGTTATTTTGAGCGCAAACCATGGTGTCCACGGGTAGCGAGGGAATCATGGTTCGATTCCGGAGAGGGAGCCTGAGACACAGCTATGGCTACCACATCCAAGCAAGGCCGCATGCGCGCAAATTACCTATTAGGTATAATTAGGTGAGGGCCTGCAGGTGAGCTGACCCTGTAAAAGATTTTAGGTGCGGGCCTGCAGGTGAGGTGACCCTGTAAAAGATTTTAGGTGAAGGCCTGCTGGTGAGCTGACCCTGTAAAAGATTTTAGGTGCAGGCCTGCTGGTGAGCTGACCCTCTAAAAGGTTGTAGGTGAGGGCCTGCAGGTGAGCTGACCCTCTAAAATATTATATGCGAGGGCCTTCAGGTGAGCTGACCCTGTAAAAGATTTGAGGTGCAGTCCTGCTGGTGAGCTGACCCTCTTAAAGGTTGTAGGTGAGAGCGTGCAGGTGAGCTGACCCTCTAAAACATTATATTCGAGGGCCTGCTGGTGAGCTGACCCTGTAAAAGATTTTAGGTGCGGGCCTGCTAGTGAGATGACCCTGTAAAAGATTTTAGGTGCGGGCCTGCTGGTGAGCTGACCCTTCAAAAGGTTTAGGTGAGGGCCTGCAGGTGAGCTGACCCTCTAAAACATTATATGCGAGGGTCTTCAGGTGAGCTGACCCTGTAAAAGATTTGAGGTGCGGGCCTGCTGGTGAGCTGACCCTGTAAAAGATTTTAGGTGCAGGCCTGCTGGTGAGCTGACCCTCTAAAAGGTTGTAGGTGAGGGCCTGCAGGTGAGCTGACCCTCTAAAACATTATATGCAAGGGCCTTCAGGTGAGCTGACCCTGTAAAAGATTTGAGGTGTAGTCCTGCTGGTGAGCTGACCTTCTAAAAGGTTTAGGTTAGGGCCTGCAGGTGAGCTGACCCTCTAAAACATTATATGCGAGGGTCTACAGGTGAGCTGACCTTGTAAAAGATTTGAGGTGCGGGCCTGCTGGTGAGCTGACCCTGTAAAAGAATTTAGGTGCGGTCCTGCTGGTGAGCTGACCCTCTAAAAGGTTGTAGGTGAGGGCCTGCAGGTGAGCTGACCCTCTAAAACATTATATGTGAGGGTCTTCAGGTGAACTGACCCTGTAAAAGATTGTAGGTAAAGGCCTGCTGGTGAGCTGACCATGTAACACATTATATGCAAGGGCCTGCTGGTGAGCTGACTCTCTAAAAAATTATATGTGAGGGTCTGCTGTTGAGCTGACCCTGTAAAACATTATATGCAAGGGCCTGCTGGTAAGCTGACCCTGTAAAATATTATATGCGAGGGCCTGCTGGTGAGCTGACCCTGTCAAACATTGTATGTGAGGTCCTGCTGGTGAGCTGACCCTGTAAAACTTCATATGAGAAGGGCATATATGCGACGAATAAGCATGTGTTGATATGATGGAAGAGGAGAAGAAGGATGAGAAAAGGAAGATTCAACCATATACCCTTGTTTGTGGTGGAAGGGGTGCATGGGAATACAGTGTATTTAATACATTATAAACAACACATTTAAAGTGCCTTTATGTTCATCTGCTTTCCTCTGGTGGAGTCGAGAAGTCATGGTCAATCCAGGCCTTGTTCATTTTTATAAGAGTCAACCTGTCAGCATTTTCAGTTGACAGGCGGATACACTTATCTGTTATAATGCCACCAGCAGCGCTAAATACCCACTCAGACAAAACGCTGACAGCAGGGCAGGCCAGCACCTCCAAGGCGTAGAGCGCCAGTGCGTGCCACGTGTCCAGCTTGGACACCCAGTAGTTGTAAGACACTGAGGGATCATTGAGGACGCTGACACGGTCTGCTATGTACTCCTTCACTATCTTCCAAAATGTTTCCCTCCTTGAGACACTTACCCGCGCATCAGGGTGAGGGTGCTGGCGGGGTGTCATGAAACTGTCCCAGGCTTTGGCGAGTGTTGCCCTGCCTCTGTTGGAACTGCTGTGTGTTCCCCTTGTCTCCCCTCCTCGATTGGCCAAGGAACTACAGACCCTGCCGGCAGCATTGTCAGATGGAATTTTTTTTAGCAATTTTTCAACAAGGATCTTCTGGTATTGCACCGTTTTGCTCGTCCTCTCCACCGGAGGAATGAGAGATGAGTAGTTCTCTTGGTAGCGGGGGTGAACAACCAGTAATCCGTGTTGTCTAAAATGCGTAGAACGCGTGGGTCGCGGGAAAGGCAGCCTAACATGAAGTTCGCCATGTGTGCCAGAGTACCAACAGGCAAGACTTCGCTGTCGTCATCAGGAGGATCACTCTCAATCTCCTCATCCTCCTCCTCCTCTTCATCGTCCAATTCGCGCTGAGAAGACGAACTGAGGGTGATCTGGCTATCACCCTGTGTAATGTCTTCCCCCATTTCCACCTCTTCCACATGCAAAGCGTCGTCCTTAATTGTGAGCAGCGAGCGTTTGAGTAGACACAGAAATGGGATGATTATGCTGATAATAGCATTATTGCCGCTCACCATCGGTGTTGATTCCTCAAAGTTTCTTAAAACCTCACAGAAGTCAGACATCCATGTCCACTCCTCGCTTGTGAATAGCGGAATCTGACTGGAAAGGCGACGACCATGTTGCAGCTGGTATTTCACTACTGCCCTCTGCTGCTCACAAAGCCTGGCCAACATGTGGAACGTCGAGTTCCAGCGCGTGCTCACGTCGCACAACAGCCGGTGAGCTGGCAATTTAAAGCGCTGCTGCAGCGTTGACAGACCGGCTGAAATTGTCGATGACTTGCGGAAATGTGCACACACGCGGCACACCTTCACCAGTAGCTCAGGCAAATTGGGGTAGGTTTTGAGAAACCGTTGAACCACAAGGTTGAACACGTGGGCTAGGCATGGGATGTGTCTGAGCTTGCCAAGCTCCAAAGCCGCCACCAAGTTACGGCCATTATCAGACACAACCATGCCTGGTTGTAGGTTGAATGGGTGAGAGCCACAGCTCAGTCTGGTCTCTTATCACCTGCCACAGCTCTGCGGCGGTGTGCTGTTTGTCCCCTAAGCACCTGTGCCATCCCAGGGTACGACTCGCTCCTGGCCTCCACAACATTCACCCAGTGTGCCGTCAGGGAAATGTAGCGTCCCTGGCCTAATGCACTTATCCATGTATCCGTGGTTAAGTGGACCTTCCGAGTAACTGCGTTGGTCAGGGCACGTGTGATGTTACGGGACACATGTTGGTGTAAGGAGGGAAACGGTAAACATAGAAAAATAGTGACGGCTGGGGACTGCGTAAAGTGGGATGGCCACCGACATCAGGCTGCGGAAGGCCTCAGTGTCCACAAGCCTAAATGGTAACATTTCCAGGGCCAGTAATTTGGAAAGCTGCGCATTTAGTGCTATGGCCTGTGGGTGGGTGGCTGGGTATTTTTTTTGCTGGCGTTCAAAGGCCTGGGGTTTGGACATTTGGACGCTGTGCTGGGACACGGAAGTGGATGTGATTGCTGATGGTGCCTGTGAAGGTCTAAGTGCAGGGCGGGAAGCATCCGGGCCTGCGCCTTTGACAGGGGAACAGCCAGCACGTAACATAGGGGAAAAGGAGGCAGTAGTGTGACCCACAGACGCAGATTGTGGACCCAGGCGTTCGTCCCACTTATTACTGTGCTTGGATGCCATGTGGTGGATCATGCTGGTGGTGGTGAGGTTGTTAGTGCTCACGCCCCGGCTCACTTTCGTATGGCACAGGTTGCAAACTTCTTTTGTCGTCCACTATTTCCTCAAAAAAGCGCCATACTGCGAAACATCTACCCCTTGGCAAGGGATATTTCCACAAGAGGGGGCTCCGTGGAACAGTTGCGGGCCTGTTTGGTGCCCCACTGCCTCTTCCAGCCTGTTGAGGTGCTGTAGATTCCTTCCCCTCTATACTGCTGTCCTAGCTCGTCTTTCCACTTCCCAGGTTAGGTCAGTGACCTCATCGTCCACCACCTCCTGTTCCACTTCCTCACTCTGATCATCCTCCTGATTTGTTGACCTAACCACAACCTCAGTGATTGACAACTGTGTCTCATTTTCTTCATCAACCTCTTGAGACAGTAATTGCGGTTGACTCATTGGCAACTGTGTCTCATCATCATCCACCTCATTAAACACTAATTGCCGTTCCCCACCGTCATGTTCTTGTTACTGTGGATGCTCAAGATGTTGAAATCAGGGCACAAGATCTCATGTCCCTCTTCAAGCGTGCTTGGCGAGAGGGCCAAATCAAGTAATGGTGAGGAAAAGAGGTCCTCGGAATATCCGAGTGTGGGATCACTTGTTTGGCCAGACTGTACATGGTTGGAGGAAGGAGGATCAGGGTGAGGATTGTGTTGACCAGATTCCTGGCTACTGAGACTGGACTTGGTGGAAGACAGGGTGGTGCTTAACCGACGAAGCATTATCTGCTGCAATCCAACCGACCACCTGCTCTCACTGGGCTGACTTTGCGAGCATTGTCCTGCGCCGCCCTGCAAACTGGGACATGAAGCTAGGTATCGTGGATGATTGTTTTTCTTGTGCTCTGGCAGCAGGCACAGTTTCTCTGCGCCCAGGGCCATGGCCTCTGCGTGCACCATCAGCATCACGGCCACTTCCCCATTCCTCACTGCTCGCCTTCTTCATTTTAAATGTGATATATGCTTGAAAGTATGTCACACGTACAGTAGCGTAGGATTTGGAAGTGTATGCGCCAAAAAAATTGACAAAGGTATTTGTGATGAGGAATCATTACAGAGGACAGGTACCACAAGTAATGTCACTGTTCACAGTGTCTACGGAAAAAGTACACTGATATTTTAGGGATGCGCACACTTTAAACAGGAGATGTGGCACGGATAATTTAACTGTCTGCAGCGGACACCGTCTAAGGAAAACGTACACTGGATGTCACTGATATTTTAAGGATGCGCACACTTTAAACAGGAGATGTGGCGCACATAATTTGACTGTCCGCAGCAGACACCATCTACGGAAAAAGCACACTGGATGTCACTGATATTTTAGGGATGCGCACACTTTAAACAGGAGATGTGGCACGGATAATTTAACTGTCCGCAGCGGACACCGTCTAAGGAAAAAGTACACTGGATGTCACTGATATTTTTGGGATGCGCACACTTTACACAGGAGATGTGGCGCACATAATTTAACTGTCCGCAGCAGCCTATTACACGGTATTTAGCGCAGGATGCACTAAAAATATATATTGCTGCTATCACACACAATAGTCCTTAAAAGGACTTTTGGGTCTCTGAAAAGTTTTTTGTATAAAAATCTTCCTATTACACTCCCTACACTGTCTGTCCCTTCCTATGCACAGCTCTCCCTGACACTGAGCAATTTAGCGCAGGTTGCGCTACAAAAATATATATTGCTGCTGTCACACACAATAGTCCTTACAAGGACTTTTGGGTCTCTGAAACATTTTTGTACACTTATAATATTCGATTACACTCCCTACACTCTCTGTCCCTTCATATTCTCAGCTCTCCCTGACGTAGAATGAGCCGAACACGCGTCATCGGGTGCTATATAGCTGGCTACTGGCATTACAGTGAGGGCAGCACTTACCTGTATGTTTGTTGGCTGCGTAGCAGCCAAGAAACGTGCGGGGAGGAGACTCGAGCATGGCACTCGAGCACATGCGGTACTCGGCCGAGTACCGCCATGTTCCGAGTATCGAGATACTCGAGCCGAACAGGTAAAGTGTCCCTTATTTGCAGGGCCCCCATCGCAATTGCCCAGGGCCCCCATTGTCTAAGGGGCCTCCTGCTTTAGTGCTGCTGTTCAGCTGAACGTCCCTGGAAGGGAGTGGATGGCAGGGCCGGACTGGCCTGCCTGGATACCGGGAAATTTCCCGCTAGGCCGGCAGGCCTGAGTGCCGCAAGGCCGCGGCCCTGGTGACAAGTGGGGGCGGCAGGGCACAGCAGCAGGAGATGAGCGCTTCCATTGTGGAAGCGCTCAACTCCATAGTCATCTGTATCGCCGTCCTCAGGACGGCGATACAGATGTCTATGCTGCGGCAGGGGAGGGAGAGGTGTGTCCCCTCCTGTTCCTCTGATAGGCTGCCAGCACTAGGCCGGCAGCCTATCAGAGGCCGGTGCAGGTGGCGCGATGACGTCATCGCGCCGCCTGAGCCGTATAGCGAGGGACACATTCCGGAAGAGGCTGTATCGCATCGCTGGAGGTAAGTATAAGTGTTTTTCTTTTTTAATATAGGTACAATACTGGCACATGATAAGGGGGGACTACTGGGCTGGACATGATAAGAGGGGACTACTGGGCTGGCACATGATAAGGGGGGACTACTGGGCTGGCACATGATAAGGGGGACTACTGGGCTGGCACATGATAAGGGGGCTACTGGCACATAAGGGGGGCTACTGGAACATAAGGGGGACTACTGGCACATTATGGGGGGCTACTAGCACATGATAAGGGGGGCTACTGGCACATAAGGGGGCTATTGGCACATAAGGTGGGCTACTGGCACATAAGGGGGACTACTGGCACATGATAAGGGGGACTACTGGCACATGATAAGGGGGACTACTGGCACATGATAAGGGGGACTACTGGCACATGATAAGGGGGACTACTGGCACATGATAAGGGGGACTACTGGCACGTGATAAGGGGGGCTGCTGGCACATGATAAGGGGGGACTACTGGGCTGGCACATGATAAGGGGGGACTACTGGGTTGGCACATGATAAGGGGGGACTACTGGGCTGGACATGATAAGAGGGGACTACTGGGCTGGCACATGATAAGGGGGACTACTGGGCTGGCACATGATAAGGGGGACTACTGGGCTGGCACATGATAAGGGGGCTACTGGGCTGGCACATGATAAGGGGGCTGCTGGCACATAAGGGGGGCTACTGGCACATAAGGGGGACTACTGGCACATGATGATGGGGGGGCTCTTATTACTGGCACATGATTGGGGGCATCTATGGGGGCACATCTTACTGGCACATGATTGGGGGCATCTATTGGGGCACTTATTACTGGCAAATTATTGGGTGGCACTATAGGGGCATCTACTGAGGCTAAAAAGAAGGGGTATTTTATATGGGGGCTCTGTATAGGGGCATTTTATACTGGGACACATTATGGGGGTACTATGGGGAAGGGGGGAGAGGAGCACTATGGGGTCATCTATGGGGGCACTGAGAAGGGGTATTTTATATTGGCACATTATGGGAACATTAGCTCAACTGGGGGCATTACAAAGGGGTATGTTTTGCACATTATAAGGAGAATTATTACTACTGGGGGGCATTATGGTGGGCTTTATTACTCCCCCATGGTATGACCCCCTAGTAGCAGCACCAGCCTCTCCCTTCTCTGCTATCCCTCTGCCCCTTCTCAAAATCCTTATTATGAAATCTTTCTCATTAGGATAAAGCACAACATCAGCTCCGCCGAGCCCCCGGCCAAGTGTTGAAGTGGTGTCCGAGATCCCCAAGGGCCAAGCCAAGTAACTGTAAGTTTTTATGTAAAATATGTTTATGTTTGTAGTTGATCTTTATTATCGATTTTACATTGCAGATTTTTTTTTTTTTTTGCAGCATATGGGTGAGATTTTATAAATATTTTTATTATTTGGTCGAAAGGCTCATTGGGGGGGATTGTAACAGGACTGCTGTAGAATATCTAAAATAGCTGGTCAAGTAAAATGTTGCATGCATCAATCATTAAATAGGTGGCCAACAAAAAAGGGGTGGGTCAAAGGGCGTGGTAAAACACTGTCTGAGCATGCTGAGAGTTGTAGTTTTGCAACAGTTGGAGGCATCCTGGTTGGGAAAACACTGTGATGATATGAACAATGGGGGTTCTACAAAAGAGCTATCGTGGGGCAAAGTTCATATTCGTGTTTACACACGTGTTTTAAAATGAATGCTTTCTCCTATTATAAACAAGTAAATAATGACGCAATGCTGTGGGGCTGGTATGCAACTTTTTCCAGGCCTGGTTTTTTCCCCCAGTCCGGCCCTGGTGAACGGACAGCTGAACAGCTGCACTTTACTATGCAGTGTAAGGTCCCCTCCCTCACATATAAGAGAAATCATTACTACAGTGCTGCTCTGGGAGCTGACCCTCTGGACACCAGCAGCACTCTTCTAGTGGAGCTGTAGGACCTGTGATGACGTCACATGCAGGAGGTGGAGCTCAGCAGAGAAGAGGGGATGAAGGACCTACGATGACCTCACCATCGTATGACCAGAACAGGAGGCGGAGCTCATCAGTGCAGTAAAGTAATGAAGAAGAAGACCAGTGATGCATTGGAAGAAGTGAAGGATTAAATGTAAGAGCCAGGGAAATGCTGGGAGTTGTAGTCCTCTCCTCTTATACCTCATGTTATGTAATATCAGAGTACATTACAAGAGGAGGTATGAGGAGCGGAGTACAACTCCCAGCATGTCCAGCTTGTTATGTAATATCAGAGTACATTACAAGAGGAGGTATAAGAGGTGAGGACTACAACTCTCAGCATGTCCAGGTGATTATTATGTAATATCAGGGTACATTACAACACCCTAGATATGCTGGGAGTTGTAGTCCTCTCCTGTTTTAATGTACTCTAATATCACATAATAACTGCTTGATAATCTGGGAGTTGTAGTCTTCTCTTATACCTCCTCAAGCCTCAATGCCTATGAGGCATTAGAACAGCGCAAGAAGCAATGACAATAATCATTGGGGCCACATGCATCGGGACACAGCAACACAAGTCAGATAAAACTGTGGTCTGCATCGCAGACAGCTGCGAGGCCGAATTTTTTTTTATTATACTAAATGTCCACACTACTGAGGGCACCAGGAAAGGGGGGAAGGAGTTCATTATACACTGAGCAAACATATAAACACAACACTTTTGGTTTTGCTCCCATTTTGCATGAGCTGAACTCAAAGATCTGAAACATTTTCTACATACACAAAAGACCCATTACTCTCAAATATTGTTCACAAATCTGTCTAAATCTGTGTTAGTGAGCACTTCTTCTTTGCCGAGATAATCCATCCCACCTCACAGGTGTGGCATATCAAGGTGCTGATTAGACAGCATGAATATTGCACAGGTGTGCTTTAGACTGCCCACAATGAAAGCCCACTCTGAAATGTGCACAGTTTTGCCTTACTGGTGGGGGGGGGGGGGGGGGGGGGGTTTAGAAAACCAGTCTGTATCTGGTATGGCCACCATTTGCCTCACACAGTGCAACACATCTCCGCCGCATAGAGTTGATCAGGTTGTTGATTGTGGCCTGTGGAATGTTGGTCCACTCCTCTTCAATAGCTGTGCGAAGTTGCAGAATATTGGCAGGGACTGGAACACACTGTCGGATACGCCGATCAAGAGCATTCCAAACATGATCAATGGGTGACATGTCCGGTGAGTATGATGGCGATGCAAGAACGGGGATGTTTTCAGCTTCCAGGAATAGTGTACAGATCCTTGCAATATGGGGCTGTGCATTATCATGCTGCAACATGAGGTGATGGTCGTGGATGAATGGCACAACAATGGTCCTCAGGATCTCATCACGGTATCTCTGTGCATTAAAAATGCCATCAATAAAATGCACCCGTGTTCGTTGTCCATAACATACGCCTGCCCATACCATAACCCCACCGCCACCATGGGGCACTCGATCCACAACGTTGACGTCAGCAAACCGCTCACCCACACAATGCCACACACGCTGTCTGCCATCTGCCCTGAACAGTGAAAACCGGGACTCATCCGTGAACAGAAAGCCTCTCCAACGTGCCAGACGCCATCGAATGTGAGCATTTGCCCACTCAAGTTGGTTACGATGACGAACTGCAGTCAGGTCCAGACCCCGATGAGGACGACGAGCATGCAGATGAGCTTCCCTGAGACGGTTTCTGACAGTTTGTGCAAAAATTCTTTGGTTATGCAAACCGATTATTGCTGCAGCTGTCCGGGCGGCTGCTCTCAGACGATCAAGGAGGTGAACATGCTGGATGTGGAGGTCCTGGGCTAGTGTGGTTACACGTGGTCTGCGGTTGTAAGGCTGCCAAATTCTCTGAAACGCCTTTGGAGACGGCTTATGGTAGAGAAATGAACATTCATTGCACCGGCAACAGCTCTGGTAGACATTCCTGCAGTCAGCATGCTAATTGCACACTCCCTCAAATGTTGCGACATCTGTGGAATTGTGCTGTGTGATCAAACTGCACGTTTCAGAATGGGCTTTTATTGTGGGAAGTCTAAGGCACACCTGTGCAATATTCATGCTGTCTAATCAGCACCTTTATATGCCACACCTGTGAGGTGGGATGGATTATCTCGGCAAAGGAGAAGTGCTCACTAACACAGATTTAGACAAATTTGAGTAATGGGTCTTTTGTGTATGTAGAAATGTTTCAGATCTTTGAGTTCAGCTCATGCAAAATGGGAGCAAAACCGAAAGTGTTGCGTTTATATTTTTGTTCAGTGTATATACTTGGCACTACTGGGGAATGGAGGATCATTATATACTGGTACTACGGGGTACATTATACACTCACCTAAAGAATTATTAGGAACACCATACTAATACGGTGTTGGACCCCCTTTTGCCTTCAGAACTGCCTTAATTCTACATGGCATTGATTCAACAAGGTGCTGATAGCATTCTTTAGAAATGTTGGCCCATATTGATAGGATAGCATCTTGCAGTTGATGGAGATTTGAGGGATGCACATCCAGGGCACGAAGCTCCCGTTCCACCACATCCCAAAGATGCTCTATTGGGTTGAGATCTGGTGACTGTGGGGGCCATTTTAGTACAGTGAACTCATTGTCATGTTCAAGAAACCAATTTGAAATGATTTGAGCATTATCCTGCTGGAAGTAGCCATCAGAGGATGGATACATGTTCTCATTCTGTTTACGCCAAATTCGGACTCTACCATTTGAATGTCTCAACAGAAATCGAGACTCATCAGACCAGGCAACATTTTTCCAGTCTTCAACAGTCCAATTTTGGTGAGCTCGTGCAAATTGTAGCCTCTTTTTCCTATTTGTAGTGGAGATGAGTGGTACCCGTGGGGTCTTCTGCTGTTGTAGCCCATCCGCCTCAAGGTTGTGCGTGTTGTGGCTTCACAAATGCTTTGCTGCATACCTCAGTTGTAACAAGTGGTTATTTCAGTCAACGTTGCTCTTCTATCAGCTTGAATCAGTCGGCCCATTCTCCTCTGACCTCTAGCATCCACAAGGCATTTTTGCCCACAGGACTGCCGCATACTAGATGTTTTTCCCTTTTCACACCATTCTTTGTAAACCCTAGAAATGGTTGTGCGTGAAAATCCCAGTAACTGAGCAGATTGTGAAATACTCAGACCAGCCCGTCTGGCACCAACAACCATGCCACGCTCAAAATTGCTTAAATCACCTTTCTTTCCCATTCTGACATTCAGTTTGGAGTTCAGGAGATTGTCTTGACCAGGACCACACCCCTAAATGCATTGAAGCAACTGCCATGTGATTGGTTGACTAGATAATTGCATTAATGAGAAATAGAACAGGTGTTCCTAATAATTCTTTAGGTGAGTGTATATATACTGGGACTATGGGGGGAGCATTATATAGTGGAACTAAAGGGGGGCACTACAGGGGGACATTAGAGCCACTGGGAGCATTACGGTTATATTACTACTACTAGGGTACTGTAGGGGCGTTATTATTTGACATAATATGGAGGGCATTGCAACTAATGGGGGCTCTCTTGGGGAGTATTATCACTATTGGGGGCACTATTACTAATGAGGGCAGTCTGGGTTTATAGTATAGTGTTTGTAGACATGGGGGAGCACAGTAGGCACATTACTATGAGTTCCTTCAAGAGGTTCTCCAGGTTTTTTTTTAAATATTAATGACTTATCCTCAGAATAGGTCATCAATATCAGATCGGCAGGGGTCCGACACCCGGCACCTCCGTCGATCCGCTGTACGGGGAGACAGAACGCCCAGTACGCACGTGCTGTCTCCCTTCTGTCTTCTTGCTGTATGTCTATGGGACAGCTGATTGGTGGGTGTGCCGGGTGTCAAATGTCGGACTGTGTTTTTAGTACATTATTACAAGATTTGGAGCCACAATTTTGATTTTGCCAAGGGACACATTTTGTCTAAAACCAGCCCTGCTTATTGGGGGCAGATAGTGTTCAAACAGACATGGTGTTATGGGGGAAAAAATTGTGGGTTTTTGGGACCAAGCACACAATAATGATGCCTTAATGAGGGCAGATCCCTGCCTGTTTATACACACACACGTTAATGTCAGAAGAAACAATGTATTGTTCTGCACAAGTGTCCAAAAATTATGTGTTAACGGGGCAGAATACCTGTGTTTGCACAGACAATTTAATTGTCATAAGAAAAAGTGGCTTGTTCTGAAGTTGAACAGGATTGAGAAAATTGTCCCTTTTATTTGGGAGCAGCAGCACTACAGTGTTTAGGTAGAAAGGTTAAGGTGTGTATGGGTACTATGGCAGCAATAATAGCACCAGCACTAGCAGCAGACAAGGCATTACATATGTGTATGGCTGTGTTGGGGTAGTAGTAGTGGTGGCAGCTGTGTGGCAGTACAGGGAGTGCAGAATTATTAGGCAAGTTGTATTTTTGAGGATTAATTTTATCATTGAACAACAACCATGTTCTCAATGAACCCAAAAAACTCATTAATATCAAAGCTGAATATTTTTGGAAGTAGTTTTTAGTTTGTTTTTAGTTTTAGCTATTTTAGGAGGATATCTGTAACGGTCGCGTACACACACACACAGGGGGAAGGGAAGTGACCACTGCGCTCCACCCTTACCCCTGGCCCTGCCTACTTGCCTCGCGAGTCCTAATGACAGGGGACAACTGGACGGCAATCCCTAACTTGGAGTAAGTGCAGGGATGACAAACAGACAAACAGGACATGAACGGACCGAGTCAATACCAGGAAAGCTGCAAAGTACAAATGGAGCAAGCAGAGAATTGTCAGGAGAAGCCGGGGTCATAAATACCAGGAGAGCAGAGAAGTACAAGAGGAGTCCTAAGAGAGTAGTCAGGTGGGAGCCGAGGTCACAATACCAGGACGGATGCGCAGTACAGGAGGATCAGGCAAAAGGATGGTCAAGGAACAGGATCAGGTAAGTATTCAGCAGTCCAACAAATACCAGGAACCTAGAAATTAACAGGCAACCTGTAGCCAGCAGGCTGCCTGTATTTATAGTGGGGAGTGAGGGTCATGTGACGTGGCCAGCGTCACATGACCGACAGACCAACCAGTCGAGCACCGAGTGATCAGCTCGGCGCTCAAGGCAGACTTAGGAGCAAGGAGCCACCCAGCTAGTAAAGCCGCCCTGGGAATGAGGTCAAACACAGAACCTCATTCCAAAAGCTAAGCAACAGTTCTGCGGGCAATGGGGGACCGAGTGCACCTTCGGAACCCCGTGACAGTACCCCCCCTTTTACGAGGGGCCACCGGACCCAAGACTTCAGGCGATGGCTTTTCAGGGTGTTCTAAATGAAATTTACGAACAAGTCTAGGAGCATGAACCTCCCTGGCAGGTACCCAAGATCTCTCTTCAGGTCCATACCCCTTCCAGTGAATCAGGTACTGCAAGGAATTACGCACCTTCCTGACATCCACTATTTTAGACACCACATACTCGACAGCATCATTAACAAGAACTGGCGGAGGCGAGGCTTTTGATGGTACTACCGGTTCAAAATATATTTTTTAAGCAGAGATTTATGGAACACATTATGAATGTGGAATGACTCAGGCAGCTCCAACCTAAAAGATACCGGGTTAATCACTTCCGTGATCTTATATGGTCCAATAAAACGAGGAGCAAATTTTTTAGAAGTTACCTTGAGAGATAGATTCTTGGAGGACAACCATACTTTATCCCCAACCTGAAAGTTTACCCCCCTTGAACGTCTCCTATCGGCCTTGAGTTTTTGAGAACATTGAGCCTTTTCTAGGTTCGATTGAACCCGGGCCCAAACTGTGCACAGTTCGGAGGAGAGTTTATCAGCTTCAGGGTTAGAGGAGGAGACGGACGACCCAGAATGAAAACGGGGATGAAAACCATGGTTACAAAAGAAAGGGGAGACCCCAGCAGAAGAATTGACACGGTTATTCAGAGCAAATTCAGCCAACGGAAGGAATTTGACCCATAATTGCTGGTCATCAGCAACATACAACCTCAGGAATTGTTCCACAGACTGATTAAGGCGTTCAGTCTGCCCATTACTCTCAGGATGGTAGGCGGAAGAAAAAGACAACGAAATTTTACATCTTTGACAGAAGGCTCTCCAGAATTTGGACACAAACTGCACACCCCTGTCCGAAACAATATTTTCCGGGATACCATGCAATCGAACAATTTCTTTCACAAAAATAGACGCCAGGGTTTTGGCATTCGGGAGTTTAGACAGGGGAATGAAATGGACCATCTTGCTAAACCTATCCACCACTACCCACACTACAGACTTACCTCCGCCAGCGGTAGGTCAGTTATAAAGTCCATAGAGATATGGAACCAGGGTCCACTGGGAATGGGTAGGGGTCGTAGGTTACCAGCAGGGCGAGTCCTAGGTGTCTTGGACCTGGCACAAACCTCACAGGCTGACACATAGGACTTGACATCCCTAGTTAGAGTGGGCCACCAATAAGATCTAGAAACCAGATCCTTAGTGCCCTCAACACCCAGATGTCCACAAAAGGCAGAATCGTGACACTCACCCAACAGCTGGAGACGAAATTGTACGGGAACAAACAACTTATCTGTTGGGGTGGATACCGGTGCCAGATGTTGTTCCGACCTAATGCGAGCCGAGATATCCTGGGTAAGAGCTGCTAAGAAGATTTTTGCTGGTAGGATGGATTCAGATGGTACCTCAGTAGGTTGAAAAGCCTGGAAGCTCCGAGATAATGCGTCCGCCTTCACATTTTTACTTCCCGGCCTGAACGTGATGGAAAAATCAAAACGAGTAAAAAACAGAGCCCATCTGGCTTGACGGGGATTCAACCTCTTAGCAGACTCGAGAAACATAAGGTTTTTATGGTCAGTGACAACAGTTACACAATGCCTTGCCCCCTCCAGAAAATGCCTCCACTACTCAAATTCCCATTTAATGGCCAGCAGCTCCCTATTCCCTATGTCGTAGTTTCTCTCCGTGGGAGAGAATTTCCTGGAGAAGAAGGCACATGGTCTCAGATTAGTGAGGCTGGCAGGACCTTGTGAAAGGACTGCTCCTGCGCCGTCCTCGGACGCATCCACCTCCACAATAAAAGGTTTCTCCTGATCAGGCTGGATCAGAATGGGAGCGCTACTGAATGCCTTTTTTAATTTTTCAAATGAAGAAATGGCCTCAGTAGACCAATTCTCCAAATCCGCCCCTTTCTTAGTAAGGTCGGTCAACGGTTTAGCAATTACGGAAAAATTCATAATAAATTTACGATAGTAATTGGCGAAACCTAAGAACCGTTGTAAGGCCTTTAAGGATGAAGGTCTTACCCATTCCTTAATTGCTAGTACCTTACCAGGATCCATCTTGAAGGCGTGAGGAGTCAGAACATGCCCTAGAAACAGAATCTCCTGCACACCAAAGACACATTTCTCTTGTTTAGCGGATAGCTGATTCTCCCTCAACACCTCTAATACTTGTCTAACATGAGACACATGGGATTCGAAGTCAGGAGAGAATATCAAAATGTCGTCAAGATAGACAATAACAAATTTACCTAAGAATTCCCTAAGAATGTCATTCATGAAGTTTTGGAACACAGCTGGGGCATTGCTGAGTCCAAAAGGCATCACCTGATATTCAAAGTGTCCTACCGGAGTATTGAACGCCGTCTTCCATTCGTCTCCCTCCTTGATTCGGATTAGATTGTATGCCCCTTTCAGGTCAATTTTGGAAAACCAGGTTGCCCCCAGGACCTGGTTAAATAAATCCGGAATCAATGGGAGGGAGTATCTATTCTGGACAGTGATTTTATTTAATCTCCGGTAATCGATACATGGCCTAAGACCACCATCTTTTTTCTTAACGAAGAAAAACCCCGCCCCCATAGGAGAGACAGAAGGTCTAATATGCCCTTTACCAAGGCTCTCCTTAATATAATCTTCCATGGCCTTGCGTTCGGGCATAGAAAGGTTAAAGAATTCGTCCTTTAGGAAACTTGGCCCCCTCTACTAGCTCTATGGTACAATCATAAGGTCTATGGGGGGGTAGAACCTCTGGGGTTGGTGATGAGAATACATCAGAATATTCTCTAACAACAGAGGGTAAAGTATCAGACTTTACTGAGACCCCAGCCTGTACCACGGACAGGCACGAGTCACACTTAGGCCCCCAACTCCCCATTGGACCAATCTATAGTGGGGTTATGTAGTCGGAGCCAAGGCAACCCTAGTACCACCTCAGCAGGTAGGTTCTCCAGGACTAGAAGCGAACATCTCTCTGAGTGGCACACACCCACGGTTAGAGAAATCTCCGAGGTACATAAGCTCACCGTACCACCAATAAGAGGAGTAGCATCAATAGCCATGACATGGATAGGAGTTGGTAAGGCAAACATAGGAATACCCAATCTAACAGCATACTCAGAGTCAATAAAGCTAGCCGCTGAGCCAGAATCAATAAAGGCCTTACCCGCCCATTTAACTACTCCCAGAGAAATCGTAATGGGTACCGAAAGCTTACATTTAGAAAATTCAGGGTGTACCTGGTCTTTAGGTTGCCTTGCCTTAGGAGACTTGACAGAGAGGACCTTCTTAGGACACTGGTTGATCCAATGGTCAGAATCTCCACAGTAAAAGCATTCTCCACGTCTGCGGCGAAGATTCCCTCGGGTCATGCCAACCTGCATGGGTTCCTCGGTGGAGACCTCAGCATTGTCTCTGGGATAGGCCTCTGGCTGGACCACCATCTGGGAAGAGAACTGTTGTTCCTGTCGTCTCTCTCTAACCCGTCGGTCAAGTCGGACAACAAGGGTCATCATCTCCTCTAAGGTCTCTGGAAGTTGAGAACTGACCAGAAGATCCTTTAATTTATCAGACAGACCTGACCTGAACTGACTCTTCAGGGCTGGTTCGTTCCATCCTGAGGGGACACACCACCTTCTGAATTGGGTGCAATAATCCTCCGCTGGTAAATTGCCCTGAACCAGTGCCTTTAGAGCCGTCTCGGCTACTAGAGCCCTGTCTGGTTCATCATAGAGGGTACCTAGGGCCTGAAAGAACCCCTCCACAGAATATAAACAACTGGCGCCAGCAGGTAAAGAGAACGCCCAGTCCTGGGGATCACCCTGTAATCGGGAAATGATAATGCCCACGCGTTGACTCTCGGGGCCAGAGGACACGTGGCGCAAACGGAAGTAAAGTTTACAACTCTCCTTAAAAGAGAGAAACTTCTTCCGGTCTCCAGAAAAGGTTTCTGGGAGCTTAATCTGGGGCTCAAAATGCGGACTGGAGGCCTGAGGAGTGGAAGAGCCTTGCCCTAACTCAAAAGAGCTGAGTTTTTCCCCTAACTCCTGCACCATCTGCGTCAGATTAGAGACATAGTCAGTCAGGGTCACCAGAGGATTCATAATACAGTGGTTATTGGTCCTGTTAATCTGTAACGGTCGCGTACACACACACACAGGGGGAAGGGAAGTGACCACTGCGCTCCACCCTTACCCCTGGCCCTGCCTACTTGCCTCGCGAGTCCTAATGACAGGGGACAACTGGACGGCAATCCCTAACTTGGAGTAAGTGCAGGGATGACAGACAGACAAACAACAGGACGTGAACGGACCGAGTCAATACCAGGAAAGCTGCAAAGTACAAATGGAGCAAGCAGAGAATTGTCAGGAGAAGCTGGGGTCATAAATACCAGGAGAGCAGAGAAGTACAAGAGGAGTCCTAAGAGAGTAGTCAGGTGGGAGCCGAGGTCACAATACCAGGACGGATGCGCAGTACAGGAGGATCAGGCAAAAGGATGGTCAAGGAACAGGATCAGGTAAGTATTCAGCAGTCCAACAAATACCAGGAACCTAGAAATTAACAGGCAACCTGTAGCCAGCAGGCTGCCTGTATTTATAGTGGGGAGTGAGGGTCATGTGACGTGGCCAGCGTCACATGACCGACAGACCAACCAGTCGAGCACCGAGTGATCAGCTCAGCGCTCAAGGCAGACTTAGGAGCAAGGAGCCACCCAGCTAGTAAAGCCGCCCTGGGAATGAGGTCAAACACAGAACCTCATTCCAAAAGCTAAGCAACAGTTCTGCGGGCAATGGGGGACCGAGTGCACCTTCGGAACCCCGTGACAATATCTGTGTGTGCAGGTGACTATTACTGTGCATAATTATTAGGCAACTTAACAAAAAACAAATATATACCCATTTCAATTATTTATTTTTACCAGTGAAACCAATATAACATCTCAACATTCACAAATATACATTTCTGACATTCAAAAACAAAACAAAAACAAATCAGTGACCAATATAGCCACCTTTCTTTGCAAGGACACTCAAAAGCCTGCCATCCATGGATTCTGTCAGTGTTTTGATCTGTTCACCATCAACATTGCGTGCAGCAGCAACCACAGCCTCCCAGACACTGTTCAGAGAGGTGTACTGTTTTCCCTCCTTGTAAATCTCACATTTGATGATGGACCACAGGTTCTCAATGGGGTTCAGATCAGGTGAACAAGGAGGCCATGTCATTAGATTTTCTTCTTTTATACCCTTTCTTGCCAGCCACGCTGTGGAGTACTTGGACGCGTGTGATGGAGCATTGTCCTGCATGAAAATCATGTTTTTCTTGAAGGATGCAGACTTCTTCCTGTACCACTGCTTGAAGAAGGTGTCTTCCAGAAACTGGCAGTAGGACTGGGAGTTGAGCTTGACTCCATCCTCAACCCGAAAAGGCCCCACAAGCTCATCTTTGATGATACCAGCCCAAACCAGTACTCCACCTCCACCTTGCTGGCGTCTGAGTCGGACTGGAGCTCTCTGCCCTTTACCAATCCGGCCACGGGCCCATCCATCTGGCCCATCAAGACTCACTCTCATTTCATCAGTCCATAAAACCTTAGAAAAATCAGTCTTGAGATATTTCTTGGCCCAGTCTTGACGTTTCAGCTTGTGTGTCTTGTTCAGTGGTGGTCGTCTTTCAGCCTTTCTTACCTTGGCCATGTCTCTGAGTATTGCACACCTGTTGCAGCTCTAAAATATGGCCAAACTGGTGGCAAGTGGCATCTTGGCAGCTGCACGCTTGACTTTTCTCAGTTCATGGGCAGTTATTTTGCGCCTTGGTTTTTCCACACGCTTCTTGCGACCCTGTTGACTATTTTGAATGAAACGCTTGATTGTTCGATGATCACGCTTCAGAAGCTTTGCAATTTTAAGAGTGCTGCATCCCTCTGCAAGATATCTCACTATTTTTGACTTTTCTGAGCCTGTCAAGTCCTTCCTTTGACCCATTTTGCCAAAGGAAAGGAAGTTGCCTAATAATTATGCACACCTGATATAGGGTGTTGATGTCATTAGACCACACCCCTTCTCATTACAGAGATGCACATCACCTAATATGCTTAATTAGTAGTAGGCTTTCGAGCCTATACAGCTTGGAGTAAGACAACATGCATAAAGAGGATGATGTGGTCAAAATACTCATTTGCCTAATAATTCTGCACGCAGTGTAATGGTAATGGTAGTAAGGGATTAGCATCAGGGAGTAGCAGCTGCGGTGGTGGCGCCAGCAGCAGTAGGGGTCATACGGTATGGAACATGATGGTAAGTAGGCAGACAGCAGCAGTGGCATGATGGCGGCAGATGCAGCAGCCATACTGCCTGGGACAAAAAGGTAGGCAGACAGACAGCGACAGTGGCATGATGGCAATATGGTATGGAACAGAATGGTAGGCAGGTAGACCGCGGAAGTGACATGATGGAGGCAGCATCAGCCATATGGTACGGAACATAATGGTAGGCAGGTAGATAGCGGTAGTGGCATGATGGGACACCATCTGCAATGGCATATCTATAATTGGCCTGCATATCTATTTATTGGCCTCAGCCAGAGAAGTGTGAAAATCCTCACTGATCCATGCCTTGTTCATTTTGAAAAAAGTGATGTTTTGTACACTGGTGGAGGACAGAATGCAAAAATATAAGAATAATATAAGAATAACATAAGAATGCAGTAAAATGTCTTTGAACTACACAGTATGATGCAGTAACGCGTTCACACGGGTGAAACAATGCATGTTTTTCAGTAAATTTTCTGTGAACTACATGATATTTAGCAGTAATATAACATGTTTTTTGCAGTAAAAATAAAATGCGCTCAATAAAAAGGGTATAAAAATGGCATTATTGCAGTTTTGCTTTTTAATATAGCTTCCCATTATCTGGCAGTAATATACAACGTATTTAATAACAAGGGTATAATACATTGACATGCCTAATTACAAACGGTAGCTTTAAACAGATTTTTAGAAGAAAAAGATGTGCAATTGCTTAGTGGTTGGAGCAGAATGTATGCTGTTTGGATGCTGACAATAAGCCTAGGAACTTTAGAGGTTTTTAAAAAAACTGTCTAGTCCCTCACTCTCTCTCTATATGTTTTTCCTGATCAAATTCCCTAATATATACCCAATTCTATATTCTTATTCTCTCCCTATACTGTGCTTATAGTGTCCCTATAACACTAAATTAGTGGCTTATGTCTGTAATAGCTTTTTGTCAGACACTGCAACAAGCTGAAGACAGAATGGTGATTGTTCTAACTGCATAAGGACCTGCCTGCCTACTGCCCCATGATTGGCTGATCAGACCATGTTTCAGCCTCTGAGCCAATCAGGGCAAGCTTTCCCCGAATTCCTCCCAGTGTCACGTGATCTTCCATCCTCTTCCTCCCTTATGGTCTTCCCTGCCAATTTTCACAGTAAAATGGTGCTCGGTGCCATTTTTAAGGGATTCATTTAAAGTGAATCACAAAAACTTTGGATTCATTTGTCAGATGAATTTTTGTGAAATTCGTAATGAATACGGTTAATTTAGAATAGATTTTTTTAACCCAAACCACAATGAGTTAGTTACGATGGGGGGCTTCCATTACCCAAATATAAATTGCGAAACTGAAAGCTGCATATCTCATAAAGAAACAGGCTTTTTGTCAAAAAGTTAAGATTACTTTTTCTAACTGGACGGACGGCTTTTTTGAACTTAAATGGGTTGTCCTATATATCTGGATAAATAAAAATACAAAAGGAACAATAAATAACAAAAGGAAAGGCATGTATAAGACATTAGAATGCAGGGGATGTATGGAGGAAGCTCACAAGCTGAGCTCGAACAATAATCGGAGGGAGCCGTGTGTGTAATAAATAAGACACCTGCCGGCAGTGACTAGCATTGGCAATGACACCGCTCCAGGTCATTTAACCTCTGAGATGCTGCTGTCAGCAGCGATCGTGACATCTGTGGGGTTAGACAGAAGGCGGTCTAACTCTGTCCTTGAATTGGAGCCCCTACGATGAAATCACAGGGCTTCGATCAGTTGCCATGACAGCCTTGGGCCTTCTGAAGGTTCCCAGGCCTATCATGACTAGCTGCTTGAGGTGTGGCTTCAAAGGCAGTCTGTCAGAATTCCCATAGTCAGCAATAGTATTGTAATTAAATATTTTTAATTAGAACAATAGAAACTCATCATTATAAAAATACATATCATATATATACATAGGTACAATCAACAAACATTTCATCAACCCTAATACATATACCATTTCATATATAAAAAACTAAAAAAATATATAAAAAAATATATAAAAATAACTAATAAGATAATTCAGATCCCACAAGACAGTTCAATTTCCTGAATCAATAATTAATATTCCTTTTGTTGTTCCATGATTTCATCTGAATCGAATAGTATTTTCATGATAGAGGCAGAAAGTTCATATTTCACATAATTAATCAAATATCTCTCACAACCTGTGATTGCGAGGTGGTGCTTGCAGTGAACATAAAAATGACAGTAAATGCGTTTCAGTTAATCATAGTTTCAATTCATCATTAGTGATCCATGATTTGTGTAGTTAATGATCAATAAAAAATATATTTCCTTCTGTGTTATTTAATATCCTTTAGTTTATCTTGTTTTTATATAGTCCCACTTATTATGAAAAAAAACACGTGCCAACAAGAACCAATGTCTCCTTGATCCTTCACTTAGTTTATAGTGCCCCTTATCAAAATAGAATGTTTATTTAAAAAAATGAAACATATTAGATTGTGTTTGTTGTGATATAGTTACATTACCGCCTCAATGTCTTCAGTGGGAACAACTTATAAGGGAGCTACTTCACACATACACCGAGCACTGGAGCCGCCTCGATGTCTTTAGCGGGAACAGACTTGTACGGGAGCCGCTCCACGCATACACCGAGCACTGTTGCCGCAATGGTTCTTTTCCAGAATTGGCGGCCCACGTGTTTGGTGGTATTGCCTGTCTGCTGGATTGCTGCTCACTCTAAGATCATTGAGAGTTAGTTTTAATCGAGTAGTATCAGTATTTCTTCTATTTTATCTTTAGTTAAGCAGTCTCCTTTTTTTATTTAGATTCCATCTGTGGCTGCACGTCTCGGTATTGGATTCTTTAGAAGATCTACTTGGATTGCATTTAGTTTATCACCAGACGTGTTTTGGAGCCTGCATGCTCCTTCATCAGTGGTATGATGCCACTGATGAAGGAGCATGCAGGGTCCGAAACGTGCAGCCACAGACGGAATCTAAATAAAAAGAGGAGACTGCTTAACTAAAGATAAAAGAGAAGAAATTCTGATGCTACTGGATTTAAACGAACTCTCAATGATCTTAGAGTGAGCAGCGATCCAGCAATCCAGCAGACAGGCAATACTACCAAACACGTGGGACGCCACGTGGGATGCCAAGTCCGGAAAAGAACCATAAGTTTCGTATATATGAAACGGTATATGTATTAGGATTGATGAATTGTTTGTTGATTGTACCTATGTCAGACATTTTATAATGATGAGTTTCTATTGTTCTAATTAAAAATATTTAATTTTTTAATACAACCCCGAATGGTAGAGTGCATGTTAACCACCTATTAGTATATACTCTTTTTTTTAGAGGCTTTTAGGGTAAGCCTTTGTAACAGAGCACCTCAGTCCAGAAATCTCGACAGGTGAGCCACCATATACATTTGATCCTTCAGTATTGTAGTTCTATTCTAATTAGAAGTTTGCATGTTCAAGTCCCGTAAGGGGACTAAAAATAACAGTAAAAAAACAAAACAAAACACAATAATATTAAAATTTTAAATCACCCTTTTACAATATACATATAAGAATAAATAAACAGTAAGACTATGGAACTCTCTGGTAGAGGAGGTTGTGATGGTGAACTCGAAAGAGTCAAAAGGGGCCTGAATGCATTTCTGGAAAACTGGCTTTTACCTCACTGGATTAACCTTGCAGGATAATAGACTGAACTGGATGGACATATGTTTTTCAGCCTTATAAAATATATTACTATATTAGTAGGCAGGGCTGCTTACAGTCATTATTGTTTACTCTAATGATGGAGCCAGCGGCCTCAGTCACTCGTAATCACCCAGATATAGAGGGGGTCATTTACTATTCTGAAATACGCCCAAATTAGCCGTATTTCAGGCCATTGCTCCGCTATCTGTGACTTCGCTTCGTTCACGTCAGGTCTAAAATTGTGGGCATAGGCAGGGAAGGGGGCAGGCCAGCAGGCTTATCTCATTCATTATTTTCTACACCTATTTTAGGCTTAAAAAATTGTCTAAATGTAAGACAGCAAGGAAGCTGGCTTACATTTAGAACTGGTGCTGGATGCACAGAAGTTATGGAGAGGCCTGCACCTCTTCATAACTTCGGAGGAACCACCACCAGCTATGGGCCTTTATTAAGACCAACGTCTAAAACGCTGGTCTAAATAAATGTGTGAGTGTTTTAAGTTTGGGTTAGGCAGTATGCACAAGACAGCATTTTGTACTCGTGTCTGATCCGCATTACTTGCGGATTGCACAGGGACCCATTAATTTCTATGGGTCCACAAAAAAATGGACCGCACATGCATGTCATCTGTGTGCTGTTCAGATCCGTGTGTCTGTTCCGCAAATTATAGAACATTTGTCATTTCTAGTAATTGGAGTGAGAAAAATGCGGATTGCACATCAAAGGTGTCCATATTTTGAGGAAACATGGTTTGTGGACTGTAATACGGACACAGTCATGTGCATGAGGCCTTAAGCAAAGCAGATTAGTCTTTTGGCAAGGCAATTCAATTGATAGAATGGTTCACCAAACACTCTGGTATTAAAATAAATCTTAACAGATCATCTATTCTCCCTGTAGATAACCAAGATAGTGGATCAGATGCTACAAGCGGTTTACCAGCCTCTCAGACATTGAAATACCCGTGTTTTCATCTCACAACAACCCACAGATTACATCAGGCTGAATACTGTATTATGCTGCTTATTAAAAAGCTTAAGGATAAGGCAAGATCCTGGCGACTACTCCCTCAATTTTAGCGCCAGGGATTACTATAGTGAAAATGTATTGCCTAAATTATTTACTCTCTTCACAATTTACAGTTATCTCAAGTTCAATTTCTTTCCACATTTGAGACTACCATATTTACACAGAAAGAAGTTGTTTTCCAAAGTTATATATCTCCAAAACAGAAGGGTTGTGAGTTTCACTGGGAACATGGTTGATTTCACTGTAACAGTACCTGCAGCACCATGCCATACATTTGAAGGCAGTTTTTTATTTATTATTGCAATGTACTTATTTTGAGTTAAAAGTCATTTTTCAATGGTCTTTATTAACAATATGGAATCCATTCTTGTGTACATAGCTGAGATGCTCTACTAGCTGCCTGTGGATTCTTTGTCTTTTCCGTCAGTTGGGGAGCAGACAGACTTCTTGTCTCTGATCTGCGATATTATAAACACTCATTAAAGCTCAACCCTTATCTTACTGATAAGAACAGGGCCGGTTTTAGACTAAATGTGGCCCTGGGCGAAATTAAAAGCGGGGCCCCAAATTCTGAAGTACTGTATCAACAGTCACATTTATTCACTTGACGCAAGGGGAGAAGTCACCGCCGTGGCCCACAATTGGTTGCAGGCAGTGTCAAAATGGATGATGACATCCAGGGACCTGAGCAGAGATTGGAGAGCACTGGAGCCGAGAGCCAGTGTCAGGAAGCAGGTAAGACCCAGTTCACACTTCAGTTATTTCCATAAGTTATTGTGAGCCAAAACCAGTAGTGAAGGCTACTCAGAGATAAGGTATAAGGGAAAGATTTCTTCCTGTTCTGTGTTTTTGACCTGCATCTGGTTTTGGCTTACAAATTTACAATAAATGATGGAAATAACTGAAGTGTGAACTCAGCCTAAGGGCTCATGTAGACGGCTGTTGCTCCACTCCAATATATTGTCACCAACCGTGTGCTCACCATATCACGGATACTGACCCATTCACTTGAAAGGGTCCGCAATCCAGAAGGAGCAGTGTGGAACGGAGGCACGGAACCCCACGGAAGCACTATGGAGTGCTGCAGTGGGGTTTCTCTCTGTGCCTCTGCACCACAAAAAATAGAACATGTTCTATTTTTTTGCGATGTGGACGGATCACAGACCCAATAAAGTTAAATGGGTCTGTATCCGTCTGTGGGAACCACACGGATGTGCCCGTGCATTGGAGACCCTTAACTAGTTTGCCCAGGAACCTTGCTTAACTCTCTTAAATAATCAGAAAACATCTGAAAATAGTCACTAGTGTTGAGCGAGCATGCTCGGCCGAATACCAGTTTGGCTCGAGCATCGCTATGCTCTGCACATGGCGGTACTCGGCCGAGTACCGCATGTGCTCAAGCGCAATACTCGAGTCTCCTCCCTGCAATTTTCGCGGCTACTAAGCAGTCAATAAACGTGCAGGTAAGTACTGCCCTCACTGTAATGCTAGTAGCCATGTTGGCTTCTGGCATTACAGTGATTGGCTGGCCGAAACACGTCATCGGCTGCTATATAGCACCCGATGATGCGTGTTCGGCTCATTGTAAGTCAGGGAGAGCTGAAGATACGAAGGGACAGAGAGTGTAGGGAGTGTAATCGAATATTATAAGTGTACAAAAAATTTTCAGAGACCCAAAAGTTCTTGTAAGGACTATTGCCTGTGACAGCAGCAATATATTTTTGTAGCGCAACCTGCACTAACTTGCTCAGTGTTAAGGAGAGCTATGCATAGGAAGGGACAGACAGTGTAGGGAGTGTAATAAGAAGTGTGGCAGGCGCAGAACTATGAAGTGCCTTTTGCGCTGTAGCATTAGAAGAATTTTGGTATCTGACTTTTAGTCTAACCAGACTGTCTATTACTCTGTAATTCCTCTAGTGCCATTCTACGGAAACTGTAGGTTTAAAGAGCACACCAAATGCTTCAAATAACTTCTTTATTAACTTCAACTTTTCTTCATATAACACTACTTCATATAACACTACCGCCTCCGCAGCAGATAGTCCATGTACATAACACGTGTTGAAAATATATCACAAAATGGTGGTATGATTAAGATGGTGGTTCAACTGTTCAATCTTGTCATTCAACATAAAATGGTGGATATATTTCTCTCTCGAGTATCTGTCCTCTCACTTTGTTATTTAAACACTTTATGATCTCTCTGAGAGGTATATCTGAGGTCTAACTAATAGTTCTACTTGCCGTATGCAGTTATCAGTGACTTTTTGCAGATTGGTTGAGTATGATCTGGTATGGTTGTATGCAATTTGTATTGCAATATGGAATCTGAATGCTTGCAATTTGTAGCTTGCAATTTGTATTTGCAACTGTATGGTTGCAATTGGTGGAACTGTAAGTAAACACGTATATATCTAGTTCAGTATACAGTTCTAAACACAATACTAACAATAGGAACATTATATAACTGTTTTAAATACTCTCCGTGGAGTGAATGTCTCTTCAGCTCCTGTCTCTGGTGAATAATGATTCTAGCAGCAGGAGCTGGGGTAATTCCCAGACAGGCTGTGTGTGAGGCTGGCTATGATTAGTGAAAACTCTTGCCATATGAGAAGCTGGCTGTGATTGGTCTAGACTTCTGTCCAGCAACAACAGATCTGCTGTGTAACATGTGCACTTCAAAAAAAATTCTGTGACATAAAATTTCATTTTTCAATGGACAGTGTCTGCTTCTGAGAGTTACCTGACCAGGCCCACATCTGCTGTGTAACGTGTGCGCTTCAAAAACTTTTCTGTGACATAAATTTTAATTTTTTAATAGACGGTGTCCGCTTCTGACAGTGACCTGACCAGGCCCACATCTGCTGTGTAACGTGTGCGCTTCATAAATTTTTCTGTGACATAAAATTTCATTTTTCAATAGATGGTGTCTGCTTCTGACAGTTACCTGACCAGGCCCACATCTGCTGTGTAACGTGTGCGCTTCAAATTTTTTTCTGTGACATGAAATTAAATTTTTCAATAGACAGTGTCCGCTTCTGACAGTAGGCCCTCGCGGCAGCAGTCCCTCGCCCATAATTTTTGCGATGGTCAGCTCACCTGCTGGCCCTCAACCATAATTTTTTCGATGGTCAGCTAAGCAGCAGGTACTCTCCCATAAGAGTCTGGTCAACAGAATCCTCACTGCCGGGGGTCACGTAACTAATTAGCATGGAGGAGTCTCGTTGGTTATCGGAATTAACCAGACAAATCGCTCCACCAACTCAGAACGGCCATGCACCACCACCCACAGAAACGAGAAAGAGCTATCAATCTGTCAATCCTTTCCGTGTTGAGTCAAATTAAACCGCAGGCTCTACTCCTGGTGGTGCCCTTCCGTCAATTAGTTTAAGTTTCAGCTTTGCAACCATACTCCCCCTGAAACCCAAAGACTTTGTTTTCCCGGAAGCTGCTCGGCGGGTCATGGGAATAATGCTGCCGGATCGCCTGTCGGATCGCCTTCGAACCTCCGACTTTTGTTGTTGATTAATGAAAACATTCTTGCCAAATGCTTTCACTGTGGTTCGTCTTGTGCCGGTCCACGAATTTCACCTCGAGCGCCGCAATACGGATGCCACCCGCCGTCCCTCTTAATCATGGCCCAGTTCCAAAAATCAACTTTGGGCTGAACTTGCACTTTTTATACAAGTAAATATACAGGAAAGAATGTTTCCTAACAATTTTTCCTCTAAAATCGATTTCATCTTCGGTTTTGTGCGTATTATTGTTAGTCTGTAAAAGTGGCGTACTACTCGAACAACATTGATCCCAGCAGCGACCTGGGAGTCCAAGATGCATCCAGACATCCTCCCCATGCTGTTCCCAAACCATTTTGGTGGTGTTTTCATCAATTTCTGACATTTTCCTATGAACCAGGCACCCTCCCCTCTTCGGAGCAGGGGTGCCTGGTTTAATGCTCAGCTTCTCCCATTGACTTCCATTATACTCGGGTGCTCGGTCGAACATTGAGTGTTGGGTGAATAAAGGAATCCACTTGTTTCACTATAGTCAGAATGCTGCCTTTCTTCCATAATTTAGATAGATAGATAGTAACATAGTAACATAGTATATAAGGAAAGATAGATAGATATATAGATAGATATGAGATAGATAGATATTAGATCTAAAAAAATAAATAAAACACAAGCAGCACAGCAGGAGCAATGTGAATGCCGCTGTGCCAGCGGCTGTGGAAGTGATCCAGCATCCAAGTAACTAGAAAATAAAATTCCACGCTGCTCCCAAAAGTTGTTCAAAGGTCTTGTTCTTTAATCACCAATGTGACATTTCAGTCCTCTTACCAGGACTTTTCTTACACAGTATTTTTATAATGCTTGAAAAAAGTCCTGGCAAGAGAAGTGAAACGTCGCATTGAACAACTTTTGGGAGCAGCATGGAATTTTATTTTCTAGATAGATATATAGATAGATAGATAGATAGCCCAGACTTCAGCTCCATGGAGGAGCAAGAGAAGCTGCCCATCCTGCTGGGAGATGATGAGAACACTGTGGACATAGCAGCACAATATATCAGTGCCTGCCACAGACTGAGAGGAGCCTGATATGCCATGGACTCCTATACCCTGACCCGGGGTGTGTCCGCACCCCTCCTCCCCCCCGCCATGATACGCCACGGACTCCTATACACTCAGGTGTGTCCCCATTTCTCAACCCCCTATTTCCGACATGCTTTGGCAATACTAATGTATCATTTTAGACCTGCCAATAAAGCTTTTTTGATTTGATTTGATATATATGAGATAGATAGATATGAGATAGATAGATAGAATATAGATATGAAATAGATAGAAGATAGATAGATACATAGATATGAGATAGATATGAGATAGATAGATAGATAGATAGATAGATAGATAGATAGATATGAGATAGATAGATATGAGATAGATAGATAGATAGATAGATAGATAGATAGATAGATAGATAGATATGAGATAGATAGATATGAGATAGATAGATAAATATGAAATAGATAGAAGATAGATATGAAATAGATAGATAGATTGATAGATAGATAATAGATACAGTGGATATAAAAAGTCTACACACCCCTGTTAAACTGTCAGGTTTCTGTGCTGTAAAAAAAATAGTCAAAGATAAATCATTTCAGAACTTTTTCCACCTTTAATGTGACCTATAAACTGTACCACTCAATTGAAAAACAAACTGAAATCTTTTAGGTGGAGGGAAGAAAAAAAAATAATAATAAATAAATAATATGGTTGCATAAGTGTGCACACCCTCTTATAACTGGGGATGTAGCTGTGTTCAGAATTAAACAATCACATTCAAAATCATGTTAAATATGAGTCAGCATACACCTGCCACCATTTAAAGTGCCATTGATTAACCCCAAATAAAGTTCAGCTGCTCTAGTTGGTCTTTCCTGAAATTTTCTTAGTCGCATCCCACAGCAAAAGCCATGGTCCACAGAGAGCTTCCAAAGCATCAGAGGGATCTCATTGTTAAAAGGTATCAGTCAGGAGAAGGGTACAAAAGAATTTCCAAGACATTAGATATACCATGGAACACAGTGAAGACAGTCATCATCAAGTGGAGAAAATATGGCACGACAGTGACATTACCAAGAACTGTACGTCCCTCCAAAATTTATGAAAAGACGAGAAGAAAACTGGTCTGGGAGGCTACCAAGAGGCCTACAGCAACATTAAAGGAGCTGCAGGAATATCTGGCAAGTACTGGCTGTGTGGTACATGTGACAACAATCTCCCGTATTATTCGTATGTCTGGGCTATGGGGTAGAGTGGCAAGACGAAAGCCTTTTCTTACGAAGAAAAACATGCAGCAGGAAACTTCTTTTTTGAAATCTGAGATTTGTAAATTAACTGTTAAACAAACTCAGGCTGGGAAGGTTGCAATGCCACTGCCACAGAGGCCCCCTAGAAATGGAAGATGGGTTACTGCAGGTTCTGGTAGACTTAGAGTTGTGGATAGAAGACATGTCCCACAGCCTGTGGCTTTCCATAATTCATTTGCAGCACCTTCAGAGCGCAAGAGCAAAATCGGAGGATGGCTCAGGCACAGTGTATGAGGAACAATCATCTCCTATGCCTAAAGTATGCAAGACTGCAGCCAAAGACAAAAAGGATAAGGTGAGGACTGATAGTAAGCAGCTGTTGGTGGGCGATTCTATCATAAGAAGTGTGAAGTTTGAGGAAAATGGTCTTGTGAGATGTCTCCCTGGTGATACCGCTAGCAGGGACAGACGACGTATCCTTAATATTGTTATGCAAGCAAAGCAGGAAAGGGAGGTGGATGTTATTGTCCATCTTGGGACAAATGATCTGGCTTGCAATGAGGTTTCAAAGGTGAAGGAAGCTTTTCACACACTTCGACTGTTTCATTCTCTGCAGTTTTGCCTGTGCATAACCTTCAGCATGACAGGCAGATGCGCATTAAGGAATTCAATGTATGGCTTGGTGAATGGTGTCGGAACCAAGGATTTGACTTTGTGTCTCATGTTAGCTCTCGTTGGAATGGAAAAGAACTGTACAAGAAAGATGGTTTGCATCTTTCTCTCATGGGAACGAATGTCTTCAGTGAACAGTTCAAAGTATTTGCTAAGGAGCATTTAAACTCGGAAAGGGGGGGAAAAGAGTGATAATCCAGCAGTCCGACTGCCCCCCGGAACAATGCCAGAAGATGCCAGTAGCACATAGGTTAAAAAATGACAAGCTCAGAGTCTTGTCTACAAATGCGCGCAGTTGAGGGAATAATATCAATGAACTTAAGTCTATAATGGCATCTGAGAATATAGATTTAGTGGCTGTTACTGAGACATGGTTCAATGGGAGTAATGACTGGGATATAACAATACCAGGGTTCTCTCTATATAGGAAAGACAGGGAAGGCAAAAAAAGGGGGAGGGGTGGCCCTGTATGTGAAAGATAGCATAAAATCTAATTTAATACAAGTTAGCGAGACCAATTTAGAGTCAGTTTGGGTTAAGTTGCAGCTTGATAATCATAAGGTAACTCGTGTAGGTGTGATATATAGACCACCTTTCCAAGTCAAAGAATTAGATGATCTACTAGTTGAGGAAATAGCTAAAATGACATTGAAAGGGGAAGTTATCATTATGGGAAACCAAAATAGCTAGTTCTGCCAGGAGTACAGATATTCTAAATTCCCTACTGGGATTATCTCTACAGCAAGTAGTTGAGGAGCCAACCCGGAAGGGGGCCATTTTAGATTTAGTATTTGCAAATGGGAATTTGGTATCTGATATTACTGTAGGGGAAAGCTTGGGATCTAGTGATCACCATTTAGTGTGGTTTACTATAAGTACCGTGACTGAGTCACACCACACAAAAACAAAAGTTTTAGATTTTTAGAAAAACTGACTTTTCTCAAATTAGATTAGAGGTATAAGAGTCCCTATCAGATTGGAACAGTTTCAATGGAGTCCAGGAGAAATGGGACTACTTAAAAGTGGCACTATTGAAGGCAACAGATAATTGCATTAGGCTAGTCAGTAAAAGCAAAAAAAGGAAGAGACCACTGTGGTACTTAGCAGAAGTAGCCGAAATCATTAAAAACAAAAAGATAGCATTTAGTAATTATAAAAATTAAAAAAAACGAGGATGACAGGGAAATTTATAAGATTAGGCAGAGAGAGGTCAAGCAAGTTATAAGAGCTTCTAAAGCACAAGCAGAAGAGAAATTAGCTCAGTTCGTGAAAAAAGGTGATAAGACATTCTTCAGATACATAAATGAAAAAAAGGAAACTAGAACAAGGAATTAACAAATTAAAAACAAAAGAAGGAAGGTATATGGAAGAAGATAAAGAACTAGCTAACTGCCTCAATGAATACTTCTGTTCAGTTTTTACAAAGGAAAATGAAGGAAAAGGACCTCAGTTAGGAAAGAAGACTAATGAATATTTTGATGCATGTGTCTTTACAGAGGAAGAGGTTCTAAGTCAGCTGTCTAAAATGAATACAAATAAGTCACAGGGGCCTGATGGGATACACCTAAAGCTATTAAAAGAGCTTAGCGGTGAACTAGCAAAACTATTAACAGATTTATTGAACCAATCACTGGCAACAGGAGTTGTCCCAAAAGATTGGAAATTAGCAAATGTTGTGCCCATTCACAAGAAAGGTAGTAGGGAGGAATCGGGCAAATATAGGCCAGTAAGCCTGACATCAATAGTGGGGAAATTAATGGAAACCATACTTAAGGAGAGGATTGTGGAACATCTAAAATCCCATAGATTGAAAGATGAAAAACAGCATGGGTTTACTTCAGGGATATCATGTCAAACCAATCTTATTGATTTTTTTGATTGGGTGACTAAAATAATAGATGGCGGAGGTGCAATAGACATCGCTTATCTGGACTTTAGTAAGGCTTTTGATACTGTCCCACATAGAAGGCTTATCAATAAATTGCAGTCTTTGAGCTCGGACTCCCATATTGTTGAATCGATTAGGCAGTGGCTGAGGGACAGACAACAGAGGGTTGTAGTCAATGGAGTATATTCAGACCATGGTCGTGTTACCAGTGGGGTACCTCAGGGATCTGTTCTGGGACCCATATTGTTTAATATCTTTGTCAGCGAAATTGCAGAAGGCCTCGATGGTAAGGTGTGTCTTTTTGCTGATGACACAAAGATTTGTAACAGGGTTGATGCTCCTGGAGGGATACACCAAATGGAAAAGGTTTTAGGAAAACTAGAGGAATGGTTAAAAATCTGGCAACTAAAGCTTAATGTTGATAAGTGCAAGATAATGCACCTGGGGCGTAAAAACCCAAGAGCGGAATATAAAATCAGTGATACAGTCCTAACCTCAGTATCTGAGGAAAGGGATTTAGGGGTCATTACTTCAGAAGACTTAAAGGTAGGCAGACAACGTCATAGAGAAGCAGGAAATGCTAGAAGAATGCTTGGGTGTATAGGGAGAGGCATTAACCGAGCGCTGTGTATACAGAGCAGGAAGCGCTATGCACTTCCTTTTTTGGCCCGGCGGTCATGTGACCGCCGGAGCCGGGTGAGTGCAGGAGCTGTCGGGTCTTTCACAGACCTCAATCACCCCTGCACTGAGGCTGTACAGCACAGTATACCGCTGTACAGCCTCTCTGGGGGTACAGCCTCTCTGGGGGGTGTATTTCCACTGTAACTGGGGCTACTATGTCAGCCCCAGTTACAGAAGAAATCAATAGTGGGGGAAAAAAGTGAAGTTAAATGTCCCCCAGAGGTCTTGTATGACCATATGGGGGACGAAAAGTGTCACCTTACATCACAAAAAGTGCAATACCAAGTGATCAAAAAGGCGTATGTCCCACAAAATGGTACCAATAAAACCGTCACCTCATCCCGCAAAATATGAGCCTCTACATAAGAAAATCGTTTAAAAAATAAAAAAACTATAGCTCTCAGAACATGGACACATTAAAACATATTTTTTTGTTTCAAAAATGCTATTATTGTGTAAAACTTTAATAAATAAGAAAAAGTATACATATTAGGTATCGCCACGTCCGTAACCATCTGCTCTAAAAAATTTCACATTACCTTACCTCTCAGGTGAACGCTGTAAAAATAAATAAATAAAAACTGTGCAAAAACAACAAATTTTTTGGTCACCTTGCCCCATAAAGTGTTATAATGAATGATCAAAAAATCATATGTACCCAAATTAAACTGGCACCTTATCCCCTAGTTTCCAAAATGGGGTAACTTTTTGGGAGTTTCTACTGTAAGGGTGCATCAGGGGGGCTTCAAATGGGACATGGCATCTAAAAACCAGTTCAGCAAAATCTGCCTTCCAAAAACCATGTGGCGCTCCTTTTCTTCTGCGCCCTGCCGTGTGCCCATACAGCAGTTTATGACCACATGTGGGGTGTTTCTGTAAACCGCAGAATCTGGGTAATAAATATTAAATTTTGTTTGGCTGTTCGATGTGTTAAAGAAAAAATTGGATTAAAATGGAAAATCTACCCAAAAATTTGTCTTTAATTCTTGTGGAATGCCTAAAGGGTTAACAAAGTTTGTAAAATCAGTTTTAAGTAACTTGAGGGGTGTAGTTTCTACAATGGGGTCATTTATGGGGGTATCCACTATGTATGCCCAACAAAGTGACTTCAGACCTGAACTGGTCCTTAAAAAGAGGGTTTTGGCAATTTTCTTAAAAAGTTTAAGAATTGCTTCTAAAATTCTAAGCTTAAAAAAATAAAATGACATTTCCAAAATGATGCCAACATAAAGTAGACATATGGGGAATGTTAAGTAATAAATATTTTATGAAGTATCCCTTTGTTTTAAAAGCAGAGAAATTTTTTTTTTTTAAATTGCGTCGTTTTCTAAATGTTTGGTAAGTTTGGGATTTTCATAAATAAAGGTGAAATGCATGGACTCAAATTTATGACTATCATGAAGTACAATGTGTCACAAGAAAATCTCTGAATGGCTTGGATAAGGCTACTTTCACACTTGCGTTCGGGGTTCCGCTTGTGAGTTTCCATTTGAAGGCTCTCACAAGCGGCCCCGAGCGGATCTGTACAGCCCCAATGCATTCTGAGTGGATGCGGATCCGCTCAGAATGCATCAGTTTGGCACCGTTTGGCCTCCGTTCCGCTCAGCAGGCGGACACCCGAACGCAGCTTGCAGCGTTTTCGTGTCCGCCTGGCTGTGCTGAGCCAAACGGATCCGTCCAGACTTACAATGCAAGTCAATGGGGACGGATCCGTTTGACGTTGACAAAATATGGTGCAATTGCAAACGGATCCGTCCCCCATTGACTTTCAATGTAAAGTCAGGAGTCCCTATTAATATACTATCAGATCAGAGTTTTCTCCAATCCGATGGTATATTTTAACTTGAAGCGTCCCTATCACCATGGGAACACCTCTATGTTAGAATATACCATCGGATTTGAGTTAGATCGTGAAACTCAGATCCGACAGTATATTCTAACACAGAGGCGTTCCCATGGTGATGGGGACGCTTCAAGTTAGAATATACAAAAAAAACTGTGTACATGACTGCCCCCTGCTGCCTGGCAGGTGCTGCCAGGCAGCAGGGGGCAGAACCCCCCCTCCCTCCCCTGTATTTAACTCATTGGTGGCCAGTGCGGCCCCCTTCCCTCCCCTGTATTTAACTCATTGGTGGCCAGTGCGGTCGGACCCCCCCTCACTACCTCCCCTATATTTAACTCATTGGTGGCCAGTGCGGCCCCCCTCCCCCCTGTTTTTAACTCATTGGTGGCCAGTGCGGCCCCCCTCCCCCCCTTGTTTTTAACTCATTGGTGGCCAGTGCGGCCGGCCCCCACTCCCCCCCCTAATTAAAATGACCGACCCCCCATCATTGGTGGGACTCCGATCGGTAACCTTGGCAACCAGGACGCTACTGCATTCCTGGCTGCCATGGTTACTTAGCAATTTTAGAAGCATTATACTTACCTGCGATGTCTGTGACCGGCCGGGCGCTCCTCCTACTGGTAAGTAAAAAGTCTGTGCTATAAGCAATGCACTGGCCACCAATGAGTTAAAAACAGGGGGGAGGGGGGGCCGGCCGCACTGGCCACCAATGAGTTAAATATAGGGGAGGGAGGGGGGGCTGGCCAGACTGGCCACCAATGAGTTAAATACAGAAGAGGGAGGGGGGCCGCACTGGCCACCAATGAGTTAAATACAGGGGAGGGAGGGGGGGTCTGCCCCCTGCTGCCTGGCAGCACCTGCCAGGCAGCAGGGGGCAGTCATGTACACAGTTCTTTCAGTATATTCTAACTTGAAGCGTCCCCATCACCATGGGAACGCCTCTGTGTTAGAATATACTGTCGGATCTGAGTTTTAACGAAGTGAAAAATCAGATCTGAAAAAAACAGTTATGCAGATGGATCCGTTCTGAACGGATGCAAGCGTTTGCATTATAGGAGCGGATCCGTCTGTACAGACACCAGACGGATCCGCTCCGAACGCAAGTGTGAAAGTAGTTCCAAAGTTATTACCACATAAAGTGAGACATGTCAGATTTGCAAAATTAGGCCTGGTCAGGAAGGGGGCAAATGGCCCGGATGTGAAGTGGTTAAGATGACAGAATTTGCTGACAGGTTCATTGTTATATGACTGCATAGTATTGGCTCTAATGCTGAATCTTACCTCCAAGGCATGAACAATAGTAATGTCGCGAACATAAAATTTTCCGTTCGCGAACGTCGAACGCGAATTTCTGCAAATGTTCGCGAACGGGCGAACCGGGCGAACCGCCATAGACTTCAATAGGCAGGCGAATTTTAAAACCCACAGGGACTCTTTCTAGCCACAGTAGTGATGGAAAAGTTGTTTCAAGGGGACTAACACCTGGACTGTGGCATGCCGGAGGGGGATCCATGGCAAAACTCCCATGGAAAATTATGTAGTTGACGCAGAGTTGGATTTTAATCCATAAAGGGCATAAATCACCTAACAATCCAATTTTTTTTTGAACAACGTGGTTTAAAACATCCAGTGTGTGTATACGATCAGGTATGATGTTGTATCGATCAGGTAGTGTAAGGGTTACGCCCGCTTCACAGACATTGACAGACCAAACTCCCCTTTTAATGCACCGCAAACAACCGCAAACAGTCCATTTGCCCAACCGCAAACTCCCCATTTGTTCAAGGTTGGATACCAAGCTAGCCATGTCCCGTTGATGTCATTGAAGGTTTCTTCCTCCACCCAGCCACGTACAACACCAAGGGTCCCCGAAAGGTGAATTGAATAGATTTTTAGAACGGGGAGATGGTTAAAAAAACGCTGGCTCCGTCCCCTTTGTTTGAATCCACGGTCACTGCATCTGTGCCGTGCAATTTACTGCCCCACCCGATATGAGTGGTATTTTCTGTAGTTCTCTCTTCTCATCAGTTTAATCCCTGTTACGTCCCCAATCTGGGGTCAAATTATTAAATAGATTTTTCGAACGGGGAGATGGTTAAAAAAATGCTGGCTCCATCCCCTTTGTTTGAATCCACGCCACGGTCACTGCGTCTGCCCGTGCAATTTACTGCCCCACCGGATATGAGTGGTATTTTCTGTAGTACTATTCTCATCAGTTTAATCCCTGTTACGTCCCCAATCTGGGGTCAAATTATTAAATAGATTTTTCGAACGGGGAGATGGTTAAAAAAATGCTGGCTCCCTCCCCTTTGTTTGAATCCACGTGACGGTCACTGCGTCTGCACCGTGCAATTTACTGCCCCACCGGATATGAGTGGTATTTTCTGTAGTACTATTCTCATCAGTTTAATCCCTGTTACGTCCCCAATCTGGGGTCAAATTATTAAATAGATTTTTCGAAACGGGGAGATGGTTAAAAAAATGCTGGCTCCCTCCCCTTTGTTTGAATCCACGCCACGGTCACTGCGTCTGCACCGTGCAATTTACTGCCCCACCGGATATGAGTGGTATTTTCTGTAGTACTATTCTCATCAGTTTAATCCCTGTTACGTCCCCAATCTGGGGTCAAATTATTAAATCGATTTTTCGAACGGGGAGATGGTTAAAAAAAATGCTGGCTCCCTCCCCTTTGTTTGAATCCACGCCACGGTCACTGCATCTGCGCCGTGCAATTTACTGCCCCACCCGATATGAGTGGTATTTTCTGTAATACTATTCTCATCAGTTTAATCCCTGTGACGTCCCATATCAGGGTGGGATTGCCTTCTGTGAAAAAAAATTTAGGCCGGGTACCTTCAACTGCCTTCACAATGACAGACCAAACTCTGATACACCAAAATGAATTGATTTTAGGAACCGGGAGATGGAAAAAGCAGCTTGGTCGGTCCTCTTACTCAGTCCCAAGTTGGGGCACTGCGCGTGCACGGAGCAATGTGCTGTGACACCCTATATGAGTGGTGTCTTAACTAGTACTATTCCTATCAGTTTAATCCCTGTTACGTCCCCTACCCGGGGACGTGTGTCGAATTGATTAACCATTGTCGAATTAACTAACCATTACGACATCCTGGAATAATTTAGTTCTGAGCTTTGTACTTGCTTTGTATTGGAATTGATGGGGATTTTTTAAATTGTCTGCATTATTTCTAATAAACTATTAAGAGACTTTATTATGATTTTTTTATTTTATGTATTAAAAACCCACCCATACAACTTAAAAAAAATATATAAAAAAATGTAAGGTTTTTCTATGAAAAATTATCCAGCCAATCGCTTTTGGTCTGATCATAATGAAGCAACGGCCCTATCATCTGGGGTGTGGCAACATTGCCTACACACTCATAGAGGTGATGATCGCTTCATTGTGATACGCAAGCCCCTTCACCACAACAAGGTAACGATCACGAAGGGGAATTGAGACTTGTATGTGCCTTTTTTTTTTGTTTTGTTTTTGCAGCCACAGTGCAGCACCAGAGGCCAGAAAAATTAGGCATGTACACATGCCTGAAAAATAATGTTATTGTTGCAGCCGCTGTTGTAGCAGCGGCCGGAAAAATTGATGTTTTCAAGGCAGAAAGGTGATTAAAACATTGCGGCTTGAACCCTAGTTGGTGGCGGAGAATTCACGAAAGTCATCCGGTATGCAGACATTAAATACAGCAGCGTGGGGACCATTTTGAGGCCAAGGCATGTCATCAGGCCCTTTGTTAGTCAAACCTATCCCCCACTGTCAGTCCCTTCGGGATCCATGCCTCATTCATCTTAATGAAGGTGAGGTAATCAACACTTTTTTGACCGAGGCGACTTCTTTTGTCAGTGACAATGCCTCCTGCTGCACTGAAGGTCCTTTCTGACAGGACACTTGAAGCGGGGCAGGCCAGAAGTTCTATCGCAAACTGGGATAGCTCAGGCCACAGGTCAAGCCTGCACACCCAGTAGTCAAGGGGTTCATCGCTCCTCAGAGTGTCGATATCTGCAGTTAAGGTGAGGTAGTCTGCTACCAGTCGGTCGAGTCGTTCTCTAAGGCTGGATCCCGAAGGGCTGTGGCGATGTGTAGGACTGAAAAAGCTCTGCATGTCCTCCATCAACAACACATCTGTAAAGCGTCCTGTCCTTGCCGCCGTGGTCGTGGTAGGAGGAGGATTACTTTCACCTCTTCCCCTGTTAGATTCCCGTTGTGCTGTGACATCCCCCTTATAAGCTGTGTAAAGCATATTTTTTAGTTTTGTTTTGAACTGCTGCATCCTTTCTGACTTTCGGTAAGTTGGTAACATTTCCGCCACTTTCTGCTTATACCGGGGGTCTAGTAGCGTGGCCACCCAGTACAGGTCGTTCTCCTTCATCCTTTTTATACGAGGGTCCCTCAACAGACATGACAGCATGAAAGACTCCATTTGCACAAGGTTGGATGCCGAGCTACTCATTTCCCGTTCCTCGTCCTCACTGATGTCATTGACAGTCTGTTCTTCACCCCAGCCACGTACAACACCACGGGTCCCAGATAGGTGACAACAACGAGCACCCTGGGATGCCTGCTGTGGTTGGTCTTCCTCCTCCTCAAAGCCACATTCCTCCTCTGACTCCTCTTCCTCACACTCCTCTTCCAGCGTTGCCGCAGGTCCAGCAAGTTTGTCACCTCCTCAAAAGGACGCATGAGCCTACAGGCATTGCGCATGAGCGTCCAGTAACGTGGCAAAAAAATTCCCAGCTCCGCAGAGGCTGTCCTAGCACCCCGGTCATACAAATACTCGTTGACGGCTTTTTCTTGTTGGAGCAGGCGGTCGAACATTAGGAGTGTTGAATTCCAACGTGTCGGGCTGTCGCAAATCAAACGCCTCACTGGCATGTTGTTTCGGTGCTGAATGTCTGAAAAGTGCGCCATGGCCGTGTAGGAACGCCTGAAATGGCCACACACCTTCCTGGCCTGCTTGAGGACGTCCTGTAAGCCTGGGTACTTAGACACAAAGCGTTGTACGATGAGATTCAACACGTGTGCCATGCACGGCACATGTGACAACTTGCCCAAATTCAATGCCGCCAACAAATTGCTTCCATTGTCACACACCACTTTGCCGATCTCCAGTTGGTGCGGGGTCAGCCACTGATCCACCTGTACGTTCAGGGCGGACAGGAGTGCTGGTCCGGTGTGGCTCTCTGCTTTCAGGCAAGTCTACCCCAAGACAGCGTGACACTGTCGTATCCGGGATGTGGAATAGCCCCTGGGGAGCTGGGGGGATTCAGTTGATGTGCAGCCAGACGCCGCAGCAGAAGAGGACTCAGCCGAGGAGGTTATGGAAGAGGATGGAGTAGGAGGAGTAGAGGAAGTGGCAGTAGGCCTGCCTGCAAGTCGTGGCGGTGTCACCAACTCCGCTGCAGAGCCACGCATTCCATGCTTGTCAGCCGTCAGCAGGTTGACCCAATGCGCAGTGTAGGTGATATACCTGCCCTGACCGTGCTTTGAAGACCAGGTATCAGTGGTCAGATGGACCCTTGCCCCAACACTGTATGCCAGAGATGCCATGACTTCCTTTTCAATCACTGAGTAGAGGTTTGGGATTGCCTTTTTTGAAAAAAAAAATTGTCCGGGTACCTTCCACTGTGGTGTCCCAATAGCGACAAATTTTTTGAAGGCCTCAGACTCCACCAGCTGGTATGGTAAAAGCTGGCGGGCTAAGAGTTCCGTCAAGCCAGCTGTCAGACGCCGGGCAAGGGGGTGACTCTGGGACATTGGCTTCCTACGCTCAAACATTTCCTTTACAGACACCTGACTGTGGGCAGATGAGATGGAACTGCTGAAGGTGAGAGGCGGAGTGGCGGGTGGTTGAGAGGGGGCAAGGAGGACAGCAGTGGTTGACGTGGCTGAAGATGCTGGACCAGGAGGAGGATGGTGGCTTTGAGCTTGTGTGCTGCTTCTACTCGTCATCATGTGTTGATCCCATAGACGTTTGTGATGTGCGATCATGTGCCTTCGCAAAGCAGTTGTACCTAGGTGGGTGTTGGATTTCCCACGACTCCGTTTCTTTTGGCACAGGTTGCAAATGGCATCGCTGTTGTCAGAGGCAGACACAAAAAAAAAATGCCACACTGCTGAGCTTTGAAATGACGGCATTCTGGTGGTGGCAGCAGCATGTGTTGATTGGCGTGCTGTCTGGCTGACCCCGGGTGCCGATACATGCTGTCTGACTGTGCCACTAGCTCCTTGCGATGACCTCCCCCTGCTTCCAACTCGTCTCCTCCTTCTCTCTGTCTCCCCTTCTGAACTTTCCCCCTCTTCTTCTTCTCTTCGAGCAGGCACCCACGTGGCATCCACGGACACATCGTCATCATCAACCGCTTCACTTGTATCTGACACCTCAGCAAAGGAAGCAGCAGCGGGTACAACATCATCATCATCATCACACTGTACGTCCATGTGTGTAATGCTGCCTGACTGAGACATATCCCTGTTATCTATATCCCCTGGCAATAATGGTTGCGCATCACTAATTTCATCCAACTGATGTGTAAATAACTCCTCTGAGGGATCAAGTGAAGCGGCTGTGGTGGCTGTGGTGGTAGTGATGGTGGTGGCGGCGGGCGGGAGAGTGGTGACCAAAGCTGAGCTGGAGGAGGATGGTGCGTCAAGGTTCTTAGCGGAAGCTGTTGAAGATTGGGTGTCCTGTGTAAGCCAGTCAACTATTTTCTCCGAATTTTTTGGGTTCAGTGTACGTGGCCTCTGAACACTGGGCATTATTCCAGGGCCAGTGGAAATCACAGCACCACGAACACGACGGTCCCTGCGGCGTGGCCTGCCTCTGCCTGTCATTTTTTATTAGATAAGTGTTACTATGCATGCAAGGTACTGTGCCACCCTATATAAGTGGTGGGCAGTGGGCACAGTACAGTCTGTGTGGGCCTGGCTGACACACATGGGCTTGCAAATGTGATTAGATCACAGTTAAATTTTAAATAGAATATTTTTTTTCTGAAATGTATTTGGGCGAATGACACCCTGTAACGGTATGAGTGCAAGCAGAACCAGCCACTAGCCAGTGGACACAATACAGTATGTGTGGGGGCCTGACACACACGGGCTTGCAAATGTGATTAGATCACAGAAAAATATTAAATATCATTTTTTTTATCTGCAATGGATTTTCTGTCACACCCTGTATGAATGGTGTGCACACAGTGCTGTCTATGACTGAGCCTGCAGCCTCTCACACACGGGCAGCCAGGCAACTGCAATATATATATATTAAAAAAAAAAGCAGACTGATGTAGCAGCCCTGAAAAGGGCTTTTTGGGGTGCTGTCAGGACGCTGTCCTTACAGCAGATGAGTCTGTGGACACAGAACAATGCCCTAGCTAACGCTTTCCCTATTGAATCAGCAGCAGCAGCACTGTCCTTCCTCTCACTGAGAATGCAGATTCCAAATGAATCTAAAATGGATGCTGTCCTGGAGGTGGGAGGGTCTGCTGCTGATTGGCTGGAATGTGTCTGCTGACTGTGAGGTAGAGAGTCAAAGTTTACTCAATGATGATGTATAGGGGGCGGACCGAACATCGCATATGTTCGCCCGCCGTGGCGAACGCGAACAAGCTATGTTCGCCGGGAACTATTCGCCGGCGAACTATTCGGGCCATCTCTAATGAACAATTGAGAATAAAGTGTGAGAGTCAATGATAACCTTTACTCTCAGCCATTCTGTGTCCATGACCTATTGGTTAACAATTTTATTTTTCATTGCCACCAGTGTTGAGCACATTTAGGAGTCCTAGAAAACCCTTTTGGCTGGATTTTACATGACTGTTATGTGGCCTTACTTCAGCATCTGTTGCACATGGTGTCATATAACCCAATTTACAAAATAATGAACCCAATAATAATTAGCTGGGCACTTGTTTAATATTATCTTAATTTATTAACTAAAGATAATTGGCCACGGTGCCTAAATGTTACCTATAATATTAATTAATAACTCAAATCAATTAACCAATATCCATTCAATTAATAATAAACTCCAACAATAGTCTGTCCTAAAAGGACAACTTTACCCCATTCTCAGCACCGCGACATATGTTAAGTAGGGAAAAGAAATTGAAACAAGGGAAGGGGGGGGGGTTGGGGGGGTTTCTTCGCTGCTGCTTATTTGAATGTGCAATAACGATCTTTCCTCTTCTTTTACAGGTTCATCCTCGAGATCAACTGCTTTTTTCTCCTCCTATCAAGATGATTCTTCTTCCATTTCCAGTACTTCCGTTTGGACCAACCAAATCTGTATCCAGGTAAGTGAAATCGCAATGTAATATATGCGCATGGAAATAAGGGGTTCATGACACCATGCTCCCCCTATTTGCATCCACAACTATGGTACGTTCATTCCGTCACCTTTGGCAAAACAATTGACACTGCAGGAGGACTTGACAGACCCCATTATAAGTCAATAGAATCTTTCAGGTGCAATTAGTGTCCATTTTATGACAGAAGCAGTAAAGCCTTTGATCACAATGTTTTCATTCTCCCTTGTGCTGGGATCCATTTCCATATACACTATTGTGCACAAAATGCTGCAAAGCAAGAATGCCTTTAAAAATAGAAGTCAGTTTTTCAATTAATAGTTTTATCAATTATCGTATTTTTTTGCCCATAAGACGCACTTAGGTTTTAGAGGAGGAAAATAAGAAAAAAAAAAATTCATTACACCTCAGGTCAGACCACCAATCAAACCCCCAATATTAATCAGACCTCAGCTCACAGCCCCAATCAGATCCCCAATGTTAATAAGACCTCAGATCAGAGCCCAATATAAAGAAGACCCCCAATCAGACCTCAGATGAAACCCCCATGCCTCATATCAGCCCCCAACCATATGTGATCAGCCCCCAGTCATATGTAATCAGCCCTCAGCCATATGTAATCAGGCCCCAGCCATATGTTTATCAGCACCCATCCATATGTTAATCAGCCCCAGCCATATGTTAATCAGTCCCCAGCCATATATAATCAGGCCCCAGCCATATGTTAATCAGCCCCCAGCCATATGTTAATCATCCCCCAGCCATAAGTTAATCAGCACCCATCCATATGTTAATCAGCCCCAGCCATATGTTAATCAGCCCCCAGCCATACGTTAATCAGGCCTAAGCCATATGTTAATCAGCCCCCAGTCGTATATAATCAACCTCCAGCCATAATTTGGCCCCCAGCCATAATGCAGCAGCCACCAGCCTCAGATCACAAAATAAACAAAGCACTTACCTCTCCTGCTCCTGGATGCCGCCGCTCCTCAACGCCCGCGATCTTCTTCCTTCTCCTCCGTTGGCTGTGCTGTGAACTGGCGCGCACAGTGTGAGGTCACAGAGCGCCCTTATGCTGTGCGAAGCCTTCACAGCCGACAGCTGAGGACCAGGAAGCAGTGGGTCCACCGGTACTAATAAGCGCTTCCATAATAGAAGTATTCGCCCCATAAGACGCAGGGGCATTTCCCCCCCACTTTGGGGTGAAAAAAATGCGTCTTATGGGGTGAAAAATACAGTAATAAAATGCAAAGTGAATGAACATAAGAGAAATCTGAATCAAATCAATATTTGGCATGACCACGTCTTGCCTTCAAAACAGCATAATTTCTTATAGGTATACTTGCACACAGATTTTGAAGGAACTTGGCAGGGAGGTTGTGCCAAACATTTTGAAAAAGTAACTGCAGATTTTTTGATGTAGGTTTTCTCAAATTCTTCATGTAATTGTCACGGCCTCTGTGTTGTGCGCCGTGACACCTTAACCGTGCATGCTGCTTGCCAGGGGCAACGCGCTGTTGTCGCAGCATGTATGTGCTTTGCTCCCCTTCTCCTGGTTCCTCCCCTGTTTAGTGTTTTAGGTTAACTATGTAGCTGAGTGTGGCCACTGGGTTCATATTGCCTGTGACTTCCAGGCTGGAGTCAATTGTCCTTCAGCCTTGGTGTGTGCTGGAGTTGCTCCAGTTCTGGATATGTCCCTTTGTTCTGTACTCTTCCTTACATGTTTGGTATGTTTGGTGTGGGTTTATGTTTCGGGTGTGTTGTGATGTCTAGTTTGGTGTTCCATGTCTGGTATGTTTGGTGTTATCCAGCATGGTTGCTAGACATTTCCCCTGTCTGTTGTGTCCTCCAGAAGGGGGTCCCTGGGTTCCCCGGAGGGGAAACTACCAGTCAGTTAGCAGCTCTGCCTGAGGCCGCCATGCATCCTGTCCGCATGGGGCTCCAGGCAGTTTCTGGTTCACTGGACTCCATGTTTGTTGTCTTTGTGCTGTGTCCTGGTAGGTGATCGGGTTCCAGTACGGAGGCACAGGTTCCAGTCATTGTTGCCTCGGCAGGTGAGTGCTTGTTGTTGTGGGCTCTTTACTGCCTATCCAGTTGCTGTTTTCTGCCTTTTATTTCCTTGCACCTAGGCCTGCTGGAGACTTCGGTTCATCCAGTTCATCCGTGGGTTCGCTCATGCCGTTAGGAGGTCAGGGCTAGGATGAGGGTTGCAGTAGGAGGTGATCATCTCCCTTTTCCCGCTAACCAGGCCTAGTTGCTACCCCATCTTCCCCACATTGTACGGTGGGGGGTTTCCCCCACTCCCCACCGTGACAGTAATCCCAGACAGACTTGATGATGTTGAGATCAGGTCATAACATCACTTCCAGGACTCACTGTTCTTCTTTACACTGACAATAGTTTTTAATTACATTAGCTGTATGTTTGGGGTTGTTGTCCTGCCAGAGAATAAATTTGGAGATAATCATACTGTTATGACCAGTGGTTGTGGAACCACTTTGCCAACCAACCTCTTTGACTTTGGGCTAGACCTAAGGCATTATCCTAGAGGTCGCCTGGTATTCACCTTTTAACCCCCATACAGAAATCTGAACTTCACTGCAATAGCCCTGTGTGGCTGGCTGTTGACCCACTGTGTCAAAGACACTATGAATAGCACTTTCAGGTACAGACAATACACATACACAGGAATCCAGCAGCTCAGAGAGCAGGAGAAGATTAACCCTACCAGTGCTACAGACTGAGGTGCAATGAATACAAACCCTAATTCACACAAAGAAAGCTGATGCCTGTACGCACAGGACAGCGGCAACCAAGAACCACCCATTGTAGCACATACACCTCACTAATAGTATTGTATGGTGGATATATATCTGCCTGTATTTCTAAGCATTCAGTACACCATTAATCCTGACCAAATCCCCAACTTCATTTGCTGAAATGCAGACCCAAACTGGCAAGGAACCTTCCTCTTTAATTGTTGTTTGCAGACACTCAATACTGTACTACACTGCAGCCCTTTCGGCAAACGAACTGCCTTCTGTTACAGCCAAATATTTGAAATTTTGACTCATCAGTCCAGAGCACCTGCTGCTATTTTTCCTGCACCTCCATTTCTATGTTTTTCTGCACAGTTAAGTCACTTGTCTTGTTTCCACATCAAAGGTATGACTTTTTGTCCACAGTCCTTCCATGAACACCACTGGTGGCTAGACTTCTTCAAACAGTAGATGGATGTTCCTGGATCCTGCCAGTTTCTGACAGTTCTGAGCTAATAGCATTGATGGGCATCTTCTAATTTCAAAGGGAAGTAAGCTTGATGTGTCTTTCATCTTCTGCACTAAGTTAACTTGGCCAACCACTGACCCTATGGTCCTCAACATGGTCAGAATTAATGTTGTCCTCAATGTTGGGAAATACAGTCAGATACCAATGCATCATGCAATACCATCAAGGAGGCGTCTAATTGGTTTTACATTTATTCTGCAGCAGGACAATGACAGCATAAATAAGAACAAGGAGTCCTGGAAGTGATGGTATGGCCCCCCACTGAGTCCTGATTTTAACAGCATAAAGTCTGTCTGAGATTACTTGAAGAGATAGAAGGATTTAAGCAAGCCTACATCCACAGAAGATTTGTGGTTAGTTCTCCAAGATGTTTTGCACAACCTCCATAATGAGTCCCTTCAAAATCTGTGTGCAAGTGTACTTAGAAGAACTAAAGTTATTTCAAAGCAAAGAGGTGGTCACACTGAATATTGATTTGATTTAGACTTCTTTGCATTTTGTTAATTGATGAAAATCAACTATTAAGACTTTTTCAAAGAATTCTTACTTTGCACCATTTTCTCCACACCTACCTAAACATTTTGTACAGTACTGTATAATGAAAAAAAGATATGAGAGTGTAAATTTCCTGAATTTAGTGTAAGTGAAGCATAACTTATATTGTTGTGTGCTTGTTAACTTCTGGCATCTTTCTAACAAATGACTCAATTAAGCAGTTAATCTTTATATGATAGTAATTAGAGAACACACATCAAGTGCAAAGTCTTTTGCCTACTAACCCATCCATGTATCAAGGCACAGGTGGGCCATAGCATATAATCTTTCAAGAAAGCACAACTGTGATGGACAAAAGAGCACCAAAATTTCCACTGAAACATGATAAACTTCATCTCATCTCAGGGGTTGTTCATCTTCAGTGGGCCTTTTGTGCATATTGCAACGTGCCACCCCCCAGGGCGTGTCCCAGGTTTATAGGAATGCTGAGTGGTGTGGTGCAGCTCTTAATAGTCTCCGTGTGTGTCACGGTGCTCCTACCTGGATACCGTCGCTCTACAAGGTTAGGCTCCGAAGCAATAAAAGGGATGAGTAATGGTGGAGAATAAGTCGAGTACAGGTTCTTTTAAAGTTCAACCTCTTTACTTGCATCAACTTGCATCCAGACAATATTCAGGCTTTCTCTTGTTTCCAGCATGCTTTGGCATAAACTGGCAGGCAAACTTGAGTGCTAAACTATACTTTAGTCTGGTAGGTGGACTTTTAGGACTGTTCTGGTATCCCTGGATTGGGGTACCTTTGGCTGTTGACCCCCTCCTGACACTCAGTGGGAAAATTTGCAATAAGTAATGGTGCTCTATAAGCTACTTCCCCTTTAAGACTTCTTCTGAAGGAGGTGAAACTTTTCCCTTGCTGCTACATCATTCATGTCTTCTTAGCTCCAGTATCAAGTCTCCACTTCTACCCAAAAAGGAGGGGGGGGGGGGGGGATGGAATGGCAAGTTCCATTCTATCTAAGGATAGCTCTGCCATATACACACTGCCACCTGCTGGTAAACCAGGCATATTACATGAATATAATAGTTTAATAACAATAATTATCAATGTACAATTGTAAAGGACCTGGAAATAAATACACAAATGACATTTATGTTAACCATTAGAGACAGTAGTGAAGTGCAGAAATGGTAATACCACTCTGGGGTATTATAATATGTCCCCACACATGACTGGACCTGCAGATGGAATCATACATACCTGCTACCTTATATGATACCGCATATAGGTTCTGGCATCTTTGCTCCCCTGCTGCTGTTGCCTTGCTCTGCTCCCAAAGTATTAACATCAGGTTTGAAGCCACTGCAGCCAATTTCTGGCCGCATTGGTGACCGCTGTGGCACCAGGGGAGCAAAGTAGCTTAAACCCCCAGGCAGGGAGAAGGTAAGAATGCTTCCCTCCACTAGTCTAGCTACATGGTGGAGTGTCTGACTAAAAGGTCCCCTGAAGCTGAACAACCCCTTTAACAAAAACTTCTTGAGCATCAGAAGTGTTGATTCATTAGGGTCTGAGCAATGAAACCTGCACAGATCGCTAGAACAAAGAGACTGTCGAGCTCTACTGAACACTGTGTCATTTTGGCTTAAACTGGCTTTTTTTTTGGATAAGCAACATACTGCATATATCCCATCCTCAGCTATTCAAGCCAATGGAAGCCTAAGCTTATTAAAGTGATGCAGCCACTTTATTGTAGTTTTCAGCATGTTAGCAGCCGAAACACCACTGATCACAATTTCAGACTTTTTTCTATCCTGTATCAAAAATGTTTAAAATGACAATGCCTCTTTAAGCACTGACTGACCCACGAGACTAAAAAATTCAAGCTAGTGAAACTAGAATTGACTCCACAACCACATCCTGTTTTCCTGGACTGCACCTTGTATTTGTCAGGTATTCAAGACTTACGCCAGTTATTTAAAATTGAACAAGTAAATCTAGTTGTAAAATGTTCTGCCTATGACAAGAGTGGCTTCACAAATAACTTGGGAATGTGGAGTCATAATGTGTCATTTAACATAATCTTTTGATAAGACTGGAATGGAGGCAAATATATACCTGTTAACCAGAACGGAATGTGTAAATCTCCCATTGCTTACTTATTCTGACTATTATCAACAAATGACAGGCCTATCAAGAATTAAGCAATGATTGACATGTCTATATCTGGCATCATAGATCCACTTCATATGAAACATTAGAATTCTAATATACAGATTTCTATTCCAATTTATGCAAATAATTGCTAGGAAACTCTTTTTAAATCCTCCACGTGAATATGTATTTAGAGCTGTGGTTATACTATTAACCCATTCTTACTGCAAAAACTGTTGCTAGATTTTATTCGGCAACATAAAAAGCCTAGAGTTAATTTTAGTACTCTATTTCATTCCTGGGAATGTAGGGGCATGGGAGTTCCAGATGTTGGGAAATATCCCCCCTTTCTTTAACAAATGAAAAATTAGTGGCAACCTAGCCGTGATAAATTGTGGATGGGTATTGAAAAATAACAACTTTCATCTTCCCTGCCTTCTATGTTACGTCCAGTCACCGACTTGACGGGAGGGAGGGAGGGAGGATGCGTTTTTAGAGGGAGGAATGGTCTATCCCCTTTGTGTCAAGAGCACCTGCCTGATTTGGAAAGAGAGAGACCCTTTTTCCCAGTAAAACAGTTACCCTTATATTTATCTTAGGCAAGAAAACATTTTTGTCCTTGTCTGTGCAATGTGAATAATCTTTGCTGCTGGATCCAAAGGTCCAAAGTTCCCATTGTCCAACAAAATATAAATACCAGATCCGCGCTGATACTTTGGAACAACTGAACTGTCTGGTGTGAACTTTTTCCAATCTGGGTGGACTCCTAGCAGGATTAGTGCCTCGGTTCACACCCTCCTTGTTTCCTTCTTCAGGGTCACAGACTGCCAGCAATGCTGCTTCTCTGTGTTGTGGTACTAGTGTACAATCAAAGCACGAATACTGAAGTTCAACAAACACAGATTGTGCAGAATAGACATTTATTTACTTACAATATCGCTGTCAACAAATCGCATATAAAACTCCACTTCAAACCGCACAATAGCAGCTTCCACACATCAAGGGCAAAAACACCCCTGATGAAGTGGAGCGAAACCTGGGTCGGGCTTTTTAGTGACGTTTTATGTTGAAGAGATTCACTTCTCAATGGGCCCCTTACATACACTCTTTGGGACATACATGCACTTTGCCTGGGGTCTCCACTGTTTGACCTCCTGTACTCCTCAAGAAATTTCCTAGTCAATTCTGTAAGCTATTTAAAACCATGTACCATGTCTTTATTTTCTTACGATTTGATGGTACCCTTTTCTGATTCAGAGATTGCATTGTTCCTTTAAAGCCCTCATATTGGTAACTTTTTGATGTGTCTTTTCTGTTACCATTATTGTTATAATCACAAAATTCCAATAAAAATCTATTGTAACTACATTCTCCACGTAACTGCACACGGTGGTGCTGTCCTCAATAAATAGGATTAATTCACAGATAATGGGTCGCACTACTGTATGGAAAAACCCGGATGGGTGCTCACAGCCCGCAGATTCACCCAATCTAACAAGCAAAAAATTATACAAAAGAAAAGGGCTGGGCACTCACTATATCTAGTAGCCGTGGTGCTTTATTAATTAAAATCAATTATTATAATATAATTAAAAACACATATTCTAACACACATTCATACACATCAATAATAGTATCTAAAATATAAATATAATCACTGTAACACAATGGTAAAAGGACCTATTTGATATATATAAGAGTCAGATATGATCAGTAATTCGCATATGACCAATAGTCCGCATATATGGAGGACGAAAACAGTCCAAAACTATCCGAATGTTCAGTCCAATATCAGAAGTGTGCCATATACAAAAAGGACGGATGAAATAGTTGATCCGATATCCTAAGATCTTTTTCAGAGACGAATAGTCCTGAATTCAAATATTCGCACAGTTCAAAGTAACAGCGTTAATTTCCAAATGGATAATGTGTCAGTTGTATTATAGTCTACTCACATAATAAATGTACTTAGGCGGCTCAGATCAACAATCCGCGGCGTCCCGCGTAATAGTCAAGGTATGATCTCCGCTTCTACATGTGAGCCACAACTTCACAATGGAATAGTCTTTGATAACTCCTAGTAGGTTTCACAGAGAGTTTTCAACAAGCTGTTTTTCAATTGAACAATCAAAGTTCCTCACTTACTGGCGCCAGTAGTATCTTTGTATTCCACAGCTCTGCAGATATGCGTTCCACCTTCAATTTATTTTCTCCAAGAAGGGGCGAAGTTGCAAAGGTTGGTGGTCCTTAGGTCCAGTCGGGGGGTCCAGTACCAGACGCGTTTCGGGGCTCTTAGTGGCCCCTTCCTCAGTGGTTGACCTCCCCTCCCTAATGTCTCTCCTTTTATAGAGGACTTCAGTAATTAATCCAACTGGGAAATGAGCCAAGTATTCCTCAAATTCTGAAATGGATCGGGTTCTCCTCAAAATCTGTGGTGGATCTCAATATTGGGATCTCTTCGAATGAATCAATATTAGATACACCAAAATATCCTCCATACTCCTTTCCATAATTTTCATTAGATATGTATAGATCTGGATTGTATATATCAAAGATACACCAAATATAAAGTAACCGCTTATGCGGTATTGATGCGTCTTTGTTGCATTTTTTTGTTGCATTTATATTCAAAACGATCCAGATTTCATAACTGTGTAGATCCCTCATATACATATCTATAAAAATATATAAATATCAAATAGGTCACCATCGTGTCAGGCTATGTTATATAGCCTTATTACAATAAGCTGGAGATTTTGAAGGAAAAAAAAAATAACTAAGTGAACCCAGAGCTAGTATTTCAGTCTGTCCCTAACATCTTACTAACTGTATTTGGTAGGTCAGCAAAAAGTAGGAAACAGATAAAAAACAGAATGACTACCATCAGACTACAGAGAGTTTGCTGCCTGTTACTATAGAGACACATAGAAGTGCATAGGACCTGTAGAAGATAAACTGTGATTTTTTTAAACTCCTTTATTTTTATTATATTTTTTTGCAATATCATGCAAATAAAAGGACAAATCATTTTACAATATTAATCTATATACTAACCTATAACTTACACCACCCATACCCTCTCACTTTTCAATCCAGAGTGGAAAAGAAAGAAAAAAGAAAGAGCGAGAGAGAGAGAGAGAGAGAGAGAAAGAGAGAGAGAGAGAGAAAGAAAGGAAGAAAGAAAGAATATTATTTTTTTCTACTACAATGTCCCCTTTATAAAAAATAATGAAAATAGAATAAATGTATTGTATTTGACCTTTTACTTAGTGGAGTTAGACAAAGTCAGTTTTTATGTCAATTTTGTGATAACTATCTTTGCCAGATTTTTTCTAATCAAAATTATTTGCAAAGTTGTGTATTCTTTAATTTTAGATACACCAGAATAATAGGGCGACATAACCATAAAATTTGGTTTAGCTGCCATCTCTCCTGATAGTCATGGAGGTGGCATGGTTTTCACCAGTGTGGAAAAGTGCCATCTTTCATAACTTATGTGTTAGTATTATTATTATTTATTTGAGAGCACCATTAATTCCATGGCGCTGTAAATCAAGAGGGGTAAACATACATAATATAAAAATACAAGAAACTATTAAAAGACTGGTACGGAGTGAGAGCGGACTCTGCCCACAAGAGCTTACAATCTACAAGGGAAGAGAGAAAAACATAATAGGTGAGGGTAAAGATTGCTCATATTATAAACATTCCTTAGCCATGATTTGTAGCACTCTGGTCTTTCAATTATCTTTACGGTGCTCCTGGACCATTGTATGACAGTATATTGACATTATAAAGCCACTAGTACACCCATTTACTCAATAACATCAAGGACAGCCAGTCAATGATGCAGTTCTTCGCAACACACACTATATATACACTACTGTATAAAAGCAAAAAAACATACAATGCCACAGCACTCTGCAAACCAAATAAAGTACAGTCGTGGCCAAAAGTTTTGAGAATGACACAAATATTAGTTTTCACAAAGTTTGCTGCTAAATTGCTTTTAGATCTTTGTTTCAGTTGTTTCTGTGATGTAGTGAAATATAATTACACGCACTTCATACGTTTCAAAGGCTTTTATCGACAATTACATGACATTTATGCAAAGAGTCAGTATTTGCAGTGTTGGCCCTTCTTTTTCAGGACCTCTGCAATACAACTGGGCATGCTCTCAATCAACTTCTGGGCCAATTCCTGACTGATAGAAACCCATTCTTTCATAATCACTTCTTGGAGTTTGTCAGAATTAGTGGGTTTTTGTTTGTCCACCCGCCTCTTGAGGATTGACCACAAGTTCTCAATGGGATTAAGATCTGGGGAGTTTCCAGGCCATGGACCCAAAATGTCAACGTTTTGGTCCCCGAGCCACTTAGTTATCACTTTTGCCTTATGGCACGGTGCTCCATCGTGCTGGAAAGTGCATTGTTCTTCACCAAACTGTTGTTGGATGAAGTTGCTGTTGGAGGGTGTTTTGGTACCATTCTTTATTCATGGCTGTGTTTTTGGGCAAAATTGTGAGTGAGCCCACTCCCTTGGATGAGAAGCAACCCCACACATGAATGGTCTCAGGATGCTTTACTGTTGGCATGACACAGGACTGATGGTAGCGCTCACCTTTTCTTCTCCGGACAAGCCTTTTTCCAGATGCCCCAAACAATCGGAAAGAGGCTTCATCGGAGAATATGACTTTGCCCCAGTCCTCAGCAGTCCATTCACCATACTTTCTGCAGAAGATCAATCTGTCCCTGATTTTTTTTTTGGAGAGAAGTGGCTTCTTTGCTGCCCTTCTTGACACCAGGCCATCCTCCAAAAGTCTTCGCCTCACTGTGCGTGCCGATGCGCTCACACCTGCCTGCTGCCATTCCTGAGCAAGCTCTGCACTGGTGGCACTCCGATCCCGCAGCTGAATCCTCTTTGGGAGACGATCCTGGCGCTTGCTGGACTTTCTTGGACGCCCTGAAGCCTTCTTAACAAGAATTGAACCTCTTTCCTTAAAGTTCTTGATGATCCTATAAATTGTTGATTGAGGTGCAATCTTAGTAGCCACAATATCCTTGCCTGTGAAGCCATTTTTATGCAACGCAATGATGGCTGCACGCGTTTCTTTGCAGGTCACCATGGTTAACAATGGAAGAACAATGATTTCAAGCATCACCCTCCTTTTAACATGTCAAGTCTGCCATTTTAACCCAATCAGCCTGACATAATGATCTCCAGCCTTGTGCTCGTAAACATTCTCACCTGAGTTAACAAGACGATTACTGAAATGATCTCAGCAGGTCCTTTAATGACAGCAATGAAATGCAGTGGAAAGTTTTTTTGGGGATTAAGTTAATTTTCATGGCAAAGAAGGACTATGCAATTCATCTGATCACTCTTCATAACATTCTGGAGTATATGCAATTTGCTATTATAAAAACTTAAGCAGCAACTTTTCCAATTTCCAATATTTATGTAATTCTCAAAACTTTTGGCCACGACTGTACAATGATGCCAAAGTAATAGAAAGTATTCTGGTGCTAATGATATGCTAATAAATTTGAGATGCTTGGCAAATACATTTTGTACAAAATTATTTGGGCCCGTCTGCCAAACGTCAAGGCGATCTCAGTAAGAAGGGAACCTAACACTAAATACCACATTAACTGGTGGCATACTGGCTCCACATGCATGCCAATCCCACATTATATTTTCTTCTTAACCTCTTCAGGAAAGATGACGTACCGGTACGTCATGTATAGTTCCGTTCACCGCCACCCAGCGGGCGGTGATCGGAACCTGGTGCCTGCTCAAATCATTGAGCAGGCACCTTGGCTAGATGCGCCGGGGGGTCCTGTGACCCCCCCATGTCGGCGATCGCAGCAAACCGCAGGTCAATTCAGACCTGCGGTTTGCTGCGTTTCCGGGTTATTCGGGTCTCTGAGGACCCGATAACCCGGAACAGGATGGTGATCGGTGGTGTGATTTTATCCCACCAATCACCATCCTGCGATCCTGAGAGGTGATGTGACATCACCTTTCAGGATCGCCTCTGATTTGTAGGTGGGCGGGCGGGAGATTCAAATGTTGCCAGCGCTCCTCTCCTCCTCCTTTTGTGTCCCGGAGCGGAGGAGAGAGGAGCGCTGCAGTGCACGTCGTCGGATCTGAGCCAGCATCACCCCATCTATGCCCCAGCACCCATCCTTGCCCCCAGGACCCGATCTGTGCCCCAGCACCCCCCATCTGATCAGCAGGTAATTAGGGAAAGTCTAGGGAAAGGTTGGGCTAGGCAGGGATATAAAAGGGAAAGTTAGTGTGAAAAAACTTTTTTGGGGCGCAGGCATTTTTTTTTTTTGTGCGTACGCTGACTGTGGCTGGCACTCTTAGCGTCCGGCCACTGTTAGCGCATCGCACACCCCACCGCTGATCAACTTCAGATGGTTGATCAGCAGTTTTGAATTTTTTATTTATTTATTTTTTCACCCTTATTTTAGTTAGTCTTTTTTTTTTCTGTTAGTTTTAGAGATAAGTCCGCGAACACCCGTGCCCCCACACACACGCACACCAAATAAAGATTTACACGCACGCACATATACACGCAGACACACACTCCCCTATGGCCCGCCGGATAGTCTCAGCCGAGGAGGCATAAGCCCAGCTTGCCTCCGAGTCCGAGAGTCCCAGTGAGGACGAGGATGACCCCACTTTCCTGTTGTCATCCGCGTCCTCCTCATCATCTAGCGATGAGGATGAGCCCCCAAGATGGTGGAGACGCACCAGGCGGAGCAAGGGACCGCCATGTTAGGGACCCTGTAGCCCACCCTAGTACAAGCAGCTCTGGGGCTCGTACTAGTTTTCCGGCCCCCTGCCGGTGAACTTGTCTGGTATACCCCAGAGCGATTTGAGCCCGTGATTCCTGATTTTGTAGGCCAACCAGGAATCCAGATTCCCACAGTGGGCTTCACTGAATATAACTTTTTTTAGTCATTTTTTCTGTGACCAACTGGTAAATCTAATGGTGGAGCAGACGAACCTGTACGCCCAAAAGTTCGTTGCTTAACACCCGGGCTCCTTTTTGGCTAGGCCCGGTGGCTGGACGCCGGTCAGTGCAGCCGAGATGAGGACATTTTGGGGCCTTGTGCTGCATATGGGCCTAGTCAAGAAACCTAGTGTCAGGCATTACTGGAGTGGGGACGTCCTCTACCAGACCCCACTTTACAGTACGGCCATGACACACTCCCGGTTTGAGGCCATCTGGAAATGCCTGCATTATTCAGATAATGCAGCATGTCCCCCCCGAGGTGATCCTGCCTATGACCGCCTGTACAAAATCGGGCCGGTCATCGATCACTTTGGGGCCAAATTTGTACAGGCCTATGTACCTGGAAGGGAGGTCACGGTTGATGAGTCTCTCATTGCGTTCAAGGGGAGACTCATTTTCCGCCAGTATGTTCCCTTAAAGCGGGCGAGGTATGGCGTGAAGCTGTACAAACTTTGTGAGAGTACCTCAGGGTACACTTACAAGTTTCGTGTGTGCGAGGGGCGAGATTCCCGTATTCAACCCCCAGAATGTCCCCCCACTCTGGGTGTTAGCGGGAAACTTGTGTGGGACCTTATGCACCCACTGCTAGATAAGGGTTACCACCTTTACGTGGATAACTTTTATACTAGTATCCCCTTGTTCCAGTCCCTCGCCGCCAGATCCACGTCCGCTTGTGGGACCGTGCAGAAAAATCAACACGGCCTCCCTGCCCACCCCCTCCAGGTACCTATCCCCAGGGGTGAGACCCATGCCCTTACACCTGGAAACCTGTTGCTGGTCAGATATAAGGACAAGAGGGATGTCCTTGTACTGTCCACAATTCATGGTAACGGCATCACCCCTGTCCCTGTGCGAGGTACCCCGGCAACGGTCCTTAAGCCCGATTGTATCGTCGACTACAATCGGTATATGGGAGGAGTTGATCTCTCTGATCAAGTCCTCAAGCCATATAATGCCATGCGCAAAACCCGGGCATGGTACAAAAAAGTAGCGGTCTACTTGGTACAGGTTGCCTTGTACAACTCTTTTGTGCTGTCCCGGAGCGCTGGCAACACAGGGACATTCCTTCAGTTCTATGAGGCAGTCCTCAAGGCCCTGATCTTTTCGAACCAGGAAAGAGCAGGCCGGAGTACCTCGGGAACTGGAGGCGCCCAGATCATTCCTGGCCAACACTTTCCAGGTGTGGTCCCCCATACTGGAAAGAAGGGACGGACCTAAAAAAGGTGCAGAGTGTGTCACAGGAGGCTGATACGGAAGGACACCACTACTCAATGTGACACGTGCCCCGATCATCCGGGCCTCTACATTACTGGTTGCTTCAGGGAGTACCACACTTCCATGGAGTACTAAATTTATATCCCAATGTAGCCACTGACAATCGGATAAAAAAACTATGGTTCTCAGACTTGAGACACCAAAAAATATTGTAAAAACTAAAATAATTCAAAAAAAGTATACAAATTAGGTATCTCTTCGTCGGTAATAATCTCCTCTATAAAAATACCCCATGACCTAACCCCCCAGATTAACACGGTCCAAAAAAAAAAACATAACAAAACATTAAATAGCAAGCGATCAAAAAGTCATATAGCCCCCAAAATAGTGCCAATAAAACCGTCCTCTCATCCTGCAAAAAATGAGCCCCTACATAAGATAATCGGCAAAAAAAGAAAAAAAAAGAAATGACTCTTAGACTCTTAAAAAAAAATTTGTATCAAAAAGGATAATATAGTCTAAAACCTAAATAATTGTAAAAAAGTAGACTTATTAGGTATCGCCGCATCCATAAGAATCTCCTCTATAAAAATACCCCATGACCTAACCCCCCAGATTAACACGGTCCAAAAAAAAAAAACGGTGCAAAAAAAGAACAATTAATAGCAAGCGATCAAAAAGTCATATAGCCCCCAAAATAGTGACAATAAAACCGTCCTCTCATCCCGCAAAAAATGAGCCCCTACATAAGATAATCGGCTAAAAAAAAAAAAAAATTATCACTCTTAGACTTCCGGTCCAAATTTTTTTTTTTTAACCACTTCAGCCCCCCTAGCTTAAACACCCTTAATGACCAGGCCACTTTTTACACTTCTGACCTACCCTACTTTCACCGTTTATTGCTCGGTCATGCAACTTACCACCCAAATGAATTTTACCTCCTTTTCTTCTCACTAATAGAGCTTTCATTTGGTGGTATTTTATTGCTGCTGACATTTTTACTTTTTTTGTTATTAATCAAAACTTAACGATTTTTTTGCAAAAAAATGAAATTATTCACTTTCAGTTGTAAAATTTTGCAAAAAAACGACATCCATATATAAATTTTTCTCTAAATTTATTGTTCTACATGTCTTTGATAAAAAAAAATGTTTGGGTAAAAAAAAAAATGGTTTGGGTAAAAGTTATAGCGTTTACAAACTATGGTACAAAAATGTGTATTTCCGCTTTTTGAAGCAGCTCTGACTTTCTGAGCACCTGTCATGTTTCCTGAGGTTCTACAATGGCCAGACAGTACAAACACCCCACAAATGACCCCATTTCGGAAGGTAGACACCCTAAGGTATTCGCTGATGGGCATAGTGAGTTCATAGAACTTTTTATTTTTTGTCACAAGTTAGCGGAAAATTATGATTTTTTTTTTTTTCTTACAAAGTCTCATATTCCACTAACTTGTGACAAAAAATAAAAACTTCTATGAACTCACTATGCCCATCAGCGAATACCTTGGGGTGTCTTCTTTCCAAAATGGGGTCACTTGTGGGGTAGTTATACTGCCCTGGCATTCTAGGGGCCCTAATGTGTGGTAAGTAGTTTGAAATAAAAATCTGTAAAAAATGGCCGGTGAAATCCGAAAGGTGCTCTTTGGAATGTGGGCCCCTTTGCCCACCTAGGCTGCAAAAAAGTGTCACACATGTGGTATCTCCGTACTCAGGAGAAGTAGGGCAATGTGTTTTGGGGTGTCATTTTACATATACCCATGCTGGGTGAGAGAAATATCTTGGCAAAAGACAACTTTTCCCATTTTTTTATACAAAGTTGGCATTTGACCAAGATATTTATCTCACCCACCATGGGTATATGTAAAATGACACCCCAAAACACATTGCCCAACTTCTCCTGAGTACGGAGATACCACATGTGTGACACTTTTTTGCAGCCTAGGTGGGCAAAGGGGCCCACATTCCAAAGAGCACCTTTCGGATTTCACCGGCCATTTTTTACAGATTTTGATTTCAAACTACTTGCCACACATTTGGGCCCCTAGAATGCCAGGGCAGTATAAATACCCCACATGTGACCCCATTTTGGAAAGAAGACACCCCAAGGTATTCAATGAGGGGCATGGCGAGTTCATAGAATTTTTTTTTTTTTGGCACAAGTTAGCGGAAATTGATATATATATTTTTTTCTCACAAAGTCTCCCTTTCCGCTAACTTGGGACAAAAATTTCAATCTTTCATGGACTCAATATGCCCCTGACGGAATACCTTGGGGTGTCATCTTTCCGAAATGGGGTCACATGTGGGGTATTTATACTGCCCTGGCATTCTAGGGGCCCTAAAGCGTGAGAAGAAGTCTGGAATATAAATGTCTAAAAAATTTTACGCATTTGGATTCCGTGAGGGGTATGGTGAGTTCATGTGAGATTTTATTTTTTGACACAAGTTAGTGGAATATGAGACTTTGTAAGAAAAAAAAAAAAATTTCCGCTAACTTGGGCCAAAAAAATGTCTGAATGGAGCCTTACAGGGGGGTGATTAATGACAGGGGGGTGATCAATGACAGGGGGGTGATCAGGGAGTCATTGATCACCCCCCTGTAAGGCTCCATTCAGACGTCCGTATGTGTTTTGCGGATCCGATCCATGTATCAGTGGATCCGTAAAAATCATACGGACATCTGAATGCAGCCTTACAGGGGGGTGATCAATGACAGGGGGGTGATCAGGGAGTCTAGATGGGGTGATCACCCCCCTGTCATTGATTACCCCCCTATAAGGCTCCATTTAGATGTCCGTATGTGTTTTGTGGATCCGATCTATGTATCAGTGGATCCGTAAAAATCATACGGACATCTGAATGCAGACTTACAGGGGGGTGATCAATGACAGGGGGGTGATCAGGGAGTCTATATGGGGTGATCACCCCCCTGTCATTGATCACCCCCCTATAAGGCTCCATTCAGATGTCCGTATGTGTTTTGCGGATCCGATCCATGTATCAGTGGATCCGTAAAAATCATATGGACATCTGAATGCAGCCTTACAGGGGGGTGATCAATGACAGGGGGTGATCAATGACAGGGGGGTGATCAGGGAGTCTATATGGGGTGATCACCCCCCTGTAAGGCTCCATTCAGATGTCCGTATGTGTTTTGCGGATCCGATCCATGTATCAGTGGATCCGTAAAAATCATACGGACGTCTGAATGGAGCCTTACAAGGGGGTGATCAATGACAGGGAGGTGATCAGGGAGTCTATATGAGGTGATCACCCCCCTGTAAGGCTCCATTCAGACGCCTGTATGTGTTTTGCGGATCCGATCCATGTATCCGTGGATCCGTAAAAAACATACGGACATCTGAATGCAGCCTTACAGGGGGGTGATCAATGACAGGGGGGTGATCAATGACAGGGGGGTGATCACCCCCCTATAAGGCTCCTTTCAGACGTCCGTATGCGTTCTGCGGATCCGATCCATGTATCAGTGGATCCGTAAAAATCATACGGACATCTGAATGGAGCCTTACAGGGGGGTGATTAATGACAAAGGGGTGATCAATGACAGGGGGGTGATCAGGGAGTCTATATGGGGTGATCAGGGGTGATCAGGGGTTCATAAGGGGTTAAATAAGTGACAGGGGGGGGTGTAGTGTAGTGTAGTGGTGTTTGGTGCTACTTTACTGAGCTACCTGTGTCCTCTGGTGGTCGATCCAAACAAAAGGGACCACCAGAGGACCAGATAGCAGGTATATTAGACGCTGTTATCAAAACAGCGTCTAATATACCTGTTAGGGGTTAAAAAAATCACATCTCCAGCCTGCCAGCGAACGATCGCCGCTGGCAGGCTGGAGATCCACTCGCTTACCTTCCGATCCTGTGTGCGCGCGTTCACAGGAAATCACGCGTCTCGCGAGATGACGCGTATATGCGTGACTCTGCGCAGCGCTGCCACCTCCGGAACGTGATCCTGCGTTAGGCGGTCCGGAGGTGGTTAAACGGTGCCAAAACAGCTATTTTTGCCACTTTTCCATTTCAATACATTTTTTCCGATAACAAAGCAAGGGTTAACAACCAAAAAAAACTTTATATTTATTACCCTGATACTGCAGTTTACAGAAATGCCACATTTGTGGTCGGAAACTGCTGTATCACTAAAAGGCAAAGGAAAGGACCGACATGGTTTCTGGAAGGCCGATTTTGATGGCCTTTTTTATTGACACCATGTCCCTTTTGAAGCCCCCCTGATGCACCCCTAGAGTAGAAACTCCCTAAAAGTGACCCCATCTAAGAAACTACACCCCTCAAGGTATTCAAAACTGATTTTACAAACTTTATTAACCCTTTAGGCGTTCCTCAACAGTTAATGGCGAATGGAGATTAAATTTCAGAATTTAAATTTTTGGTAACCTTATCTCACAAAAATGTAATATAGAGCAACCAAAAATCATATGTACCCTAAAAATAGTCCCAACAAAACCGCCACCTTATCCCGTAGTTTCCAAAATGGGGTCACTTTTAGGGAGTTTCTACTCCAGGGGTGCATCAGGGGGGTTGAAACAGGACACGGTGTAAATAAACCGGTCCATAAAAATCAGCCCTCCAAAAACCACACAGCGCTCCTTTCACTCTACGCCCCGCCGTGTCGCCGTACAGTAGTGTACGACCACATATGAGGTGTTTCTGTTAACGGCAGAGTCAGGGCAATAAAGATACAGTCTTGTTTGGCTGTTAACCCTTGCTTTGTTAGTGGAAAAAATGGGTTAAATTTGGCAAAAAAATTAAATTCTCAAATTTCATCCCCATTTGTCAATAACTCTTGTGCAACAAGAGGAGTCCTAAGAGAGTAGTCAGGTGGGAGCCGAGGTCACAATACCAGGATGTATGCGCAGTACAGGAGGAGCAGGCAGAGGATCGTCAGGGAACAATAGCCAGGAACCTAGAAATTAACAGGCAACCTGTAGCCAGCAGGCTGCCTGTATTTATAGTGGGGAGTGAGGGTCATGTGACGTGGCCAGCGTCACATGAACGACAGACCAACCAGTCGAGCACCGAGTGATCAGCTCGGCACTCAAGGCAGACTAGGAGCAGGGAGCCACCCAGCTAGTAAAGCCGCCCTGGGAATGAGGTCAAACACAGAACCTCATTCCAAAAGCTAAGCAACAGTTCTGCGGGCAATGGGGGACCGAGTGCACCTTTGGAACCCCGTGACAGTACCCCCCCTTTTACGAGGGGCCACCGGACCCAAGACTTCAGGCGATGGCTTTTCAGGGTGTTCTAAATGAAATTTACAAACAAGTCTAGGAGCATGAACCTCCCTGGCAGGTACCCAAGATCTCTCTTCAGGTCCATACCCCTTCCAGTGAATCAGGTACTGCAAGGAATTACGCACCTTCCTGACATCCACTATTTTAGACACCACATACTCGACAGCATCATTAACAAGAACCGGCGGAGGCGAGGCTTTTGATGGTACTACTGGTTCAAAATATTTTTTAAGCAGAGATTTATGGAACACATTATGAATGTGGAATGACTCGGGCAGCTCCAACCTAAATGATACCGGGTTAATCACCTCCGTGATCTTATATGGTCCAATAAAACGAGGAGCAAATTTTCTAGAAGCTACCTTGAGAGATAGATTCTTGGAGGACAACCATACTTTATCCCCAACCTGAAAGTTCACCCCCCTTGAACGTTTCCTATCGGCCTTGAGTTTTTGAGAACTTTGAGCCTTTTCTAGGTTCGATTGAACCCGGGCCCAAACTGTGCACAGTTCGGAGGAGAGTTTATCAGCTTCAGGGTTAGAGGTGGAGACGGACGACCCAGAATGAAAACGGGGATGAAAACCATGGTTACAAAAGAAAGGGGAGACCCCAGCAGAAGAATTGACACGGTTATTCAGAGCAAATTCAGCCAACGGAAGGAATTTGACCCATAATTGCTGGTCATCAGCAACATACAACCTCAGGAATTGTTCCACAGACTGATTAAGGCGTTCAGTCTGCCCATTACTCTCAGGATGGTAGGCGGAGGAAAAAGACAACGAAATTTTCCATCTTTGACAGAAGGCCCTCCAGAATTTGGACACAAACTGCACACCCCTGTCCGAAACAATATTTTCCGGGATGCCATGTAAACGAACAATCTCTCTCACAAAAATAGACGCCAGGGTTTTAGCATTCGGAAGTTTAGACAGGGGAATGAAATGAACCATCTTGCTAAGCCTATCGACCACTACCCAAACCACAGTCTTACCCTCCGCCAGCGGTAGATCAGTTATAAAGTCCATCAAGATATGGGACCAGGGTCTACTGGGAATGGGTAGAGGTCGTAGGTTACCAGCAGGGCGAGTCCTAGGTGTCTTAGACCTGGCACAAACCTCACAGGCTGACACGTAGGACTTGACATCCCTGGTCAGAGTGGGCCACCAATAAGATCTAGAAACCAGATCCTTAGTGCCCTCAATACCCGGATGTCCACAAAAGGCAGAATCGTGACACTCACCCAACAGCTGGAGACGAAATTGTACGGGAACAAACAACTTATCTGTTGGGGTGGATGCCGGTGCCAGATGTTGTTCAGCCTTAATGCGAGCCGAGATATCCTGGGTTAGAGCCGCTAAGAAGATGTTTGCTGGTAGGATGGATTCAGGCGGCGTCTCAGTGGGTTGAAAAGCATGGAAGCTCCGAGATAATGCGTCTGCCTTCACATTTTTACTTCCCGGCCTGAACGTAATGGAGAAATCAAAACGGGTAAAAAACAGAGCCCATCGGGCTTGTCGGGGATTCAACCTCTTAGCGGACTCGAGAAACATTAGGTTTTTATGGTCAGTGACAACAGTTACTCGATGCCTTGCCCCCTCCAAAAAATGCCTCCATTCCTCAAATGCCCATTTAATGGCCAACAGCTCCCTATTCCCTATGTCGTAGTTTCTCTCCGTGGTAGAGAATTTCCTAGAGAAGAAGGCACACGGTCTCAGGTTAGTGAGGCTAGCAGGACCTTGTGAAAGGACTGCTCCTGCGCCGTCCTCGGACGCATCCACCTCCACAATAAAGGGTATCTCCTGATCAGGCTGGATCAGAATGGGAGCGCTACTAAATGCCTTTTTTAATGTTTCAAATGAAGAAATGGCCTCAGTAGACCAATTCTCCAAATCCGCCCCTTTCTTAGTAAGGTCGGTCAATGGCTTAGCAATTACAGAAAAATTCATGATAAATTTACGGTAGTAATTAGCGAAACCCAAAAACCGTTGTAAAGCCTTTAAGGATGAAGGCCTTACCCATTCCTTAATTGCTAAAACCTTACCAGGATCCATCTTAAAGGCATGAGGAGTCAAAACATGCCCTAGAAACAGTATCTCCTGTACACCAAAGACACATTTCTCTTGCTTAGCGGATAGCTGGTTCTCCCTCAACACCTCTAATACTTGTTTGACATGGGACACATGAGATTCGAAATCAGGAGAGAATATCAAAATGTCGTCAAGATAGACAATAATAAATTTACCTAAGAACTCCCTAAGAATATCGTTCATTAAGTTTTGGAACACAGCTGGGGCATTGCTGAGTCCAAAAGGCATCACCTGATATTCAAAGTGTCCTATCGGAGTATTGAACGCTGTCTTCCATTCGTCTCCCTCCTTGATTCGGATTAGATTGTATGCCCCTTTCAGGTCAATCTTGGAAAGCCAGGTTGCCCCCAAAACCTGGTTAAATAAATCCGGAATCAATGGGAGAGAGTATCTATTTTGGACAGTGATTTTATTTAATCTCCGGTAATCAATACAAGGCCTAAGACCACCATCCTTCTTTTTAACAAAGAAAAACCCTGCTCCCATAGGAGAGACTGAAGGTCTAATATGCCCTTTAGCAAGGCTCTCCTTAATATAATCTTCCATAGCCTTGCGTTCGGGCCCTGAAAGATTATAAATTCGACCTTTAGGAAATTCGGCACCCTCAATTAGCTCTATGGCGCAATCATAAGGTCTATGGGGGGGTAGAACCTCTGGAGTAAGGGACGAGAACACATCAGAATATTCCTTAATAACAGAGGGTAATGTATTAGACCTTACTGAAACCCCAGCCTGGACCACGGACAAGCATGAGTCACAATTAGGTCCCCATTTCACCAACTCTCCTTTGGACCAATCAATTGTGGGGTTATGTAAACGGAGCCAAGGCAACCCTAGTACCACCTCAACCGGTAGGTTCTCCAGGACTAGAAGAGAACATCTCTCAGAGTGGCACACACCCACGGACAGAGAAATTTCAGAGGTACATGACCTCACCGTACCACCAATCAGGGGAGTAGCATCAATAGCCATGACATGGATAGGTGTAGGTAAAGCAAACATTGGAATACCCAATTTACAAGCAAACTCAAAGTCAATAAAGCTGGCCGCTGAACCGGAGTCAATAAAGGCCTTACCCGGCCAATAATTAACCCCCAGAGAAATTGTTATGGGTACCAAAAGCTTACCTTTAGAAAAATCAGGGTGTACCTGGTCTTTAGGTTGTCTTGCCTTAGAAGACTTGTCAGAGAGGTCCCTCTTAGGACACTTGTTGATCCAATGGCCAGGATCTCCACAGTAGAAGCACTCTCCGCGTCTGCGACGAAGATTACCCCGGGTCATGCCAACCTGCATGGGTTCCTCGGTGGAGACCTCAGTGTTGTCCCTGGAAAAGGCCTCTGGCTGGACCACCATCTGAGAACAGAACTGTCGTTCTTGTCGTCTCTCTCTAACTCGTCTGTCAAGTCGGACAACTAGGGTCATCATCTCCTCTAAGGTCTCAGGAATTTGGTAATTGACCAATAGATCTTTTAAATTATCAGATAGACCAGACCTAAACTGACTCTTCAGGGCTGGTTCATTCCATCCTGAGGGGACACACCACCGTCTGAATTGGGTGCAATACTCCTCCGCAGGGAGATGGCCCTGAACCAGTGCCCTAAGAGCTGTCTCGGCTACCAGGGCCCTGTCTGGTTCGTCATAGAGGGTACCCAGGGCCTGAAAAAAACCCTCCACAGAAGTTAGACAACTGGCCTCAGGAGGTAACGAAAATGCCCAGTCCTGGGGATCACCCTGTAGTAGAGAAATGATAATCCCCACGCGTTGGCTCTCGGGACCGGAGGACACGGGGCGCAAACGGAAGTAGAGTTTGCAATTCTCCTTAAAGGAGAGAAACCTCTTCCGGTCTCCAGAAAAGGGTTCTGGGAGCTTGATCTGGGGTTCAAAATATGGACTGGAGGACAGAGGAGTGGAAGAACCTTGCCCTAACTCACAAGAACGGAGTTTCTCTCCTAGCTCCTGCACCCTCTGTGTCAAGTTAGAGACATGGTCAGTCAGGGTAGTAAGAGGATTCATGATACAGTGGTTATTGGGCCTGTTAATCTATAACGGTCACGTCCACACACACACAGGGGGAAGGGTAGTGACCACTGCGCTCCACCCTCACCCCTGGCCCTGCCTACTTGCCTCACGAGTCCTGATGACAGGGGACAACTGGACGGCAGTCCCTAACTTAGGATATGTGCAGGGAAGACAGACAAGACAAAATACAGAACATGAACGGACCGGGTCAGAACCAAGAGAGCTACGCAGTACAACGGATTAAGCAAAGAATGGTCAGAAGAAGCCGGGGTCAAATACCAGGAGAGTAGCGAAGTACAAGAGGAGTCCTAAGAGAGTAGTCAGGTGGGAGCCGAGGTCACAATACCAGGATGTATGCGCAGTACAGGAGGAGCAGGCAGAGGATCGTCAGGGAACAGGATCAGGTAAATATTCAGTAGTCCAACAAATAGCCAGGAACCTAGAAATTAACAGGCAACCTGTAGCCAGCAGGCTGCCTGTATTTATAGTGGGGAGTGAGGGTCATGTGACGTGGCCAGCGTCACATGACCGACAGACCAACCAGTCGAGCACCGAGTGATCAGCTCGGCGCTCAAGGCAGACTAGGAGCAGGGAGCCACCCAGCTAGTAAAGCCGCCCTGGGAATGAGGTCAAACACAGAACCTCATTCCAAAAGCTAAGCAACAGTTCTGCGGGCAATGGGGGACCGAGTGCACCTTCGGAACCCTGTGACACCCACTATAGATTGGTCCAGTGGGGAGTTGTTGAGATGGGGGCCTAAGTGTGACTCGTGCTTGTCCGTGGTACAGGCTGGGGTCTCAGTAAAATCTGATACTTTACCCTCTGTTGTCAGAGAATATTCTGATGTATTCTCATCACCAACCCCGGAGGTTCTACCCCCCCATAGACCTTATGATTGTACCATAGAGCTAGTAGAGGGGGCCAAGTTTCCTAAAGGACGAATTTATAATCTTTCTATGCCCAAACGCAAGGCCATGGAAGATTATATTAAGGAGAGCCTTGGTAAAGGGCATATTAGACCTTCTGTCTCTCCTATAGGGGCGGGGTTTTTCTTCGTTAAGAAAAAAGATGGTGGTCTTAGGCCATGTATCGATTACCGGAGATTAAATAAAATCACTGTCCAGAATAGATACTCCCTCCCATTGATTCCGGATTTATTTAACCAGGTTCTGGGGGCAACCTGGTTTTCCAAAATTGACCTGAAAGGGGCATACAATCTAATCCGAATCAAGGAGGGAGACGAATGGAAGACGGCGTTCAATACTCCGATAGGACACTTTGAATATCAAATGATGCCTTTTGGACTCAGCAATGCCCCAGCTGTGTTCCAAAACTTCATGAATGACATTCTTAGGGAGTACTTAGGTAAATTTGTTATTGTCTATCTTGTTCTCTCCTGACTTCGTATCCCATGTGTCTCATGTTAAACAAGTATTAGAGGTGTTGAGGGAGAATCAGCTATCCGCTAAAAAAGAGAAATGTGTCTTTGGTGTACAGGAGATTCTGTTTCTAGGGCATGTTCTGACTCCTCACGCCTTCAAGATGGATCCTGGTAAGGTACTAGCAATTAAGGAATGGGTAAGACCTTCATCCTTAAAGGCCTTACAACGGTTCTTAGGTTTCGCCAATTATTATCGTAAATTTATTATGAATTTTTCCGTAATTGCTAAACCGTTGACCGACCTTACTAAGAAAGGGGCGGATTTGGAGAATTGGTCTACTGAGGCCATTTCTTCATTTGAAAAATTAAAAAAGGCATTTAGTAGCGCTCCCATTCTGATCCAGCCTGATCAGGAGAAACCTTTTATTGTGGAGGTAGATGCGTCCGAGGACGGCCTAGGAGCAGTCCTTTCACAAGATCCTGCTAGCCTCACAAATCTGAGACCATGTGCCTTCTTCTCCAGGAAATTCTCTCCCACGGAGAGAAACTACGACATAGGGAATAGGGAGCTGCTGGCCATTAAATGGGCATTTGAGGAGTGGAGGCATTTCCTGGAGGGGGCAAGACATTGTGTAACTGTTGTCACTGACCATAAAAACCTTATGTTTCTCGAGTCTGCTAAGAGGTTGAATCCCCGTCAAGCCAGATGGGCTCTGTTTTTTACTCGTTTTGATTTTTCCATCACGTTCAGGCCGGGAAGTAAAAATGTGAAGGCAGACGCATTATCTCGGAGCTTCCAGGCTTTTCAACCTACTGAGGTACCACCTGAATCCATCCTACCAGCAAAAATCTTCTTAGCAGCTCTTACCCAGGATATCTCGGCTCACATTAGGTCTGAACAACATCTGGCACCGGTATCCACCCCAACAGATAAGTTGTTTGTTCCCGTACAATTTCGTATCCAGCTGTTGGGTGAGTGTCACGATTCTGCCTTTTGTGGACATCCGGGTGTTGAGGGCACTAAGGATCTGGTTTCTAGATCTTATTGGTGGCCCACTCTAACTAGGGATGTCAAGTCCTACGTGTCAGCCTGTGAGGTTTGTGCCAGGTCCAAGACACCTAGGACTCGCCCTGCTGGTAACCTACGACCCCTACCCATTCCCAGTAGACCCTGGTCCCATATCTCGATGGACTTTATAACTGACCTACCGCTGGCGGAGGGTAAGACTGTGGTTTGGGTAGTGGTCGATAGGTTTAGCAAGCTGGTTCATTTCATTCCCCTGTCTAAACTTCAGAATGCTAAAACCCTGGCGTCTATTTTTGTGAGAGAGATTGTTCGTTTACATGGTATCCCGGAAAATATTGTTTCTGACAGGGGTGTGCAGTTTGTGTCCAAATTCTGGAGGGCCTTCTGTCAAAGATGTAAAATTTCATTGTCTTTTTCTTCCGCCTACCATCCTGAGAGTAATGGGCAGACTGAACGCCTTAATCAGTCTGTGGAACAATTCTTGAGGTTGTATGTTGCTGATGACCAGCAATTATGGGTCAAATTCCTTCCGTTGGCTGAATTTGCTTTGAATAACCGTGTCAATTCTTCTGCTGGGGTCTCCCCTTTCTTTTGTAACCATGGTTTTCATCTCCGTTTTTATTCTGGGTCGTCCGTCTCCTCCTCTAACCCTGAAGCGGATAAACTCTCCTCCGAACTGTGCACAGTTTGGGCCCGGGTTCAATCGAACCTAGAAAAGGCTCAATGTTCTCAAAAACTCAAGGCCGATAGGAGACGTTCAAGGGGGGTAAACTTTCAGGTTGGGGATAAAGTATGGTTGTCCTCCAAGAATCTATCTCTCAAGGTAACTTCTAAAAAATTTGCTCCTCGTTTTATTGGACCATATAAGATTACGGAAGTGATTAACCCGGTATCTTTTAGGTTGGAGCTGCCTGAGTCATTCCACATTCATAATGTGTTCCATAAATCTCTGCTTAAAAAATATTTTGAAACGGTAGTACCATCAAAAGCCTCGCCTCCGCCGGTTATTGTTAATGATGCTGTTGAGTATGTGGTGTCTAAAATAGTGGATGTCAGGAAGGTGCGTAATTCCTTGCAGTACCTGATTCACTGGAAGGGGTATGGACCTGAAGAGAGATCTTGGGTACCTGCCAGGGAGGTTCATGCTCCTAGACTTGTTCGTAAATTTCATTTAGAACACCCTGAAAAGCCATCGCCTGAAGTATTGGGTCCGGTGGCCCCTCGTAAAAGGGGGGGTACTGTCACGGGGTTCCGAAGGTGCACTCGGTCCCCCATTGCCCGCAGAACTGTTGCTTAGCTTTTGGAATGAGGTTCTGTGTTTGACCTCATTCCCAGGGCGGCTTTACTAGCTGGGTGGCTCCCTGCTCCTAGTCTGCCTTGAGCGCCGAGCTGATCACTCGGTGCTCGACTGGTTGGTCTGTCGGTCATGTGACGCTGGCCACGTTACATGACCCTCACTCCCCACTATAAATACAGGCAGCCTGCTGGCTACAGGTTGCCTGTTAATTTCTAGGTTCCTGGCTATTTGTTGGACTGCTGAATACTTACCTGATCCTGTTCCCTGACCATCCTTTTGCCTGCTCCTCCTGTACTGCTTTTCCGTCCTGGTATTGTGACCTCGGCTCCCACCTGACTACTCTCTTAGGACTCCTCTTGTACTTCTCTGCTCTCCTGGTATTTATGTCCCCGGCTTCTTCTGACAATTCTCTGCTTGCTCCATTTGTACTTTGCAGCTTTCCTGGTATTGACTCGGTCCGTTCACGTCCTGTTGTTTGTCTGTCTGTCATCCCTGCACTTACTCCAAGTTAGGGATTGCCGTCCAGTTGTCCCCTGTCATTAGGACTCGCGAGGCAAGTAGGCAGGGCCAGGGGTAAGGGTGGAGCGCAGTGGTCACTTCCCTCCCCCCTGTGTGTGTGTGTACGCGACCGTTACAGCAATTTTTTACAAATTTTTGCTAAATTTGGTATTTTTTTATAAATAAAAATCTATTTTTTTTACTTCATTTTACCAGTGTCATCAAGTACAATATGTGACGAAAAAACAATCTCAGAATGGCCTGGATAAGTCAAAGCGTTTTAAAGTTATCACGAGAGTTGAGCGGACACGTGGATGTTCGGGTTCGACGGGTTCGGCCGAACTTCGGAAAAAAGTTCGAGTTCAAGACCCGAACTTGACCCCGAACCCCATTGAAGTCAATGGGGACACAAACTTTTGAGCACTAAAATGGCTGTAAAAATGTCATGGAAAGGGCTATAGGCCTGTAAATGGCGTCAAAATGTGGTTAAGAGCATGGCAAGTGCTCTGTAAACAAATGTGGATAGGGAAATGACTTAAAATAACATAAAATACGTAAAAATAAAAATAAACTATCTTGATCTAGGAGGACCAGGTCCATATGGAGAAGGAGGTTGAAGAGTCGGTGGATGTGGCGGTGTAGGTGGAAGTGGCGGTGGAGGGAAAAACATTGGGAAATATAACCCTCCAGTCGTGCTAAACACACGTTCAGACAATACACCAGCTGCAGGGCAGGCCAGCACCTCCAAGGCGTAAAGGGCAAGCTCAGGCCATGTGCCCAATTTGGAGACCCAGAAGTTGCAGGGGCTGACCCCTGACAGTTAGTTCGTGTAGGCGTGTGCATACTTACTGCCCCACCCACCATGTCGCACGTGCCCGTGATGTTCACGATCCAATTTGATATCTGCTCTATCAACTTTCGATGTTCTTTTATGCGCCTACCATAGTGATTACGGGTGGCGGGGTTCCAGGCCGGAGAGGGAGCGTGAGAAAAAGAGACCAAATTTAAGGGAGATAAATTTATTTAAAAAATTTGGGATCAAGAAGAAATGTGGGAAAAGTTATTGAGGCGCAAATGTGGGACAAATTACAGAAGCACAAATGTTGGCCAAAAGAGTATAGCGGAAATGTGGAAGTATTGAAGCTTAAATGTGGTACAACTTGCTTAAGTTTAAAGAGGACCTTTCATCTGAATCAAGTAAGTAAACTGAATATACATACATGGAGAGCGGCGCCCAGGGATCCCCCTGCACTTACTGTTATCCCCGGGCGCCGCTCCGTTCTCCGGTTATAGGCTCCGGTAAAGTCACAGTTAGGCTCCACCCATTTGAGCCTGCCGGCGTCTCTTTCTCCTATGTTGTAGCGCTGGCCAATCGCAGCGCTCAGCTCATAGCATGGCTAAGAGCTGAGCGCTGCGATTGGCCAGCGCTACAGCATAGGAGAAGGAGACCGCGGCAGGCTCCAATGGGTGGAGCCTAACTGTGACTTTACCGGAGCCTATAACCGGAGAACGGAGCGGCGCCCGGGGATAATAGTAAGTGCAGGGGGGTCCCTGGGCGCCGCTCTCCATGTATGTATATTCAGTTTACTTACTTGATTCAGATGAAAGGTCCTCTTTAAGCATTGAATCAAAGGAGGTGGCACGCATCAATTAAAGAAGCATTTCAGAAATTTTATTCCCTGTCACCTATGCAGAGCAGGGGTTTACTCACGTCTAAAATTGTATAATGTCAACCCAAGAATGTAACAGAAAAATTACAGAAATGAATTAACCTGTCTACTTGGTAGAGCAGGGGTCTATGACAGAAAACAATTGTTTATTGTCACCCGAAAATGTAAAATAAAAATTATTGAAATTTATTAAGCTGTCAACTAGGTAGAGGAGGGGTATATTACACCCAAAAATTGGTGAATTTGACCCTAAAATGTAACTTACAAATGTTATTTTTTTCTTTACCGGTCTAATAGGTATAGCAATGGTACTTCACACCAAAAAAATGCTGAATTTCACCAGAAAATGGAACTGACAAATTATTTTTTTTTTGTTAACCGGCCTACTAGTTATAGCAGTAGTACATCACACCCAAAAATTAGTGAATTTTACCATAAAATGTATAAGACATATTTTTTTATTGTTTAACCCGTCTACTAGGTATAGCAGTGGTACTTCACAACAAAAAATTGTTGAATTTCAACTGAAAATGTAACTGACAAATATATATTTTTTGTTAACCGGCCTACTAGCTATAGCAGTGGTACTATACACCCAAAGATTTGTGAATTTCACCCGAAAATGTTAATAACAATTTTTTTTTATTTTTTTTAACCGGCCTACTAGGTCGAGCAGTGGTACTATACACCCAGAAATTGGTGAATTCCACCAGAAAATGTAAATGACAAAGTAGTGAAAGGATATAAAAAAAAACACATACAAAAAAAAAAAATTGATTTATGAGGTGGAGTTCCATATGGAGTAGGAGTTTGAGGAGGCGGTGGACGTAGCGGAGTAGGTGGAAGCGGCGGGGGAGGAGGACGAGATGGCCAACACAGGTTTTTGGTTTTAATTTAATTTTGTAAAATTAAGGTACACTCCAAAAGTGTGAAATATCCAAAATACAAACATGAGCAATTGCGCTGCAGTATAACAATGGCTGCTTAGTGCCGGTATACATGTCTATTCTGCACAAGGTACAGACAAGTCCTGAGGGATCCATGCCTGGTTCATTTTAATGAACGTGAGCTTGTCCACATTGGCTGTGGACAGGCGGCTGCGCTTGTCTGTGATGACGCCCCGTGCCGTGCTAAACACACGTTCAGATAATACACTGGCTGCAGGGCAGGCCAGCACCTCCAAGGCGTAAAGGGCAAGCTCAGGCCATGTGCCCAATTTGGAGACCCAGAAGTTGAAGGGGGCAGACCCGTCATTCAGTACGTGTAGGCGTGTGCACACATACTGCTCCACCATGTTGGTGAAATGCTGCCTCCTGCTAAGACGTTCCATATCAGCTGGTGGTGCTGGTTGTTGTGGCGTGCTGACAAAGCTTTTCCACATGTCGGCCATGCTAACCGTGCCTTCTGAGGTGCTGGCGGTGCCCCAGCTGCGTTGGTGACCTCTTCCTCGTCCTCTGCCTTCGCCTTGTGCTTCCACTGAGTCCCCACTGTCAGGTGGGAATGCCACCAGCAGCGCGTCTACCAGCGTGCGCTTGTACTCGCGCATCTTACGATCACGCTCCAGTGAGGGAATTAAGGACGGTACGTTGTCCTTGTAACGGGGATCCAGCAGCGTGGCCACCCAGTAATCAGCACAAGTTAGAATGTGGGCAACTCGGCGGTCGTTGCGGAGACACTGCAGCATGTAATCGCTCATGTGCGCCAGGCTGCCCAGAGGCAACGAAAAGCTGTCCTCTGTGGGAGGTGTATCGTCTGTGTCCTCTGTATCCCCCCATCCACGCATCAGTGATGGCCATGAGCTGGTCTGGGTGCCACCCTGCTGTGAACATGGTTCCTCCTCCTCCATCTCCTCCTCCTCATCCTCCACCTCCTCATCCTCCAGAACTGTGCCCTGGCTGGACAATTGTGTACCTTGGGTTTGTGGGTGCAGGAACCCACCCTCGGAGCCACTTGGGAATGACTGGCCGGAAACCCTACGAAATGATCCCTCTTCCTCCTCCTCCTCCTCCTCCTGTGCCACATCCTCTTCCATCATCGCCAGGAGCGTTTTTTCAAGGAGGCATAGAAGTGGGATAGTAACGCTGAGAACGGCGTTATCGGCACTGGCCATGTTGGTGGAGTACTCGAAACAGCGCAACAAGGAACACAGGTCTCGCATGGAGGCCCAGTCATTGGTGGTGAAGTGGTGCTGTTCCGCCGAGCGACTCACCCGTGCGTGCTGCACCTGAAACTCCACTATCGCCTGCTGCTGCTCTCACAGTCTGGCCAGCATGTGCAAGGTGGAGTTCCATCTTGTGGGCACGTCGCATATGAGGCGGTGAGCGGGAAGGCCGAAGTTACGCTGCAGTGCTGACAGGCGAGCAGCAGCAGGGTGAGAACGCCTAAAGCGCGCACAGACGGCCCGCACTTTATGCAGCAGCTCTGACATGTCGGGGTAATTTTTAAGGAATCTCTGCACCACCGAATTCAGCACATGCGCCAGGCAAGGGATGTGCATCAAACCAACTAGTCCCAGAGCTGCTACGAGATTTCGCCCATTATCGCACACCACCAGGCCGGGCTTGAGGCTGACTGGAACAAACCACTCATCGGTCTGTTGTTCAAGGCCCGTCCACAGCTCCTGCGCGGTGTGTGGTTTGTCCCCCAAACAGATACGTTTTAAAACTGCCTGCTGTCGTTTACCCCTGGCTGTGCTGAAGTTGGTGGTGAAGGTGTTACGCTGATCGGATGAGGAGCTGGTAGAGGATGAGAAAGCAGAGTAGGAGGAGGAAGCAACAGGAGGCAAACTGAAGCGCCCTGCAATCCTCGGTGGTGGAAGGACATGCGCCAAACTGCTATCCGCCTCAGGCCCAGCCGCCACTGCATTTACCCAGTGTGCTGTTACGGAGATATAACGGCCCTGACCGTGCTTACTGGTCCACGTATCCGTAGTCAGGTGCACCTTGCCACAGATGGCGTTGCGCAGTGCACACCTGATTTTGTCCCCTACTTGGTTGTGCAGGGAAGGGATGGCTCGCCTTGAAAAGTAGTGGCGGCTGGGCACGACGTACTGTGGGACAGCCACCGCCATAAGACCTTTAAAACTATCCGTCTCCACCAGACGGAATGACAGCATTCAAATGCCAGTAATTTAGAAATGCTGGCATTCAGGGCTAGGGATCGCGGGTGGGTAGGGGGGTACTTCCTCTTCCTCTCCAGCATTTGGGATATGGAGAGCTGAACGCTTGCGTGGGACATTGTGCAGATGCTTGGTGACCCAGGTGTTGGTGTTGCTGGCAGATCCTCTGTTTGCGGGGTGCCAGGTGGCACTGTCACTCCAGAGGTGGATGAAGAGGCCGCGACTGCAGCAGAAGAGGAAGCAGGAGGAGCCAGAGACTTTTCTTGGTTTTTGAGGTGTCTACTCCACTGCAGCTCGTGCTTTGCACTTAAATGCCTGGTTATGCAGGTTGTGCTCAGGTTGAGAACGTTTATGCCTCACTTCAGGCTCTGATTGCACAGCGTGCAAACCACTCGTGTCTTGTCGTCAGCACATTGTCTGAAGAACTGCCACGCCAGGGAACTCCTTGGAGCTGGCTTTGCTGTGCTCGGTCCCTTGCTGCGGTGGGCAGTAGGAGGCGTACTGTCTAGAGGACGGCCGCTCCGCTTTTGCACCCTGCTCCCTCTTCTGCTGTGCTGGTGGCTCTGTGCGACCACCGCCTCTTCCTCCGAACTACATAGGTCACTCGCATGACCTTGATTCCATGTGGGGTCGAGGACCTCATCGTTCTCCACATCATCTTCCACCCAGTCTTCACCCCTGCCTTCCTTGTCGGTCTGCACACTTTCGAAAGCCCCAGCTGTTGGCACCTGTGTTTCGTCATCATCCGAGACGTGCTGCGATGGTCCTCCCATGTACTCATCTTGAAAGATAAGTGGTTGGGCATCGGTGCACTCAATCTCTTCCACTTCTGGGGCAGGGCTAGGTGGATGGCCCTGGGAAACCCTGCTAACAGAGTCATCAAAAAGCAGAAGAGACTGCTGCATGACTTGGGACTCAGACTGCTTGGCTGATTTGCAAGGGGGTGAGGTGAAAGACTGATGGACATCGGCTGCAGGTGCCAACTGTGGTCTTTCAGCAGGAGACTGGGTGGGAGACAATGTGAAGGAACTGGATCCACTGTCAGCAACCCAATCTACTATCGACCTGTACTTGTTCAGGCCTCACCATTCATAGAGCAGCATTAGGCCTGACCAAATACCGCTGTAGGTTTTGTCGCCTACTCGCACCTGAGGAAGGGGTTTCACTTGTGTGTGTAGCTGGCACAGATCGACCACGTCCTCTCCCTGCAACAGGAGCTCCACTAGCAGCACCACGACCTGAGCCACGTCTCTTATTTGACGCTCTCCTCATATTTTTTTAATTTAGGATCTTGCCCTAAATGGGTGTTTAATTAATAGTAGAATAGAACGACAGTATGTAAAGGGTGTATCTCACATGGCCTGAACCAGACTAGGCCTCAATAAAAGATTTTTTTGCCCAAAATGGCTGTATTTCAAATGCCTAATTCAAACCCTGTATGTAGAGGTAGTATCTCAGAGGGCCTGAACCTCTGCAGGCCTGAAGTAAATATATCTTTGCACAAAATGGCTGGATTTCAAATGGCTGTATTTCAAATGCCTAATTCAAACCCCTGTATGTAGAGGTAGTATCTCAGAGGGCCTGAACCTCTGTAGGCCTGAAGTAAATATATCTTTGCACAAAAAGGCTGTATTTCAAATGGCTGTATTTCAAATGCCTAATTCAAACCCCTGTATGTAGAGGTAGTATCTCAGAGGGCCTAAACCTCTGTAGGCCTGCAGTAAATATATCTTTGCACATAAAGGCTGTATTTCAAATGCCTGTATTTCAAATGCCTAATTCAAACCCCTGTGTGTAAAGGTGGTATCTCACAGGGCCTGAACTAGTGTAGGCCTGCAGTAAATATATCTTTGCACAAAAAGGCTGTATTTCAAATGGCTGTATTTCAAATGGCTGTATTTCAAATGCCTAATTCAAACCCCTGTATGTAGAGGTAGTATCTCAGAGGGCCTGAACCTCTGTAGGCCTGCAGTAAATATATCTTTGCACAAAATGGCTGTATTTCAAATGGCTGTATTTCAAATGCCTAATTCAAACCCCTGTATGTAGAGGTAGTATCTCAAAGGGCCTGAACCTCTGTAGGCCTGCAGTAAATATATCTTTGCACAAAAAGGCTGTATTTCAAATGCCTAATTCAAACCCCTGTATGTAGAGGTAGTATCTCACAGGGCCTGAACCTCTGTAGGCCTGAAGTAAATATATCTTTGCACAAAAAGGCTGTATTTCAAATGGCTGTATTTCAAATGCCTAATTCAAACCCCTGTATGTAGAGGTAGTATCTCAGAGGGCCTGAACCTCTGTAAGCCTGCAGTAAATATATCTTTGCACAAAATGGCTGTATTTCAAATGGTTGTATTTCAAATGCCTAATTAAAACCCCTGTATGTAGAGGTAGTATCTCAGAGGGCCTGAACTTCTGTAGGCCTGCAGTAAATATATCTTTGCACAAAATGGCTGTATTTCAAATGCCTAATTCAAACCCCTATATGTAGAGGTAGTATCTCACAGGGCCTGAACCTCTGTAGGTCTGCAGTAAATATATCTTTGCACAAAATGGCTGTATTTCAAATGGCTGTATTTCAAATGCCTAATTCAAACCCCTGTATGTAGAGGTAGTATCTCAGAGGGCCTGAAACTCTATAGGCCTGCAGTAAATATATCTTTGCACAAAAAGGCTGTATTTCAAATGCCTAATTCCAACCCCTGTATGTAGAGGTAGTATCTCAGAGGGCCTGAACCTCTGTAGGCCTGAAGTAAATATATCTTTGCACAAAAAGGCTGTATTTCAAATGGCTGTATTTCAAATGCCTAATTCAAACCCCTGTATGTAGAGGTAGTATCTCAGAGGGCCTGAACCTCTGTAGGCCTGCAGTAAATAGATCTTTGCACAAAATGGCTGTATTTAAAATGGCTGTATTTCAAATGCCTAATTCAAACCCCTGAATGTAGAGGTGGTATCTCACAGGGCCTGAACCTCTGTAGGCCTGCAGTAAATAGATCTTTGCACAAAATGGCTGTATTTAAAATGGCTGTATTTCAAATGCCTAATTCAAACCCCTGTATGTAGAGGTGGTATCTCACAGGGTCTGAACCTCTGTAAGTCTGAAGTAAATATATCTTTGCACAAAAAGGCTGTATTTCAAATGGCTGTATTTCAAATGCCTAATTCAAACCCCTGTATGTAGAGGTAGGATCTCAGAGGGCCTGAACCTCTGTAGGCCTACAGTAAATATATCTTTGCACAAAAAGGCTGTATTTCAAATGCCTAATTCAAACCCCTGTATGTAGAGGTAGTATCTCAGAGGGCCTGAACTAGTGTAGGCCTGCAGTAAATATATCTTTGCACAAAATGGCTGTATTTCAAATGGCTGTATTTCAAATGCCTAATTCAAACCCCTGTATGTAGAGGTAGTATCTCAGAGGGCTCCAGCCCCCTCTCCCTTGTCACTCTCATTCCAGCCCCCCCTCCCTTGTCACTCTCATTCCAGCCCCCCCTCCCTTGTCACTCTCATTTTACCCCCCCTCCTCCCTTGTCACTCTCATTTTACCCCCCCTCCCTTGTCACTCTCATTTTACCCCCCTCCCTTGTCACTCTCATTTTACCCCCCTCCCTTGTCACTCTCATTCTAGCCCCCCCTCCCTTGTCACTCTCATTTTACCCCCCCTTGTCACTCTCATTTTACCCCCCTCCCTTATCACTCTCATTTTACCCCCCTCCCTTATCACTCTCATTTTACCCCCCTCCCTTGTCACTCTCATCCCAGCCCCCCCCCTTGTCACTCTCATTCCAGCCCCCCCCCCTTGTCACTCTCATTCCAGCCCCCCCCCTTGTCACTCTCATTCCAGCCCCCCGTCACCTCTAGTGTAGCGTGGCCGAGCTCTGTTCGGTCCGCGGTACATGAGCATTTGTTTCCTGTACACGGCCGGACTGAAGATTCTTTAGAGCGCCGCTCAGGAGGCGCAGCATGAGGGGCGCCGCCGGCCGGCCGAACTTATATAACCAACTTATTATTTATACCACAACGGGCCCCCCCTGCTAAATGGCTCCCTAGGCGACTGCCTAAGTCGCCTTACTGGTGGCGCCGGCCCTGCCTCCTTCGGTGGCTTAATAAAAAACTGCCATACCGCCAAGTAGGTGATTTTACCCCCAACACTCCGCACTGACTAACTGCTACTGCCACTCCTTCCGTGAACCCCCGCACCACTAGTTTCCAGGCAGGTAGGCTCCTGCGAAGCGGGTGGTCTATCCCGGGCACGTTTAGCTCCCGACCTCTCACTGCTGCCACTCTTCTGACACGCTAGCGACTTACTGGCTCCGCCGCTGCCTCACAGACAAGCTGCCACCCTCTTCTACCGATGATGATGAAGCCCCTAATTCACCCGGCTCCCAAGTGCGATCAGCTACATCATCATCAAGTACTGTCAACGGTCTCTGGGTCAGGAGCCTGACCGCTCGTAACACCAGCTCCCACGCCACTCTCATCATCACTACTTGCCTTCCTACCGGAGGAAGCGGCGGATGTCTCCTAAAGATATTGGCTGGGCAGTAGATGCTGACTGTCCTCTAGTAGCTCGGCAGAGCCGAGCCTACGGCATATAATACTTCTCGTGGTGAGGAAACTGAAAATGACAGAGGAAGGTTCAGGACAGGTGGGGGCACAGGGCCTACTCCCGGGTCATGCCAACTAAGCGTCGTGTCAAAGGACCCATCGACTCTTGGCTCGGGTGTCTGATGTCACTTGGGACGAAGTAGATGACCGAGTCAACCATTCAATAAATGCTGGGTTGCTGGTCAAGACACGACCGCTAGATGACAACAAGAGCTCAGGCCTCTCGCTGCGACTTCTGCTGCCACGCCCCCTTACTCTGCTGCGACCTGTGCCAGCGCCAGAAATATTTAGGCCTCTGCCACTCCCCTGTGCAGGGCCTGGCACTTCTCTGTCTGACATACTGTTAGATCAAATAAATAAATAAAAAAGGAAATTAAATCACCCCATAAAAGTCTGTAATTTTCTCACTTCACCACACAACGGCTAATAAGCCCTTTTTTCCCACTAGTACACGCCAAAGAAGGCTTTAGAACATATAACTGCACCGCAGAACGGCAAATAATATATATATATTTTGCCACTAATACACGCCAAAAAGGGCTTTAGAACATATAACTGCACCGCTGAACGGCAAATAGGCCCTTACTTACTTTTTTCCACTGATACACTCCACAAAAGGCTTTAGAACATATAACTGCCCAGCAGAACGGCAAATAATATATACAGGTGAAACTCGAAAAATTAGAATATCGTGCAAAAGATCATTTCTGTAATGCAACTTAAAAGGAGTTGCATTAATGCAACTTAAAATTAAAATATTATGAAAAGGTTCAATATTCTAGGCTCAAAGTGTCACACTCTAGTCAGCTAATTAATCCATACTCCCTGAGCAAAGGGTACCTGAGATTGTGACTTTGGGGTTTTCTTAAGCCATAAGCCATAATCATCCAAATTATAACAAATAAAGGCTTGAAATATCTCGCTTTGCATGTAATGGGTCTCTCATATATTAGTTTCACCTTTTAAGTTGCATTACTGAAATTTTTCGAGTTTCACCTGTATTGTTTTTCCACTAAGGGCTCTTTCACACTTGCGTTCTTGTCTTCCGGCATAGAGTTCCGTCGTCGGGGCTCTATGCCGGAAGAATCCTGATCAGTTTTATCCTAATGCATTCTGAATGGAGAGAAATCCGTTCAGGATGCATCAGGATGTCTTCAGTTCCGGAACGGAACGTTTTTTGGCCGGAGAAAATACCGCAGCATGCTGCGCTTTTTGCTCCGGCCAAAAATCCGGAACACTTGCCGCAAGGCCGGATCCGGAATTAATGCCCATTGAAAGGCATTGATCCGGATCCGGCCTTAAGCTAAACGTCGTTTCGGCGCATTGCCGGAGCCGACATTTAGCTTTTTCTGAATGGTTACCATGGCTGCCGGGACGCTAAAGTCCTGGCAGCCATGGTAAAGTGTAGCGGGGAGCGGGGGAGCAGCATACTTACCGTCCGTGCGGCTCCCCGGGCGCTCCAGAGTGACGTCAGGGCGCCCCAAGCGCATGGATCACGTGATCGCATGGATCACGTCATCCATGCGCATGGGGCGCTCTGACGTCATTCTGGAGCGCCTCGGGAGCTGCACGGACTGTAATAAACCCTGTTAATGGCTGTATCAAACAGCACTTACACCCCGATAACAAGAACGGTTTGCAGGAATTACAGAGCTGTATAATGGAAATTTGGATCCGCAGTCAGTGCAGCAAAGTGTAATAGGATTGTTCCTATTACCCAGGCTGTAACCTCCCCTACTGAACCCTGTTCTACTTCAATACTGTGTAATGATTCCTCCCTATCTTTTCCCTGAACTTCTATACAGCAAAATAAAAGTTTTAAAGTCTTTCCTAGCGCCTGCTAACGTCTCTCCCTGCACTAAGTACACTGGAAAATGGCTGAATCCAAGATGGCTAAGGCTGTAACATCACAGAGCTGGCTGGCTGCTGATTGGCTGCATGCACGGCATTGTGGGTGATCCCTCGTTCCCAGAGTTCCTTGCTCCATGTCCTAACACGTGCAGCGGCCATTTTAAGAAAAAATGTGATTCGTTACCACTAAGCGTGAAGAAATTTCGGATCGAATTCCAGTTCGTCAACTTCGACTCGCTCATCTCTAATCATTACTATCATGATTAGAGACGGGACGGATCCATTATGCAGCCCATAGACTTCTATTATGACGGAATAAATAACCGAATGCCTCTAAAAGCATTCCGTTATGCATTCCATCATAGAATTGCGTTATGGTCCATGGTAACGGAATCCATAACGCAATTCTGCTTTTACCAGTAAACAAATAGAAAACGAATTTCAAAATATGAAATTCGCTCATCTCTAATCATGATCATAAAACATATGCAGTCATCTAAAAGTCATAACTCGAACAAAAAGAGGTTTGACCATTTTATAAAGTAAATACATTATGTTTTAGATATTTAAAATAATACAAAGAACAGGATGAAATATACAGACCTCTTCCCTTTACTGGATTTTGGTTTTTGAAAACATTTTACGGTATACTTTAAACATAAATCTCTTGTCCGTGGTTTTCATGTAAAAATTTTAAAGGAGAATAAACATTGCCCTCTTCAGGCATTTAGCAGCATTACTACAACAAACTGATTTGAGCATTTTATTACATGTCAAACAACACAAACATGTGTACACATCTACACTACATGGACAAGGCACTAGAGCACTGAATTCTGGAGTTTGACGCAGTCCCATTGCCACAGGTGTATAAAATCCAGCACCTAGTTTCACAGTCTGCCTTTAGAAACATTTTTGAAAGAATTCTAAAGAGCTCACTGAATTTGTGTGGTACTGTAATAGAATAGCACAATTGCAACAAGTCAGTTCCTGAAATGTCTTTCCTCCTAGATATTCCACGATTAATTGCGAGTGGTATTATCGCAAAGTGCAAGCGCGAGTGGAAGCCTTTAGGAACCATGGCAACTCTAGCATGAATTAGCGGACCACATAAAGTTACAAGACAGAAATGCCAAGGTGCATAGTGCATAAAAGTTGTTGACTCTCTGCTTACTCTGTAATTGCATAGTTTAAAACCTTCTTTGGTATTAACACCAGCACAAAAACTGCACCAGAAGCTCAGTGGCATGGGTTTCCATGTCCAAGCAGCTGCATTCAAGCCTCACATTACCAAGCAGCGGATGAAGTGGTGTAAAGCAAGCCACACCTGGACTCTGGAACAGTGGAAATGTTTACTGTGGAGTGAGGGATCACGCTTGTCTGTTTGGCAGTCTAATAAACGAGTCTTGATGTGGCGAATGCCAGGAGATCATTAACCATTATACCCTGATGTAGCAATTTTCCACTTCCGTTCTTATAGCCATATGAGAGCTTATTTTTTTAGGTTCAAGTTGTATTTTCTAATGACACCATTTAATATTGCATACGATGTAGTGGGAAGCAGGAAAAAGTTTCAGATGTGATGGAATTGGAAAAAAATGCAATGTGGTAAAACGGACCTGTTACTTTTATTCTCTGGGTCATTACGATTAAAGCAGAACCTCATTTGTATCTTTGGGGAAAATCTTTTTTTTTTTTCATCATCATATTCTGACCCCATAATTTATTTACATTTATCTCTATGGAGCTGTGTGAGAGTTGATTTTTTGTAGAGCGATCTGTAGTTTTCAGATATGTGTGTATGACTTTTTGATCACTTTTTATTAAATTTTCTGGTGAGGTGAAGTGATGAAAGAACTGCAAATCGCCCATTTTGACTTTATTTTCCCGTTATGGTGTTCACCTTAGGGGATAAATACATTTATATTTCTCGGGCATTTTGGATAATGGTGATGCCTTTGATCTTTATTTTTTTGTGTTTATTTTTATTATGGGGAAAAGGTGGTGATTTGAATGTTTATATACTTTTAAAACTTTTTTGTATCACTTTTAACCCGCCCCCCTTCTAGAGGTCTTAAATATGCGATCTCTCTCATATTCTACTGTGATTTTACACAGCAGATTATGGTGAATTCAGTCTTTTCCTATGGAGCCCTGACACCTGCAGGCCTCCATGGGAACGTCAGCTCTAATACCATGTGTTTTTTCATAGAGAGAGTTAGAGAAAATGATGGCAGGCATGGGCAATCACATGTCTTCTTTCTAAGAGATTCTCCTATCTTCAATCCCACATTTAGCAGTCATTTAATTTGACTTCATTACACCATAATGAATGCATTTTATTTACAGTGAAACACAATTTTCCTTTAAAGAGGCACTCCAGATATATTTTTTTGCTATATAGTGCAGCATATGATACTATGAAAGAGGCTATTCTATTTATTTTTATATGTGGCTCACAGTGGGTTAAAAATAATTAAAAATAAGTTATACTCACTCTCACTGATTCCTCGCCACGGTCATTACGATGTTGCTCTGGTTCCCACTGCTCTCCACTTCCTGGTCAAAAGTCAACACGTTGTAAATGCCTGGAAATTGCTAGTGATTGGCTAAGCAGGAATCCACCGGCATGAGCACTGAGAACCAGAACTGAGCCGAAATGTCAAAAAGCGGAGGATCTTGCGAATGTCGCTTCTTTTTTTATTTTTATCCCACTGTGAGCCATATTTTTTTAATTACCACTGGACAACACATTTAAAGAATAATGTATAGGTTCTTTTGTATGCCTTGTGTATTCCATTTTGTTGATATGCCATTTATATGTTGTCTTCTATCTTCTAATAGCTTCTTCTCTTCTAGTATGGTTTCCCTAATGCAGCCTACATTTCCCATTATGCTTTGCAAAGACAGAAGTGGTAGAGTCTCATCACACTGCACTTGTTCTGTCCTGTGCTATCTAATGGCAGCAGTGACTTAGAACTGATATCCCTTAATTCACCCTGTATTTCTATGTGATGCAGCTTCACATTGCTCTTCCCTGCCTCCTGCTTGTGAAAGTTTGCTCCCTGTCAGCTCTTAAAAGCAGGAGGCAGGCAGAGCAGTGTGATGCTAAATCGTACAGAAATACACAAATTCTGCACCCGGCACACCAGATAGTTTAAAAAGGCAGTGTAAGGGAAGTTTTGAAACTCAGCAGTTAAGCACTCAGAAACTATATCACTGCATACCTGGTCTCTTAGACAGATAAGCTGTTTTGGAGGCGGGTACTATGCTACTTTGCATAGTACATGGCTCCAAAACAGCCTAGGGCAGCGCTATAGACCACCCATTTGTGCCGGTGATGTCACCAGGCTTACTGGTAGGGGGGAAGTCTCCATTTAGCACAGTGATGTGAAGCTCTGATGCTCCACTCATATATAGTAAAAGAATATAGAAGAACTTATATCCGGGTTCAGCCCTGAACCTGGAGAACCTCTTTAATGCATTTTTGGACAATTCAGGTGCGTAGCTAAAGGTCCAAGGGCCCCCCGTACCCTCAGTGCTTTGTGGCCACGGAAGCACATAGCCTTTGTGCTGCCTGAGGCAAAAACTGAAACGGCACCCCCTCCCATGCCAAATTCTTGACCTAACCCCTTCCCTCCAGCCAGAGGTATAAATGGACCAGCATACACTTTCTTTAATACCAATGTCTTCGGGCCACCACAGGCTCCTGGGCCTGGTAGTAATTGCTACATCTGCACCCCATATAGCTACACCCCTGGGACCATTTAGAAACAATAAGCAGGGTATGCTGTCATACATAAAATGGCTTCTGCAGCAAACAAGATAGTATGATTTTGAGGTAGGCAGCGTGGTGTCAATGCTATATCCTAGGACACGCTCTTACAAGCTGGCAGGCAGAGATAAATTAATATTTCAGAACTACATTAACATTTTAATTGATCCAGAGGATATGTAGCTTTCCTAAACTGTCAGAGATTACTGCGCAAGCCAAATGAGAAAGTAAAAAAAAATCACAAGCAAAAATAAACACGGGGTTAAAATGTCAAGGATGGATTCATCAAATCTGCCGAAATTGACTTCCTATTAAGCAAAGCAACAGTTTTTGGCTGGTAATTAAAAAGCAAAGCCCCAAGATATGCTTTTATTTCCAATACTGAAGCAGCAATAGTCTAGACAAACAACTGGTCTCAAGGCATTTTAAAATCTACGATAGAGAATAGACATTGGCAAGAAGAGAGCAGGTTAGTGTGATGGGAATACACAATAAGATGAAGAAACCAAATGATTGTCAAATTAAAGGGAATCTGTCATCATCCTGGGCCGTTTGTAACCGTTAGTATGGCATTGTAACTCTGCCGTTGTCATTTAGAAATATACTTTTATGTGCTAATTAGTGTTGATCGAGCACCAAAGTGCTCAGGTGCTCGAGTCGAACACCTCATGATTAGTGATGGATGAACATTGGCCGGGACGATTCGCGAGCGTGATCAAATGTTTGCGAACCACAAGTTCGTGGCGGGCCCCATTCACTTTAATGGCAGGCAAACCTGAAAAACCTTCAGGTCATATTTGCAGCCACCAAATTCTTACAAGAAGTGCACAAATTGTCCCACAACATGGACAGTGACATACCAGAGGGGGATCAATGGCAAAAATTCCCCCCAAAAATATGTATTTTAATCAGGGGCCATTTTTTGTGCGTTTAAAAGGGAAATTCTCAGAAATGTGCCCTGCTGGAGCCTAGAAAATATTTATTTTAGGCCACGGGAGTATGGTCCTTAAAAATTAGGCATTCACCTGACATAAAAGAAATTGTGATTATGTGGCTCGAGGTACATTGTGCAGTCAATGGATAACATTTTTAATGTAGGCCACTGGAGTACAGGCCCCAAACATTAGGGCAAGAGGATTATCCGGCATCATAATTATTTTTTTTTACGCTCGAACATTTGGGCCACGGAAGCCTGCCTTGTGCCAGATGAATGCGATGACGGCGTGGTGGAAGGTGGAGGACAAATGGGAGGAGAGAGTATAAGGAGAAGAGGCAGGACTTGGAGCACCAGGAGGGTGGCTTTGTGGGTTCTGACGGCGTTGATCCCACTGGGCTCGGTGATGGGAGGCCAGGTGCCTTCTTAAGGCGGTCGTCCCTAGGTGAGTGTTAGGCTTACCACGACTTATGCGTTGACAGCACAGGCTACAGATTGCAACACTATTATCAGCAGCTGACACGTTAAAAAAAGCCCACACTGCGGAGCCATGTGCCGGCATCCTGGGAGCGCAAGATGTGACCGTGCATGGTGGATGGTTCGCTCCAGATACATTTGCAGTCTACTTTTTGCCTCCTGTGCACTGCGAGTTCTGCCTGCTTCTCGTCCTTCTCCTCCCTATCTGCTGCTCCATCTCTCCCTCTGAACTCCCCTCCTCTTCCTCTCTTGTGGGCACCCACGTGACGTCCATCGACACGCCATCATCATCACCTTCCTCAACACTGACATTAGAGATCTCGGAGTAGGCAGCAACAGCGGGGACCACCCTCCTTCGGCTGATCTGGGTACTGTAGTCAGAACACTGGGTGGCGGCAGTTGCTACCTCCTCTTCCTCATCTGATGCCAAGAATGGCTGCGCATCGGTAAGGCCTGGAAATTGATGGGAAAATAATTCCTCTGACTCGAGTGGAGGGGCTATGGTGGTGGTGGTGGTGTCTTTGGGGGTGCACACAGCAGAGAGTGAGGAGGGTGCTGATACAGAGGATGAGGAGGGTGCAGAAGCGGAAGGCTGAGTGAGCCACTCAACCAACTCTGGTGCGTCCTTTGACTTAATCGCACGCACCTTCTCCAACTTCCTACTTAGGCTGCAGCCTGGTGCACCTGCCCGACCCCTACCACCCCTGCGGAACGGCCTGCCTCTTCCTCTGCCTATCATTTTCAAAATGACCCTGTGCCAAAGTCCCTAGAGAAGAGCAGTATATGTGGAAGCAGGTATATAGAACCCCTTAGGGTCCATTCACACATCCCTAACGCGTTTTGCGGATCTGCAAAACACGGACATGGCAATGTGCGCTCCACATTTTGCGGACCGCACATCGCCGGCACTAATAGAATATGCTTATTCTTGTCCGCAATTGCGGACAAGAATAGGACATGTTCTATTTTTTTCGGGAACGGAATTGCTGACCCGGAAGTGCAGATCCGCATTTCCGTATCCAAGCAGCACATTGTGCTGCCCCATAGAAATGAATGGGTCCACAATTCCGTTCCGCAAAATGCGGAACATAATTGCGGACGTGTGACTGGGGCCTTAATCAGATTTTTTTGGAGGCAACTGGTATATCAAACCAGTTGCAATTAGTTGTTTCAATGACGTTTGTCCCTCTGTATAGCTGCGGTATCTCAGCAGAACCGCACACAACTGCTGCACAATACAAATGCACTATAATATACTTTCTATGTTAGAAAGTATATTATAAGTATATTACACCCGTCAGTATGCAACACCTATCGATAGCACACCTATACCAGTCCTTAAATGGACTTTTGTGGCCCTATTAGCTAGCGTTTGGTGTCTCTATACTCTCTAACAGTCTGTCCCTGCTCCACACAGCAACCTCTCCCTACACTGGCAAAAAACAATGTAAAATGGTGGCCAGATCACGTTTATTTATTGGGTAGTGGGTGTGTCCATGTGCTGAATCGTCTCAATTGGCTGTCCTGTCCCATGGATGTGTCATGGGTCAAAGTTGCACAATGCAAAGATATGGCGCCGGTGGACATCGCCATATGTTTGCCTGTTCGGTAAACAACGAACAAGCAAAGTTCGCCGCGAAATGACCGCCGGGCGAATCGCAAGGCCATCTCTACTCGGGATGCTCGGGTGCTCTACAGAGCACCCAAGCACAATGGAAATCAATGGGAGAACACGAGCATTAAACTAGGCACCCCTGTTCTGAAGAGGGGAGGGTGTCTGGTTCATAGGAAAAGGTCAGAAATTGATGGAAACACCACCGAAATGGTTTGGGAACAGCATGGGGAGGATGTCTGGATGCATCTTGGACTCCCAGGTCATGCTGGGAACGATGTTGTCCGAGTAGTACACCACTTTTACAGACTGACACTAATACGCACAAAACCGAAGATAAAATAGATTTTAGAGGAAAAATTGTTAGGAAACATTCTTTCCTGTATATTTACTTGTATATAAAGTGCAAGTGCTGCCAAAAATTACAAGGATGAGGCACTCCGATACAACCTGTATATCACATAATAGAGGGCCTCATTCACATTGTATTACAATTGATCAGGTAGTGGGACTCCTACACTCATAAAGCCTATGCACTAAGTGAAAGGACTTCCAAAAATTACAAGGAACCGGCACTCCAATACACCCTTTATTACACATAAAGGAGGGCATCATACACACCCTTGAAAAATTATGATTGATGGCCTGCTGGTGACTCTCAAAAACATTAGGAGCAAGGGCCTGCTGGTGACCCTCTAAAACATTATGGGCGAGGGCCTGCTGCTGATCTGAGCATCAAAAAAATTATGGGCGAATGCCTGCTACTGAGCTGACCATTGAAAAAATTATAGGTGAGGGCCTACTGTTGAGCTGACCCTGTAAAACATTATGGTTGAGGGCCTGCTGGTGAGATAACCCTCAAAAACATTATATGCGAGAGCCTGCAGGTGAGCTGACCCTCTAAAAGATTGTAGGTGAGGGCCTGCTGGTGAGCTGACCCTCTAAAACATTATATGCGAGGGCCTGCAGGTGAGCTGACTCTCTAAAAGATTGTAGGTGAGGGCCTGCTGGTGAGCTGACCCTCTAAAACATTATATGCGAGGGCCTGCAGGTGAGCTGACCCTATAAAAGATTGTAGGTGAGGACCTGATGGTGAACTGACCCTCTAAAACATTACATGCGAGGGCCTGCAGGTGAGCTGGCCCTCAGGTGAGGGCCTGCTGGTGAGCTGACCCTTTAAAACATTATATGCAAGGGCCTGCAGGTGAGCTGACCCTCTACAACATTAGGAGCGAGGGCAGAATAATAAGCATGTTGATATGATGGAAGAGGAGGAGAACGAGAAAAGGAAGATTGAACCATATACCTTTTTTGTGGTGGAAGGGGTGCATGGAAATACAGTGTATTCAGTACATTATAAAAAAACACATTTAAAGTGCCTTTATGTTTAGCCGCTTTCCTTTGGAGTAGCAGAGAAGTCAGGGTCAATCCAGGCCTTGTTCATTTTTATAAGAGTCAACCTGTCAGCATTTTTAGTTGACAGGCGGATGCGCTTATCAATTATTATGCCCCCAGCAGCACTAAATACCCACTCTGACAAAACGCTGGTGGCAGGGCAGGCCAGCACCTCCAAGTTTGTGCCCCGTGTCCAGCTTGGACACCCAGTAGTTGTAAGGTACAGAGGGATCATTGAGGACGCTGACACAGTCTGCTACGTACTCCTTCACCATCTTCCAAAATGTTTCCCTCCTTGTGACACTAGGCCGCGCATCAGGGTGAGGGTGATGGCAGGGTGTCATAAAACCCATGTCCCAGGCTTTGGAGAGTGTTGCCCTGCCTCTGTTGGAACTGCTGTGTGTTCCCCTCGTCTCCCCTCCTCGGTTGCCCAAGGAACTATGTACTCTGCTGCCAGCGTTGTCAGCTGGAAATTTTTGGAGCAATTTTTCCACAAGGACCTTCTGGTATTGCACCATTTTGCTCATCCTCTCCACCACAGGAATGAGAGATGAGAGGTTTTCTTTGTAGCGGGGGTCGAGAAGGGTGAACAACCAGTAATCGGTGTTGTCCAAAATGCTTAAAACGCGGCGGTCACGAGAAAGTCAGCCTAACATAAAGTCAGCCATGTGTTCCAGAGTCCCAACAGGCAAGACTTCGCTGTCATCATCAGGAGGATGACTCTCAATCTCCTCATCCTCTTCTGCCCATCCACTCTGGACAGATGGAATTAAACTTCCATAGGTACTACCCTTTGTAGCGGAAGCAATCGTCTCCTGCTCCTCCTCATCCAATTTGCACTGAGAAGACGAACTGAGGGTGGTCTGGCTATCACCCTGTGTAATGTCTTCCCCCATTTCCATCTTATTCACATGCAAAGCGTCAGCCTTAATTGTGAGCAGCGAGCGTTTGAGTAGACACAGAAGTGGGATGGTGACACTGATAATAGCGTCATCGCCGCTCACCATCTGTGTTGATTCCTCAAAGTTTCTTAAAACTTCACAGAGGTCAGACATCCTTGCCCACTCCTCGCTTGTGAAGAGCGGAAGCTGACTGGAAAGGCGACTACCATGTTGCAGCTGGTATTCCACTACTGCCCTCTGCTGCTCACAAAGCCTGGCCAACATGTAGAACGTCGAGTTCCAGCGCGTGCTCACGTCCCACAACAGTCAGTGAGCTGCCAATTTTAAGTGCTGCTGCAGCATTGACGGACCAGCGGAAGCTGTCGATGACTTGCGAAAAATGGGCACACATGCGGCGCACATTCACCAGTAGCTCAGGAAAATTGGGGTAGGTTTTGAGAAACCGCTGAACCACTAAGTTGAAGATGTGGGCTAGACATGAGATGTGTGTGAGCTTCCCGAGCTCCAAAGCCGCCACCAAGTTACGGCCATTATCAGACACAACCATGCCTGGTTCTAGGTTGAGTGGCGAGAGCCACAGCTCAGTCTGGTCTCTGCCACAGCATTGCGGCGGTGTGCTGTTTGTCACCTAAGCAGATCAGCTTAAGCACGGCTTGTTGACGCTTCCCCACTGCAGTGCTACACTGCTTCTAGCTACCAACTGACTGGTGCTACAAGAGGATAATTCTGAGGTGGAAGTGGAGGAGGAGGCGGAGGAGGAGAAGTGGGGGTTGGAGCCACTAACGTAGGTGGTGGTGGAAACCCTGATGGAATTAGGGCCCGCAATCCTTGGCGTCGGTAGCACCTGTGCCATCCCAGGGTACGACTCGCTCCCGGCCTCCACAACATTCACCCCGTGTGCCGTCAGGGAAATGTAGCGTCCCTTGCCAAAAGCACTTGTCCATGTGTCAGTGGTTAAGTTGTCCTTCCCAGTAACTGCGTTAGTCAGGGCATGGGTGATGTTACGGGACACATGCTGGTGTAAGGCGGGCACGGCACACCGTGAAAAATAGTGGAGGCTGGGGACTGCGTAACGAGGGATGGCCGCCGACATCAGGCTGCGGAAGGCCTCAATGTCCACAAGCCTTAATGGCCACATTTCCAGGGCCAGTAATTTGGAAAGTTGTGCATTAAGTGCTATGGCCTGTGGGTGGGTGACTGGGTATTTGTGCTTGCATTTAAATGCCTGGGGTAAGGACATTTGTACGCTGTACTGGGACACGGAAGTGGATGTGGTCGCTGATGGTGTTTACGAAGGTCCAGGTGCAGGGCGGGAGGCATCCAGGCCTGTGCCTTCGACAGGGGGTTGGCCAGCACGTAACACAGGGGAAGAGGAGGCAGTGGTGTGACCTGCAGACACAGATTGTGGACCCAGGCGTTCGGCTCACCTTTTACGGTGCTTTTATGTCATGTGGCGAATCATGCTGGTGGTGGTGAGGTTGCTAATGTTCATGCCCCTGCTCATTTTTGTATGGCACAGGTTGCAAGTACAATTCTTTTGTCGTCCGCACTTTTCTCAATAAGCGCCAGACTGCGGAACACCTACCCCTTGGCAAGGGAGATTGCCGCAAGGGGGTGCTCCGGGGAAAAGTTGTGGGCCTGTTTGGTGTAGCCCGCCTTCTCTATTTTGCCACCCCACTGCCTCTTCCAGCCTGTTGCGGTGCTGCGGATCCCTCCCCCTCTGGACTGCTGTCCTCGCTCGGCTTTCCACCTTCCCTGGTTGGGTCAGTGACTTCATCGTCCACCACCTCATCTTCCACTTCCTCACTTTGCTCATACTCCTGACTTGTTGACCTAACAACAACCTCAGCTATTGACAACTGTGTCTCATCCTCATCATCAACCTCTTGCGACACTAATTGCCGTTGACTTTTTGGCAACTGTGTCTCATCATCATCCACCTCGTGAAACACTAATTGCCGTTCCCCACCATCATCTTCCTGTGACTGTGGATGCTCAAGAGTTTGGGAATCAGGGCACAAGATCTCATGTCTCTCTTCAAGCGGGCTTGTCGAGAGGCCCAAATGAAGGAATGGTGCTGAATAGAGCTCCTCGGAATATCCGAGTGTTGGATCACTTGTTTGGCAAGGCACTCCATAGTGGGAGGAAGGAGGATCAGGGTGAGGATTGTGTTGACCAGACTCTTGGCTACTGAGACTGGACTTGGTGGAAGACAGGGTGGTGTTTAACCGACTGGAAGCATTATCTGCTGCAATCCAACCAACCACCTGGTCGCACTGGTCTGACTTCGAGAGCGTTGTCCTGCGCCACCCTGCAAACTGGGACATGAAGCTAGGTATGGTGAATGATTACTTTTTCTTGTGCTCTGGCAGCAGCCACAGTTTTAACGCACCCAGGGCCACGGCCTCTGCGTGCACATCAGCATCACGGCCACTTCCCTGTCCCTTACTGCTCGCCTTCTTCATATTAAATGTTATATATGCTTGAAAGTATGTCACATGTACAGTAGCGTAGGATTTGTAACTGTATGCACAAAAAAATAAAAAATGGTATTTGGGATGTGGAACCGTCACACAGGAGAAATACCGCAGATAATGTCCCTGATGTCAGCAGCGGCTAATATAAAGTTACAGGGAATGTCACAGGTATATGGGATGTGGAAACGTTACACAGGAGAAATACCGCAGATAATGTCACTGATGTCACCAGCTGCTAATAAAAAATTACAGGAAATGTCTCAGGTATTTGGGATGTTTACACAGGAGATGTACCCCAGGTAATGTCACTGTCCACAGTGGACACCGTCTACGGAAAAAGTACACTGGATGTCACTGATATTTTTTGGATGTGCACACTTCACACAGGAGATGTAGTGCAGCTAATGTCACTGTCCGCAGCGGACACCATCTACGAAAAAGTACACTGGATGTCACAGATATTTTTGGGATGCACACATGTTACACAGGAGAAATACCACAGATAATTTCGCTGATGTCAGCAGCGGCTAAAATAAAATTACAGGGAATGTCACAGGTATTTGGGATGTGGAAACGTTACACAGGAGAAATACCGCAGATAATGTCGCTGATATCGCTAGCGGCTAATATAAAATTACAGGGAATGTCACAGGTATTTGGGATGTGGAAACGTTACACAGGAGAAATACTGCAGATAATGCCGCTGATGTCTCCAGCTGCTAATAAAAAATTACAGGGAATGTCACAGGTATTTGGGATGTGGAAACGTTACACAGGAGATGTACCCCAGGTAATGTCACTGTCCGCATCGGACACCGTCTAAGGAAAATGTACACTGGATGTCACTTATATTTGTTGGATGTACACACGTTACACAGGAGATGTAGCGCAGATAATGTTGCTGTCTGCAGCGGCCTAACTATTGCACGCTATTTAGCAAAGGATGCGCTAAAAATCGATATTGCTGCCACTCACAATAGTCCTTAAAAGGACTTTTGGATCTGTAAAGTTTTTGCAATTTAGCGCAGGTTGCTCTAAAAATATATATTGCTGCTGCCACACACAACAATAGTCCTTAAAAGGACTTTTGGGTCTCTGACAAGTTTTTCAACTGAAAAAAAGAATAATTTCACTCCATACACTATCTTTCCCTTCTTCAGCACAGCTCTCCCTGACTAACACTGAGCCAAAGACGTGTCATCGGGTGCTATATAGCACCCGATGACACGTTCCGGCCAGCCAATCACTGTAATGCCAGTAACCAACATGGCTACGGCATTACAGTGAAGGGCAGTATTTACCTGCACGTTTTTTGGCTGTGAATACCACCATGTGCCGAGCATCAAGATGCTCAATCCGAACTGGTGTTCGGCCGAGCATGCTCGATCAACGCTAGTGCTAATCACTTTTTTCTAGCCCCCCAAAACAGTTTTTTATAATTATGTTAATGAGCTTAAAAGATTCCAAGAGGCTACACTTGCATTGCACCACAGAATGGAGCCCTGCTTCTTCCCTTCTCTTCTTCTCTTCACCTTCTCAGCAGCATCATCATGATGCAGCTGCAAACAAAGGCACTGATTGTCTTCATGTCTGAGCCTGCTCAATCTGTTACCGTCTGTGGGCAGCAGCTTCATTAACTGAACTGCACATGCGCCAGCAGGATTGGTGGAGTGCTGCAGTGACCTTCCGGAAGTTTCTCCGTCTGCACAAAGGATCTTTGAAGAGCAGACAGAGAGACCATTGGGTTCTTGCTCAACCTTTACCAAGGTCCTTTCTCCCTTATTACTTAATGCATTGGGGCTGCCACCTGGTTGTTTCTAAATGTCACTTATTTAGGCTACTTTTACACTTGCGTTTTTGCCTGATCCGGCAGGGATCAGCAAAAATGCTTCCATTACTGATAATACAATGAATGGATCCGGTTGTATTATCTTAGCAATGATAGCAATGACGGATCCGTCATGAACACCATTGAAAGTCAATGGGGGACAGATCTGTTTTCTATTGTGTCTGAGAAAATGGATCTGTCCCTATTGACTTGCATTGTGGGTCATGCCAGATCCATTTTGCTCCGCTTCCCATGATGGAAAGAAAACTGCAGCTTGCTGCGGTTTGCTCTCCGGTATGGGAACACAGCCAAACGGAACGGAATGCATTTTGGAACACTCCGTTCTCTTCAGTTCCGTTTTGTCCTCAATGACAATGAATGAGGTCAAAACGGAAGCGCTTTCCTCCGGTATTGAGATCCTATGACGGATCTCAATACCGGAAAATGTAAACTCGTGTGAAAGTAGCCTAAGAATTTTGGAGGCCACCGTGCTCTTCGGAACTTTCAGTGCAGCAGAATTTTTTTTTTGTACCTTACTTCAGATCTGTGCCTCTACACAATCCAGGCTCTACATGCAGTTCTTTCCTCCTCATGGCTTTGTTTTTGCTCTGATATCCATTATCAGCTGTGAAACTTGGAGCAGCAGCATGATGACGTACCCTAGCTGTGGAGGTGGAGAAAAGAAGAGGAGGGGAGGAGCAGGAGGACTCCATTCTGAGGGCCATAGCTGGGTTCCAGCAACCATAAGTACAGCCCCTTAGGCTCATTTCAGCTCATTAGCATAATCATAAAAAGCTGTTTTTTGAAAGCTAGAAAAGCATGATTAGTACATAAAAGTACGGTATATTTCTACAATACAATAGCACAGTTAGAATGCCCTACTAACAGTTACAAACGGCCCAGGATGGTCACAGATTCCCTTTAAAAATCACTGATTTAGTCAATCTGTGGAAATGAGGAAAGAGATACAGTACATTGCTCTATATTCCACAAAGCATTCTTTTTTTTTCTTTTAATTTTTCTTTTTTCATTATTATTTTTCTGAATGTGTCACTATTTTAGTCTTCGTTTTCTCATAAGTTATATAAGTGCAGAATTTTTTAGGTATCATTTTATGGCGGCAGGCTATTTTAGATATCAGGACATGGCAATGTTTTTCTATTTTTTATCTCTGCATTTCAAAAGCCATAACTGTTTTCTCTGTCGACAGCTATACGAGGTCTTTTTCTGGACCAGCTGACCAGTTGTATCTTTAAATGGCACCATTTGAGGGTACGTGTAATATATACAGCATACAGCAATTCTGCCATTGTTTTGGGGTTTTGTTTTCATGGCATTTACTGTAAGATACAAGTGACATGATTCATTTACTATTTATGTTTTTCAACTTTTAGAAAAAAATAAATAAATTTGGAGCTCTCTGGAATTGTAGCATTCATTGGTACCATTTTGGAGTCCATACAATTTTTTATCACTTTTTTTTTGCATAAAAGGTGAAATAAACATAAAACATCAATTTTGGGCAATTTTTTAAATGTTCGCTAGACATATATCTACTGGGTAAATAATGTGGTCATTTTATTAAATGGGTTGTTATTTTTGTGGTAATAAAAATTTCGTATAGCTATTTACAAAAATTAAGGTGTTTGTAAGTAGAAAAAGGCAATTTTTTGTTCTACTTATTTTTTTTTGTTTCAAACACTTTTTTTTAACTTTGTTTTCTAAGTCTCAGGAGGGGACTGGAACATGCGATTGATTATGTCACAAACAGTAAATCTGACATAATGTCAGACAACTCCTTAACACCCCAAAAATCACATTATGGGAGTGATGGGGTGAGAAAGGGAGCCCCCTTATAATCAATTAGATGCTATGGTCAGCAACGAAAGGGTTATATGTCCGGATCTTAGTAATCTCCGGACCTGGCTGTTAGAGTTGGGTACTAGCCGTGTAACACAGACGGAACATAATTGATAGTGTGGGCAAAATGCCTGAGCCCACATCATCACTGCACCTTAAAAGTACACCAGTGAGCGTTACCTACCTTCCTGCTGTGACAATACTATTATGCTGCAAAGGGGGAAGTGGTTAAATATAACCAAGTAAAATAAATATTTTTTAAATTACAGAATTCATAAAAAACTACCATAAACTTATATTGTTTTACCTTGTTCATCATTTATCATAACTTGCTCATTTTATTGTACATTAGTATTTGGGCAGTGGCATACCTTCAATAAAGGCAGACCATGTGACTGCTACAGGGCCCTACGCTGATCTCATTTCCTTCTTTCATTCTGTGGTGACATGCAGGCGCCACTAGGGGGAGCTCAGTACAAAGACATTATTATAACTTCCATCGCATTGTATAAACTTCCATTAACTGAGCTCCTCCACTTAATGGTGGCTGCAAGCAGACAGCTTTGTAATATATGAAATTAAGCTGGAAAATGTATCAAGGTATTCATGACAGTTGTCTGGTGTATACATTGAGAAATTTGCTGTACAGGTTGAGCGCCATATTTTTGACACACCTACTCAGCTTTTTCTGACAAAGAAGCTGGATAAATTGGGTGATGCCGCCCAGGCTTTTTTTTATAATTTTTTTTTTTGTATTTAAAATTTTATTTATTAATTTTTTTTTATTTAAATTTCTTCTACTTAATAAAAAAAATTGTCGTATGCATACTGGGAAATTAGTGGCTCATACTAAGTAACTAATACGTTTACTGTATGTTTATTTCTTTTTGGGACTTTTATTGAAAGCCAACTATCAGGTACATGCATGTGATAATTAGGGATGAGTGAATCAACATCCAAAGTCGATTCGCATAAAACTTTATTTCAATACTGTATGGAGCGAGCACTCTGTAAGTATTAGAATGTATTGGCTCCGATGAGCCAAAGTTATTACTTCTTGAAGTCTCGCAAGACTTCGCATAATAACCAGAGATAGATTTATACTGTAAAAAAACATTTCCTGAACTCGGGTTTGGTTCCAAGTCTTACATTGGAACCAAACCCGAGTTCAGAAAATATTTTTTTACAGTATAAATCAATTTCTGAAGTTATTATGCGAAATCTCACGAGACTTCGCGAAGTAATAACTTCGGCTCATCGGAGCCAATACATTCTAATTTACTGTACGGAGCGCTTGCTCAGATACAAATATTTATGCGAATCGACTTCGGATGTTTCAACCGAAGTCAATTCACTCATCCCTAGTGATAATGTGCTAAAGTGGAGAGGCAAAGAATGATAAATGTGCAACAGAGAATTTCTAAAGCACAGCAGGATCCGAATCCAAGTAAGGGCTCATGCGCACGACTGTTGGATGTTTTGCAGTCTGGACAATAATAGGACATGTTCTATTTTTTTGAGAAATGGGCATGTAGACATACAGACAAGGAATGCACACAGAGTCATTTCTGTTTTTTTTGCGGACCCACTGAAGTGCAAAAAAAAATAAAAATAGAACGGACATGGAAAAAAAAATTGGTTTCTGGGCATGTACTCTTAGGAACATTTTGATTTCATAGTCCACATTATTGGAGTAATTTGGCAAGTCTTCTGCATTCCCTGGGCCTGCTCAACTGACAGAATGTATTAAGGCTGTTGGTAGAGGTCAGTAGGTTTGCTCACAGAGGTAGTTGTTTGAATCGTGCAGCAGGAATCTATCAGTAGAGAATAATGACTTTTTATATGGTAGTCTGTTTGTCTGTGGCTCTGGGGTACTAGTTCCCATTTGCCAGTACCAGTGACAATCAAGAAATACAATATCTGCTTCTTTTGAAGCTTGAGATCTACAATTTCTAAAGTTTGGCCTTTACGAAGACCAAGCCTTAGAAAGGACCCTTTGAATTATCTAAAGAAACCAATAAACTGTGGGTAAAGGTCCCTTTAGATGGGACAAATTTAGCAGGTGATTGTGGGAAAGGAAGCGTTCCTTCCCTACAGTTGCCTGCTCGTCAGTGGAGGACACCGCTGCATTTACATGCAGCGATCTCCTCCACAGTATGAGGCGGAGCAATCGCTAATGCCATCGCTCGTCCTCATACAGGCTCGATCTGTCTACACAAACAATTCAATTACACAATGAACGAGCGTTTCACTCGTTCATCTGGTAATTGCAAGATAATTGGTAACAAGCCTTCCTATGAACATTCGTTAGTGATTATCTGGGCCCTTTACATTAGTAGAACAATTGTTTTCCAGATGTTGATGTAGTTAATCGACTCTTGCCTTTAACCCCTTCTACCCACAAGCCAGTTCTCACCTTCCTGCTCAGTCCTATTTTTGCTGATGTGTCACTTTATGCGGTAATAATTTTCGAATGATTTTACTTATCTAATTGATTCTGAGATTGTTTTCTCGTGACACTTTGTACATCATGTTAGCAGTAAATTTTATATAACAAAATTCTAAATTAACAGAATTTATTTTTTAATTTACAGTTTTCGAAATTTGAATTTCTCTAGTTTCAAGACAGATAGTAATACCTCACAAAATAGTTATCAGTCAACATTCTCCATATGTCTACTTTATGTTGGCATCATTTTGTAAATGTTATTTTATATTTTAGGACATTAGAAGGCTTAGAATTTTAGAAGCAATTTTTCAAATTTTCAAGAAATATTTCAAGACTTTTTTTAAGCACCAATTCAGTTAAAAAGTGATTTTGAGATGTTTAGGTAATAAAAACCACTCATACTATATTTTAGAAACTACACCCCTGAAATTATTCAAAACTGATGTTACAAACTTTGTTAACCTCTGAGGTGTTTCACAAGAATTAAAGGCAAATGAAGGTGACATTTAAAAATTTCATTTTATTTTTTTGCAGATTTTCTGTTAATCCATTTTTTCCAGCAATGGTTTACAGCAAAACAAACCTCAAAATGTATTACCCTGATTCTTCAGTTTACAGACACACTCCATGTGTGGTCGTAAACTGCTCTATGGGCACATGGCAGGGGTCAGAAGCGAAGGACGGTCATATGGTTTTTGGAAAGCAAATTTGCTGGAATTTTTGGGAGCCATGTTGTATTTGAAGAGACCCTGAGGTGCCTCTACTGTGGAAACTCCCCAAAAGTTTCCCCATTTTGGAAACTACCCTTCTCAAAGAATTTATTAAAGGCTATACTGAGCACTTTGACCCCATAGGCGTTTTACAGAATTTAGAAAGACTTGGCTGTGAAAATGAAAAATTTCATTTCTGCAAATAAAAATGTTGCTTTAGCCCCACATTTTTCATTTTCACAAGTAGTAACAGGATACAAAGTACCCCATAATTTGTTACCTATTTTCTCCTGAATGTGCAAACACCCCATATGTGTTCGCAACCTACTGTAGGGGCACATGGCAGGACTCAGAAAGGAAAGAGGAGCCATATGGCTATTGGAGGGCAGATTTCCCTCGACCAAGTCTTGGGCACTATGTCATATTTGAAGAGACTCTGAGGTACTCCGATAGTGGAAACCTCCAAAAAGAGACCCATTTTGGAAATAACACCCGTTGAGAGTTGAAAGTGCGCTTTGAGCCCACAGGCATTTTTACTGAATTTAGAAACACTTGGCTGTGAAAATTAAATATTTAATTTCTTTCAATAAAATGTTGCTTTAGCCACACATTTTTTATTTTCACAAGTGGTAACAGGAGAAAAAGCACCCCAATTTTGCAGGATGAGTTGCCATCATCATCAGTTCTTTTATGGGGTACATACAGTACAGACCAAAAGTTTGGACACACCTTCTCATTCAAAGAGTTTTCTTTATTTTCTTGACTATGAAAATTGTAGATTCACACTGAAGGCATCAAAACTATGAATTAACACATGTGGAATTATATACATAACAAACAAGTGTGAAACAACTCAAAATATGTCATATTCTGGGTTCTTCAAAGTAGCCACCTTTTGCTTTGATTACTGCTTTGCACACTCTTGGCATTCTCTTGATGAGCTTCAAGAGGTAGTCCCCTTATATGGTTTTCACTTCACAGGTGTGCCCTGTCAGGTTTAATAAGTGGGATTTCTTGCCTTATAAATGGGGTTGGGACCATCAGTGCCGTTGAGGAGAATTCAGGTGGATGCACAGCTGATAGTCCTACTGAATAGACTGTTAGAATTTGTATTATGGCAAGAAAAAAGCAGCTAAGTAAAGAAAAACGAATGGCCATCATTACTTTAAGAAATGAAGGTCAGTCAGTCAGCCGAAAAATTGGAAAACTTTGAAAGTAAGGGCTATTTGACCATGAAGGAGAGTGATGGGGTGCTGCGCCAGATGACCTGGCCTCCACAGTCACCGGACCTGAACCCAATCGAGATGGTTTGGGGTGAGCTGGACCGCAGAGTGAAGGCAAAAGGGCCAACAAGTGCTAAGCATCTCTGGGAACTCCTTCAAGACTGTTGGAAGACCATTTCAGGGGACTACCTCTTGAGGCTCATCAAGAGAAGGCTAAGAGTGTGCAAAGCAGTAATCAAAGCAAAAGGTGGCTACTTTGAAGAACCTAGAATATGACATATTTTCAGTTGTTTTACACTTGTTTGTTATGTATATAATTCCACATGTGTTAATTCATAGTTTTGATGCCTTCATAGTTATGAAAATAAAGAAAACTCTTTGAATGAAAAGGTGTGTCCAAACTTTTGGTCTGTACTGTACAACGTTTTGATCACTTTTTATTTTTGCTTTTTGGGAAGAAGGATAAAGAAATGCAGCAATTCTGCCACAGTTTTTTTGGTTTTGTTTGTGTTTATGGGAAAGGGGTATTTTTTTTTTTACCTGAACCTTTTATTTTGTAAAACACTTTTTTTTACTTTTTATTTTTGTTCGACTATGGTACTTCTACTTTTCGGGGTCTGATCCCCTCTACAGTGCATTACAATACATTGTGTACTGACAGTGTGCTTATGAGACCAAGACTGGCTGCTGGGTCTAATAGGCTTCTATAGTTGGCAAGCTCCGATGCCTGTGTAAGGGCTTCCTTAGCAGCCATCAGCCCTCTGTGATGGGGGGTGATGGGGTTGGAGAGGGAGCCCCCTCCCTCTGCAAACCTTATACATGTTGTGTTCAGCATTGACCGTGGCATACAAGGGGTTAATATGCCGGCATCTGTGTTTTCACCAATGTTCTCTGATACAGCAGGGATCCGGCTGTCAGTAACACCCAGGCTCAGCTCCTTCACCCACCGATCAGTGCCCCGTACTTGTACAGTGCTGGGCAGCAAGTCACGTCCCGCTGAGCTGTACATGTATGGTACTGGTCGGGAAGGGGTTAATAGTTGTTTTGACTCTTATAAGTCTAATGTTTTTATGTTTTCTATATTGTGCTGAAAAACAGTATGCATTTATTTTAATAAGAAAGTAAATATCTTTATAAGAAAGTAAATAGCTTTATAAAGCCAATAGTGGCCCAGATTGGGTCTGCACCAAATATCTGCCAAAAAGGTAGTTCAAACTTGCACAATTTAGTGCATCTAGGCAGTTTCTACACTTTTGTTCCAACATTCTCAAAAAGCAGGTGGGGCTTAACAGACAGCCTTAACAGCCTTCAATGGAAGAGGGACCCAACATTCACCATTTTGAGCCAAAATTGCACCCCAATTCCGGTGTAAAATTCTTTCTCAAAGTAAGCCAACCAAAAGTTGGTATAGTGTCAGTGAAAAGTACCTGTTTTTGCACCAAATTTATCATCCTGCCTGAGCCCCTGACAGCCTGTATAAGATTACTCCATCTGTAGGATTAGTAACTCTGGGCCACTATGTCTATCAGGTGTACAGGATTTCAGGCATTAACATTTTGAGTCACATAGACATATAATAAAATACAGAGAGCTGAACAAGTAAAAGGCATATGAGCTGCCTGGTACAAAAACAATAGTAGTTTATCCCTAACTGGAATTGAGGGAAACAAGGGGAAAAAGGAAGGGGGAGGGGGAAAACATCACTGGAGAATATTCATTTTTTTTAGATCAGCAGAGGGGAGATTATAAACTAGTACCGTAAATAGCGTAAATTTGGTGTGTCATTGGAATATTCAGTTACAGCTACACAATAAAGGAGCTGAGACCTTGTAGCCCTCGAATATTTCCTTTTATCTATGCACGTGGCATAGGCTCAATCTTCTCCTATATTAGCCAAAAATATGCCTGCCTACAAGTTTACTAAACACTCTTAAAAAAAGGTGGTCCCACTTATCGGTGACTTTACCTACAGGGCTGTTACATAGCGTTCCGACACGTTTCCCCCATGCCATAATACACAGGTTTGACTGGACACAACCATGTGGAGAAAATATCCTAGAAGTTCTGAAATGGGTCGACATCCGAAAATGACCATAGATTTGTGAGTAACCTGATATCATGGGATTAGCACCTGTGAAGCCGATAAATGTCGCTATGCAGCAATTTATTAGGTGTCTATCTCTATATTTGATAAAGTGAGTTATGATATGCATTGTCCTCGTCTTTGTGCACCTACATCAATGCATGACAAGATAGATAACCCTACCTCCTGCCATGGGCAGAATTTGGCCATAACAACCATGTGTCCTGGGGAGCTCCAGAAACCCTTGCCTGAGTATCAGTTATGACCAGTCACTGCCTCTATCCTGTTATATCCTGTATTGTGTGCCTGATTTTTGGCCCTGCTCTTTTCTGGTATTTACCTTTTGCATTGCCCTTTTGATTGTCTCTCTCTGTGTAGCCTTATTTCACCTTAAGGACCAGGCCATTTTTTGCAAATCTGACCAGTCACTTTAAGTGGTGATAACTTTAAAACGCTTTTACTTATCCAGGCCATTCTGAGATTGTTTTTTCGTCACATATTGTACTTCATGACATTGGTAAAATAGAGTAAAAAAATTTTTGGGGAAAAAAATACCAAGTTTGCAATAAAATTGGCAAAAATGTGCAAATTTCCAAGTTTCAATTTCTCTACTTCTATAATACATATTAATACCTACAAAAATAGTTATTACTTTACATTCCCCATATGTCTACTTCATGTTAGGATCATTTTGGGAATTACATTTAATTTTTGGGGACGTTACAAGGCTTAGAAGTTTAGAAGCAAATCTTGAAATTTCTCAGAAATTTTCAAAAAACAACTTTTTAAGGACCAGTTCAGGTCTGAAGTCACTTTGTGAGGCTTACATAATAGAAACCACCCAAAAATGACCCCATTCTAGAAACTACACCCCTCAAGGTATTCAAAACTGATTTTACAAACTTTGTTAGGTTAAGGTGTTCCACAAGAATTAATGGAAAATAGAGATACAATTTCCAAATTTCACTTTTTTGGCAGATTTTCCATTTTAATATTTTTTTTCCAGTTACAAAGCAAGGGTTAACAGCCAAACAAAACTCAATATTTATGGCTCTGATTCTGTAGTTTACAGAAACACCCCATATGTGGTCGTAAACCACTGTATGGGCACACGGCAGGGCACAGAAGGAAAGGAACGCCATATGGTTTTTGGAAGGCAGATTTTTCTGGACGGGTTTTTTGACACCATGTCCCATTTGAAGCCCCCCTGATGCACCCCTAGAGTAGAAACTCCAAAAAAGTGACCCCATTTTAGAAACTACAGGATAGGCTGGCAGTTTTGTTGGTACTAGTTTAGGGTACATATGATTTTTGGTTGCTCTATATTACACTTTTTGTGAGGCAAGGTAACAAGAAATAGCTGTTTTGGCAGTTTTTTTTTTGTGTTATTTACAACATTCATCTGACAGGTTAGATCATGTGGTATTTTTATAGAGCAGGTTGCCACGGACGCGGCGATACCTAATATGTATACCATTTTTTTAATTTATGTAAGTTTTACACGATGATTTCATTTTTGAAACAAAAAAAAACCATGTTTTAGTGTTTCCATAGTCTGAGAGCCATAGTTTTTTCAGTTTTGGGGCGATTATCTTTGGGTACGGTATGATTTTTGCGTGATGAGATGACGGTTTTATTGGCCTTATTTTGGGGTACGTATGACTTTTTGATCGCTTGCTATTACTCTTTTTGTGGTGTAAGGTGACAAAAAATGGCTTTTTTTACACCGTTTTTTTTTTTGTTTTTTTTTACGGTATTCACCTGAGGGGTTAGGTCATGTGATATTTTTATAGAGCAAGTTATTACGGACACGGCGATACCTAATATGTATACTTTTTTTTATTTATGTAAGTTTTACACAATAATATCATTTTTGAAACAAAAAAAAATAATCATGTTTTAGTGTCTCCATAGTCTGGGAGCCATAGTTTTTTTATTTTTTGGGCTTATTTTTTGCGGGATCAGGTGACGGTTTGATTGTTACTATTTTGGCGTACATACGACAATTTCAATTTCATCATAGTTTTCATTTTTTTATTTTTATGGCGTTCACCGTGTGGGGAAAGTAACATGACCGTTTTATAGATCAGGTCGTTACGGACGCGGTGATATCAAAGATGTGTAGGGAATTGTATTTTTTTCATTTTTAATCTGTGATAAATGTGTTTTTTTATTTTTACTTTTTTCACTTTTTTTTTACATTTTTTTTTGACCCAGACCCACTTGGTTCTTGAAGATCCAGTGGGTCTGATGTCTGTATAATACAGTACAGTACACTATATAGTGTACTGTACTGTATTTTCACTTTACAAAGCCTTTAGCAGAAGTCTGATCAGCACCATGGACAGCCTCTGATCAGCACCATGGACAGCCGGATGCCTGTGAAGGTGTCCGGTTGCCATGGTAACCATCACTCGCTGCCACAGAAGAGCAGTGGTGATGGGTGGGAGGGGGGCCCCCTCCCTATCTCATCGGGGGCTGAAAAGGCACAGCAGCTACCTCTTAACCTCTTCCATACAGCGGTCCCTACGGACCGCAGCATGGAAGGGTTTAAACGCATGACATCTGTGCCAGCACAGATGTCAGGCGTTTCAAGCAGAGTGTCAGCAATGTGCTGACACTCTGCAAACCGCTCGGCCATCCTGAGAGAGGGGGCGGGCGGATGATCGCGTGCCTTCCCGCTCCGCCCCAGCACCGTCCTGATGATCGCGGCCCTCCCGCCCGCACTGCTGCACCGCCCCGCACCCGCCTGCGGCAAATAACACAGAGGGCTGCCAGGGGGGGGGGGGTTAAACATAAAATAAAGCCATTTTGAAGTTTCTGATCCCCGCGGTCTGTGATCAGAATCCTCCCGAAACCGCTGCAAACCGCAGGTCTGAATTGACCTGCAGTTTGCAACGATCGCCGATACAAGGGGGGGTCGGGTCACAGGACTTCCCTGGGCATTAACCCTGGGTGCCGGATAATTGATTTCAGCAGGCACCAGGTTCCGATCACCGCTGGCCGAGCAGCGGTGATCGGAAATACATAGGACGTATCGGTACACCCTGTGTCCTTAATGATCGGGAAATCAGGGCGTACCGATACGCCCTATGTCCGGAACAGGTTAATCTGCATAAGCTACGCCCACACAGTGCTGCAGAGCGATCTGTGCCTGTAGGGAAGAGAGAGAGGACTGTGAGCTTCAGGAACGGGACAAGGTTACTGTGTTTTTTTGTTTTTAATACAGAGGGGTCACAGAGAACTTTATTACTATGGAGGGGGCACAGAGGACTTTATTACTATGGAAGGGGAACAGAGGTCTTTATTACTATGGAGGGGGCACAGAGAGCATTTCTACTATGGAGGGGGCACAGAGGGCATTACTACTCTGCAGGGTGCACAGAGGTCTTAAGTCCTATGGAGGGTGCACAGCGGTCTTTATTCCTTTGAGTAGTACAGTCGTGGCCAAAAGTTTTGAGAATGACACAAATATTAGTTTTCACAAAGTTTGCTGCTAAACTGCTTTTAGATCTTTGTTTCAGTTGTTTCTGTGATGTAGTGAAATATAATTACACGCACTTCATACGTTTCAAAGGCTTTTATCGACAATTACATGACATTTATGCAAAGAGTCAGTATTTGCAGTGTTGGCCCTTCTTTTTCAGGACCTCTGCTATTCGATTGGGCATGCTCTCAGTCAACTTCTGGGCCAATTCCTGACTGATAGCAACCCATTCTTTCATAATCACTTCTTGGAGATTGTCAGAATTAGTAGGTTTTTGTTTGTCCACTCGCCTCTTGAGGATTGACCACAAGTTCTCAATGGGATTAAGATCTGGGGAGATTCCAGGCCATGGACCCAAAATGTCAACGTTTTGGTCCCCGAGACACTTAGTTAACACTTTTGCCGTATGGCACGGTGCTCCATCGTGCTGGAAAATGCATTGTTCCTCACCAAACTGTTGTTGGATTGTTGGAAGAAGTTGCTGTTGGAGGGTGTTTTGGTACCATTCTTTATTCATGGCTGTGTTTTTGGGCAAAATTGTGAGTGAGCCCACTCCCTTGGATGAGAAGCAACCCCACACATGAATGGTCTCAGGATGCTTTACTGTTGGCATGACACAGGACTGATGGTAGCGCTCACCTTTTCTTCTCCGGACAAGCCTTTTTCCAGATGCCCCAAACAATCGGAAAGAGGCTTCATCAGAGAATATGACTTTGCCCCAGTCCTCAGCAGTCCATTCACCAAACTTTCTGCAGAAGATCTATCTGTCTCTGATGTTTTTTTTGGAGAGAAGTGGCTTCTTTGCTGCCCTTCTTGACACCAGGCCATCTTCCAAAAGTCTTCGCCTCACTGTGCGTGCAGATGCGCTCACACCTGCCTGCTGCCATTCCTGAGCAAGCTCTGCACTGGTGGCACTCCGATCCCGCAGCTAAATCCTCTTTAGGAGATGATCCTGGCGCTTGCTGAACTTTCTTGAAAGCCCTGAAGCCTTCTTAACAACAATTGAACCTCTTTCCTTGAAGTTCTTGATGATCCTATAAATTGTTGATTGAGGTGCAATCTTAGTAGCCACAATATCCTTGCCTGTGAAGCCATTTTTATGCAACGCAATGATGGCTGCACGCGTTTCTTTGCAGATCACCATGGTTAACAATGGAAGAACAATGATTTCAAGCATCACCCTCCTTTTAACATGTCAAGTCTGCCATTTTAACCCAATCAGCCTGACATAATGATCTCCAGCCTTTTGCTTGTCAACATTCTCACCTGAGTTAACAAGACGATTACTGAAATGATCTCAGCAGGTCCTTTAATGACAGCAATGAAATGCAGTGGAAAGTTTTTTTTGGGGTTAAGTAAATTTTCATGGCAAAGAAGGACTATGCAATTCATCTGATCACTCTTCATAACATTCTGGAGTATATGCAAATTGCTATTATAAAAACTTAAGCAGCAACTTTTCCAATTTCCAATATTTATGTAATTCTCAAAACTTTTGGCCACGACTGTATAGTGGGACATGTCTTGTCAAACTCAAAGTGACAGGTGCCCCGCCCCTTTTTCACACCATAACCCCTCCCAGAAATGCCCTAACCCCACCCAGATCCGCCCATTTCTCTCCCTTCGCCGTCCCAAACCACTCCTAAATGCCTTCCACTTTGATATGATTTTCATATCATTTTATATGGCTTAAAATAAATTTTATATCAAATGATAAGCTTTTCATATCACTTTATAAGTCCTTATCAAATGATAAGCTTTTATTAACACTTTATATCCCATTTCTAACATTTTGATACGGTTTTATACCACTTTTATATCATTTTGTGATTTGATATCACTTTGATATGACTTTTATATATTGGCATGCCCGGGAATGTTCAAAAGACGTATGCTACACAACCGGGGCGTCTTTTAATTATAATAGTAAGAATAAAAAATCAAGGATGACAAAATTTAAATCATTTTAAAAAGTTTTATTAATTTAATTATAATGCTATACCATGTAAACTAAAAGCGCTGTTATAACTGCAGCCTTTCATATACAGCTTACAGTGTATGTATGTCTATAAAAAGTAAGTTTAATTTACCTCCATTGTGTGTGTGTGCGGTTCTTATACATGAGTGTAATTTAACTCCCACCACACTGGACAACTGAGTCAACACACTGAATTTGAATTAAAAACCTGAAATGCGGGGACTCATGCGCGCAGCTTACAGGGAAGACATGTCTCTGTGAGCTCTGCTCCGACCGCTGGCAATTTCCCTACATCAGCGCCGTTTAATCGGCTCCACAAGCCCTGAGCACTCATGCAGGGGTTGCAGAAGTCTGCCCGAGGCAAGAGGGGAACAAAAATCCCGGGAACACCGGCTGCTTCACAGACTATACCGGAGATCTTCCGGAGCACGAGGCACTCCATCATGGCGGACAAGGCGGTATTCCCAGCAAGCTCGGCCTCCTCTACTGAAAGTGATCCCCGCGCGGACGCGGCATCCTCACAAACAGGTCAGGCAGATCTATATGCTAATATAGCAACTCTCTCCAGAACCGGACTTTCCCAGGCGGTTGCAGAATTCTCCCGCCAGATAAATAAGTTGGGGAACAGGGTCTCAGACCTGGAGTCCAAAGTGGACGAATTATCTGACGCCATAGGCGCCGACAGGGAGGACATTGATGTGCACTTTCTCCAATTTCAAGCCCTTGAATCAAAGATTGAGGACTTGGAGAACAGGTCCAGGAGAGGGAACCTGCGGATCCAAGGCCTATCTGAGTCCTTCCAGGAGCTCTCAAGCACAATGGGCTCACTGTTTACCACTTTACTGCCTCAGGCCCAGCCGAGTCAGTTAAGGATGGACAGAATACATAGGGCCCTGGGGGAACCGCGCATCCCGGACACCCCTAGAGATGTGGTTCTGAAGTTTCATCATCCTGAGGTGAGGGACATGATACTAAACGCCGCACGAAATATGGCGGCACTGCCTGATCTCTCACCTGCGGTGCACCTTTATGCGGACTTAGCACCCACAACGCTTCGGAAGAGAAGGGAGATGAAGCCTGTGACACAGGCGTTACAACAAGCACAAGTGCGCTACAGATGGGGGTTCCCCTTCGCCCTGTCTTTTCAACTTAACTCTCGCTCCTATACAGTTCATACCCCAGGTGAGGGGATTGAGAATTTACGTCAAGCTGGATTAAGGGTGGATCGCATGGAAAAACCAACTGCGCCTCCTAGGCCACAGCGCCCGGCCAGAGTCTGGACTCAGGTTCCCACCACCGCTTCATTAGCGAATAAATCCCCGGGACACTGAGGTTGCAGTTCTGTCCTATACGTCCATGTTCAGGGATGAACGGGACACTTTTCCAGAATGCCTTATTATCGCTAATGATCAATTCTTCACTATACCCATCGTGCAACCTGTTGTTGATGTTTATTGATTATGATCCCCTGCACGGGTATAGCTCAGGTTATTCGCTAGGGTCACAGCGAATCGGATGTTCATGTTGTCTCCCACGATTGGGCCATTTATTGTGGATCCAGGGATAGATATTATTCCCCTGATACCCATATCAGGCCCACTAGTTTCTGCTGGCCATATTGGGCTCAGCCAGTCTTGTTGTTTAACAGCATTATTAGGTTTTTTATCGTTTATGTTAATCAGTTTATTTGTCTCTATGGGGATCCTTACTCTCACTGCTAACTGCATTTTGTGGTCTATGCAATTTGATATGCTAAGCTTTACTATTTACTGCTGGGATAATGTGTAAGTTAATATCACATAATGTACTGGGTTTGAATTCCCCGGGGAAACGCAAAACGGCCCTTACATCTTATCTTAGACATAATCCAGATATAATCTGTATACAGGAAACGCATTTTACGCCTTTCTCCCATCCTAAATACTTCCACCCCCGCTACTCCAGGTTCTTCTCTTCCACGTTTCACACTAAAAGCAGGGGAGTAGTTACTCTTTTGCGGAATTCCTTTCCGTTCCAGATAACTAATCACATCAATGACCAAGAGGGGCGCTATGTTATCTTACTAGGAGAATTAGAGGGGAAAATTATGTGTGTAGTAAATGTATATGCTCCAACTGAAGACCCGATTACTTTTTTCACTCAAATGTATCACATACTCGAAGCATTAAGGTTTGATGAGTTAATATGGGCAGGGGACTTCAACCTTGTGATTAATCCCTTGATGGATCGCTCATCACCTCCTAACACACTGCGCCCTGCTGCCCTGGGACACCAGATTAAGAAGGTTATGGAATCCCTTTCCATTGCTGACTCATTGAGGGAGCACAACAACACCCAGAGGGGTTATACTTATTATTCCCCCGCCCATCATCTACAGTACAGACCAAAAGTTTGGACACACCTTCTCATGCAAAGAGTTTTCTTTATTTTCATGACTATGAAAATTGTAGATTCACACTGAAGGCATCAAAACTATGAATTAACACATGTGGAATTATATACATAACAAACAAGTGTGAATCAACTGAAAATATGTCATATTCTAGGTTCTTCAAAGTAGCCACCTTTTGCTTTGATTACTGCTTTGCACACTCTTAGCATTCTCTTGATGAGCTTCAAGAGGTTGTCACCTGAAATGGTCTTCCAACAGTCTTGAAGGAGTTCCCAGAGATGCTTAGCACTTGTTGGCCCTTTTGCCTTCACTCTGCGGTCCAGCTCACCCCAAACCATCTCGATTGGGTTCAGGTCCGGTGACTGTGGAGGCCAGGTCATCTGGCGCAGCACCCCATCACTCTCCTTCATGGTCAAATAGCCCTTACTTTCAAAGTTTTCCAATTTTTCGGCTGACTGACTGACCTTCATTTCTTAAAGTAATGATGGCCACTCGTTTTTCTTTACTTAGCTGCTTTTTTCTTGCCATAATACAAATTCTAACAGTCTATTCAGTAGGACTATCAGCTGTGTATCCACCTGACTTCTCCTCAATGCAACTGATGGTCCCAACCCCATTTATAAGGCAAGAAATCCCACTTATTAAACCTGACAGGGCACACCTGTGAAGTGAAAACCATTTCAGGTGACTACCTCTTGAAGCTCATCAAGAGAATGCCAAGAGTGTGCAAAGCAGTAATCAAAGCAAAAGTTGGCTACTTAGAAGAACCTAGAATAGGACATATTTTCAGTTGTTTCACACTTGTTTGTTATGTATATAATTCCACATGTGTTAATTCATAGTTTTGATGCCTTCATAGTCATGAAAATAAAGAAAACTCTTTGAATGAGAACGTGTGTCCAAACTTTTGGTCTGTACTGTATATACATGCATCGATTTGGTCCTAATCTCCACATCCCTTCTACCACTTTTAGCTTACTGCAGACACCAAGTGGCGTCATGGTCAGACCATGATATGGTTGTTATGGATGTCACCCCATCTACTCCCACAAGTCATCTATTTACATGGAGGCTTAATGAATCGCTATTGACCAGGCCTGTCGTACGTGATCGGCTTCAGGATAATTCAAAACAATTTTTCCTGGATAACACTGACCCAGATATAGACCCGGTAGTGGTTTGGCTCTCTCACAAAGCTTTTATGAGGGGTCAAATTATCAAGGAAGCTTCACGAATGAAAAAAGAGAGACATGCAACCCTACTTAACCTTGAATCCAAACTTAGCAGACTAGTAAGAGCCCACGAAAGAGCTCCCTCACTGTACCTGCTTAGAGAGATTAAAAACACCAAACTGCAGATTAATATGATTCTCACGAATCAAACGGAAAAAGCATTTCGTTGGACCGCATCCTATTACTATAAATATGCTAACAAACCCGACAAGATGTTGGCTCGTCAACTCAAAGCCAGACAAAAAATTAACCAGGTGTTTCAGATTCGCTCAAGGTCCGGTCAGGTATCATCCAACCCGGAAACCATATACCAAACCTTTCATATATTTTACCAAAAACTTTACGCTAAGCCAAGTAGTAGACAAGGACAAATGGAAAACAATTTTCTGAACTCTATCAGGTTACCACAGGTTTCCCCAGAAGCAGTGGGTGATCTAAACAAAACGATAGTGAACGAGGAGGTGGAACTATCAATTAAGACCTTAAAGTTGGGCAAAGCACCTGGCCCAGATGGTTTATCAGCCCTTTACTATAAGAAATTTGCCCCCCTGTTAACTTCCCATATCACCAAATTTTGTAACCATATAATGCAAGGTAATACCCCTCACCCCGATTTCCTAGCAGCTAATATTACGGTCATTCCCAAGCCCAAAAAAGATCACTTATCTCCGTCCAATTATAGGCCAATATCCTTACTGAACCTGGACACAAAAATTCTCACATCCATCCTTGCTCGACGGCTTAATAATCTCCTCCCTAGTCTAATTGGTAAAGATCAAGTAGGGTTTATTCCAGGTAGGGAAGCTCCTAATAACGTACGAAAAATCCTCAATCTGATCCAGGTCGCAAATAAAAAGAACACACCGTTAGCTGTCCTAGCCCTTGACATAGAAAAGGCTTTTGATTCTGTCACATGGGATTATTTACATCAAGTCCTTCAGTCTATGGGTATTAGGGGCCCATTTGTGCAGGCAGTCAGGGCTCTTTACTCCACTCCGGTTGCCTATCTTAAGCTTCCATCCATGAACCCTGCTCCCATCCAAATACTTAGGGGTACACGCCAGGGGTGCCCTCTCTCCCTGGCTCACTTTGCTCTAGCAATGGAACCCCTTTCCATTTCTATCAGGAATGACCAGAATGTATCAGGGATCAAGGTAGGAGACACGGAACACAAGCTGAGCTTGTTTGCGGATGACCTCCTCCTATCCCTTACAAATCCTCTTGTCTCCCTACCAAACCTTTTACAAATTCTGAAATCTTTTTCAGAGGTTTCTGGGCCTCATGTTAACCATCAAAAATTAGAACTTATGTTATGCAATACCTCCCTATCACTAAAGTCACTCCTATTACAAAATTTCCAGTTCCATTATTTGCCTAACCATATCCCATATTTAGGTACTGTAGTGCCCACTCAACCTCACATGATGTATAAGCTGAACTATACTCCTTTATATCGAACAATTAGAGAAGATCTTAAATCCTGGAGCACGTTACCCATATCATGGATAGGTAGGATACATATAATAAGGATGGTAGTCTTGCCTAGGCTCCTGTATCTTTTCCGTACTATACCATTACCAGTCCTGAGTCGGGATCTCCATGACCTACAAAAGGATGTATTGAAATTCATCTGGGGTAATAAACGTGCCAGTATAGCTCGGGCTACTATGTGTCGACATAAAAACGCAAGGTGGTCTTTCAGTTTCCGACTTCATAAAATACTATAAAGCAGCTAGATTAGCCCAGCTATTTTTGACGCATACGAAACCAGAGACACACCCCTTATGGGTCTCGATAGAACAGTCACTTTTGGCACCTTGGTCGTGGAGATCCCTACTCTGGACTACCCTACCTATACCGACAGCAGTTCGATCCAACTCGCTGCTATCTTACCAAGCCCTGTTGTTATGGAGATCTGTTAGGTTTAAGTTGGGCCTACAGTCTAAATTTTCACCACTCCTCCACTTAATGGATAATCCTGCCTTCCCACCGGGGCTTAAAGCTTCCAATTTTAGTTGGTGGATTAACAACAAATGTATAACATTGCATAGGTTCCTGGTCAGGGTAAAGTTGATTACGCTGAATGATTTTAAAGATAAGTTTGATTTCCCTATGGGTGAGTCATTCACAGCTAATCAAGTATTCTCATTTCTCCACTCATTGAAGATTGATGACTTGAGCTTAGACTTTACTCCCTTTGAGCGTTTTGTCACTTTTTCTTTGTATAAGCAAGGACTGTTGTCTAGAATATATGGAATGCTTGATGCCTCGCCTGAGGGAGTTAAGCTTTCATATATGGCGGAGTGGGAGAAGGATATACAGGAGGAATACCCACTTTCAGAGTGGTTTCTTCGTTCCCAGACCTTAACCAAAAACTTTTGGCAAACCACACTGGCCGAGACCTCCGTGAAGGTCCTTCACAGAACCCATCTAGTGCCCTTCAAGCTACATCGTATTTACCCAGAAGTATCGCCACTATGCTTTAGAGGATGTACTGAAAATGGTACAGTTTACCATATTTGGTGGACATGCCCCAAAGTCCAGATGTTCTGGTCTAAAATGGGCAGATTGCTCTCCACAATACTAGGATGTAGCTACCAGCCTACTCCCACCTTATGTCTTGTAGGGGATAAACCCCCTTGGCTGACATTTGCCAAGTTCAAATTATCGCAACATATCTTACTGGCCGCCAGAATCCACATTGCGTTTAAATGGAAAACTGATACATTGAGTTTTCAAGCAGTTATAGACAGAGTCAATAGGATTCTGCTTGTCGGTGGGTAATAATTCAATTATGAATTATTAATTATGGTCATAAATATAATTAATCATAAAAAAATTAAATTTATAAAATTTGTCATAAATTCTTAAAAACATGACCTGGTGAATTGTAGACAACCTAATTGATACAATTCACATCTGAGTCCGACTATTTCCTCAGATAAATAAGTTCTTTTTGACGTGAGATGATGTTAATGATAAAATGTAGTTCTGCATTATACAATAATACACAGATGATATAAAAATATGCAGATTTATTGGTTACAAGATTATAAACATATATAAGTAAATAAACACAATGATACATGCAAATGAATATATATAGCGTTAATATAAAGCATTACAAGCTTAACAATACATGTGAGTGGAAATAACTCGTCACATTATAACAAAGCTATTATTAGGTTAGGATATCAAAATATGAACATAAGTTATATACGTTACTTCTGTTCAGAGAAAACCTCATGATATCAGGATGGGCATGTCTAATCCTAGACATCAATATACAATGATAAATATATTCTGCCCCCCCCTAACCAACTACACATCACATGACTTCAAGATGGGCAAATCCATCCAAGGATATAACTTAGAAGAGATAACTGTATCCTTCCGCCCCATCCTGGACTATTTTCACATACATGACTTTGGTAAGACTATTAAGACAAATAACAGGGATCTAGGATTTTGCTAGTCCATATCTTAAATGGGAAGGATTTGATATAAGTCCTTCCTGTGGGAATCCATCACTTAGCTTAGCGAAGAATGTTCTATCAATAAATATATATATATATATATATATATATATAAGCAATTATTTAATGCTTTGCTAGATTATGAGTCTAGATTCTTCTGCAGGTAGAATGAAGCCTCACAATATCCTAAGACTACATCTCAATATGGAGATGATCAATTAATTTAATTATTTATTTATTCGCCAATCTAGATGGTATAATTTCACCCACACTATCAAATTAGTCTTAATAAAATGAAATATCATTTTCTGTGTCTCTTACCAAGTCCTAGTAGGAATCTCACTTCTGCTCCTAGGAAAGCTGGGTGGTCCATCATAGCACATCTCACCATGGCTTCCATCTTGATAGACCTCAACTTCTCCTCTCCTTCCTTCTCTCCTTTCTCCTTGTGTCTGGCTTATGATCACAAACTTATCAGTTAGACACACCTTCCTAGTTTGGAACATTCCAATCATTGTCGGATGGGCGTGACCATTGATAAAAAATGTGACATCATAACCTTACCCAGAATACTCTTTTGCTACTGTTGTAATGTCACCTATTGATACCTAGGTGGCACTGCTGTGTAAGCTATTTGCATCATAGTATAAAGGGTTAACTTATGTAAGTCTGAATATACATTTTGACCTTAGAAGCTTTAATTCAAAGCTATAGGGATTAATTCTGACACTTGTAGCAATTAGAGACAGACCTCTAGGCGTCTCTCTGGAGGTTTCTCACATTTAATTTATGGATCGTAAATGGCTTGTTTTCTCACAGAGATATCAGTACCTCCTCTGTCATACCAAAGATGTGATTAATTGTTACAAAACACACATCTTCACAGACACTCTTCTTGAGACAGATATTCCCCTAATGAGAAATATATACAATATACTGGATACATGTTGTCTTCGTAACATATAACAATATAATATAAAGTAATATATATATATGTATGTCCTACTGATTGTCTTATGCTAAGGACTAACTAAGGCTCAATAAATGAATACATATATATATTATGTATTTTGCTTCATTTATAAATGCCTAATTGTATAGGTAATTATCACCAGCTGCTTCTTATCTTATCTCCTGTCATAAATTTAAGTAAGTAAACAAGGCGGATTCTTCTCAGACTGGTACATTCATGAGAAGGATAACACTGAAGAGTATAAACCTTTGTGTGACCTTAATTTGGCCTACTCAAGACATACAAAATTGCAACTATAGTCGAGCATGGCTCTTAAAGGAAATGAACATCCATTTTGACAATAATGAATTGGATATCAATGCATTTACCTATGAAAAGGCACAACAAAATCCCCCCTTTTCAGCATATTCAATTTCGTTATTAGAAGGTTGAATAGGCTGAAATGCAATAAAGGGCTAAATGCTCCAAATCATTATGGATTGGGGAACACAAGTTTTACCTTGGAATAAATTTATCACAATTTTGTGTGTACTTTTATGACACAAGTCTAACGTACAATCTCTATGATTAGTTTAACTACAAGTGTGTTACGTTCCTTGTGTAAGTGATAAACGCATAGAACTCATATTATACAATTGTTTCGTTCTTTTCTTTTATGACCACTGTAGAGAGAAAGACGTTTCTGTCATTTTCTGGACTTTCTAGAAACGTGTCTCTAGTTAAGATCTTTCTTTGGTCCTCGAAGTAATAGCTTCCTGGCTTGTCAGCAACTTGGCAACTCGATTTAGCGAGCGGTGCTTGGCATCATATCTTCATGTCTGCGATCTCGAATACTTTGTCATGTTGCACTGGTGTGATGTACTTTTGCAGCGGCTGTCGAATCTCCTGGGGCTCTGCCCACTTGTCCCTCCTGGATACATCTTGGATACATCTGGGTTGGCTCCGACTGGACGTCTCTTGCACCACGGATAGCCTTGACCTCAGGTTCTCTTGGTTCCGGATATAAAGACTTTTAGGATTCCGCCATCTGTCCTTCCATCAACACGTGATCCCATCTTGGGTCATCATCTAAGCTTAAGAAAACAACAGACAGTATGAGCAACAACGCAGCAAAAACTTTATCAAACATATACCTGCCTATTTTAGGCCTTTGACTTTTGCCATACTTTAGCCAGCAGCAAGTTGAGGACTTTTATGGGTTTTTTTTTTTCATAGAAAAACAAACTACAGGGTATCATGAATAGATATAACTATTCTTCCTCTGCTAGGCTAATACAGCCTTAGGTGTTATGCCTATTTAGGATAATAACCCAATCAATACTTTGAGACTATCTCGAAACAGAGTAATATATATGCGTCCATATATCTGCATGATATACAGTGACAACAAGTTAGTCACAAACGATAAACAAACAATATGGTTAGTATAACTGTTCAGTATCTTTTCAGTCATACGATACAACCACCAATCATATGAAATTTACGATGTGTCTCCATCTTCAAATTTTTGATTTTTCAATCTCAGTTCAGCTCTTGGCAATTTTAGCACTGAAATAAAACTCTACACAAACATTATGTTAATGATCCTGTGGGAAAAATTGATTAGTAATCAATATCATTAATCATTTATTGACTTGTTATAATTATGAATTTAATGAAGCAGTTTGCTTCGTTTACTGGACATTTCTATGTCAGCGAAGTATTAAACAACTTTTCCTTTACTCTTTATTCACTTCATGAGATAAAGAATTTACATTCAATGGAGTTGGGAGAATCTTACTCTTCCTTTCCATCAGGCTGACTTAAAAAAATCAGCTCACAGCGCAGCTCTGCGACCTCTGACCTCTTCACTGACATGTATCTAAACTTAGGGAATGTACTCTTCACCCCTCCCTTAGGAGACTTTTTAAGGCAATTAAAGTTAGTTAACAGAGCTGTTTAAATACAGTTTTGCGCTTTTCACTACAAAACAAATTAGCAGGTTCTAGGTACTCTGCTTAAAAAATAATAATTCACAAATAGATAAAAAATTCTGAAACGATTAATCAGAGTGAGATAAAAAACGATTCCCCCCTTAGGGGATTATCATATCTGCAGCAATTGCAAATTGTACATTAGGATCCTATAAGAAAGCATGGTTACATTAGCATACATAGCAATTAACCTGTTTAAAACTGTTCTCTTATAGATTCTATTTATCAATAACATCGGGTCAGACTTTATGTATAAAGTTCCTCTATTATCCTGTAACGCCCTGAGCTACTAAACTCAACCTCCCTGTATATGGGGGTAAATCTCCAACTATGGGAGTTAACTGGCCAGGAATTAATAGGAAGGTTCCTGAGTCAAACAAAGGAATAGAACCGGACCCTGTATCGCCTAGGCTAATGAGACCTATATCTGTTCCCTATCTTGGGACAATTTACTATTAATTTCTGGCGATACAAAAACATCAATTGTGTTTAAGCATAGACAAACAACTCCTGAGTTGATATACATGTCATGCACTGGTTGCATTCGTGTAATAACACTTTACTGCAACAACTCATCTGCGGTTCTGGTATGGGCTTAACCCCTTCAGTACCAGGACATTAATTTTGAATATGTATATACCACGCCCTTCTAAGGGTTGTAAACGTGATCTGGCTGTAGCATTCTAATGCCAGCAACAATATACATGACAATTTATCATTAATATGTCATCTCATCAATCATATCTCGCTGGGGCCTCCATTTATGTCGGTGGGTAATAATTCAATTATGAATTATTAATTATGGTCATAAATATAATTAATCATAAAAAAATTAAATTTATAAAATTTGTCATAAATTCTTAAAAACATGACCTGGTGAATTGTAGACAACCTAATTGATACAATTCACATCTGAGTCCGACTATTTCCTCAGATAAATAAGTTCTTTTTGACGTGAGATGATGTTAATGATAAAATGTAGTTCTGCATTATACAATAATACACAGATGATATAAAAATATGCAGATTTATTGGTTACAAGATTATAAACATATATAAGTAAATAAACACAATGATACATGCAAATGAATATATATAGCGTTAATATAAAGCATTACAAGCTTAACAATACATGTGAGTGGAAATAACTCGTCACATTATAACAAAGCTATTATTAGGTTAGGATATCAAAATATGAACATAAGTTATATACGTTACTTCTGTTCAGAGAAAACCTCATGATATCAGGATGGGCATGTCTAATCCTAGACATCAATATACAATGATAAATATATTCTGCCCCCCCTAACCAACTACACATCACATGACTTCAAGATGGGCAAATCCATCCAAGGATATAACTTAGAAGAGATAACTGTATCCTTCCGCCCCATCCTGGACTATTTTCACATACATGACTTTGGTAAGACTATTAAGACAAATAACAGGGATCTAGGATTTTGCTAGTCCATATCTTAAATGGGAAGGATTTGATATAAGTCCTTCCTGTGGGAATCCATCACTTAGCTTGGCGAAGAATGTTCTATCAATAAATATATATATATATATATATATATATATATATATATAAGCAATTATTTAATGCTTTGCTAGATTATGAGTCTAGATTCTTCTGCAGGTAGAATGAAGCCTCACAATATCCTAAGACTACATCTCAATATAGAGATGATCAATTAATTTAATTATTTATTTATTCGCCAATCTAGATGGTATAATTTCACCCACACTATCAAATTAGTCTTAATAAAATGAAATATCATTTTCTGTGTCTCTTACCAAGTCCTAGTAGGAATCTCACTTCTGCTCCTAGGAAAGCTGGGTGGTCCATCATAGCACATCTCACCATGGCTTCCATCTTGATAGACCTCAACTTCTCCTCTCCTTCCTTCTCTCCTTTCTCCTTGTGTCTGGCTTATGATCACAAACTTATCAGTTAGACACACCTTCCTAGTTTGGAACATTCCAATCATTGTCGGATGGGCGTGACCATTGATAAAAAATGTGACATCATAACCTTACCCAGAATACTCTTTTGCTACTGTTGTAATGTCACCTATTGATACCTAGGTGGCACTGCTGTGTAAGCTATTTGCATCATAGTATAAAGGGTTAACTTATGTAAGTCTGAATATACATTTTGACCTTAGAAGCTTTAATTCAAAGCTATAGGGATTAATTCTGACACTTGTAGCAATTAGAGACAGACCTCTAGGCGTCTCTCTGAAGGTTTCTCACATTTAATTTATGGATCGTAAATGGCTTGTTTTCTCACAGAGATATCAGTACCTCCTCTGTCATACCAAAGATGTGATTAATTGTTACAAAACACACATCTTCACAGACACTCTTCTTGAGACAGATATTCCCCTAATGAGAAATATATACAATATACTGGATACATGTTGTCTTCGTAACATATAACAATATAATATAAAGTAATATATATATATGTATGTCCTACTGATTGTCTTATGCTAAGGACTAACTAAGGCTCAATAAATGAATACATATATATATTATGTATTTTGCTTCATTTATAAATGCCTAATTGTATAGGTAATTATCACCAGCTGCTTCTTATCTTATCTCCTGTCATAAATTTAAGTAAGTAAACAAGGCGGATTCTTCTCAGACTGGTACATTCATGAGAAGGATAACACTGAAGAGTATAAACCTTTGTGTGACCTTAATTTGGCCTACTCAAGACATACAAAATTGCAACTATAGTCGAGCATGGCTCTTAAAGGAAATGAACATCCATTTTGACAATAATGAATTGGATATCAATGCATTTACCTATGAAAAGGCACAACATGCTATATGAAAAACTTACAGCCATTCGTATGGATACATTTGAGGCTTTTAAAAAGCTATGGGAGCCCTGGGTCTCCTCTTCCTACTCCGCCAATGTACAGCAAAGTTTATCATTGTAATGACTATTGCACCTTGCAAGGCAGCCTCAAGTACATGAAGACTTTCGATCACTAAGACACGTATTGTTGTAGTGCTATACACCACTTCCTAGCAGATAACCACTATTGGATCTCCCTTTGACTATTGTTACTGTGTTTTTTATTTTATTTTTATTCTTTTTATTATTGTACTATGTGTATGAGCAAAATACATATGTTTTTTGGTATCTCAATATGTTTTCATGATGATGAAAATTTTTTATTTTTTAATAAAGCATTTGAAACATAAATTGCTCACTGACTAATCCAGATGTAGATTGCCAAAAATGTGTTTTTTTGGTAACAGAATATGAAAGCTGTATATATTAACCCCTTAAGGACATAGGACGTGATCCCCGCCCGCCTCCCCTTGAAAATTCGTTGGCTTCTAGTGGGTTATACCAGGGTGCCAGCACATTGCTAACACCCTGGTATAAACGGCTGACATCGGTGATGCAATGTCAGCCGTTTAACCCTTTGCATACAGCGGTCCGTACGGACCGCTGTATGGAAAAAGTTAACAGTAAGAGGGAGCTCCCTCCCTCTCCCATCGGGGGGCTGCTGTGCCTTTGCATGGAGAGGGAAAGAGCCCCCAGACAGCCCCCCTCAGCCCTGTGCTTACCCTTCCCCGTCTGCGAAGTTGTGGCAGACGGGGAAGGTTCCCATGGCAACAGGACGCCTGCTCAGGCGTCCTGCTGTCCATGGTGCTGAACATCTAAAAGCATAGATCTGTTCAGTGTAAGTAAAATACAGTACAGAGCCCTATACAGACATCAGACCCACTGGATCTTCAAGAACCAAGTGGGTCTGGGTCAAAAAAATGTAAAAAAAGTGAAAAAAGTTAAGATAAAAAAAAAACATTTATCACTGAATAAAAATTAAAAAAATAAAATACACTACACATATTAGGTATTGCCGCGTTCGTAACGACCTGATCTATAAAACGGTCATGTTACTTTCCCCGCATGGTGAACGCCATAAAAATAAAAAAATAAAAACTATGAGAAAATTGAAATTTTGCCCACCTTACTTCCCAAAAAAGGTAATAAAAGTGATCAAAAAAGTCGCATGTACGCCAAAATAGTACCAATCAAACCGTCATCTCATCCCGCAAAGAATGAGACCCTACTCAAGATAATCGCCCAAAAACTGAAAAAAATATGGCTCTTAGACTATGGAAACACTAAAACATGATTTTTTTTTGTTTCAAAAATGAAATCATTGTGTAAAACTTACATAAATAAAAATAAAGTATACATATTAGGTATCGCCGCGTCCGTATCGACCGGCTCTATGAAAATATCACATGACCTAACCCCTCAAATGACCACCGTAAAAATAAAAAAATAAAAACGGTGTAGAAAAAGCCATTTTTTGCCATCTTACGTCACAAAAAGTGTAATAGCAAGCGATCAAAAAGTCATCTCATCCCGCAAAAAATGAGACCCTACTCAAGATAATCGCCCAAAAACTGAAAAAACTATGGCTCTTAGACTATGGAGACACTAAAACATTTTTTTGGTTTTAAAAATTAAGTTATTGTATAAAACTTACATAAATAAAAAAAATTGTATACATATTAGGTATCGCCGCGTCCGTGACAACCTGCTCTATAAAATTACCACATGATCTAACCTGTCAGATGAATGTTGTAAATAACAAAAAAAACGTGCCAAAAAAGCAATTTCTTGTTACCTTGCTGCACAAAAAGTGTAATATAGAGCAACCAAAAATCATATGTACCCTAAACTAGTACCAACAATACTGCCACCCTATCCCTTAGTTTCTAAAATGAGGTCACTTTTTACTTTTTTGGAGTTTCTACTCTAGGGGTGCATCAGGGGGGCTTCAAATGGGACATGGTGTAAAAAAAAACTGTCCAGCAAAAACTGCCTTCCAAAAACCGTATGGCATTCCTTTCCTTCTGTGCCCTGCCGTGTGCCCGTACAGCGGTTTACGACCACATATGGGGTGTTTCTGTAAACTACAGAATCAGGGCCATAAATAATGAGTTTTGTTTGGCTGTTAACCCTTGCTTTGTAACTGGAAAAAAAATATTAAAATGGAAAATCTGCCAAAAATGAGAAATTTTGAAATTGTGTCTCTATTTTCCATTAAATCTTGTGCAACACCTAAAGGGTTAACAACGTTTGTAAAATCAGTTTTGAATACCTTGAGGGGTGTAGTTTCTTAGATGGGGTCACTTTTAGGGAGTTTCTACTCTAGGGGTGCATCAGGGGGCTTCAAATGGGACATGGTGTAAATAAACCAGTCCATAAAAATCAGCCTTCCAAAAACCAAACGGCGCACCTTTCACTCTACGCCCCGCTGTGTGGCCGTACAGTAGTTTACGGCCACATATTGGGTGTTTCTGTAAACGGCAGAGTCAGGGCAATAAAGATACAGTCTTGTTTGGCTGTTAACCCTTGCTTTGTTAGTGGAAAAAATGGGTTAAAATGAAAAATTTTACAAAAAAATGAAATTCTCAAAATAACTCTTGTGCAACACCTAAAGGGTTAACAATGTATGCAAAAATCAGTTTTGAATACCTTGAGGGGTGTAGTTTCTTAGATGGGGTCATTTTTGGGTGGTTTCTATTATGTAAGCCTCGCAAAGTGACTTCAGACCTGAACTGGTCCCTAAAAATTGAGTTTTTGTAAATTTCTGAAAAATTTCAAGATTTGCTTCTAAACTTCTAAGCCTTATAACATCCCCAAAAAATAAAATATCATTCCCAAAATAATTCAAACATGAAGTAGACATATGGGGAATGTAAAGTCATCACAATTTTTTTGGGTATTGCTATGTATTACAGAAGTAGAGAAACTGAAACTTTGAAATTTGCAAATTTTTCCAAATTTTTGGTAAATTAGGTATTTTTTGGTGCAAAAAAAACAATTTTACCAGTGTCATGAAGTACAATATGTGACGAAAAAACAATCTCAGAATGGCCTGGATAAGTCAAAGCGTTTTAAAGTTATTAGCACTTAAAGTGACACTGGTCAGATTTCCAAAAAATGGCCTGGTCCTTAAGGTGAAAATGAGCCCAGTCCCTAAGGGGTTAAACTTGAATTTAACACTTGCAAAAAAAAACTGAAATGCCACATTCCTGCTATACTACTTGGTAGATCATTTCAACTCAAGAAGTGCAGCTGTCATGAGTACATCCTGTCAACTATACAAACATTTCTCATGCACTGTACATCCTGCAGGAAGCATAACGACACCTCAATACATTTTCCCACAGGACCACAAGCATACATTAGATTTAAACTTGAAGTGGGTTATGATCATAGCACAGGATGACAGCTGTTACCTGAAACTCATGGTCCATACATCCTAACATCAAACTTTTCATTTCCTACAAGACCCCACACATGAGTTTCTGGTCGCAGCTGTGACAACCTGAGATGTGTTAATTTTCTCGGGATCTGTCTATAGCAGAGTTAACACAAAACTACTGGTATCGCCGCAACAGCTGCGGCAAACACTACGCAGTATCTATCCATATTTTTATAGCATCTCTTTTCAGGAAACAAAATGATTGTGATTGACTGTAGCACCACCAACACCTATTGCATGTGCTTATGGTAAGAAAACCCAAGCAGGATCTGTATATATACATGTTGGCAGATCACCACAGGGCATAATCATTTGACATTGAGGCTCTGCAAGAAAACTTATTTCAAGGTAAGAGTATCGCCATATTACCCTTCTTTTTTACTATTTTTAACATGCCTGTTTTAAATTCTTTATTGATGCAATATAACACGCAACATTTGACTAATTTTTCTGTGATTATTATGCCGGGTCGTGTCATGCATTTATCTATGTATCTATCTAGCCTATCTATAGAACTTTCCATCTACTGTACCTACCTACCTACCTATCTATCTATCTATCTATCTATCCACTTTATCTAACACAGTCTGAAAAAATGGTTGTAATATGTAACAGCTATATGGTTGTATTAACTGCTTATAGCGCCCGACTATTTTTATATACATGTATAATTTTGTTATTTCACAATGATTATTGCACCACTATATACTACGCATTTATTTGGACAATATATTATTTTTGTTATTTATACAATAAGGCCGGTAAGCGTAACTGTTGTAATCAAGCACCCCCAATCAGGGTGAGTAGCGATCCACATTGTTGATGTATTCTATTTTTAAACACTTTCTATATTTCCAATATTCTATTTTTAAAATTGCAGCGCTGAAAAGAAAAATGTATACTTTTCATGATCTAACGGATCTCACGGACGATGATTTACAACAGCAGCACAAGCGTCCCAAACAGAGTAAGGCGTAACCCATATTGTCGATGTATTCAAATTTTAAGCATTATCTATAATCCTAATACGCTTCTCTAAAATCGCAGCGTTGAAAAGAAAAATGGACGCTAACAGTGTTTCCAGAGCGCAGTCAAAGAAATCAAACACGATCGGTAAGGTCCTCTGACTACCTCTGAAATAACGTCTATAGCTTTAAACGTGTATAAACTTTAATGTTTATTCGATTCTTGTAATTAAATTTTTTCTGAGACGCCCTGTAGTGATGCAAATGTCATTAGAAATACTTGGGCCACAGAAGCCCCAGAACCATGCACCAGCGCCAGCGACAGTTGGCGGAATGAAGATCCGGCGATATAGATTATGCAATGCCCTAACACGCGTGAGTTAAAATATTGCGGCGCACTAATATAACTTAATTACTATGTTTAGAATTCTTAATAGTTAGATCTTAATGTCATCTCTTTTAAATTTTAGCCAAAAGAAAAGAAAGTGCAAAATTTTGTTCTGTTAAAGAGAAGCGACGAACAAGCGCAAAGCAGCCGGAACTGTTAACACCGATTTCCAAAATTCTAACAACCCCAAAGCCGCTTCCGCAGAGTGGTGAGACAACACGCGTGATAAATGATGTTACAGATTTTTGCGATATAACGCCGGTGTTCGATACACAAGGTGCAACGTCTTTTAAAAGCTGCATCACATTTGAGACACCAGATACGCCTTATGATGTACAACCGACAGACCTAGGGCAGACACACGACGACCAACAGGCACGCGCACCTCATGCTTGTTCTTGCATTTGTTGGGCGCGATGAGTTCTCTCTCAATATGCAACGACAAAATGTTACGCGTAGCAAGGTATTTAGAATGTTGCATTAAAGACTCTTTCTCTTTAGCGTTTAACAGACCCAACAAAATTACTGTGCTGAAAATACACACTACGAGAGGCAAATACGCTAGACTGATTACTCACCTTGACGCTATTGAAAAAGAGATGTTAGGCAGGTACTGACTAGAGATGGTTGGCGGGGGGGGTGGCCTTTTAAAAGCGCAAAAACATCTGTAAGCGTTAGAGCTAGAAAGTTAAAACATGTACTTTGCGGTTAAACACTCTAAAATAGCTAGGTTAAAAAGATGACGCCTGTGTAACAAGACTGTTGCAACGGCTTGTCTGAACAAACACCACAGCAGCCTCAAGTATCGCGAGCAGAGCACATTCAGCCAAACAGCTCACAAACGAACAGGCGCTTAAATGACCAAACAAATCGTTCTCGAGGCAGCAACTCACAATCTGACGAAATGCCCATTAACACAGTCGTCACAGACGAACCCCCTGAATCCCACAACGTTAAAACCGTTTATCTAGAATGTGTATTCCATCAACAGCGCGACTTAGTGAATTTTAACAGTACCATGTACACAGAACATTTTAGATTCGCTAACCTCAAAGCCATTCGTTCATTTGTCGACGCTCTTGATGCTATACACGCAGCTATACAATCTTTGTTAGATAGAGTTTTACAGGCCGCTGAGCCGGGTGATTATATCCAACTGCGCTTAGACGGTGGTGAGACGTTTGACTCAGTTTTTTCAAATAGATATTCTAGAGATGAACTTAGCGCCGAAACATTTTTGAACAATATCGCTAACGCTTTACAGAGCAATGCAGAGTGCATAGCCGGTAATTCACTTAAACTAGTCGTCATCATTGTCAGGGAGCGTCACTTTGAGTTTGACGAGACATGTCCCACTATACTACTCCTATGGAGGGGGCACAGAGGACTTTATTACAATGGAGGGGGCACAGAGGACTTTATTACTATGGAGGGAGCACAGAGGACTTTATTACTATGGAGGGGAACAGAGGGCATTTCTACTATGAAGGGGGCACAATGGGCATTTCTACTATGGAGGGGGCACAGAGCCAGAGGGCATTACTACAATGAAGGGGCACAGTGGGCATTATTACTGAGAAGGGTGCGCAGTGGGCATTATTACTGTGAAGGGGGCACAATAGGGCATTACAACTGTGAAGGGGGCACAGATAGGACATTATAACTGTGAAAGGGGCACAGAGAAGGCATAACTACTGTGAGAGGGCACATTGTGGGCATAACTACTACTACTGTGAGAGGGCACAAATGTGGGCATAACTACTGTGAAGGGGCACACATCTGTACAAAACTACTGTGAAGGTTGTACAATGAGGGCAATACTACTGTTAGGGGATACAATTTTATTTTACGTATTGGGGGGGTGCCAGAGAAAGGACCCGCTCCAGGTGCCAAACACCGTAGGCACGCCACTGAAGCAGGGAACTATTTGCTCCCACTCTACCATTGAGCCGTCAATGTTCCACAGCAGCAGCAGCACAACGTCCTCACACATCATCCTGCTGACCTGTGTAGGAGGAGGAGCGGAGCAGGCTGGAAATCAGCCTCTGCTCCTCCTACACAGCAGCGCGATGTGTCACAGTATCCTGCTGCTGCTTATGTGGAGCGCAGATCATGGGAGGAGCCAGGTGATGAAGGCGAGGAGTATTTATTGTTTGTTTTTTTCACTTCCTGTGAAGGGGGCACATCTGGGCATAACCACTGTGAAGGGGGCACTGGGCACATATCTTGGCATATCCACCATAAGAGGGCACATATCTTGGCATATCAACTGTGAGGGGGCACATATCCAATGGACCGGGCCGCAGGGGCAGTATGTGAGTGTAATGGTGTGCCGAATGGGTGTAGTAGTTGTACTCACTTTTGCCGTAGCTCCCTGGACTGGCCTGCAGTGGAGGGGAAGACAACACTAAATCCTCCGGGGCACTCTCTGTTGCAGGGAACACAAGCCAGATGGAAGTCGAGGTGCCCCTGATGGTAGTAGGTATGCTTAGGGTGCTTTGCTGGCTGGGCCCCTGTGTTGTTCGTGACGCCAGCACTGTAAGGTGCAATTACGAGATAGAGTAGAATGGTGAGAGAGGCAGTAGTTGAACCAAACAGGAACTTTACTTATAAATTGAAATTGTAGTCTTGCAATCAGTATCATCCAATAGCAGCACTTTGTCATAAATACAGATGGTAAAGCTGTAAATCCAAATAACAGGCTCACTGAGGTGGTGTATATAGGTTGCAGCTCAACTGTATAGGAATGATAATCTTACTAGTACTTGGTTCCTGATCTTACTCTCGTTACTCAGCCTTTCAATAATAGTTTGGATCCTTTGTAAGTTCTATTCTGCACTTTGCAATTCAGCAATATTCAGTGCTTCAGTAATTCAGCAACCCAAGGGCGGTCTCCCTCATGGCAGGCAAACTCTCTGCTCCATTCTTTGAAAAGGTTGCACAAGATACAGCAATTATTCTCTTAATCCCAGAAGGGTACCTGGAAGGGGTATTACAGTAAAGGATCAATAAGTCCTAGTCTTGGACTACAAAGGTTGAAGCAGCTTCACTCCCTGGGCTAGGCCCAGGAGGACAGAGACAAGTCTGTCTCCTCTCCTCTTAACTCCTCACTCCTAATCACCCACTAACTTCCTGTTTGCTGACCTATTTAAATGGTGTTAAAGTGACACCTAGAAATTGGAATTTAACAGCATTGACAAGGGAAAATACAATAAATAGTGCAAAATGATATAGGATGGCACAAACAATTTTGGAGTGTTCCCATCCACCTGGAGTGGGACACTACACATATTTTGGGATATCTATTGTGAAGGGGGCACATATCTTGGCATATGTACTGTGAGGGGGCACATATCTTGGCATATCTACTGTGAGGGGGCACATATCTGTGTAAGGTATTTAATCTATAATACATGCAATTTCATTGCTGTAAGCGCCAAGCAAAATGTCACAAGGGGGCCCACTGAGACTTTATAACCCAAGGACCCACATGAACCTGGAGATGACCCTGGCACAGAGGGCTTTATTACTATGGAGGGGGCACAAATGACTTTATTACTATGGAGGGGGCACAGAGGGCATTACTAATGTGAAGGGGCACAATGGGCATTTCTACTATGGAGGGGGCACAGAGCCAGAGGGCATTACTACAATGAAGGGGGCACAGAGGGCATTACTGTGAAGGGGGCACAGTGGGCATTATTACTGTGAAGGGGGCACAATGGGGATTTCTACTATGGAGGGAGCACAGAGGTCATTACTAGCACAGTGGGCATTACTACGATTAAGGGGGCACAATGGGCATTATTACTGTGAAGGGGGCACAATGGGCATTATTACTATGAAGGGGGCACAGTGGGAAGTATTACTGTGAAGGGCCACAATGGGGATTTCTACTATGGAGGGGGCACAGAGGGCATTACTAGCACAGTGGGAATTACTACTATTAAAGGGGCACAATGAGCATTACTGTGAAGGGGGCACAATGGGCATTATTACTATGAAGGGGACCCAGTGGGCATTATTACTATGAAGGGGGCCCAGTGGGCATTATTACTATGAAGGGGACGCAATGGGGATTATTACTATGAAGGGGACGCAAGGGGGATTATTACTGTGAAGGGGGCACAATGGGGATTATTACTGTGATGGGGGCACAAAGAGGACATTACAACTGTGAAAGGGGCACAGAGAGGGCATAACTGTGAGGGGGCACAATGTGGGCATAACTACTGTGAGAGAGCACAATGTGGGCATAACTACTGTAAGGGGGCAAACATCTGTACAAACTACTGTGAAGGTTGTACAATGAGGGCAATACTACTGTGAGGGGTTACAATTTTTTTAAAGTATTGGGGGAGAAGGGTGCCAGAGAAAGGACTCGCCCCGGGTGCCAAACAGCCTAGCCACTCCACTGATACCACTACCCAGAGATCTGACTGGTTAAGGCCTCATGCACACGGCCATTGACATTTTTGCGGTCCGCAAATTGCTGATCCGCAAAACACCGCCTGTTTGCTTTCCGCATTTTGTGGAACAGTACCTCCTGCCCTCTGTTAGAACAGACTATTCTTATCCTAATCTTGTCTGTTTTACGGACAAGAATAGAACTGTCTATTCTTGTCCATAAGACAAACAAGAATAGGACATGTTCTATTTTTTGCGGGGTAAAGGAACGAACATAAGGATGCAGACAGCACACCATGTGCTGTCCACATCTTTTGTGGCCCCATTGAAATGAATAAGTCTGATTTTGATCCGCAAAAAATGCGGATCAGATGTGGATCAAAACCATGGTCATGTGCATGTGCCCTAAGTCTGAAGTTCATCGCTGAGTTACTTGTTAAAAAACGGCAGGCTCCCCTAGACTCTGTATTTCACTTTAGTTAACCCCAGACTGGTTGGAACCTCAAGTCTTCACTTTTAAGTTTGCCTGCCTAACATTTAAACTTCTCACCGTTGAAATATTTTCAAGCTTTCAAGTTTGGACCAAGTGCCAACAACTTATGTTTTAATTTACTTATACTTGATGAATGCTTCTTTCCAACATACAAATGGAGGGATTTGGCTATTAAGATGTTTCATGCGTCAAATCTGCCATTTGTCAGGAATAGAAGAATGTGAGAGAAGTTAATCAGACAAGGAGGCAGCTGTGCCCAGACAGAAAGTAATTAAGTCTCTATCTGGAATTACACAATCACAGATTTATAAGCTCACTATAGCAATGAAATCCCATCAATCAGCTTGAAACACGCAACACATTTATTTATATAAAAGTCCGATTTTGAAATGCATTTTGATAGGTAGGAAAAAGTAACAAAGTCTTGTTTTGAATCAAATGAAAATGTCACATAACTAAATCAGATTGATATTGTCAAAAGTCAAACTCTAGATGGATTTCCACATTAGATTAATGCTGCCACTGTAAAATGTCTCTATGTAATCCTCATTTTGTACTCTGTGTATGTCACATTTTTGATGTTTAAATGTATATACAGTGGGGGAAATAATTATTTGACCCCTCACTGATTTTGTAAGTTTGTCCAATGACAAAGAAATGAAAAGTCTCAGAACAGTATCATTTCAATGGTAGGTTTATTGTAACAGTGGCAGATAGCACATCAAAAGGAAAATCGAAAAAATAACTTTAAATAAAAGATAGCAACTGATTTGCATTTCATTGAGTGAAATAAGTATTTGAACCCCTACCAACCATTAAGAGTTCTGGCTCCCACAGAGTGGTTAGACACTTCTACTCAATTAGTCACCCTCATTAAGGACACCTGTCTTAACTAGTCACCTGTATAAAAGACACCTGTCCACAGAATCAATCAATCAAGCAGACTCCAAACTCTCCAACATGGGAAAGACCAAAGAGCTGTCCAAGGATGTCAGAGACAAAATTGTAGACCTGCACAAGGCTGGAATGGGCTACAAAACCATTAGCAAGAAGCTGGGAGAGAAGGTGACAACTGTTGGTGCGATTGTTCGAAAATGGAAGGAGCACAAAATGACCATCAATCGACCTCGCTCTGGGGCTCCACGCAAGATCTCACCTCGTGGGGTGTCAATGGTTCTGAGAAAGGTGAAAAAGCATCCTAGAACTACACGGGAGGAGTTAGTTAATGACCTCAAATTAGCAGGGACCACAGTCACCAAGAAAACCATTGGAAACACATTACACCGCAATGGATTAAAATCCTGCAGGGCTAGCAAGGTCCCCCTGCTCAGGAAGGCACATGTGCAGGCCCGTCTGAAGTTTGCCAATGAACACCTGAATGATTCAGAGAGTGACTGGGAGAAGGTGCTGTGGTCTGATGAGACCAAAATAGAGCTCTTTGGCATTAACTCAACTCGCTGTGTTTGGAGGAAGAAAAATGCTGCCTATGACCCCCAAAACACCGTCCCCACCGTCAAGCATGGGGGTGGAAACATTTTGCTTTGGGGGTGTTTTTCTGCTAAGGGCACAGGACAACTTATTCGCATAAACGGGAAAATGGACGGAGCCATGTATCGTGAAATCCTGAGCGACAACCTCCTTCCCTCTGCCAGGAAACTGAAAATGGGTCGTGGATGGGTGTTCCAGCACGACAATGACCCAAAACATACAGCAAAGGCAACAAAGGAGTGGCTCAAGAAGAAGCACATTAAGGTCATGGAGTGGCCTAGTCAGTCTCCGGACCTTAATCCAATCGAAAACCTATGGAGGGAGCTCAAGCTCAGAGTTGCACAGAGACAGCCTCGAAACCTTAGGGATTTAGAGATGATCTGCAAAGAGGAGTGGACCAACATTCCTCCTAAAATGTGCGCAAACTTGGTCATCAATTACAAGAAACGTTTGACCTCTGTGCTTGCAAACAAGGGTTTTTCCACCAAGTATTAAGTCTTTTTTTGTTAGAGGGTTCAAATACTTATTTCACTCAATGAAATGCAAATCAGTTGCTATCTTTTATTTAAAGTTATTTTTTCGATTTTCCTTTTGATGTGCTATCTGCCACTGTTACAATAAACCTACCATTGAAATGATACTGTTCTGAGACTTTTCATTTCTTTGTCATTGGACAAACTTACAAAATCAGTGAGGGGTCAAATAATTATTTCCCCCACTGTATATGGGGATACAATAAAAACCTTGTATAAACACAACTTTAGGGGCAATTATTTATTTTTTTAAGTCCTAATATGTCATTTTTTTTATTTCAATTCATCAAGAAGCCATATTCAAACAGTTCCAAGAACTTCCTGTTTATTATAGACTCCAAAGTGGAAGGAACAGAGTTACATAAGAAAACACTGGCTATTGATTATATTCCTAGGAAGAAACAAGGACATGGCTAAATTGTAAATGGTCACATAAGGATACTGTTCGCAAAATCAGTGTCGGACTGGGACCCCTCAGGCCCACAGGAAATGTATCCTAATGGCAAATTGTCTCAATACTAATCTACTGCTGGACATATACGGTTGAAGGGGTTATCCAAATTATAAAAGATCCCCCCCAATGCCTGTGCCCCTTGTATGGACTATATTTACCTTCTTCCTGGCACCTGCGTTGCATTATTTTCCAGCACTGCCTTAACTCTCTTGGTTCACTAGAGCTTCACAGGTTGCCACTGGAATCCTCTTCCACTCCTCCATGACGACATCGTGGACCTGGTGGATGTTAGAGACCTTGCGCTCCTCCCCCTTCCGTTTGAGGATGCCCCACAGATGCTCAATTGGGTTTAGGTCTGAAGACATGCTTGGCCAATCCAGCACCGTTACCATCAATTTCTTTAGCAAGGCAGGGGTCATCTTGGAGGTCTGTTTGGAGTCGTTATCATGTTGGAATACGGCCCTGCAGCCCAGTTTCTGAAGGGAGGGGATCATCCTCTGCTTCAGTATGTCACAGTACATGTTGGCATTCATGGTTCCCTCAATGAACAGTAGCTCTCCACAGCCGGCAGCACTCATGCAGCCTCAAACCATGATACTCCCACCACCATGGTTGACTGTAGGCAAGACACACTTGTCTTTGTACTCCTCACCTAGTTGCCGCCACACACGCTTGACACCATCTGAACGAAATAAATTTATCTTGGTCTCATCAGACCACAGGACATGGTTCCAGTAATCCATGTCCTTAGTCTGCTTGTCTTCAGAAAACTGTTTGCGGGCTTTCTTGTGCATCATCTTTAGAAGAGGCTTCCTTCTGCGACGACAGCTATGCAGACCAATTTGATGCAGTGTGCGGCGTATGGTCTGAGCACTTACAGGCTGACCCCCCCACCCCTTTAACCTCTGCAGCAATGCTGGCAGAACTCATATGTCTATTTGGAAAAGACAACCTCTGGATATGATGCTGAGCATGTGCACTCAACTTCTTTGGTCGACCATGGCGAGGCCTGTTCTGAGTGGAACCTGTCTTGTTAAACCGCTGTATTGTCTTGGCCATGGTGCTGCAGCTCAGTTTCAGGGTGTTGGAAATCTTCTTATAGCCTCGGCCATCTTTATGTAGAGCAACAATTCTTGTTTTCAGATCCTCAGAGAGTTCTTTGCCATGAGGAGCCATGTTGAACTTCCAGTGACCAGTATCAGAGAGTGTAAGAGCAATAACACCGGATTTGACACACCTGCTCCCCATTCACACCTGAGACCTTATAACACTAACGAGTCACATGACATCAGGAGGGAAAATGGCTAATTGGGCACAATTTGGCCATTTTCACTTAGGGGTGCACTCACTTTTGTTGCCAGCAGTTTAGACATTAATGGCTGTGTGTTGAGTTATTTTGAGGGCACACCAAATTTACACTGTTATACAAGCTGTACACTGACTACTTTACATTGTATTAAAGTGTCATATCTTCAGTGTTGTCCCATGAAAAGATGGAATCAAATATTTACAAAAATGTGAGGGGTGTACTCACTTTTCTGAGATACTGTATCTAGACAGATTCTCCTTTCAGGGTGTTGGGAAAGTTGGGTTACTACAATGTGGAGCTGTAATAGACTTTGAAATACTAAATCAATATAAGACCCCCTCCTCACTCCTATATAATGCCATAACTGGACAGATGTGTCTTATAGGATCAACTTTGTGGTTGGCATCGGTGCACTCAATCTCTTCCACTTCTGGGGCAGGGCTAGGTGGATGGCCCTGGGAAACCCTGCTAACAGAGTCATCAAAAAGCAGAAGAGACTGCTGCATGACTTGGGGCTCAGACTGCTTGGCTGATTTGCAAGGGGGTGAGGTGAAAGACTGATGGACAGCGGCTGCAGGTGCCAACTGTGGTCTTTCAGCAGGAGACTGGGTGGGAGACAATGTGAAGGAACTGGATCCACTGTCAGCAACCCAATCTACTATCGCCTGTACTTGTTCAGGCCTCAACATTCGTAGAGCAGCATTAGTCCCGACCAAATATCGCTGCAGGTTTTGTCGCCTACTCACACCTGAGGAAGGGGTTTCACTTGTGCGTGTAGCTGGCACAGATCGACCACGTCCTCGCCTTGCAACAGGAGTTCCACCAGCAGCACCACGACCTGGGCCACGTCCCTTATTTGACGCTCTCCTCATATATTTTGAATTTAGGATCTTGCCCTAAATGGGTGTTTAATTAATAGTAGAAAAGAACGACAGTATGTAAAGGGTGTATCTCACATGGCCTGAACCAGACTAGGCCTCAATTAAAGATTTCTTAGCACAAAATGGCTGTATTTCAAATGGCTGTATTTCAAATGCCTAATTCAAACCCCTGTATGTATAGGGGGAATCACACACGCCCTGAATCAGTGTAGGCCTGCAGTAAATATATCTTTGCACAAAATGGCTGTATTTCAAATGGCTGTATTTCAAATGCCTGATTCAAATGCCTGATTCAAACCCCTGTATGTATAGGGGGATCACACACGCCCTGAATCAGTGTAGGCCTGCAGTAAATATATCTTTGCACAAAATGGCTGTATTTCAAATGCCTGATTCAAACCCCTGTATGTATAGGGGGGATCACACACGTCCTGAATCAGTGTAGGCCTACAGTAAATATATCTTTGCACAAAATGGCTGCATTTCAAATGCCTGATTCAAACCCCTGTATGTATATGTCACAGCCAGACAGCTGAGAAGCGCTCACAGGAGCTTCTCAGATCCTCCTCCTTGAATTTCTTTGTTTTGGTTTAGTTTCTCATCTCGTTAGTCTATCTCAGCTGTCATGCAGTTGGACTGATTGCTACCCTTTAAGTTCCTCCCCATAATGCAGTAGTGTGCGGCTGATACAACTTCCTGGAGTGTGTGTGCATGCTGTTCCCAGTTCCCAGTTCCCAGTCCTCAGTCGTCTGCAAGATAAGTGCTGTTTATGTATTTATGATTTTGTCTTTTCTGGATCCAGGTGACCCTGACTCCCTCCGTGTCAGTGTAGGGAGCCGGTGGTCGTGTCCCTTCACTATTGTAGGGTCTTCAGGTAATAGATAGCCGAGGAACGTGGATATGCGGCCATCCACCTTTGGGGTGTTCGCATAGGCTGAGCAGTGAGGGAGAGCGGCAGGTCTATTGCAGGGGTCTCCCTTTGTTCCTTAGTTGTGGATCCAGAGAGACATTGTTTATATGGTATTGTCTTGTTTCCTGTACACCATCCGTGACAGTATAGGGGGGATCACACACGCCCTGAATCAGTGTAGGCCTGAAGTAAATATATCTTTGCACAAAATGGCTGTATTTCAAATGCCTAATTCAAACCCCTGTATGTATAGGGGGATCACACACGCCCGGAACCAGTGTAGGCCTGAAGTAAATATATCTTTGCACAAAATGGCTGTCTTTCAAATGCCTGATTCAAACCCCTGTATGTATAGGGGGGATCACACACGCCCTGAATCAGTGTAGGCCTGAAGTAAATATATCTTTGCACAAAAAAGTTTGCACAAAATGGCTGTATATCAAATGGCTGCATTTCAAATGCCTGATTCAAACCCCTGTATGTGTAGGGTGATCACACACATCCTGAATCAGTGTAGACCTGCAGTAAATATATCTTTGCACAAAATGGCTGTATTTCAAATGTCTGTCTTTCAAATGCCTGATTCAAACCCCTGTATGTATAGGGGGGATCACACACGCCCTGAATAAGTGTAGGCCTGAAGTAAATATATCTTTGCACAAAAAGGTTTGCACAAAATGGCTGTATTTCAAATGGCTGTATTTCAAATGCCTAATTCAAATCCCTGTATGTAGGGGGAGTATCTCACATGGTCTGAACCTCTGTAGGCCTGAAGTAAATATATCTTTGCACAAAATGGCTGTATTTCAAATGCCTAATTCAAACCCTTGTATGTATAGGGGGGATCACACACGCCCTGAACCTCTGTAGGCCTGAAGTAAATATATCTTTGCACAAAATGGCTATATTTCAAATGGCTGTATTTCAAATGCTGAATTCAAACCCCTGTATGTATAGGGGGGATCACACACGCCCTAAATCAGTGTAGGCCTGCAGTAAATATATCTTTGCACAAAATGGCTGTATTTCAAATGCCTAATTCAAACCCCTGTATGTATAGGGGGGATCACACACGCCTGGAACCAGTGTAGGCCTGAAGTAAATATATCTTTGCACAAAATGGCTGTCTTTCAAATGCCTGATTCAAACCCCTGTATGTATAGGGGGGATCACACACGCCCTGAATCAGTGTAGGCCTGCAGTAAATATAGCTTTGCACAAAATGGCTCTGTATTTCAAATGGCTGTATTTCAGATGCCTAATTCAAACCCCTGTATGTATAGGGGGATCACACACGCCCGGAACCAGTGTAGGCCTGAAGTAAATATATCTTTGCACAAAATGGCTATATTTCAAATGGCTGTATTTCAAATGCTGAATTCAAACCCCTGTATGTATAGGGGGGATCACACACGCCCTAAATCAGTGTAGGCCTGCAGTAAATATATCTTTGCACAAAATGGCTGTATTTCAAATGCCTAATTCAAACCCCTGTATGTATAGGGGGGATCACACATGCCCGGAACCAGTGTAGGCCTGAAGTAAATATATCTTTGCACAAAATGGCTGTCTTTCAAATGCCTGATTAAAACCCCTGTATGTATAGGGGGGATCACACACGCCCTGAATCAGTGTAGGCCTGCAGTAAATATAGCTTTGCACAAAATGGCTCTGTATTTCAAATGGCTGTATTTCAAATGCCTAATTCAAACCCCTGTATGTATAGGGGGATCACACACGCCCGGAACCAGTGTAGGCCTGAAGTAAATATATCTTTGCACAAAATGGCTGTATTTCAAATGCCTGTCTTTTAAATGCCTGATTCAAACCCCATCTTTGCACAAAAAGGCTGTATTTCAAATGGCTGTATATAGGGGGAGTATCTCACATGGTCTGAACCTCTGTAGGCCTGAAGTAAATATATCTTTGCACAAAATGGCTGTATTTCAAATGCCTAATTCAAACCCCTGTATGTATAGGGGGGATCACACACGCCCTGAATCAGTGTAGGCCTGAAGTAAATATATCTTTGCACAAAATGGCTGTATTTCAAATGCCTAATTCAAACCCCTGTATGTATAGGGGGGATCACACACGCCCTGAACCTCTGTAGGCCTGAAGTAAATATATATTTGCAAAAAAATGGCTGTATTTCAAATGGCTGTATTTCAAATGCCTAATTCAAACCCCTGTATGTAGAGGTAGTATCTCAGAGGGCCTGAACCAGTGTAGGCCTGAATTCAATATTGGTGCACCAAATGGCGGTATTTAAAATCTCTGAATGTAACCCAAATGTATTAAGGGTGTATCTCACAATGACATCTGCATCAAAGGCTGCCAACTACATTTTTTGTGCCCAAATGACTATTTGTTTAAAAACGGAATTTGACAGCAGTATATAAGCCTGTAATTTCACACGTGCTGATGCTGCAAGGCCTGAAAATAGTGTTTTTTGTCAAAAGAGTGTGTTTTTCAAACCCCAGAAAATGACTAATACAGATGTTGTAGATTGCCAAAAAAAAAGTATTTTTTGCTAACAGAATATGAAAGCTGTATATATTAAACTTGAATTTAACACTTGCAGATCTGGAAAATACTGCTTTAAAAAAAAAAAAAAGTGTGTTTTTCAAACCCCAGAAAATGATGGGTGTATTTCTACCTTAAATTGCACACTGACTAATACAGATGTTGTACTTTGCCCTAAATAAAATGGTGATTTGCAATGTCCCAAAAGCTCAGATGCCTGAGTTAGATTCTCTCCTATGCTCTCCCTGAAATCACAAGTCAAGCAGCATCCTCTCCCTACACTTGTAACAGCAGAGTGATGTGCAGTGCTACGTGACTCAAGCTTATATAGAGCCTGGGTCACATGCTGCTCTGGCCAATCACAGACATGCCATTAGTAGGCATGGGTGTGATGGCCTCTTGGGGCAAGTAGTATGACGCTTGTTGATTGGCTGCTGTGCAGCCTTTCAACAAGCGGCAAGAAAGCGCTGAACACCGAACCCAAACTTTTACGGAAATGTTCGGGTTCGGGTTGGGGTCCAGGGTCCCAAAATCCTAAAGTTCGGTACGAACCCGAACTTTACAGTTCGGGTTCGCTCAACCCTAGTCTCGATCCGTCCCGTCCCCAATGGACAACGGCCGTGAGCATGAGGCCTTATGTTGTGGTTTAGAGATGTGCTGCACAGAATAGCTGATCATCTAGTGATGGCCAACACTGAGGATACACTGTCACTTAAAAAAGATGGACAACATCTTTAATATCAGAATTTTTTTTTTCTTTATATCAATGTCAATCCTGGTTAATGGAGCTGAGTTGTAGAAGCTGAATAGCAATGGGTAAAGGTTGATTCACACAACCTTGCTCAGCTCAGGAAACGCAATCCATGTGTCGGACACATCTCTGGGACTGACCGCGGCTCCGCTGATCTGAACTGACTGCATCATAGTGTTTTATTTGAATACAGTCAGTTCCTATCTGATCGTGGGTCTATTGTACATTACTCACATCATCATGAGAGAACAGTACAATAGACCCCCGATCAGATAGGAACTGAATGTATCATAAAACAATAGTTTAGATACGACTAACAAACAAACTGAGCACGGTCGTGTAAATCAGCCCTAAGTTTTTAACTTACACAATGCTGCACCTTACACAGTGCTATTAAGCTGATTTGTAGCAGTTCCAGCTTGGAGCATCACTGATCAGTTAGTAATGCCATATCCTAGAAATATGCCACTATTTAAACTTACCAGAAAAAAAACTTTTATCAGTACGCATAAGGCTACTTTCACACTTGCGTTCACAGCGGATCCGTCTGCATTATATTGTAGAAAAAATTCTAAGTGTGAAAGTAGCTTCAGACGGATCCGTCCAGACTTTACATTGAAAGTCAATGGGGGACGGATCCGTTTGAAAATTGAGCCATATAGTGTCAAATTCAAACAGATCCGTCCCCATTGACTTACATTGTAAGTCTGGACGGATCCGTTTGGCTCCGCACGGCCAGGCGGACACCCGAACGCTGCAAGCTGCGTTCAGGTGTCCGCCTGCTGAGCGGAGCGGAGGCTGAACGCTGCCAGACTGATGCATTCTGAGCGGATCCGCATCCACTCAGAATGCATTAGGGCTGTACGGATGCGTTCGGGGCCGCTTGTGAGCCCCTTCAAACGGAGCTCACAAGCGGAACCCCGACGCTAGTGTGAAAGTAGCCTAAATGGGGTCATTTATCAAACTAGTGTAAATTAGAACTGGCTTAGTTGCCCATAGCAACCAATCAGATTCCACCGTTCATTTTTCCCAGATCCTTTGGAAAATGAAAGGTGGAATCTGATTGGTTGCTATGGGCAACTAAGCCAGTTCTACTTTACACCAGTTTGATAAATGACCACAAAAGTGTCTATTGGTTATTTACAAATATAGCTCCTCACTCTCATGTTAAAGAACGCCTTTTAGCTCTCCTGACCGGTCTGTTTTAGTAAATACAAAAAATTTCCATAAAATAGGTGTCATTTTTGGGGTACATACACATCAGTATTTATTTTCTATTTATATGATTTGAGGCAAATGCAGAAACAAAAAGATTCCACCTTATTTTTTATTGCCATTCACCAATCATCATTAATAGTGTTTGCACATTTTTGTGTATATTGTTACAGCTATGGGAATACCAAATACTGATAATATTTTTAATAATATTTATTGTAAAAAAAAAAATATATACATATTGTATTAAGAATGCTATTATTCTCCCTTATAACCATGTTAGAAGGGAAAATAATACAGTAAATTGACTTTTATCCATTTACTTACATTGCGTTTTTAACGCAGACCAATTCATTTCTATGGGGCCTGCATCCCGTGAAAAACGCAGAATACAGAACATGCTGCGATTTTCACACAACGCACAAGTGATGCATGAAAATCACCGCTTATCTGAACAGCCCCATTGAAGTGAATGGGTCCAGATTCAATGCGGGTGCAATGCGTTCACCTCCCGCATTGCACCCGCATGGAATTCTCGCCCGTGTGAAAGGGGCCTTTAAGTACTGTTAGATCATAGCATTTATAATACAAGTGACTGCTTCCATTAAACACTTGGCATGTCATCAAGAGACATCCCATATTGTCAATGCATTATTAAGGTAAATTGATTGGCCATGGAATAGGCAGAATACTCTCACCCTTCCTGTGCTTAACAACACCTTTCTTATAGTCCTTGAAAAATAAAGCGTGGCAGCTTTGCTGTACCTTTGACCGTATCCATGGTTGTTTATGCACATTTATGGGTTCTGTGGCTAACATCTGTCTAATTGTGGCTTTTAATGCAACACCAGGGCAATGCACTCCATACCTGCAGTATTCACCACAGGCCAAAGTGCATTCCAACCTCTCATTGTATTGGGCCTGATCATTCAGTATTACCGTATGAGTGACTGTATTCTTTAAAGAGCATTTGACGTCAAAATGCAATATTTCTGTCTTTGGAGCAATCGTAATGATATGATAAATATATTCTGCACTATATGATTGGGATTTTATACCAGTAACTTAAGCTGGCCATACCCTTTATACAGCTGAAGGCCAAATGACATAGACGCTTGACTTCAGACAAGGGTGTATGTGTTCCGAATGGGAGGAGGGGAGGTAAATCACTGTCAGACACCTCTTACCTCTCAGGACATCAAAAGGATTGAGCATGTTAAAATCCAAAAGCCCAATCCTTCTTTCCCCTGATATTGTCCGTTGTGGGAAATTTGGACCACTCCATACACATTAACCTTGTTGCCAAGTCACGCTGAAATCAACAGGTTAAGGCCTCTTGCACACGGCCGTTGTTTTGGTCCGCATCCGAGCCGCAGTTTTGGCGGCTCGGATGCGGGCCCATTCACTTCAATGGGGCCGCAAAACATGCGGACAGCACTCCGTGTGCTGTCTGCATCCGTTGCTCCGTTCCGTGGCTTCGAAAAAAATATATAACCTGTCCTATTCTTGTCTGCGCTTTGCGGACAAGAATAGGCAGTTATATGTAAAGGCTGTCTGTGCCGTTCCGCAAATTGCAGAAACGCGCACGGACGCCATCCGTGTTTTGCGGATCCACGATTTGCGGGCCGCAAAGCACACCACGGTCGTGTGCATGCGGCCTTAGCCAACATTCATCCATTGTTTATAGCCTCCTTTGCACTACATCTCTTCTAAATTGTTTCTATGTATTTCATTAGGGCTACGTGCACACGACCGTATGTGTTTTGCAGTCCGCAAATTGCGCATCCGCAAAAAAAAGGATGACGTTCCGTATGGCATCCGTTTTTTTTGGTGGATCCATTGTAATAATGCCTATCATTGTCCCCAAACTAGAAAAAAATAGGACATGCACTATTTTTTTTGCGGGGCAGCGGAACGGACATACTGATGCGGACAGCACACTGTGCGCTTTCCACGTTTTTTTGCGGACCCATTGAAATGAATGGGTCCGCATCCTATCCGCAAAAAAAACTTAACGGACACGGAAACAAACAACGTTCGTGTGCATGTAGCCTAAAATGTTTGCTAATAAGTACACTCACCTAAAGAATTATTAGGAATACCATACTAATACGGTGTTTGACCCCCTTTTGCCTTCAGAACTGCCTTAATTCTACGTGGCATTGATTCAACAAGGTGCTGATAGCATTCTTTAGAAATGTTGGCCCATATTGATAGGATAGCATCTTGCAGTTGATGGAGATTTGAGGGATGCACATCCAGGGCACGAAGCTCCCGTTCTACCACATCCCAAAGATGCTCTATTGGGTTGAGATCTGGTAACTGTGGGGGCCATTTTAGTACAGTGAACTCATTGTCATGTTCAAGAAACCAATTTGAAATGATTCGAGCTTTGTGACATGGTGCATTATCCTGCTGGAAGTAGCCATCAGAGGATGGATACATGTTCTCATTCTGTTTACGCCAAATTCGGACTCTACCATTTGAATGTCTAAACAGAAATTGAGACTCATCAGACCAGGCAACATTTTTCCAGTCTTCAACAGTCCAATTTTGGTGAGCTTGTGCAAATTGTAGCCTCTTTTTCCTATTTGTAGTGGAGATGAGTGGTACCCGGTGGGGTCTTCTACTGTTGTAGCCCATCCGCCTCAAGGTTGTGCGTGTTGTGGCTTCACAAATGCTTTGCTGCATACCTCGGTTGTAACGAGTGGTTATTTCAGTCAACGTTGCTCTTCTATCAGCTTGAATTAGTCGGCCCATTCTCCTCTGACCTCTAGCATCCACAAGGCATTTTTGCCCACAGGACTGCCGCATACTGGATGTTTTTCCCTTTTCACACCATTCTTTGTAAACCCTAGAAATGGTTGTGTGTGAAAATCCCAGTAACTGAGCAGATTGTGAAATACTCAGACCGGCCCGTCTGGCACCAACAACCATGCCACGCACAAAATTGCTTAAATCACCTTTCTTTCCCATTCTGACATTCAGTTTGGAGTTCAGGAGATTGTCTTGACCAGGACCACCCCCCTAAATGCATTGAAGCAACTGCCATGTGATTGGTTGACTAGATAATTGCATTCATGAGAAATAGAACAGGTGTTCCTAATAATTCTTTAGGTGAGTGTATATTGGAAGGCTCTGTACTTCTCCACCGCGCAGCCCCATGCTTTTAGACCTTCCAAAACTCAATACCACAGAAGACCCCTTGAAAAAGGTTTCCACTCCCTGGGAACCATGATGACATTCCTGCCTCAAAGAAGCTTGGTGTAGGGTGGGTAAGCATTCTGTAATTCTTGTCCAGCGCTATAAATTGGCTTAAATAGGTTTGCTGCTTTGCAAATCATCTTTGAACAGGTTAAAATCAGTTAGCCTATTGGAAAAATTACAGGTCTTGTTGCTGGGTTCTGGGAAAACGCCTCATCAGGGCTCAGGGAACACCAATGGAAACACTTCTTCAGGCAGAACTTGGCTCAACCCAAACTCTGCTAAAAATGGCATGTATATTAGGGTCACTGGCTAAAGGATCGGGCATGCTGGATTTCAACATGTCATGATATTTTGTTTCCATATGAGATAAGCCTGGCAGAGAGGTGTCTGGCAGCAGCTTTTTCCCCTCTCCCCATTGAAATAAACATGCACACTCGGCTAAGGCAGAATCGGGAGAAATAACTGTTGGTTGAACAAGTTATTTAATGTGTATGGACACCTTAACAAAAGCTAACTCTTTAGCCCCATTCAAAACAAGTTACTAAAAATGCCACAATTAGGCAATAAAAAAAAAGGCAACCAACCAGCAAATGCCCCACGGACACCAACTGCTGTTAGACAGGCCATCGCTGGACAGCTTTACCATAAAATAAAATGAAAAAAGAATTGGTAAGGCTACTTTCACACTAGTGTTCTTTGCAGATCCGTCATGGATTTGCAAAAACGCTTCCATTACAATAATACGACCGCATGCATCCGTCATGAGCGGATCCGGTTGTATTATGTCTTCTATAGCCATAGTCTTGAACACCATTGAAAGTCAATGGGGGACGGATTCGATTTCTATTGTGCCAGAGAAAACGTTTGGCCCCAGGCAGCGTTTTGGTGTCCGCCTCCAGAGCGGAATGGTGACTGATCGGAGGCAAACTGATGCATTCTGAGCGGATCCTTTTCCATTCAGAATGCATTAGGGCAAAACTGATCCGTTTTGGACCGCTTGTGAGAGCCCTGAACGGATCTCACAAATGGAAATCCAAAACACTAGTGTGAAAGTAGCCTAAGGTCTCCTGCACACGAACGTGTGCGCCCCATGGTCGTGCTGGGGCCCACAATATGTGTGCCGCAATGCACGAACACCGTCCGTGGGGCAGCCGCAGCAGATCGCGGACCCATTCACTTTAATGGGTCCGCGATCTGGCTGTTCTGCAAAAAGATAGTACATGTTCTATCTTTTTGCGGAACGAAGTACGGGACGAAACCCCACAGAAGCACTCCGTAGTGCTCCCGTAGGGTTCCGTTCCGTATCATTCCGCATCTCCGGATTTGCGGACCCATTGAAGTGAATGGGTCCGCATCCCTGATGCGGAATGGCCACGGAACGGCGCCCGTGTATTGCAGATCTGAAAATGCGGTCCGCAATACGGCAACGGGAAGCACACGTTCGTGTGCAGGAGGCCTTATACAGATTGTTCCCTTACATACCAACTAATGTAGATAACAGCCGGATTGACAAAATCTGTGTTTGGAATCTCACCTTCCCCTAGATTTCTGTGTGGAGATTTCAATTTGAAACAGAAAAGTCTTTTCAGGATCAGGAAGGATATGGCTAGTTCACAAAGTCAGATAATTGCTAACCTTAATACAAAAGATTACAGGCGCAGCAGATGGGTCGGATGGCTACTCTCATTCATTTCATTGTAAACATCATGGAAACAATTAAACTCTGGTGGAAATAATTAACTCCTTCACAGTCTGTTGGCAGTACAGCATAAGGCCTAATGCACACAACCATGTTCTGCGGCCGAGAGCGGTCCGTGGTATGCCGGGCTGGATTCCTGTTCAGAACAGGAGCGCACGGCGTCATTGGTTGCTATGACGCCGTGCGTTTCATGCCGCCGCAGCTGTACAGTAATACACTCGTATAGATCATACGAGTGTATTACTGTAGTGCAGCAGCGGCATGAAGCGCACGGCGTCATAGCAACCAATTACGCCGTGCGCTCCTGCTCTGAACAGGAATCCAGCCCGGCATACCACGGACCGCTCTCGGCCGTGGAACACTGCCGTGTGCATTCGGCCTAATAAAGATTATTGGGCTCACTAAGGGCCCTATTACACCTACAGATTCTGCAGGTGATGGTCGTGAAGGAAGCGTTCCTTCCCAGCAATTGCCTGGTCGTTAGCAGAGGAGACCGCTGCTATTACATGCAGCGATCTCCTCCACAGTATAGGGAGGAGTGATCATTATGCCATCGCTCTTCCCCATACCGAATCATTGTTTGCTGGCAGCTGATTACACACACGGCCGGTGCAAGGATTTTTGCCAACACAAGCGAAGCTACATTTTGGCGCCCCCAAACCCCCCCCCCCCCCCCCCCAAAGCTGACCTGGCCCTGGTCCCGTCTGCATCAGCTGGCTTCTCCTCTGTGTGGTCCTGGTATCTTCGCTCTGCTTCAGACAATTGCTGGTTTGAGGACCATATTTTTCACCCTATAAGACGTGTTGGGCAATTTACTCTCTTGCCTAACGGTGTCCCTGACACATGATTTCGGTGATCAGCTTGAATTAAACCTTATCCGGTACCGGGAGAATGAACAAGATAACACTGAAGACGTGTGTAGTTCTAATCCATTCTGGTTTATTTCACAGTTGGCAAACAGTTATAATAGAGGGGGTCGAGCTTCCTTGACATCCAATCAAATGTTAGCATTAGTATTCGACCTATGGTATAATCACACATAAGCTCTGCATTAACATAATAGATGACTCATAGTAACAGCATTTGACCAATCAGGTATATACACATAGGCCAGCAGACAGTTGAGCCAGATGACCTTATATGGCTAGGACTGTTCAAACTTACAAACTAAGGAATGTATGGAATGAATGAATGAATGAAATTTCACACATTCCATAAGGGGGAGGGAGATTTTGTAGTGCACTGACCAAATGTAATACACATGGCTGAATAAGACAAAATGGAGTCACATATATCCCTTCAATCCCCTCTAAGAACCTTATATATATACCTTATACTATACAGTATGGTTCTTTCTCTGCTCTTCCTTGGTTTGCTTGTAAGCCTTTAGGTATTCCATAAACCCTTCAGGAGTATAATCCTCAGGCTTTGTTGAGGTTGTGTTTGCTTTGTTGAGGTTGTGTTTACCTCTTCTACCTCTACCGGTGTATAGAGGAATGTTGGGTGTACCCCTCTTTCGGCCACATTTTTACATATGGTAAGAAGGGAGGGCACACACTGCAGACAACAGCAGAGACACACTATTGCAGCGACCACGGCGAGTACCACACTGTCATGGTCTTACCTGCTTGCTGCTCTCCTTCGTTTGACATGCGCTGGCGGCCATCTTGGGTTCTGGGTTTCTTGTAGCCTTCCACCCTGCGGCTCCTCCTTCCCCTGGGAGGAGCTGGATGCCTAGCTCATATATATAGGAGGTCTGTGGCTTCAGTTCCTTGCTTGGTCCTCCTGTGTTCACATGCTTCTAGACTGCTGCTGCTTCTGGTTCCTGATCCTGGCTTCGTCTGACTACCCTGCTGGTTCCTGATCCTGGCTTCGTCTGACTACCCTGCTGGTTCCTGATCCTGGCTTCGTCTGACTACCCTGCTGGTTCCTGATCCTGGCTTCGTCTGACTACCCTGCTGGTTCCTGATCCTGGCTTCGTCTGACTACCCTGCTGGTTCCTGATCCTGGCTTCGTCTGACTACCCTTCTGGTTCCTGACCTCTGGCTTCGCATAGACTCTGCTCGGTTTCACCATCCGTTTGGACTTTTGCTTTACAGCTTTATTTTCAATAAAGCCTTCTATTTTCACTTATCTCTTGTTGTACGTCTGGTTCATGGTTCCGTGACATTAGGACCAAGCCATGAATTCTGACGGTACAGGGCCATCCTCGCTACCCACGCTGGTTGCCAGACTTGATCAGCAGGATCACCTGTTGGGTCGGTTCGCTGTGGCGTTGCAAACCCTGCTTGAACGCACGGCTCATTTCGCTCCCGTTGCCGATGGGTCGGTTGTCGCTCCTGGGCTCGCTCCTACTGCCGCTCCGGTTGTTGCGCCAGAGTCTACCCCGACACCTGTTGTTGCGCCTGCGGTGTTTCGGGGTATGACCGTTCTGCCCCTCTTCCACAGCGCTTTGGGGGAGAGCCAACTCAGTGCCGAGGTTTCCTTAACCAGGTGGGCATTTATTTCGAGTTGCTGCCACATGCCTTTCCCACTGAGAGATCAAAGGTGGGCTTCTTGATCTCGCTGCTCTCGGACAAGGCCTTGGCCTGGGCCAGCCCTTTATGGGAGAACAACAATCCGGTGGTTGTCGAGTTTTCTGGTTTTGTTGCTTCTCTTCGGAAGGTATTCGATGTGCCGGCTCGTGCTGCCTCTGCTGCGAAGCTCCTTATGTCCATCAGACAGGGTTCACGATCCGTAGCTGAATACGCCATTGAGTTTCGTACCCTGGCAGCAGAGGTGGGCTGGAATAATGAGGCTCTGGTCGCTGCTTTCTCTCATGGTCTCTCGGATGCCTTGAAGGATGAGGTTGCAGCTAAGGACCTACCAGTTGAGCTCGAGTCTCTTATTTCTTTCCTGATTTTGATTGACACCAGACTCAGGGAGAGACCTTCCTTTAAGGAGAACCTGCGGAGGTCTTCTAACAGATTGGTGCCTACGTTTGCTGTCCCACCCGTGCCTCCCTCTCCTCCCACGCCTCCTGGGGATGACTTGTCTGGGGGTGAACCCATGCAGCTGGGGTTTGCTCGCCTGTCCGAGGGGGAGAGGGCACTCCGGAGACGCGAGGGCCGATGCATGTACTGTGGTCTCGGTGGGCATTTTCGGTTGGCATGTCCGAACCGTCCGGGAAACGCTCGTACCCTGAGATCCTGTCGGGGGCAGATCTTGGGTGGAGTCTCCTCGTCCCCGGTTTCCCGTGTTGACAAACCACTGATCACTGTTGTCCTCTCCTGGGTCGGGGGCTCGGTGACGACCCAGGCGTTGGTGGACTCTGGTGCTGGTGGTTTGTTCATTGATAGTGTGTTCGCTGCCGCCAATTCCATTCCTCTGCAGGCTCGAGGTTCCCCACTGGCTCTTGAGGCGATAGACGGCAGACCCCTTCTGCCGCCACACGTGACTCATGAGACCCTTCCAGTGGGGATAGCCATTGGTGCCGCTCACAGAGAGTCGGTCTGCCTCCAGGTTATTTCGTCTCCACACTACTCGGTGGTCTTGGGGTACCCCTGGCTCCAGAAGCATAATCCGACTTTCGATTGGAGATCGGTCGAGATCCTCTCGTGGTCACCGCAGTGTGGGGCTAGTTGCATCCATGGGTCTGTCAAGTTGCTGTGTACTTCCTCGGACTCTCTGTTGCCTCCTGAATACGAGGAGTACCGGGATGTATTCGATAAGGTGCGCGCGGTTGCCCTACCTCCGCACCGCCCATACGATTGTGCCATAGAGTTACAATCTGGTGCCGTTCCTCCTCGTGGCAAAGTCTATCCACTGTCGGTAGCGGAGAATGAGGCCATGGAGGAGTACGTGAGGGAGGCGCTTTCACGCGGACACATTCGCAAATCTTCGTCCCCGGCAGGGGCTGGATTTTTCTTTGTGAAAAAGAAGGGCGGAGAGTTGAGGCCTTGCATCGATTACAGGGGTCTCAATCGCATCACGATCAAGAACGCTTACCCGATACCCTTGATTTCCGAGCTGTTCGATCGCCTTAAAGGGGCCACGGTCTTTACCAAACTCGACCTGAGGGCGGCATATAACCTGGTAAGGATCAAGGCGGGCGATGAGTGGAAGACCGCGTTTAACACCAGGACCGGTCATTACGAATCCTTGGTTATGCCCTTTGGGTTGTGCAATGCACCCGCAGTCTTTCAGGAATTCATCAACGATGTTTTCCGTGACCTGTTGCAGCAGTGTGTGGTAGTCTATTTGGATGACATCTTGGTATATTCTGAATCCATGGAGGCCCACATTCTGGATGTCAGACGAGTGTTGCAACGGTTACGAGAGAACAAGCTGTTCGGTAAGCTTGAGAAATGCGAATTTCACCGATCCCAGGTAACCTTCTTAGGTTACATCATTTCCGCTGAGGGGTTCTCCATGGATCCTGAGAAGGTTTCGGCTGTCTTACAGTGGCCCCAGCCCAGTGGTCTTCGTTCCCTGCAGCGCTTTTTGGGCTTCGCCAATTATTATCGGAAGTTCATCAGGGACTTTTCCATGCTGGCCAAGCCTCTCACGGATCTGACCAGGAAGGGCAGTAATTCCCAGGTCTGGCCGCTCGAGGCCATCCGAGCTTTTGAGGCCCTAAAGTCCGCCTTTGTGTCGGCTCCGATTCTGTCGCATCCCAACCCTGGGTTGCCCTTTGTCCTCGAGGTGGACGCGTCTGAGACGGGAGTAGGCGCCCTTCTGTCTCAGCGTAGAACACCAGAGGGTCCTCTGCTTCCTTGTGGGTTTTACTCCCGGAAACTGTCTTCCGCGGAGTGCAACTATCAGATTGGTGACAGGGAGTTATTGGCCATCGTGCAGGCCCTTAAAGAATGGAGGCACTTGCTCGAGGGTTCGGTGGTTCCGGTTCTCATCCTGACGGACCACAAGAATCTGACCTACCTTTCTGAGGCCAAGAGATTGACACCACGTCAGGCCAGATGGGCTCTGTTCTTGTCACGTTTTAATTACGTGGTCTCCTACCTACCCGGTTCCAAGAACATCAGGGCGGATGCCTTATCACGGCAGTACTCCGAGCTGTCCAGGGAGGAGTCGATTCCGACTTCGGTCATACCTCCGAATCAGATCCTGGCCGCCATTCGCACCAGCCTGACCTCTCCCCTGGGTGAGCAGATTTTGGCGGCTCAATCTGGTGCTCCCTCTGGGAGACCCAACGGCAGATGTTTTGTGCCTGAGGAGTTGCGCACTCGGTTGTTGCGAACCTACCATAACTCCAAGACCGCGGGGCATCCTGGAAAGAATCAGCTGTCCTGGGCTGTTTCACGTCTGTTCTGGTGGCCTTCCCTACGTTCCGACATCGCCGCATATGTAGCGGCATGCTCCGTTTGTGCCCAGAGTAAGTCCCCTCGGCACCTTCCGTTGGGCCTTCTGCAACCCATAGCCACCGGGGAGCGCCCATGGTCACACCTGGGGATGGATTTCATTGTGGACCTCCCTGCATCCCGAGGCCATACGGTCATTCTCATGATTGTGGATCGGTTTTCCAAAATGTGCCACTGTGTTCCTCTCAAGAAGTTACCCTCTGCACAAGAGTTGGCCACGATTTTTGCCAGGGAGGTCTTCCGGTTGCACGGTTTGCCTAAGGAGATTGTGTCGGATCGGGGGAGTCAGTTTGTGTCCAGGTTCTGGCGCGCCTTTTGCTCCCAGTTGGGGATTCATCTCTCCTTCTCCTCGGCCTACCACCCTCAGTCCAATGGGGCCGCAGAACGATCCAATCAGGCCTTGGAGCAATTCCTTCGTTGCTATGTCTCCGATCACCAAGACAATTGGGTTGACCTCCTGCCTTGGGCTGAGTTTGCCAGGAACACGGCGGTGAACTCTTCCTCTGGGACGTCTCCCTTCATGGCCAATTATGGGTTCCAACCTGCCGTGTTACCGGAGGTATTCTCTCCCCAGGATATTCCGGCTGTGGAGGATCACCTTTCCGTCCTACGTGCTTCTTGGGTACAGATCCAGAAGTCCCTTGAGGTCTCTGCGCAGCGCCAGAGACTCCAGGCTGATCGCAGACGAGCGCCTGCTCCTTCCTACCAGGTCGGAGACCGTGTATGGTTGTCCACCCGCAACCTCAAACTTCGAGTGCCCACTCCCAAGCTGGCGCCTCGCTTTGTTGGTCCCTTCCGAGTGCTTCGCAGGGTAAACCCGGTAGCCTATGCCCTTGCGCTTCCTCCTGGCATGCGGATCTCCAACGTGTTTCATGTCTCCCTGTTGAAGCCACTGGTGTGTAATCGTTTCACTTCCTCGGTTCCTCGGCCTCGTCCGGTCCAAGTGGGCAATCGTGAGGAATATGAGGTGAGCAATATCCTGGACTCACGCCTGGTCCGCGGTCGGTTGCAGTTTTTGGTCCATTGGCGTGGTTATGGTCCAGAGGAGCGTTCCTGGGTTCCCTCCGCAGATGTCCATGCTCCTGCCTTGCTCCGAGCCTTCCACGCACGCTTCCCTCAGAAACCGTTTTGTGCTCCGCGGAGGAGGGGCCCTTGAGGGGGAGGTACTGTCATGGTCTTACCTGCTTGCTGCTCTCCTTCGTTTGACATGCGCTGGCGGCCATCTTGGGTTCTGGGTTTCTTGTAGCCTTCCACCCTGCGGCTCCTCCTTCCCCTGGGAGGAGCTGGATGCCTAGCTCATATATATAGGAGGTCTGTGGCTTCAGTTCCTTGCTTGGTCCTCCTGTGTTCACATGCTTCTAGACTGCTGCTGCTTCTGGTTCCTGATCCTGGCTTCGTCTGACTACCCTGCTGGTTCCTGATCCTGGCTTCGTCTGACTACCCTGCTGGTTCCTGATCCTGGCTTCGTCTGACTACCCTGCTGGTTCCTGATCCTGGCTTCGTCTGACTACCCTGCTGGTTCCTGATCCTGGCTTCGTCTGACTACCCTGCTGGTTCCTGATCCTGGCTTCGTCTGACTACCCTTCTGGTTCCTGACCTCTGGCTTCGCATAGACTCTGCTCGGTTTCACCATCCGTTTGGACTTTTGCTTTACAGCTTTATTTTCAATAAAGCCTTCTTATTTTCACTTATCTCTTGTTGTACGTCTGGTTCATGGTTCCGTGACACACTCCTAAAACATATCCTATTTGACCAAAGTCAGGTATTCAGCCAAAAAGCCAGTCCCCCCAACCTTGGTCAACATCCTGTTTTATATGTTTTCTCATCTCCTCTAATTGGCCTATTTTATCTTTTATTCCACGGGAGTGATCTGATAGATTGAAACAACACATTCCTGCGAACGCTGAGCATCCTACACCATGTTGGAGCAATAAATAGTCAATAGTTGCCCTATTCTGCAAGATAGCCTTTTCATACGATTGTATATCCAGCAGCATATCTTGCAGAACTGCACCAGTGACATTTATCTGTTTTACCATATAACAGGCAAGTTTTGATATTGTCCTGTGGTTATATATGGCCAAACCTGGTACTCCTATCAAAGATACCCCTAAACTCATATATTCTGATCTAGAGAGGAGATTCACATTATAATCACAATTTTCTGGTAACTGTAGGGAAGTGTCTCTCGTGTGTCGTGTCTGTATTGCTGGGAATAGTGGTATCATTGCTAATGTCAACCTAGCTATTGTACAGGGTCCCTCTGTAATATTGGCCGGTATGTATGTGTAACTAGTATTCCCACAGGCCAATACCCATCCTGTTGGTAGAGGTACATGTTTGTCTAGGGATGGTACTGTTTTTTGTAATATTACATTGCATATTCTTTCCTGATATTATCTTTTTACAACTACCTAAATCTCTATCACAAATATTTGGCTTAGTCTTATTCTGCATTTTTGCTTGTATGCAGGGAGGCAATAGTGTCTCATCACAGGTGAAGTTATAACATATTCCTGCTGCTGTGACAAGACCTGTAATTATTTCTATCATATTACTCTGCAGAGTCTCATATGTAGGACAGTCATAACAAGCATCTACATCCATATTTAACATCATGATCCTCCAAATCTGTGTCATTCCATTGGGAACGTAGTAGCTCCGTCCATACATCTACTGGGGTTGGGACTGCTACCAGACATGTCTCAAAAATGTTAAATACAGATAAAGTGGTTTGGAGACAAAAGTCAGTTAAGTTCAGATTTTTGGCCAGGAACAGCCATAAGTTCTCCTTTGTCTTCCATAGATTGTCTTCCCCTCTGCATTCCGTTTTCAAGTATGTCTGTCTGTTCCACAGCCATGGGACAGTGAATAGGAGACACAAAACTGCAATTATTAAGGCACTGCATCTCAGCCATCTCGAGGAATTTCCCGACTGCGTCATCTCGTTGGGGGTCAAGGCTGTCTGCCTCCGTTAGTACCCCTTCTGAGACTTACAAGCAACTTATTTTTTCAGTTTTACTGAGGACCTTGATCAGATTATTACTCCTCTCTGATCAGGTCCAAGTCCCCTTTCTGCACTACCAGGGGGCGTCTTGCCCATGGTGTGGGGAAAGGCCTACCCATGAGAATCTCAATGCTGTTATGTCCTACTCTGTGGAAATGTGCTATTAAGATGGAAGCACTGTGTTGGGGAATACATAACTTCCCCTCTTCGCAGACTAATCCTATCTCAGGATTTTTCTGCAATACTGGATAACACCAGTCTTGCTGTTCCTGGTCAGTAAGCATTTGCAACATCTCAGGGGTTGGAGGTGCCAAACATGGCATCTCCCAATGGTTATACAAACCTGTGAGGTTGTATTTGGCCACTCATTTCGCCACCTTAACTGCCAGTGCATTGCCCTGTGAGACATGATCCTTACCATCTGCTGCCGTGAATCCTCTCCTCTGCTAGATCATACCATGGTCCCACACTACCCCATGTGTGTACATACTCTCAGTATAGATGGTGACAGGTCTATCAGTATGTAGAATACATGTCCTAGTGAGTGCAATGAGCTCAGCTGCCTGCTGTGTTGAGTGCGGATGTCCTTGAGTAGGCCTACAACATCATGAGTGGTGTGCAAAATGGTGTAATGTTACATTGTGAAAGAAGTTGCCGACTCTACCATCATAGCACAGGCTGCAAGAGAACACAGACATGCCGGCATCCCTTGAACAGGGGTGGGCATTACCTTTGAGAAAAACACACAAGGACGCAACTTGCCTCCGTTTTCTTGTGTCAGTACACCCGCCATGGTTTTACAATTTTGGCGTGCAAACATGTGGAAGGGCATATTATAGTCAGGGAGGCCCAGCCCTGGACTCGACATGAGCGAACATTTCAGATAATCAAATGCATTGTACATTTCAGAAGACCATTTAATCAAATCTGGATTTCCGTCCAGAGTGGCTTGCCTCAAAACATTGTCATAATAAGAGCAATCAGGAATCCATTGTCTACATATCACGGTCGGCGTGACTATCACATACGTGACACAGAGGGAGGGAACAAGGAAGGCCCTGCCCAAGTGAGAGGGAAGGTGGTGACCCCTGACTCACCTAGCAGCTGGCACCTGGCTGCCCTGACGTCCCTAGACGGGTTCCTCACCCGTACGCCGATCACGTGCCTAAAGCCCTGGCTTTCCCTAAGCTGAGCCCTAGATAGTGAACAGGGCGGTGGGAACACTAGTCCGCACCACTAGCTCTAAAGGAAAACACCAAGGGAAGGACAGACAATACAAACTCAACATATAATCCCAGGTGGGCGACAACAGGAGACAACAAGAAGCCCAACAGGGATCCGGAGGGTAGCACTCTGGAACGACAACCAGGATTCACAACTCCAGTGGGTCAGTATAGATGTCCAGGCAGGAAGCTCTATAACTGGCAACTAGAGAAGAGTGAGGGGAGAATATAAGGAGGTTGGAGTGGCAGACAAGAAACAGCTGAGGAGGAGAAGCTACGGATCCCTGATTGAGACAAAAAGGATAGCAAGGCAAACACAGAAAACAATCACTAAGAAACAACGTGATCTTTAGATATAGAGCGCGCAGCCACCCGCTGCGACCTCCTGACCCCGGGTATAACGGAGTCAGACGTGGCTCTTGATACCCTCGTGACAGTACCCCCCCCTTTCACGAGGGGCCTCCGGACACTCAGGACCAGGTCTCTCCGGATGAGAGGCATGGAAAGCCTGAATTAACCTGTTGGCGTTTACCTCTGACGCTGGAACCCACATTCTTTCCTCGGGACCGTAACCCCTCCAATGCAACAGATACTGAAGAGAGCGGCGGACCCGACGAGAATCAACAATTCTGGCTATTTGAAACTCCAGATTACCATCCACAATAACAGGAGGAGGTGGCAGCGGTGATGGTTCTAGAGGTGGAACATACTTCTTGAGTAACGATTTATGGAAGACGTTATGGATCTTAAAAGTCTGAGGTAGCTCCAGGCGAAAAGCCACAGGGTTAATGACGGCTACTATTTTATAAGGACCAATGAACCTAGGGCCCAGTTTCCAAGAGGGAACCTTCAACTTAATATTCCTAGTAGACAACCACACATAGTCATTCACCCCTAGGTCCGGACCTGGCGACCGTTTCTTATCGGCCATGCATTTATATTTACCACTCATCTTTTTCAAGTTAACTTGCACCTTCTGCCATACCGAAGAAAGAGATGAAGAAAACCTTTCCTCTTCGGGAACCCCAGAAGACCCCCCCTCTTTGAAAGTACAAAATTGGGGATGAAAACCGTATGCACCAAGGAATGGTGACTTGCCAGTGGACTCCTGATAATGATTATTTATGGCAAACTCAGCTATTTATGGCAAACCCTGGCTTTCCCTAAGCTGAGCCCTAGATAGTGAACAGGGCGGTGGGAACACTAGTCCGCACCACTAGCTCTAAAGGAAAACACCAAGGGAAGGACAGACAATACAAACTCAACATATAATCCCAGGTGGGCGACAACAGGAGACAACAAGAAGCCCAACAGGGATCCGGAGGGTAGCAATCTGGAACGACAACCAGGATTCACAACTCCAGTGGGTCAGTATAGATGTCCAGGCAGGAAGCTCTATAACTGGCAACTAGAGAAGAGTGAGTGGAGAATATAAGGAGGTTGGGAGTGGCAGACAAGAAACAGCTGAGGAGGAGAAGCTACGGATCCCTGATTGAGACAAAAAGGATAGCAAGGCAAACACAGAAAACAATCACTAAGAAACAACGTGATCTTTAGATATAGAGCGCGCAGCCACCCGCTGCGACCTCCTGACCCCGGGTATAACGGAGTCAGACGTGGCTCTTGATACCCTCGTGACAGTACCCCCCCTTTCACGAGGGGCCTCCGGACACTCAGGACCAGGTCTCTCCGGATGAGAGGCATGGAAAGCCTGAATTAACCTGTTGGCGTTTACCTCTGACGCTGGAACCCACATTCTTTCCTCGGGACCGTAACCCCTCCAATGCAACAGATACTGAAGAGAGCGGCGGACCCGACGAGAATCAACAATTCTGGCTATTTGAAACTCCAGATTACCATCCACAATAACAGGAGGAGGTGGCAGCGGTGATGGTTCTAGAGGTGGAACATACTTCTTGAGTAACGATTTATGGAAGACGTTATGGATCTTAAAAGTCTGAGGTAGCTCCAGGCGAAAAGCCACAGGGTTAATGACGGCTACTATTTTATAAGGACCAATGAACCTAGGGCCCAGTTTCCAAGAGGGAACCTTCAACTTAATATTCCTAGTAGACAACCACACATAGTCATTCACCCCTAGGTCCGGACCTGGCGACCGTTTCTTATCGGCCATGCATTTATATTTACCACTCATCTTTTTCAAGTTAACTTGCACCTTCTGCCATACCGAAGAAAGAGATGAAGAAAACCTTTCCTCTTCGGGAACCCCAGAAGACCCCCCCTCTTTGAAAGTACAAAATTGGGGATGAAAACCGTATGCACCAAGGAATGGTGACTTGCCAGTGGACTCCTGATAATGATTATTTATGGCAAACTCAGCTAACGGTAAATATGATGACCACAACTCTTGGTTTTCAGACACAAAACACCTTAAATATGTTTCTAGGTTTTGGTTGGTACGCTCAGTCTGTCCATTCGACTGAGGATGGAAAGCTGAGGAAAAGGACAAGTGTACCCCCAAACGGGAACAAAAAGCTTTCCAAAACTTAGAAATAAACTGGGTTCCCCGATCCGAAACCACATCGGAAGGGACCCCGTGAAGCTTCACGATTTCACTGATAAACACCTGAGCAAGAGTTTTAGCATTAGGAAGTGCGGGTAGCGCAATAAAGTGTACCATTTTGCTAAACCTGTCTACTACTACCAAAATAACTGTTTTACCCGCAGACAACGGTAATTCAGTGATGAAATCCATTGACAGATGTGTCCATGGCCTATTGGGGATAAAAAGAGGCAATAAAGACCCTGCTGGACGTGTATGAGAGACTTTCGCGCGTGCACAAGTAGAGCAAGTAGACACGAAATCCATTACATCCTGACGCAACCTTGGCCACCAAAAACGACGAGATAATAGCTCCAAGGTTGCTTTACTACCCGGGTGCCCAGCAAGTGCCGAATTATGATGTTCTTTTAATAATTCAAGACGCAGGTTTAACGGTACAAACAATTTCTCTGAGGGGCAAGAGGCCGGGGCGTCCCCCTGGGCCTCTAACACCTTTCCCTCTAGAACAGAGTGTACAGCAGAGACAACCACTCCTCTTTGTAAAATAGGTACCAGGTCACTAGCATTACCCCCTCCAGGGAAACTACGAGATAACGCGTCTGCCTTGGTATTTTTTGCCCCAGGACGATAGGTGATTACAAAGTTAAATCTGGTAAAGAATAGCGACCACCTAGCTTGTCTAGGGGTGAGACGCTTAGCCGATTCTAGGTACAGAAGGTTTTTGTGATCCGTAATCACCGTGACGGGGTGGATTGCTCCCTCTAAGAAGTGACGCCACTCTTCAAGCGCCAGCTTAATCGCCAACAGTTCCCTATTTCCAACATCATAGTTCTTCTCTGCAGAAGATAATTTTTGGAAAAGAAAGCGCAAGGGCGCCATTTGCCAGGAGACGGACCCTGAGACAATACAGCCCCCACTCCCACCTCTGACGCATCTACCTCAACAATAAAAGGCTGGGAGACATCAGGTTGAATTAGAACAGGTGCCGAGGTAAACCTCTCTTTTAGAGAGGAAAATGCATTTTTAGCGGCGTCAGACCATTTAGAAAAATCAGTCCCCTTCCTAGTCATGTCGGTAAGGGGTTTAACGATCACTGAATAATTTTTAATGAACTTTCTATAGAAATTTGCGAAACCCAAAAACCGTTGTAGGGCTTTAAGGTTCTCAGGAAGATCCCAATCTAAAATTTCCTGGACCTTCCCAGGATCCATACGGAAACCTGAAGCAGATAATAGATATCCCAGGAACTGTATTTCCTGAACGGCGAAAACACATTTTTCAATTTTCGCATATAATTTATTCGTCCGTAGGACCTGCAGTACTTGCCTGACATGCACCTCATGTGTTTTCAGATCAGCCGAATAAATTAAGATATCATCAAGGTATATGACTACAAACCTGCCGATGAGATGACTAAAAATATCATTAACGAAATGTTGGAAAACAGCGGGGGCATTGGTCAGACCGAAAGGCATAACTAGATTTTCATAATGCCCCTCAGGGGTGTTAAAAGCTGTCTTCCACTCATCCCCTTCCCTGATACGAATCAGATTGTAGGCCCCCCTAAGATCAAGTTTGGAGAACCACCTAGCACCCGTAATCTGATTAAAAAGGTCAGGAATGAGAGGGAGAGGGTATGGGTCTCGGATGGTTATCTGGTTTAGCTCACGGAAATCTAGGCAAGGACGCAGGCCCCCATCTTTCTTTTTAACAAAGAAAAACCCTGCAGCCACGGGTGAAGAAGAGGGTCTGATGTGTCCCTTAGCCAGACTCTCGGAGATATAATCTTTCATGGCTTGTCTCTCGGGACCCGAAAGATTATACAACCTGGACTTGGGTAATTTTGCACCGGGAATCAGGTTAACCGGGCAATCATAAGGACGATGAGGTGGTAGCTTCTGACAACCCTTTTCAGAAAAACGTCCTCAAAGTCCGAAATAAATGTAGGTAGGGAAGCTATGGAGGCGATTAAGCAATTGTTATTTAAGCAATTCTCTCTGCAATGCTCACTCCACTCCAATATCTCCCTGGCCTGCCAATCCACCACTGGATTGTGCGCTACCAACCAGGGAAGACCCAATACCACAGGAGAGGGAAGGCCCTCCAGAACGTAACATGAAAGACACTCATTATGGTGGTCCCCTACCCGAAGGTGTAAATTATGAACAATGTGGGTGAGGTTTCTCTGAGACAGAGGAGCCGAATCTATAGCGAATACGGGAATAGGTCTCTGCCAGCGTACAGAGAGACAAACCCATAGTGCGGGCAAAATGGGCATCTATCAAATTTACCCCTGCTCCACTGTCTAGAAAAAAAGAAATAGACTCCGTCTTAACACCAAAAACAATAACCGCTGGTAACACAAATTGAGATGTTCGTATGGAGGAAACGTATACCCCCCGGCTGACATCCTCCGCACAGCCTGGGGTTAGTAGTTTTCCGACGGTCTTTTGTTTTTGAGAAAGGAGGGACAGACATTAATGAAATGACCCTTCACCCCGCAGAAAAAACAAGCCCCCCCCCTACGGCGAACCTCAGGAGGACGGACCTGACGAGAAGTTCCGCCTAGCTGCATAGGCTCATCTAAGTCAGTACAGACTAATTGTTGCTTGGGAGAGGTAACCAATTGCTCAGGAATTTTCGATCTCTCCCTAAGACGCCTATCTATTCTGATAGAGAGGGACATAACAGCATCAAGGGAAAGGGGGGTCTCATACAGCGCCAGTCATAATATCACGGTCGGCGTGACTATCACATACGTGACACAGAGGGAGGGAACAAGGAAGGCCCTGCCCAAGTGAGAGGGAAGGTGGTGACCCCTGACTCACCTAGCGGCTGGCACCTGGCTGCCCTGACGTCCCTAGACGGGTTCCTCACCCGTACGCCGATCATGTGCCTAAAGCCCTGGCTTTCCCTAAGCTGAGCCCTAGATAGTGAACAGGGCGGTGGGAACACTAGTCCGCACCACTAGCTCTAAAGGAAAACACCAAGGGAAGGACAGGCAATACAAACTCAACATATAATCCCAGGTGGGCGACAACAGGAGACAACAAGAAGCCCAACAGGGATCCGGAGGGTAGCACTCTGGAACGACAACCAGGATTCACAACTCCAGTGGGTCAGTATAGATGTCCAGGCAGGAAGCTCTATAACTGGCAACTAGAGAAGAGTGAGGGGAGAATATAAGGAGGTTGGGAGTGGCAGACAAGAAACAGCTGAGGAGGAGAAGCTACGGATCACTGATTGAGACAAAAAGGATAGCTAGGCAAACACAGAAAACAATCACTAAGAAACAACGTGATCTTTAGATATAGAGCGCGCAGCCACCCGCTGCGACCTCCTGACCCCGGGTATAACGGAGTCAGACGTGGCTCTTGATACCCTCGTGACACTACAGTAATTTATCATACCAAGGAAAGATAACATTTCTTTCTTGGTGTGCGGGGCGACCAAACCCGCAATAGACTGGACTCTTTCTGCGCTGATTCTCCGTTCACCTTTTGCGAGGACAAAGCCCAAGTATTCAACCTGCATTTTACACCATTGCATTTTCTTAAGTGTCACTTTGTGACCACATCCTGACAATCATTATAACAGTGATAAACCATCCTGAATGCTGGCCTCCGCTGACATGCTACACAGTAATAAATCATCGACATATTGCAGCAGCACAGAACCTTGGGGGGGTGTACCATGGTTCTAACATCGCTTGGAGGACTATGCTGTACACTACAGGTGAATCAGCATATCCCTGGGGCATTTCTGCTCCAGGTCAGTTGACGTCTGTCAAAGGAAAAAGCAAAAAGTAGTCTGGTTATCTTATCAACTGGGATAGAAAAGAATGCATTTTTCAGATCTATCACACTGAAACAAACAGCGTCTGCTGGAATGGCAGATAATAATTAAGTGACATCAGGTACAACAGGGGCTATAGGCACAATGATGTTGTTGATGGCCCCTAAATCCTATACAAAGTGGGTAGCACCATCTGCCTTTGTCACTGGATTTACGGGTGTGCTGTAGGGTGAAATCACCTCTTCCAGGATTCCCTTTTGTAGGAATTCCTTTATCATTGGCCTAAGCCGATCAAGTTTCTCTTTTGACAGTGGGTATTGTTTTTGGAACACTGAGATGACACCTGGTTTCACAGTAGCTGTGTAAGGTGTGCAATCTATGAATCCTGTGTCATATTCATTTGAGGACCATAATGCAGGGTTAATGTTATTAAGTTCTGGGTGGTTCTATATGTTTGCAAGAATCAGTGGCACTGGTGTAGAGACTGGAATGAGATCTGAGTGTACTCTTATGCCCTGAGTCTTTGCTGATACCTGCAAGTCAAGCTTAATGAACAAATCTCTCCCTAATAGGCTGACTGGGCAATCTGGTATAATGCTGAAGACATGATCTGTGATGTATTTGTGATGTATTCCCTGTCCATGGTCTCGAGTAGTAGTGAGTCAGTTTTGAAAGTTTTTTTTTTTCAAAACCCCATTAATTCACATAGAAGGCTCACATTTCCTTCCTCCCACTCTGAGTCATCTAAGTCCACCCCTTTTAGTCAGACGCTGTGGCCCTTCCTCTGTTCTGCCATTAGTATCCTAGCTGTCCATACGAACAGAGCTCTGATGTTAAGCACAACACTTAACATGTAACATGTAACTGCAAACATTGAAACAAACAGATCTGACAATACAGACATGAACACACAAAGGGTCCATAAAAAATTTTCATTGAAATAAAAATGTACAGCTTGATCAATGCTGTTTGTACCAATAAAAACCAAAAACTTCCAAGAAAAATAAAATAAAATTCTCAATGTGCATATTTAAAAACAAATACCGTACTCCATACGCATTCATATACATTTTTTCATGTACTCTTTTTTCATTAACAACTCATAACCACGCCCTTACACATAAAATATGAATTGCATTCACAGCTCTGCTACGTACATCTCAGTCTTCGTACTTTTTCAATTCCATATACAACTCAGAGCCACACCCATTCACATTCCACTGAATCATGTATCTTTCACCCAATCGCACAATCTCTTTGTTACATTCCAAAATTTGCAGCACAGACAAACACAGCTTTCCTGGAAACAGATAGCCACACCACACCCAGAATTGCTGATGGTCTGTCACTGTAAAACAATATACATGTTATAATTATACAGTCATTTTGTTAAAATTCAAATCATCTTATATGCCATGTAGTTTTTGGTTAAGTGTTATACACATCGCCCCTTATCACAGGACGTTCAGCTGTCCCAAATAAGGACTTAGAATGGGTGCAACCTTAGATTGATAGGAGTGGACACTTCCAATTAGCATCATCACTGCAGGCACATTTTAAACCATTGGAACATACAATTTGGAAAGATCCAATCCAATACTGGAGCCCTGTCTGGAAGATCTTATAGATAACACAGGTTAGTATCTTCACATTCTGCTGATGCATTACCAATTAGCAGCCCCCCTCCCCCTTCAACCCCCATATGTAGGTTAGTTGAATTCCTGAGCACAGGAGGGGGGGTGAGATGGGAGGGAGTTCTCTCTGAGAGCACACTTCAGAGAAAACAGGAAAAGTTCTTGTGGGACTACAAGTGACATTTTGGAATTTACAGCAGATGTGGTGGGGGAAGGGATGCCACATGGCAACCTTTTGCTGTTCTTTGTTCCCTATCACACCCAAATCCTCCATCTTATAATAAGAAATGCTGCTCATTTCATTTCTCTAACTTCAATTTCTCTCTTCAATTATCAACACACTTATGCATTAACTATCCATCTTTTAGTGCTGTAATCTCTAATTCCAGGGCTATAAATTGTCACTATTTAAACACACACAGATCATTAGGGCAACAAAACTTAACCAGTTCATTTCTGAACGTTTAACACAAGCCCTTTCTGATTGCAGACAATGGGGCACTCCTGTTTTTTTTTTTTTTTTTTTCTTCTTTCTGACACTGCTGTGTTTTCTCACTCACCATAGCCCCCCTTCACAGGAGCTCTGATGTACACTGTCTGTAAGCTTCTAACAGATTATTACAGATTTTCATCCCTGTTGCCAGCCGGGCATAACATCCTGTTTCACATTTCAATTCTCACATCCTGCCAAATTGTCTACCCATGTGTTAACTAGGAGTAATTTGTGGGACTAGACCGTGCAACATAAAGTTTACATGTTGGCAGTGATGGAAACAGAATGATTTCAAAGTGGGATATGACCGTAAACTTACCACCCGGTCAACATCTCACACAGACAGATAATCTTAATACTTCTAAAATACTTATACTATATATACATAAGAGTTAATTCAAGCTTGTATCCTTCTGTTCCGGGAACAGATATCCTTAGTGCACTTTTATATCTAACAATACGGACTCCCTGAGCCGCTTACAATCAACATTTTTATATCTAACGATATGGACTCCCTGAGCCGCTTATAATCAACATTTGCGTGTCCCAGACATCGCAATCCACCGAAATCATAAATAGATGGTTCGACTTACTTGATTGAGATTTTGGTCATTGCTCCAGGTCCAAGAGGAGGACAAGAATTGATGCCTTTCACTATAGACCTGAAGAGGACCCTCCCAATCCCGGGACCGAGCCCCCAAGCTGTTGGGCAATTTACTCTCTTGTCTAACGGTGTCCCTGACACATGATTTCGGTGATCAGCTTGAATTAAACCTTATCCGGTACCGGGAGAATGAACAAGATAACACTGAAGACGTGTGTAGTTCTAATCCATTCTGGTTTATTTCACAGTTGGCAAACAGTTATAATAGAGGGGGTTGAGCTTCCTTGACATCCAATCATATGTTAGCATTAGTATTTGACCTATGGTATAATCACACATAAGCTCTGCATTAACATAATAGATGACTCATAGTAACAGCATTTGACCAATCAGGTATATACACATAGGCCAGCAGACAGTTGAGCCAGATGACCTTATATGGCTAGGACTGTTCAAACTTACAAACTAAGGAATGTATGGATTTCCTGAAACAGCACAGGAAATTTCACACATTCCATAAGGGGGTGGGAGATTTTGTAGTGCACTGACCAAATGTAATACACATGGCTGAATAAGACAAAATGGAGTCACATATATCCCTTCAAGACGCACGTTTTAGAGGAGGATAGTAAGAAAAAACTATTTTCCGTTAAACCTCCGGTCAGACCAGCAATCAGACCCCCAATGTCAATCAGGCCTCAGATCAGACCCCCATGTCAGCCATCATCCCCCCATTTCAGCCATCAGCCCCCCATGTTACATTTCTCCCCCTCAAGGCCTCCATGTCACATTTCTCCCCCTTAATGTCACATTTCTCTCCCCCTCCATCCATGTTATCACATTTCTCCCCCCTCCATCGATGTTGTCACATTTCTCCCCCCTCCATCCATGTTGTCACATTTCTCCCCCCTCCATCCATGTTGTCACATTTCTCCCCCCTCCATCCATGTTGTCACATTTCTCCCCCCTCCATCCATGTTGTCACATTTCTCCCCCCTCCATCCATGCTGTCACATTTCTCCCCCCTCCATCCATGTTGTCACATTTCTCCCCCCTCCATCCATGTTGCATATATGGGCGATTTTCGAAAATAGGGCTGATAACCCTCCATGCATACATATGTGCTTATAAAAAACAGGGCTGATAACCCTCCATGCATACATAGATGCACTTGTAAAAGAACCGCAGCACTCTCCAGTCTTCAATTTCCAAAGGTTTATTCACCAACACAATGCGACATTTCAACCTGTGTGGTCGTTTTCAAGCAGTGCTTGAAATAGACCACACAGGTCGAAACGTCGCATTGTGTTGGAGAATAAACCTTTGGAAATTGAGACTGGAGAGTGCTGTGGTTCTTTTACAAGTGCATCTAAGTTTGGGGGAGTTCAGGACTGACTCCCGACACGGCAGGCACCACCACAATAAGGAACGGTATTTACCCCTTTTTCCATTGTGCTGCTACACTTTGTTTTTTCATATCTCCATGCATACATGGGTGCTTGTAGAAAATAGGGCTGATAACCCTCCATGCATACATGGGCGCTACTAGAAAATAGGGCTGATAAACCCTCTATGTATATATGGGAGATTGTAAAAAAAAAAATTATGTATGAACGCTCAGATTTAATGATAGACCTTTTATCGTTCCTAGATAATTTTGCTGCTTATCTTTACAGAGGAATTATTGTTATTAGCGCTCATAATTGGTAATGGCTGAAAGATAATCACTTTAAGTAAATGATCTTTAGCCATTGTTACAAGATGTTGAGCTAATAAAGGATTCTCCTCCACAAAGGACCATCCTCAAATACTTAAAGCCAGGAGGGAATTCCCTGCAGAGCCTCTAGGTGATCAAATAGTCTTCCCAATTTCAGAGTAATGATGAGTGGCAGGGGCTATATTCGAATTCGCAATATTTCACGAATATTTGGGCGAATACTCGTCATAAACAGAAACAGAGCTGGAGGCTACACTCTATGTTGCACACGCGCCAAAACAAGTGTGCAGCGTTTTCCCTGTACCTGAACGGGTGGATGAAAATGCTTAGTACAAGTGGCATTTCCCACCTGTAATCAGTTCCCTATGCTCCTGATGAAATGTCACCCAGTTTGGGATGACATAGAAACGCATCGAGCAGACGTTAGGCAGGGACTTAATAATTAAGAATCTAAATAGTGGACAGTATTGTTCAGCACAAGGGTGTTGTAACTAATTAGTGCATAAGGTACATAGCACTTCCCCTTGATAGAGTAGCTCCTATGGCTTGCTGTCCTCTATTGAGAAGCTGTTATCCTTCTAGCTGTCATTCAGACACTATTTATGACAGCTAGCAAGGTTAGTTCACAGCAATTGTGTGCTGTATTCCAGGCTATCTGGAGGTAAATAAGCCACTATATTCCTCCAACAGGATACACTGCACTTAGTTTTAGTGTGGGAGAGACAAGCTCTATTATTTTTATGAGCCACTCTTCCATACTTGAGCCTGATACATATGTTTCTATTGGCGGGTAGCCATATTTTTTAGATGATCTCCTAAGGCTACTTTCACACTTGCGTTCGGAGCGGATCCGTCTGGTGTCTACACAGACGGATCCGCTCCTATAATGCAAACGATGGTATCCGTTCAGAACGGATCGTCTGCATTATATTTCACAAAAAAAACTAAGTGTGAAAGTTAGTCAGACGGATCCGTCCAGACTTTACATTGAAAGTCAATGGGGGACGGATCCGTTTGAAATTGCACCATATTGTGTCATCTTCAAATGGATCCGTCCCCATTGACTTACATTGTAAGTCTGGACGGATCCGTTTGGCTCCGCACGGCCAGGCGGACACCCGAACGCTGCAAGCTGCGTTCGGGTGTCCGCCTGCTGAGCGGAACGAGGCCAAGCGGAGCCAGACTGATGCATTCTGATCGGATCCGCATCCACTCAGAATGCATTGGGGCTGGACGGATGCGTTCGGGGCCGCTTGTGAAAGCCTTCAAATGGAACTCACAAGCGGAACCCCGAACGCAAGTGTGAAAGTAGCCTAATAAAGTATATTTTAAAGAGTTCCATTCAGGCAGTTAACCCCGAATATTCGTCATATATTCGCAAATTCAAGATTATTTTCTTGCTTGCAAAAAAAATAAAAAATAATCGGCAATGTAATATTCGTGTAATGTGCTCAAAATACAGGCGTGGGTCACTTTTGCTACATTTTCCAAGCTGCTAGAAGTTTCCTGAGACTGGAGAAAATGGTTGGCACGGCAGAACATTAAAAATGGCTTTATATGCAGTTAGAGTGCTCCAATATATTCGCGATTGAGCAAATTGGCACTAACGATGCGTATAATTTGGCGCAATACGTGAAACTTCACATTTTAGCAGGTCTGCATGTATGTATGGACAGCAGAACCTATCACACTTCCTAACACACTGCACCACCTACACTATATCAGGATATAACCTACACTGACTATCTCCCACTAACTATCTGTATTATATATATATATATAAGCTATCTATCTATCTATCTAATGTAGTGTGGAAAGCACAGAGCACAGCAATGACACTGCTGTCTCTCTCAGAACTCCATAAAACTACATAAAATGGCTGCTGGGGAGGTTCTTATATAGTAAGGGGTAGGCAACTTTCCTATTGGTTGCTAGGGATGTTGCTAAGCTCAGACAAATACATTATAGCCTTCTCATTGGCCCACAAGTAAGAAGGGAGGTAACGGATGAAATTTTTTTCAGAATATTCGAAATTACGAATATTTACCATTAGATTCTAAATATTCGCGATTTCTCGAAGTGCCGATATTCGCAATCAACACTATTTCAGAGGTCCCACAATGTACAATGAGGACAATCCCTTTAAATTAGAACGGTTACAAACTTAAAAAGGAGTTGTCGCCTCTTCTGACATTTTTGTCTTAGTAACTACTTGCATTCCCCATGTAGTAACAATTCTGGGCATCTAATCTTATGACCAGCTTGATAAATCTCCCCCAGTATGCCTGACTCTGTCCAATCAGTGCTGCTAGTGTCAGACTGTGCAGGGACACCCACCTAACTGGTAACACCCATCTGAACCTTTACTGCAAACTGCTGGCAATTCAATCATAACCATGTAGTAGAAATAACAGAAGAATGGCACAACACTGTCATAAGAATATATGTTCCAGAATTACATGGGGGAACGCAAGTAGTTACTAAGACAGAAATGTCAGCAGAGGTGACAGCTCCTCAGGATAGGTCATCAATATCTGATCGGTGGGGGTCTGACAAACTGGTTAATAACCAGTTTTGATAAGGCACCGGGGCTCCTGTCAGCTTTCCAAGCACAGCGCAGTACATTGTATAGCGGCTGTGCTTGGAATCGCGCTCAGACTTATTCACTTCTATGGGGCTGAGCTGCACCTAGGCCACGTGACCATTGAACGTGTCTTCACATGGCCTACGGAAAGCTGGAGAAGGCTGTGGTGCTCACAGGGGCGCCGGTGCCTTCTCAAACAGCTGATCGGCAGTGGTCCCAGATGTACGACCCCCACCGATCAGATACTGATGACCTATCCTGAGCATAAAAATCTCGGAAAACCCCTTTAACTCCCACTTCTAAGGTCCTCAAGGTCAGCATTTAAAGAGTTTGTACAGACTATTACCTCCTCTTATGTGTTTCTATGAAACGTTATAAGCCCTTTAATAGCAGTGTGATGGCTTATGGTCAGCGAGACTGGGGTTAAAATCTGATCACAGACATGATCATACAGTTTGGGTGTCCTCCATGTATTTGTATGTCTTTTCTCTCCATATTCTGGATTCTTCCCACCTACTGAAATGGGAAATTAACCTTTCACTGTGTGGAAACTACCAATAGTTTATTGTGGACAGGGACTGACATGAGTGTGAGTACAATCTGTGTACAGCGCTACAGAATATGTTTGTGCTATCTATCCAGAATGAACATCTTTTCTTTACATAGAACGTAATTAGTCACTGTATTCTAGATCCGACACGTCCAGAATTGCACCTTGAGATGGCCAATGTTAGATTTAGAAAGAGAGACCCTTAGGACGTCATCTTGCCTCCTGTCTCAGATCGCCTCTGCTCTGCGCCTCTCCTCCCTGTCTTTTTGTCTTTCCTTGTCCCTTGGGGATTTTCACTGCAGCAAATCATCTTTCATGCAACGGTGACCTCTGGGAAGCTAACAAATTAAGGTGGGCCAGCCAGAGCAATAAGATATCAGTGAGAGACAGAGCATGCTCAGAACTAGAAAGGGGGGAGAGCTGCAAATGACAGCTCAGTCTGCAGATGGTGCCCTGAAAACAGCTATTATCATATGAATGAAACAGGCTTGCTGAGATTTCTTTAGGATTCTCCAATCGCACTTAAGACAAAAGGAACCCTCTTCGTCCATTTTACATGGCAGAGCACAGGCAGGTAGACTCCAGATAGCACTGTGGTCTCCACTATATCCTAGGCAATGTAAGCTATATCTGCCGGATAGTGGTGATCTCCCATGGTCGACAGCCTGAGAACCTCAAGCCTGCAGCTACGCCGGAGCCCTGAACGGTGTGTTCTCATGGTGAGTATTAATGACATTCATGGCTTATAGTTCCATATATATCGTACATATATGAACAGGATGGATAGATGTAATAATGATCATTTTTACATAGAGGAGCGTGTCCTAAAAGAAGGCATTTATGGAGAAGGTGCATATTTATATCAATCACTGCACATGGCTGGAAACCTGGCACTGACGTAGCATTGGAGGTGACATACAAGGCCTCAGCTGGGACATTATGTATATATATACATCTTGTATGATTGCATTGTCCGGCTACTGAACTTCTACAAACATAACCCTCAAATGACTGCACAATAATTGTGGAAGTAACCAGAAAGGAAAGTATCTGGTGAAACACCTGTTTGATCTTGTATCATGAATGATTTACACAATATTTCTGAATTTATAGAAAATGTAGGAGGAAAGATAGCCTCGTGCATACGTAGTCCGGAGTAGGAAAAGTTCTAATATATATATATATTGTGGGGGGTCGCAATTGACACTTGGTAACTGTGCAGGAAGCAGGGACACAGACAGGATAAAGTTCGATTTAAGCGTTTTTATTTCACACTTATATATTTAACCCCTTAAGGACCCGTGACGTACATGTACGTCATATCTGGACATGACTTAAGGTCCAGTGATGTACATGTATGTCATGCAGCTCCTGCACCCGCCCGATCAGCGACACGGACCCGGCAGTCACTGACAGCCGGGTCCCTGCTGCATATGCCGGCATCTGTGAAAACACTGATGCCAGCGCATTAGTCCTTGCACTGGTGCGGTATCCTGCTGGGTGCAGGGCGTCCATTGGGTCCCCGCACTGCTGTGACGGGGACCCGATGGCAGGAAAGGCAGTCCGATGCCTTCCTTAGGCATCGTGGCTGCCTTCTGTGAGAGCCTGTGAGATCCAGCCCTCTGAATCTCACAGGCAGGAAACTATAAGGCTGGGTTCAGACCTGAGCGTATTTGATATGCGCGTTTAACGCGCATTTTTGTCGCGCATTTTTATGCGCGTTTTTTGCAATAGTAAACGCGCGTTTGACGCGCGTTTGTGTGATTGACTGCAGTGTCCTATGGCCACAAACGCGCGTCAAAACGCCCCAAAGAAGCTCAAGAACTTGTTTGAGCGTAGGGCGTTTTTCAGCGCGTTCAAACGCGCTGTAAAACGCTCAAGTGAGAACCAGAGCCATAGGGAAGCATTGGTTTTCATGTGTTGAGCGTTTTACAGCGCGTTTGAACGCGCTGTAAAACGCTCAAGTGTGAACCCAGCCTAAGTGTATTAGAGTGATAATACACTTACAGCCAATGCATTACAATACAGAAGTATTGTAATGCATTGTAACGGGGATCAGATCCCCAGAAGTTAAAGCCCCAGAGTGGGATAAAAATTAAAAGTAAAAAAAACTGTATTTTCCATAATAAAGAAATAAACAAAGTTTCAAGTTAAAAAAAATGCCCCTTTCCCATAATAAAACATATAAAATAGTAAAAAATAGAAAATAAAATAAATTAGAAAAACAGACATATATGGAATCGCCGCGTCCGTAACGACCGTCTCTATAAAAATATCACATGACCTAACCCCTCATGTGAAGACCGTCTAAGGCCTATTGCACACGACCGTATGGCTTTTTCAGTGTTTTGCGATCTGTTTTTCACGGATCCGTTGTTCCGTTTTTTGTTTCCGTTGTGTTTCCGTTTCTGTTCCGTTTTTCCGTATGGCATATACAGTATACAGTAATTACATAGATAAAATTGGGCTGGGCATAACATTTTCAATAGATGGTTCAGCAAAAAACGGAACGGAAACGGAAGACATACGGATGCATTTCCGTATGTGTTCCGTTTTTTTGCGGACCCATTGACTTGAATGGAGCCACGGACTGTGATTTGCGGGCAATAATAGGACATGTTCTATGTTAAAACGGAACGGAAAAACGGAAATACGGAAACGGAATTCATACGGAGTACATTCCGTTTTTTTTGCGGACCCATTGAAATGAATGGTTCCGTATACGGACCGTATACGGAACACAAAAAACGTTCAGTAAACGGGAAAAAAAAAACGTCCGTGTGCAATAGGCCTAAAAGTGCAACACCAAGCGTTCAAAATGGCGTATGCCCCCCAAAATAGTACCAATCTAACCGTCACCTCATCCAGCAAAAAATGAGCCCCTACCTAAGACAATTGCCCGAAAAAAAAAAATGGCTCTCAGACTATAGAGCCACTAAAACATGATTTTTTTTCTTTTAAAAATGCTTTTATTGTGTAAAACTTAAATAAATAAAAAAAAGTATACATATTAGGTATCGACGCATCCGTAAAAACCTTCTGTATAAAAATATCACATGACCTAACCCCTCAGGTGATCACCGTGAATTTATTTTTTAAAAAGTGTATAAAAAAAGCAATTTTTTGTCACCTTACACCACAAAGTGTAATAGCAAGCGATCAAAAAGTCATATGCACCCTAACATAGTACCAATCAAACCGTCATCTCATACCGAAAAAAACGAGCCCCTACATAAGACAGTTGCCCAAAAAAAAAAAAAAAAAACTATGACTTTCAGAATATGGAGACACTAAAAAATCATTTTTTTTCAAAAATGCTTTATTATGTAAAACTGAAGGAAACAACCAAAAAAAGTAGTCATTTGGTATTGTCGCATCTGTAACAACCTGCTCTATAAAAATACCACATGATCTAACCTATCAGATGAACATTGTAAATAACAAAAAATATAAATAGTGCCAAAACAGCTATTTTTTGTTACCTTGCCTCACAAAAAGTGTAATATAGAGCAACCAAAAATCATATGTACTCTAATATAGTACCAACAAAATTGCCACCTTATCCCGTAGTTTCCAAAATGGGGTCTTTTTTTTGGGAGTTTCTACTCTAGGGGTGCATCAGGGGGTCGTCAAATGTGACATGGCAACTTAAAATTATCCCAGCGAAATCTGCCTTACATAAACCATATGGCGTTCCTTTTCATTCTGCGCCCTGCCGTGTGCCCATACAGCAGTTTACGACCACATATGGGGTGTTTCTGTAAACTACAGAATCAGGGCAATAAATATTGAGTTTTGTTTGGCTGTTAACCCTTGCTCTGTTACTGGAAAAAAATGGATTAAAATGGAAAATCTGCCCAAAAATTTAATTCTGAAATTTCATCTACATTTTCCTTTAAAGGGAACCTGTCACCTGGATTTTGGGTATAGAGCTGAGGACATGGGTTGCTAGATGGCCGCTAGCACATCCGCAATACCCAGTCCCCATAGCTCTGTGTGCTTTTATTGTGTAAAAAAACTGATTTGATACATATGCAAATTAACCTGAGATGAGTCCTGTCCCTGACTCATCTCAGGGATTCCGTCTTGACTATGTTAAAGATAATACAATCGGATCCGTTCATAACAGATGCAGATGGTTGTATTATCAGTAACGGAAGAGTTTTTGCTGAACCCTGCCGGATCCAGCAAAAACGCTAGTGTGAAAGTAGCCTAACATAGACAAAACAGGCTATCAACCCTGCTTATCCCGTGTCTGAGTTAACCTTTCGGTTCCCAGAGACACACCCAAGGCTTGCCATACACAATTTAACTGTTTCAATGGCAGATATCAGTTTTCCCAAACGATACCCTTCTCACATACCCTCCCCCTCAGTTTAGACCCATCGGGGTGAACTCCTGACATCAAACAATGGGTCCAGGATAAGGTATCCGTATTACCTTGCAGTCTTTCGGCTTGGTGCTCCACTGAGAAACTAAAATTTTGCAGGGATAAGAACCACCTCGTGAGTCTGGCATTCCTCTTCTTGAATCTACTCATCCAAGTGAGGGGTGAGTGGTCAGTTATCAGATGGAAGTGTCGCCCCAGCAAGTAGTACCTTAGCGCCTCTAAGGCCCACTTTATCTCCAGACATTCCTTCTCTACGATACTATAAACTCGGCTGGCGTGAGTTTCCTGCTCAGGTAACTAACGGGGTGCTCCTCTCTGTTCACCTCCTGAGACAGGACACCTCCCAGCCCTACATCTGACGCATCCGTCTGCACAATAAATTCTCTATTGATGCTTGGTGTAATGAGGGTGGTGGATCCACACAATGCCAATTTCAAGGCCTGAAAAGCACTTTCTACTTGTGCATTCCACCACACCATGACGGACCTTTTTCCTTTAAAAAGGTCAGTCAGGGGAGCGGATACCATTGCAAAGTTGGGTATAAACCGCCTGTAATACCCAACAACGCCCAGGAATGATCTGACCTGTTTGTGCTTACAGGTTGACGCTATCCCTGGATAGCATCGACCTTGTTGACCTGGGGTACCGCGTTTCCTCCATCCCGACAGCACACTTCTTGGGGTTTGTGATCAAGCCGGCTGCCCTTAGAGAGTTCACTACGGCCTATACTTTGGCCAAGTGACTCTTCCAGTCATAGCTGAAAATGATGATATCATCGAGATATGCTGAGGCATATCTCCTGTGAAGCTTTAGCACTATGTCCATTAGACCATGGAACATTGCGGGGGCCCCGTGAAGACGGAACGGTAACACGACATAGTGAAAAAAAAACTCTGGGGTGATAAAGGCTGTCTTCTCTTTAGCGCGGTCTGTCAGAGGTACTTGCCAGTATCCCTTGGTGAGATCGAGCGTAGTGAAATACTGGGCTCCTCCCAGTCTCTCAATAAGCTCGTCTACACGCGGCAAGGGATAGGCGTCAAATTTGTATACCTTTCTGAAATCGTTGCAGAATCGCAACGTCCCATCTGGTTTGGGGATCAAAACAATGGGACTGGCCCATTCACTTTTGGACTCCTCTATGACTCCTAACTGCAGCATTTTCCGTACCTCCTCTGCAATGGCCTGTCGACGAGCCTCAGGGATTCGGTATGGTATTAACCGAACTTTCACCCGTGGCTCAGTGACGATGTCATGCTTGATTACAGACGTGTACCCGGGTAACTCCGACAACACGTCTGTATTCCGAGCTACAAATTCCCTAGCCTATTGTCGTTGTCCTTTTGTGAGGGTATCTGCAGTAGTCACCTCTGCTGCCGCAGGCTTGACCACATCCTGAGGGGGTAGTTCAGAAGGGAGATTAGCTGGCGACCTTTCTGTAAGCAAACTCTCGACTGTCCTTCCATGCTTTCAGTAAATTGACATGGTATGTCTGCTCGGGCTTCCTCCTACGGGCTGACATACCCTGTAGTTCACTTCCCACACCTTCTCTAACACCTCATATGGTCCTTGCCACTTGGCTATAAACTTACTCTCCACAGTAGGAACAAGAACCAAAACCCAGTCACTGGGTTTAAAGGTCCTTACTGTCGCTGACCTGTTATAGACCCGGCTTTGAGCAGCCTCCATATATATATATATATGTGTTCTCCCCGTGTTTGCGTGGGTTTCCTCCGGGTACTCCGGTTTCTTCCCACATTCCAAAGACATACTCATAGGGACCTTAGATTGTGAGCCCCATTGGGGACAGTTGGATGATAATGTCTGTAAAGCACTGCGGAATATAGTAGCGCTATATAAGTGCATAAAATAAACAAATAAATATATATACACACACAATCTGCCTACTGACCAATCAAGTATACCCCAGGTTAGTTTATAAATAACCTACCTACAGTTTTCTGGCGCATATGTTATTAAATGTGTCAGGAAGCAGAGGTCCTGCCTGCAGTCTGCTCCCTTCCACCCACGCTTTAAAAAGAAAAGGAAAGGGGCAATAATTTTCAAATTATGGTGCAAACCGAGACTTGCTCCAAAATGTGCAACTTTTGCATACCAGAAACCTGGTGTACAATCTTAATAAATCTCCCCCATATATCAAAATAGATACACAAAGTAAAGTACTGTAAATAGCCCCAAAGATCAAAAAAATTAATGCAAAGCTGGGCTACATATTTAATCTATAACACTCACGGGCCTACATTTACTATTGTAAATGGGAATTTTTTTTATTTTTTTTATTTTGCACATGATTCTAGACATATTTATAAAAAGTAAGCCTTGTCCAGTGATGAGGTGTGGCTTAGTGGGAAAGAGTGTAGCTTAAAATGTGCTATTTTGCACCCTGGCTACATTTTAGGAGGGATTAGTAAATCTGACTCATTGGGCCAGATTTATTATTAGCTCAAGTCAGAATAATGGAGTGAAAAAGTTGCACATTTTTGCGCAATCACTTAAACTGCGCAAAAATTTGCAACTTTTTTTGACTCTGCACTATGCTTGCCAGTTTTCTGAAAGTGGGCGTGTTTTCTTATGTAAATTAATCTCTAGACAGATTTGCTATTGCGACAATTTAAAAAGTCGCAAAAAAGTTGCAAAAAAATGCGCAAAATCACTCCAGTGAGGACCATGCTTATCTTATGCGACTTTTTAAAAGAACATGTATTCAGAATGCTATTATTTTCCCTTATAACCAGGTTATAAGGGAAAATAATAAAATCTACACAACACCTAACCCAAACCCGAACTTCTGTGAAGACGTCCGGGTTCGGGTCTGGGTACCAAACATGCAGATTTTTCGCACGCGCGTGCAAAATGCATTAAAACGCTTTGCACTCGCGTGGGAAAATCTAGCATTTTCCCGCAATGCACCCGCATCCTATCCGGCCGCCGATGTGAAAGAGGTCTAAGAGCAGGACTTTTCTCAACTCTACAATGCTGGAGCAAGGCCACCCTATATCACTACTGTGTTAGATAAAATGTGGTACTTGCTTATTGTGATAGGATATAAAACCTCTTGCCAAGTCTGACTGCCATTGTCTCATTTATCATTTAGATCTAGTACTATTAGAAGATGTGAACACTACAGGCATACAGAATATTACATCACATAACAAGGAATACATTAATATATGAACGCTTGTTTAAAAGGGGAAAGCTAGGTTTCAGTCCCAGGAGTAAAAGCCTTTAGACCTTGAATGAGTACAACGTGGATAGCTTCTGCAGATTTATGTAAAATATGTTTTGTCTGATTTTACAGTAAAAATACAAACTAAAAAATACCAGAAGTCTTAAATTGAACCCGTCATCAACGTTATGCTGACCTCACTGAGGGTGGCATAAAATAGTGACAGAAATGCAGATTTCAGTGGTGTGTCACTCATGATCTAAAAGTAAGTGGTTGCTGAGAATCAGCATCATAACCATTGCAGCCCAGGCCTTGAAAAGAGTCAGATCTACCTGAGAAGAGTCCTGGTTATTCCTAATCTCCTTCTCTCTCACCCATCTGCTGCTGATTGGCAGTTCTCTCCTAGAGAGAAAGGGAGAAAACCAGGAAGAAGGCGGTCAATCATCAGAAGGTGGGCAGGAGAGCAGGAGTTCATGACTAACCATGACTCTTCTCAGGTGGTCGTCATTTTCTTCCAGGCCCAGTCTGCAATGAGTGTAATGTTGGTTCTCTGCAACCACTTACTAATGACAGACCTCTGAAATCTACTCCCCTGTCTCTACTTTAGTCTGCCGTTAGTATGGGCAGCATAAAGTTGATGACAGGTTCCCTTTAAATGGCTCATAAATTTATTGCTGGTTGTTTCACTATAGAGATGCACTTCCCAGCTTCAACCAACTAAAAACTCTTAAATGGGGTTTTCGGGAGTAAAATAGGATGACCTCAGATAGGTCATCAATATCTGATTGTGGGGATCCAACTCCTGGAAGCCCCACTGATCAGCCGTTGAAACCTAAGCCAATGACGTCACGTTCATCAGTCACATGGCCTATGTGCAGCTCAGTCCCATTTGAATGGCCTGTACTACAATACCAAACTCATCCACTGTACAATGCACGGCGCTCTGCTTGGTATGCTGTGATGAGGACCCCGACGATCAGATATAGATGACTATCTTAAGCACCATCAGTGCTGTACTCCCAGAAAACCCCTGTAATGAGAAAGAATAAAAGGCCAAATGTCACCTATAACTATAATAATAACAACCATAAGGTCACATGCCCACCGTGTTTGGTGTATGAGCCTGATGGAATGACGTGGTATAGGTCAGCATACCTTATTTTTGCTGTACAGGAAAGTGTAGCCAATGCACTTCCCTATACTATAGTCAACCGGTGCAAAAAAAAACAAAAGTTACCTACACCGTACAATTTTTTTTATTTTTTTTTTACAACAGTAGCCTATAGTGTACCTTACATACGTTAGTCCTTTATGTTTGGTGTGCAAACAGTAGAACATTTTCCTGACGCATGAATGGCAAAAAGTGGTCCAATTTATTTTTATTGATGACCTATCCTCAGGATAGGTCATCAATATCAGATCGGCTGGGGTCAGACACCCGGCACCCCCGCCGATCAGCTGTTTGAAGAGAATGCGTGCGCCATGCCAGCGCTGCCTCCTCTTCATTGTTTACGTCAGTATATACTGTAGCGTGAGTTTCATCACAGCTGTGCATCAGATGGACTCAGAAAGACCATACTGCATATCAAGTGACAGGAACTAAGGTCTGATAAATAATACAGTACTAGCAATCTGTACTAGCAACTGGCTGCAAAGCATTAATAAATAAAAATGTAAGTGCACATTTTGCAGTCATGATAATGGAAATGATATAAATGCTAGTAAATGGCTGCTACTAAAATGGTACTAAATAAGGGTAGGTTCACACCTCCGTTTAACTGTTCACTGGATCCAGCCTAGTTGGGTACTGCCGTTCACCAGTGGACCCCATTGAAATGAGTTCATGGGTTATCAGGGAAATTGGATGACACTGACATAATGCTGAACTGTAAGGGTTACATAGCATCATAAAAATCAATATAATGCTATGCGACCCCGGCAGTGCTGGGAGGTCAGGACTTGTCTGCTGTGTAATCCACAAGATAAACGTAGGTAATCAGTATCTGATCAGTGGGGGTCCGACACCTGGGACCCCCGCCCATCAGCTGTTTGAGAAGGCAGGGGCGCTCGCAGTAGCGCCACGGCCTTCTCCCAGATTTTTCTAGGCCAGTGACGACACGTTAATCTTCCACATGGCCTAGGCTCAGCTCAGCCTCATAGAAGTGAATGGGGCTGAGCATGATACCAAGCACAGTGCTGTGCTTGGTGAGCACGGTGAAGACCGCAGCGCTCACAGGAGCCCCGGTGCCTTCTCAAACACGGAGTCCTGGGTGTTGGATAGGTCATCAGTATAAAAGTCTTGGAAAACCCTTTTATCCATCTGCCATGTTCAGGTTTTTTTATTCAAGTTTTTTATTTTTAGCTAAATGGAGGAGACATTTAAACAAAAAAACTGAGTATTCTCTAGTTTTTAACCCCTTCCCGACTGCCATACAGCTATATACGTGCTATCTGCACATACCCCGTGCAGCTAGCACGTGTATAGACGTCATGCAGCTCTTTAATCCAAGCGCTGCAAAACGCTTGGATTAAAGCTTCTGCCCCTGGACTGCTGCTGTCAGGGACAGCATACAGTGCAGTCATGCCGGCAAGGGACCAATCAGAGTGGTCCCTTGCCGGCAATCGCTCCAATTGGTTAGTCTGTGCAGACTAACCAATCGGATCACGGCCCACATACATATGGGCTCATTTATCAAACTGGTGTAAAGTAGAACGGGCTTAGTTGCCCATAGCAACCAATCAGATTCCACCTGTCATTTTGGACAGGTGCATAGAAAAATTAAAGGAGGAATCTGATTGGTTGCTATGGGCAACTAAGCCCGTTCTACTTTACACCAGTTTGATAAATGACCCCAATAATGCACATTTGCCTGTTTTCTAAGGCTGGGGCTATTCAGTGACTTTGTGATGCTGCTGTGCTGTACATTGCAACATAAAGAAAGTAAATGGGGTTGTGCTGCAACTCGCTAATTGCCATAACCCAACAGTCACATGAGATCCGTCAGGTTTGGATTTATTGCGGCTGTCAGATACCATGCTACCCCGTTTACTTTCATTGTGTTGTGATGTAGAGTACGGCAGCATCCTGATACTGCAATCTTTTGTCATGCGAACCTGCTTTGCGGCTAAAGTGTGAAGCCTCAAGCCTCTTTCACATGTCCGTGATGACATTCATGAAGAGTCCCTGTTTGGTCTGTGTACTGCAAACCTGTGTGGCTGTGCCACAAAAGATAGGAAATCTCCTATCTTTGGCTGCAACATGTGGATAGCAGACCCACTGAAGGCAATGGGTCCACACTGTGATTCAGCATGTACGCGGTCGATGTCCGTGTTTTGCGGTTCTGCAATTTGTGGCCCATGGGGCCTAACTGTGTCAAAGTCACTGTTTATTGTGGCCATCAAAGGATTAAGCGCAGGACTTACTTACAGTGCTGTAAATAGGCAGCGTAGCTCTGTAAGGGGTTCTCTAGGATAGAGGTGTTGATGACCTATCCTGGGACAGGTCATCAATATCAGATTGGCAGGGGCCTGACTCCTGTTGATCAGTAGTGATCCTTTCCCATGTTTACCTGCACACTGTCTACCTTGTAGTGGCAATGCAGTGTAATTACAGCTATTCGTCCGCTTGAAGTGCATAGTAGAGGAGGCTGTAATTACACTGCATTGCTGCAGCAAGAGAAATGCCAGGAAAATACAGAAGACAGCATTCAGACAAGAGTCACAACTACTTCAAACATCTGATCGGTAGAAGTCCTTGGAGTCGGACCCCCACCAATCTGATATTGATAACCTAGCCTGAGGTTAGTGTGCTAGAGCAGTGCTCCTCAACTGCAGTCCTCAGGGCCCACCTGCCGGTCATGATTTGAGAATATCCCACAGAATGAATACCTGTGGTAAGTCCTGATACATTGACACTAATTATATCACCTGCTCAATGCTAAGAAATCTTGAAAACATGACCAACAGCTAGGCCCTGATGACTAGAGTTGAGGAACTCTGGGGTAGAGGCCCCAGTATGCCCATCAGGTCTCCTAGGACCTAGCCTGCTTTACCTAATATTGTGAGATTCTTAGTGGGCTACAGGTCCAGTCTTCTCGGGACAGGCATTAATCTGTGTACATACAAATCCCACTGCCTACAAGGATGTTGCATTTTATATGCTTGATTGCTAGATCCTAGTGGCCTAGATAACTCTAAATTTTCAGGACACCCTTTGGTCCACTTTGCATATAACTGTTGTATATAAAAACTTTATCTGGTAACTGCCTGGTAGAATATAGACTTCTGCATAAATAAGTCCTTGATTATAGTGAGCTAAAGAGCCCAAAATGATCAAGACATACTTTGGTCTGCTTTATATACAAAGCCTGTTCTAGATGAGCATGCTGGAGGTTAGACTCCCTCTGCCCACTAGAATTCTGCCTGTTCTATATAAGAGTGTGTGAAAGATTTATGGCTTATCCATTGGTTATTCTGTCTGTTTGGTGGTGGACTCCTCCATAGACTATATCTGTGACTTCCTATAGATCTGTATGGGTACTAAGACAAACAATCATGAAAAAGTGTCAGAGCTCTCCTACTAGAGGTGGCCTTGTGGTTCGCCCGGCGGTCGTTTTGCTGCAAACTTTGCTTGTTCGCGATTCGACGAACATATGGCGATATTCGCACGCGCTATATTTTTTTTGCATAGTGCTGAATTTTGACCCATGACACATCCATCAGTTGGGACAGGACAGCCAATTGAGACATTTCAGCACATGGACACACCCCCACCCTATAAATAAACCCGTTCTGGCCGCCATTTTACATTGTTTTTTGCCAGTGTAGGGAGAGGTTGCTGTGTGAAGCAGGGACAGACTGTTACGGACACCAAACGCTAGCTAATAGGGCCACAAAAGTCCTTTTAAGGACTGGTATAGGTGTGCTATCCTTAGGTGTGACATACTGAGGGGTGTGATATACTTATAATATACTTTCTAACATAGAAAGTATATTATAGTGCATTTGTATTGTGCAGCAGTTGTGTGTGGTACTGCTGCGATACTGCAGCTAGATAGAGGGACAAACGCTATTGGAATAACTAATTGCAACTGGTGTGATATACCTGTTGCCCCAAAAAATAAAAACTGATAGAGGGGTGTGATATACCTATAATATACCTTCTAACATAGAAAGTATATTATATTGCATTTGTATTGTGCAGCAGTTGTGTGCGGTTCTGCTGAGAATATATAGAGGGACAAATGCTATTCGAATAACTAATTGCAACTGGTGTGATATACCTGTTGCCCAAAAAAAAAACTGATTAAGGGGTGCGATATAACTGCTTTCACAAAATACTGATTGAGGGGTGTGATACACCGGCTTCCACCAAATATTGATTGAGGTCTACGATACACTGGCTTCCACCAAATATTGATTAAGGGGTTTGATTTACCAACTTCCAGAAAAAACTAATTATTGGGTTCTATATACCTGTTTCCACAAAATACTGGTAGAGGGTATTGATATACCGGCTTCCACCAAATATTGATTTAGGCCTGCAATACACCGGCTTCCAACAAATATTGATTAAGGGGTTTGATTTACCAGCTTCCAGCAAATACTCATTATTGGGTTCTATATACCTGTTTCTACAAAATACTGATAGAGGGGATTGATATACCGGCTTGCACAAAAGGTGCACCAGGCTGGAGCCTAAGTGGGAAGTTGGAGAAGGTGCGTGCGGTTGCGTCAAAGGACACACCAGAGTTGGTTGAGTGGCTCACTCAGCCTTCCGCTTCTGCACCCTCCTCACTCTCTGCTGTGTGCACCCCCAAAGACACCACCACCACCGCTTCTCCACTCGAGTCAGAGGAATTATTTTCCCATCCATTCCGAGACCTTACCGATGTGCAGACATTCTTGGCATCAGATGAGGAAGAGGACGTAGCAACGGCCGCCACGCAGCAGTGTGACGACAGTACCCAGATCAGCCCAAGGAGGGTGGTCCCTGCTGTTGCTGCCTACTCCGAGATCTCTGTCAGTGGTGGTGAAGGTGATGATGATGACGTATCGATGGACATCACGTGGGTGCCCACAAAAGAGGAAGAGGAGGGGAGTTCAGAGGGAGAGATGGAGCAGCAGATAGGGAGGAGAAGGAGAAGAAGGCAGAACTCGCAGTGCACAGGAGCCAAAAGCAGACGGCAAATGTATCTGGAGCGAGCCATCCACCATCCACGGTCACATCTGGCGCTCCCAGGACACCGGCACATGGCTCCGCAGTGTGGGCTTTTTTTTAACGTGTCAGCTGCTGACAATAGTGTTGCCATCTGCAGCCTGTGCGGTCAACGCATAAGTCGCGGTAAGCCCAACACTCACCTAGGGATGACCGCCTTAAGGCCAAATGCAAATGGGGGCCTTCATGGTCCAGTTTTTGAAGAGGGACCCCCGTATAAAAAGCATAAAGGGCAAGGACCAGTACTGGGTGGCAACGTACTTAGACCCACGGTACAAACACAAAATGGCGGACATGTTACCGGGATCACAGAGGGCTGTCAGTATGCAGCATTTCCAGGCCTTGCTTCGAGAGATGCTGCATTCTGCTGTTGCGGGCGCTGGCAGAGGAATTTCCACCCACAGAGAAACAGTTGTGGGTACCAATCCTACAGCGCATGCAAAAAAGAGGGCAGTTTGAAGATGTGTTGGTCACTTCGGATATGAGATCATTCTTGCAGCCAACCCATCGACAGCCGCCCTTTGGATCCAGCCTCAGGGAACGCCTAGACTGACAGGTGTCCGACTACATCAGGTTAACGGCCGATGTGGACGCTCTGAGAAGCAAGGAACCCCTTGACTTTTCTGTCCGGTGAATGCCTAATATTTGGGACCTCAGAGGAATTCAACACCTGTGACGACCACGTGTTATCGAATTTCAACTATTATCATTTTATTTATTTTTTTCAAGAAGGGGGATTTCGTTTAATCCAATTTTAGATTTTTTGTTATTTTAAAACACATGTATTTGTACTGGCGTGCAGTAAAATTGATATCCAATGACCATCTAATATACCTCCAGCCACATAAATCACTTGTTCTTTTCTGTACGTTGAATGAATATTTTTTTGGGTCTCTAGTCCGCTGGCCTGCAGTAAAATTGATATCCATCGACCGTCTAATATACCTCCAGCCACATAATCACTTGATCTTTTCTGTACGGTGAATGCATAATTATTGAGCCTGTAATCTAACTGGCCAACAGTAAAATTGTTATACGGTGACCGCCTAATGTACCTCCAGCCACATTATCAATTGTTATTTTCTGTACGGTGAATAAATAATTTTTGGGGCCTGTAGTCCACTGGCCTGCAGTAAAATTGATATTCAATGACCGTCTAATATACCTCCAGCCACATAATCACTTGATGTTTTCTGTCCGGTGAATGCCTAATGTTTGGGGCCTGTACTCCCGTGGTCTAAAATAAAAAATTTCTAGGCGCCAGGAGGACACATTTTTGACAGTTTCCCTTTAAGACGCATAAAAATGGCCCCTGATTAAAATACATATTTTTTGTGGGAATTTTTGCCATTGATCCCCCTCTGGTATGTCACTGTCCATGTTGTGGGATGATTTGTGCACTTCTAGTAAGTATTTGGTGGCTGAAGGTTTTTCAGGTTCGTCTGCCATTAAAGTGAATGGGGCCCGCGAATCGTCTCGGCCGATGTTTGTCCATCACTGTCTCCTACCCTTCTCCTCAGATTGTTTAATGCTGGCAACAAGGCTCATAGGACCCCCTTGGGCTTATCATTTGAAAACCAGCAGCTGGACCCCCATCAAACAGACCATTATGATATATCTGTAGGTCTAGAGAAAGAGATTTTAGGCTCTCAGCTGACATCGAAGGAAGGACATGTAAAAATGGGAAAAAAGGAAATGGGGTGCTATGAACAGATGGATGGAAGCCATTAGGATAGGATGCCATGATTCGGAATTCTGGCCCTGCTTCATCCATCCATTAGTCCAACAGTGGACGGGGACTGAACCAGATATTCTGTCTCTGGACAGATGAGATGTCCTCATGAGGTTTGCTGTTTTTGGTTCCCTGGTTGAAGAAGTTTGTGAAGTATCAGTTTAGATGATAGTATCCATGGAAAAAGTGTTCATAATATAGTCCTAGATCACTTACTGCTAAGTATAATCTTTGAATTACTTGCCGATTCACCAAAAGGACACCTTTTTGGCATACATCTGGCCTATGGGAACTTTACAGTATGCCTGACCATGAGATTTAATGTAAACTGAACACAGCAAACATGAACTGAGCATAGGTTACCATACACATTAGAGGAAAGTAGGTGTACTATCGGCCGACTAATGTGTATAGGGACAGTGCATAGGTAAAGTGCCGCTTACATGGTTCAAACTGCCTCCTTGGTACAGGAGCAGAGATCATGACTGTTTGCTTAACTCAACACTCCTTGCTCCCTGCTCCTCTTCTGCACCAGGCACAGAGGTACTGGATCCTCATGGACTTCAGCGTCACAATGTTGTGTGCGGTAGCACACACACTATCGTAACAATGACTAATGTCAGGACCCTGTGTGTGGAGGTGCCCAGAGTAGAATTTGCGGTGTGGTCTGGAGGTCTGATTGATTTTGCGGTCTGAATTCATATAAGGGTTGGATCTGATTAATGTAGGGTTTTGGTCTGGGTTCTGGATTAGGTTACGACACCGGACTGTTTTGGGGTCTGAATTAATTTAAGCATCTGGGCTGAGGTTTGATTAATTTAGGGATCTGGCCTGGATTCATTTTGGGGTGTATTATTTGGTTTGAATTTATTTAGGGCTCTGCTGTGTGTGGCATGTGCCCCTGTGTGAGCTGTGTGTGAAGAAAGGGTTAAAAAAGTAAAAGGGTTAATTACTCTTAACAGTAATTGGATTTTCCAATAGCCTCCACAAAGGCACTCCCAGGAGGGTGTCCCTGCCTCCCAGAACAGGAAACAACGTAGAAGCTCAAGTTTAAAAGGCCCCCCTCCCTTTACCTGCTTCTGTTAATGACATAGGACTCGTTATTAGTAGTGCAACAAGTGTATTGAATATTTAACAACACAACATAATTAACATGAAACAATAAGGGTTGGGAAACTCCAGTGGCATTGTGGAGGCTACTGGAAAATCCAATTACCAGTAAGAGTAATTAACCCTTTTCCCCGGCGCCTCCACAACGAGACTCCCAGGAGGAATAAAAGATAAACAAAAGTTGTTAGGGTGGGACTACCGCAGATAATACTTTTTTTTCAAATGATAACTCATAGTTATGGAGCACATCCAACTTATAATGTTTGAAAAAAGTATTTGGGTTTGCCCACTTAGCTGCCCTGCAGATCTGTTCCAGAGACGCAGAGGCATTTTCTGCCCATGAGGCCGAAATCGCCGTAGTGGAGTGAGCTTTAATCCCTTTAGGGGGAGTCAAGTTCTTGTGAAGATAACAGAATTCGGTACTTGGTACTTCTGATCCACCTTGCAATGGTACTCTTGCTTGCTGTTGATCCTTTATGCTGGCCTTGAAACTAAAGAAGAGGAGGTGATCTAAGCTCCTGAACTCTTTGGAGACACCCGGGTAGATTAATATACACCGTCTTACATCCAGGTTATGATATTTCTTATCTAATTCTGAAGATGGATTTGGGCAAAAGGATGGAAGGGATACCTCCTGCTGCCAATGAAACTTGGAAACAACCTTAGGTAGGAACATAGGGGTATGTCTGAGAATAACGCTGTCCTCCAACACCCTGAGGTAAGGTGCTTTACAGGAAAAGGCTTGTATCTCTCCCACCCTTTTGGCTGATGTGATTGCCAATAAAAAGGTGGATTTTAACATTAGAAGCTTTAGCGGGATATCCTGTAGGGGTTCAAAGGGCACGTCCATCAGAACTTCTAGCACCAGGTTTAGATCCCAAGGTGGAATAGTGCAATGAACAAACGGAAACAGTCTTGTTGCCCCTTTTAGAAATAGCTTTATCAGATGTAGATCTGCCAGCTTTATTTCTAAAAAAACTGCTTAGTGCCGAGATCTGCACTTTAAGGGTGCTTGGTCTGAGCCCCTTATCCAGACTGGACTGCAGAAAATCCAATATAAGGAGAATATCAGGATCTTGACTGAGATTCCATCTATCCCCCGCAAATCTTAAAAGGTTTCCCATGTTCTTGAATAGATTTTGGAAGTTGTATCCTTTTTACTATATAAAAGAGTGGAAATTACTGGTTCTGACAGACCCTTTTGTTTTAGCTGAACTTGTTTAGTCTCCAGGCTGTTAGGTGCAACTGGTATACACTTGGATGGAACACTGGGCCCTGATGCAGGAGACCTGGATAGGATGGGAGGGACCAGAATTATCCCGCCGCCAGATCGAACAGAGCGGAAACCAGGATCTTTTCGGCCAGAAGGGTGCGATTAGTATCAATTGCGCCTTTTCCTCTATCGCCTTCATCAATACCCTCGGAATTAGACTGAAAGGTGGGAAAGCGTAAAGACCTCTTGGCCATGGTGTAGACAGGGCGTCTACTATCAGAGACTGATCCTAAATGGAGAGGGAACCAAACTCTTTGACCGGTCTGTTTTTTTGATCTGCAAAAAGGTCTACGATCGAGGTTCCCCACGTTTCTGATATTTGTTTGAACATTTTGGGGTCTAGCGACCATTCTCCTTCTTTCAGACTTTTCCTGCTTAGATAGTCTGCTACTGTGTTTTCCTTGCCTCTTAGATGGACAGCTGTCAGGGTGTTTAGTTTTTTTTTGGCCCAACAAAAAATCCTTTTTGAAAGATCTTGCATTGCCTTGCTCTTTGTTCCCCCTTGTTGGTTTAGATAAGCCACGGTAGTGGCATTGTCAGACAGTACCTTCACATGTTGGAATTTTATGTTTAACTGTAGAGAAAGAAGTACTTTGTATACCGCCATAAGCTCTTTTAAATTTGAAGATGCTGCTGCCATTTTTTGACTCCAAAATACCCTGAACTGCTTGATCTTGGGTGTGGCCCCCAAACCTCGACCGCTGGCATCGGTTGTAATAACTATCTGATTTGTATGTCGCCAGAAACACCTTTTTGAAGATTTTTCTTTATCCTCCACCAAAGAAGGCTGTTTTACTCCTAGAGGGACTTTTATTATTTTTTTGTCTAAAGTGTCCCGATTTCCATCCCAGGACTTTAGGAGGAACATCTGTAGTGTCCTTGTATGATGCTGGGCCCACCTGACTGCAGAAATTGCGGAAGTCAAATGGCCTAACAATGTCATGATATCTCTGACGGACACTATTCTGGACTCGCAGAAAGCGCAACCTTTTGAGAGAGAGAGAGACTTGTTTCTCTTAAAGGGAGGAAGGACATGATATTGACTCCCAAGAATATTTTCTGTTGACTGTGAACTAGGTCTGAGTTCTCTTCGTTTATCAACCAGCCTAGTTCCAGCAATTTTTCTTTTACGAGCCGTAGATGAACTTTTAGATCTTGGAGGGACGGGGCTGCCACCAGAAAGTCATCCAAATATAGAACAATTAATATTCCCTGGAGATGCAAAAAGCTCGTTACTTCGGCCATAATTTTTGAAAAAACTCTGGGGGCTGATGACAACCCGAAAGGAAGGGCCTGAAACTGGAAATGGCGTTTTTGCCCCTTCAGAAAAATCGCAATCCTGATATATTTTTGATACTCCCTGTGAATAAAAACATGGTAATATGCTTCGGAGAGAGCCATGGTTACCATGTAGCAATCGCTTAATGTCAATTTTATTGTCTCCATCTTGAAATTCTTGTAAGATATGTTTTTGGTTAACCTTTTTAAGTTTATTATTAATCTGAAGGATGTATTTGGTTTTTGAATTAGAAAGATGGGAGAATAAAAACCCCTTCCCTTCTGATCTTTTTGAACCGGGACTATGACCTGTTTTTGTAGCAGAGACATTATTTCTGATTCTAGTGCTTGCTGTTTTTCCTTCTGAAGTAACGGTCTGTTGAAAGTGAAGTAATTCAGGGGAGGTGCACTGAACTCGAGCTTGTAGCCTTCTCTTATAGTGCTCATTATCCAGGGAGAGGTAGAAATATTTTCCCGGGCCGAGACAAATCTTGTTAGTCTGCCTCCTACCTGAAACCTGGTGTCATTGCGAGGGCTTTGCAGATGTATTTGGGGCAAATAGGAATACGAATAAGAACTGTACTGTTCGAAATGCATCAACGAGAGGGCGATGATGTTCACTGGATATATTTAAAAAAAATATAAATAAAGACCAAAGCGACTTGAAAGAATCATTATGTGCTGGACGTCTTTCTATTCATGTTGCAAATAGGAACCCTCTTCTCTTTCCTCCAGAGGGTTGCCACTTTCCCAACCTCTCTATTCTCTTCTGGTCAGATCTAGGTCTCCTTTGGTTTCGAAAGGACTGTCTCTGTTGGTAAAATTTTGAATCTGACGGAAAGCCTTTTTTCTTGTCTGATGCCTTATCCAGTATATCTTCTAGGACAGAGCCCAACCACTTATCCCCTTCACACGGGATGGAACATAGACGACTCTTAGAACTGGCATCACCAGACCAAGACCTGAGCCATATAGCTCTACATGTCGCATTTGAAAGGCCTGAGGATCTAGCTGAGAGCTTCACCAGATCCGCCGAGGAATCCGACAAAAAATTTGAGGCCTGTTTCCTATGGGGATGGAGGCTAAGATTTCCTCTCTAGGGGTACCGGCCGCCAGGTGTTCCTCCAACTGGGTTAACCAGACTGACAATGATCTGGAGGTACAGGTGGCCACTATACTCGCCTTTAACATAGCTGTGTTCGTCTCCCATGCCCGTTTGAGAAGACCCACACATTTTTGTCCATAGGGTCTTTTAAAAGGCCCATATCCTCAGAGGGCAGTGAGGTATTTTTTGATATCCGGGCAACTGGGGCATCAATCTTGGGAGTCTTTTCCCACAAAGCTGAGTCCGAATCTTCAAAAGGATATTTCCTCTTAAAGGCATTTGGGATTGCATTTTGCTTCTCAGGATCTTTCCATTCCTTAGCGATCAGCAATTTTATATTGTTATGAACGGGAAAAAACTTTCTCTTCTTTTCACCCAGTCCCTGAAACATCCTATCTTGAATTGACTGGGAATCTTTTACTTCCTCAATTTTCATAGTGGCTCTTATAGTTCTCAATCATTTTTCTGTGTCCTCAGGGGTACAGAAGGGCTTCCCCGAATCATCCCTAGAGGATTCAGAGCCTTCATCTGAAAATATTTCCCCAAGATCAGAGTCAGGTTCAACTTGGAAATCCGACGTCTGTGATCTTTGGCCATAAAGCTAACTTGGGACCAGCACCACACCAGTGGGGGGAATAAATAAAATTTGTGCCCCCCCACCCACCCCTGTAGCAGGAGTAATACATGCAGCACAATACTGGAAGGAGACTTACCGGGCTCTGGGCGGCAGAAGGATCCACAGGCTTTGCGGGACATATCATAAGCATCCAGTGGAGCTGACATGCTGCACGTGTCAGGAAGACGCTAGTACTGCAGCGCTCCTTCCTCCCAACATTCCCCCTGATATCCCCCAGGCCTCTGACGTCATGTACTAGCGGAAGTGACGAGCAGAGGCCTGGCAAACGGAACTCCCGGCCCTAGAGAGTTCCGGCCTGTTTGCGCATGCGTGCGATCCCTCGTTCCCCGCCGTGAGATGAAGCGGGAGAATGGATGCCCGGGGCTGCCTTCACTGAAGGGTTTATGCCTAAGCAACGGGGATAGAGGCTCCAGACCTCTTCTGTACCCATCCTCTGCACCGGCCCTCCCAGGATGGGGCAATAATAATAGGCAGTGCGAAAATGACTTGAACTCCTGACACCGCAGGAGCGGCTTCCACGCGATCAGGAAACAAATGAAGCAGGTAAAGGGAGAGGGCCTTTTAAACTTGAGCTTCTATGTGGTTTCCTGTCCTGGAGAGGCGGGGACACCCTCCTGGGAGTGCCGTTGTGGAGCTCCTGAAAGGTGTTCTCTAGGAATATATATATATTTTTTTATCTAATGGCTGCAGCTTGCCTCTGTAGATAGAAGATTCATACTTACCTGCTCAACGCAGCTCCGATCCTCCGCACTGGCTCCTGCATGTCCATACACAGGTCCCGGTGTTTACATCTGGCTGCATGGGCATTGTCAGATGCTACGCCACAGCCAATACCTGACCATGACACAGCTGAAGCCAGTTATTGGCCGCAGCAGAGTATGTGACCATAACCAGGTGCCACCAGATGTAAACAGTCCGGTAACTGGAACATGGACATGTATGAACCAGCGAGAAGGACCGGGGTGCTGTGAAGCAAGTATGAATTTTCTATTTACGGAGGAAGGCTGCGGGCATTAAAAAAAAGTCATTATTACTGGATAACCCCTTTAAGGTGGTATTATTTCACTATAGTAATAGGAAATGTACCTGCATTGAAAAGCCTCTGATAATACTGTATGGCCATACAGAAGAAAATTTCTACAGTAAAGGATTAACTATTCTTATCGTCGAAAGCTGCACCAAAGGAAATTGCGGAAGAGTGGCAACTCCCGCGATCTTTGGAACTCCCGCGAAATTTAAACCAGCTTGCTGTATGGAGCGACTGAATAAGCCGGCAAATATTTAAAGCTCCATTGAAGCAATAGGGAGACAGCAGACGCTAGACGGTAAGCCAAATATCGATTTAAAGTTTTCTCCAGTTCAAAGCTCATATCGACCTTAAAAGGATATGCTATAAGAGACTTTTCACATTATCAGGATTCCTGTGGACACTTTATGAACATATTGCGCTCCCAGTGAATACACCTACAACATTTTCAGTGACATTCAGTTTCCCAAATTGGGATAGAGCGCTAGAAGATAATACCCACTCTTTCCCAAATAACAGCATATATTTGAAGTTTTTTGGTGTGATATATATTATTGAATTTATCGACACTATTGAGTGGTATCGAATATTCTATCAGTATTTCAACATTTAATTTTCTACCATTCAATTTATCGAATATTTCTATTGAATATATTTTTATTGAATATAGTATCGATCATATCTACCACAATATATGTGACTGTAATGTTGTATATTATTGCTACATTGTTCTTATAAATTTTATTACTTGTATTTTATGGGGATTTAATAAATATTTTCTGCATATGTCAAACTGGTTGCCAAGTGTATGAGTGCTCGCTCATTTTCCTATTACTACATTTGCCTTTAAAGAGAGGGTGGGGTGATTCCCTCTATATGAGCTTGCAGCACCATACCTTAACTACTTGCTAGTGAGCCACCACAACCTACCACTATTATTTCACTATACTTTTGCAGTAATATTTTAGAAACTTATGTTGCTTTTAAGTACATTTTTACATATAGTAGGGCAAAACTGTTTAACTGTACAATAGGGCTACTTTGTTTAGATGTGAAAAACGGGTTTGATGTACGTTGATGTCACAGACTGATTGTGTCCATCCATATGAATTATTTCACAAGTGTTTCTTACCTACTACACATTCAAGTCTGTTTATCTCCCCTTTTGACATCCTCTGCATGCTCCTGTATGGCGGTGTGTTAATTCTCTCCCTAAGGCCTCATGCACACGACCGTATTTTTTTGCGGTCCACAAAACGGGGTTCCGTTTTCCCGTCATCCGTGACCTTTTTTCGTCCGTGGGTCTTCCTTGATTTTTGGAGGATCCACGGACATGAAAAAAAAGTCGTTTTGGTGTCCGCCTGGCCGTGCGGAGCCAAACGGATCCGTCCTGAATTACAATGCAAGTCAATGGGGACGGATCCGTTTGACGTTGACACAATATGGTGCCATTTCAAACGGATCCGTCCCCATGGACTTTCAATGTAAAGTCTGGAGTCCCTTTTATACCATCGGATCAGAGTTTTCTCCAATCCGATGGTATATTTTAACTTGAAGCGTCCCCATCACCATGGGAACGCCTCTATGTTAGAATATACTGTCGGATATGAGTTAGATCGTGAAACCTCATTTCCGACAGTATATTCTAACACAGAGGCGTTCCCATGGTGATGGGGACGCTTCTAGTTAGAATATACTACAAACTGTGTACATGACTGCCCCCTGTAAGAGATCAGGGGCTGCCAGGCAGCAGGGGGCAGACTCCCCCCCCCTCCCCAGTTTGAATATCATTGGTGGCCAGTGCGGCCCCCCCCCCCTTCCTCCCTCTATTGTAATAAATCGTTGGTGGCACAGTGTGCGCCCCCCATCGGCCCCCCCTCCCTCTATAGCATTAACAACATTGGTGGCCAGTGTGCGGCCTCCCATCCCCCCCCCCCCCCCCGTTCATTGGTGGCAGCGGGTTACTAGCAATAGTACAATAGTAAAAGATTCATACTTACCTAGGAGCTGCGATGTCTGTGTCCGGCCGGGAGCTCCTCCTACTGGTAAGTGACAGTTCATTTAGCAATGCGCCGCACAGACCTGTCACTTACCAGTAGGTGGAGCTCCCGGCCGGACACGAACATCGCAGCAGCAGCCAGCAGCAGGTAAGTATGAATCTTCTACTATTGCTAAGTAACCATGGCAACCAGGACTGTAGTAGCGTCCTGGTTGCCATGGTTACCGATCGGAGCCCCAGCGATTAAACTGGGACTCCGATCGGAACTCCGCTGCCACCAATGATGGGGGGAGGGGGGGGAGATGGGAGGCCGCACACTGGCCAGCAATGTTGTTAATGCTATAGAGGGAGGGGGGGCCGATGGGGGGCGCACACTGTGCCACCAACGAATTACTACAATAGAGGGATGGAGGGGGGGGGCGCACACTGTGCCACCAACGAATTATTACAATAGAGGGAGGGGGGGCCGCACTGGCCACCAACCTATTATTACAATAGAGGGGGGGGGGGCCGCACTGGCCACCAATGATATTCAAACTGGGGAGGGGGGGGGGGGTCTGCCCCCTGCTGCCTGGCAGCCCTGATCTCTTACAGGGGGATATGATAGTACAATTAACCCTTTCAGGTGCCGCACCTGAAGGGGTTAATTGTGCTGATCACGGCCCCCTGTAAGAGATCGGGTGCTGCCAGGCAGCAGGGGGCAGTCTTGTACACAGTTTGTAGTGTATTCTAACTAGAAGCGTCCCCATCACCATGGGAACGCTTCTGTGTTAGAATATACTGTCGGATCTGAGTTTTCATGAAGTGAAAACTTAGATCTGAAAAAGCTTTTATGCAGACGGATCTTTGGATCCGTCTGTATGAAAGTAACCTACGCCCACGGATCACGGACACGGATGCCAATCTTGTGTGCATCCGTGTTCTTTCACGGACCCATTGACTTGAATGGGTCCGTGAACCGTTGTCCGTCAAAAAAATAGGACAGGTCATATTTTTTTGACGGAAAGGATACACGGATCAAGGTCTCGGCTGCAAAACGGTGCATTTTCCGATTTTTCCACGGACCCATTGAAAGTCAATGGGTCCGCGAAAAAAAAAACGGAAAACGGCACAACGGCCACGGATGCACACAACGGTCGTGTGCATGAGGCCTTAGTGGAAGATTTTGATGGAAAGAAGGATTGAGCATGTTGGATTTCAACATGCTCAATCCTTTGTTCCCATAGATAGGCCGCTGCCAGAGATGGCTGTCAGTAGACCAGTAGGCCAAAGATCAGGACAATTATCGGGGATGAACGTTCGTAGGATTTCTCGTTCCTGATAACTGGCTTGTGTAAATGATCACCTGACAATCGAGCAAACACTTATTTGTTAGGTGATCACATCTTTTATTTGGCATCAAAAAACGTCATGTTTACAAGGAACTGTATAGGGATGAACCATGGATTATTCATTCCTAACAAGCGACGACTGCTACATGTAAGTGCCACTAATGAATGGGCAAAGAACTTTCTTATCCCCAATCAGTGGCCACTTGGGCCCCTACTCCCCATACAGGATTATTGCGTCTACTCCTGGATCTCTAGAAAAAAAACTGCATGTGTGAATCCAACCAGGCTCAATTCACACGAAACATGGCCGTGAGTGTGGCCATTTAAGTAACAGCTGTCACTTGGTCATTTTTAGAACCAATCAAAGTCTATGGCGCTGTTTTTTGGGGCTGGGGCGAGGACTGCCATAGATGCGCCTAATTTATGACGAGGCACACGTCTTGTCATAAATTAGACAGATCTTAGGGCAGTACAAGTGGGAAACTAAGAATGGCTTAAAAAGTTGGTCTTTATAAATGTGCCCCAGTTAGTTTCTCGCATTGAACTAGCTTGTGTGTGTCTGGCATTAGGGTGTTTTCACACCTAGGTTTACACTTTTGTGTTTTTTGCACCTGTATTTTTTGATTTGAGCTCCAGGTGTTAGCTGAAGGTCTATGGAAAATATGAAATGCAGGACACAAAACGCAGGAGTGTTTCGGGTCCCGTGCTGCGGAGAGCGAATTGAGGTCTGCAATGCACGGCACTGGCCAAATGAACTCCCTTTGTGGATGCAGACCCATTAACTTGAATAGGTCCGCGACCCACAAATTCGGCCAAAGATAGAACTTATTGCGGAGGCATGGAAGGGAAGCCCACGGAAGCGCTCCACAAAAGATAGGTGAAGTCCTACCTTCAGTCATAAGTTGCGGATTGCGGATCCATTTAAGTCTGCATCCACACCACGGACTGCACATGGCCAGTGCCCGTCTATTGCGGACCAGCTGTTTACAGTCCACAATACGGTCATAAGCCCTTATCTAGGTGGCATTTTTGTGTGAGGAGCACATTTAGGCCCCTTTCACACGGACATCATGTTTTTGGCCTGGATAAGATGCGGGTGCGTTGCGGGAAAATGCGCGATTGCAAAACATTGTAATGCGTTTTGCACGCGCGTGAGAAAAATCGGCGTGTTTGGTACACAGACCCGAACCCGCACTTCTTCACAGAAGTTTGGGTTAGGTGTTGTCTAGATTGTATTATTTTCCCTTATAACATGGTTATAAGGGAAAATAATAGCATTCTTAATACAGAATGCATAGTACAATAGGGCTGGAGGGGTTAAAAAAAAATAAAAAAAAATTTAACTCACCTTAATCCACTTGTTCGCGCAGCCCAGCTTCTCTTCTGTCTTCATCTTTGCTGTGCAGTAGGAATAGGACCTTTGATGATGTCCCTGCGCTCATCACATGATTTTTCACCATGGTGATGGATCATGTGACGGACCATGTGATGAGTGCAGTGACGTCACCACAGGTCCTTTTCCTGTGTACAGCAAAGATGAAGACAGAAGAGAAGCCGGGCTGCGCGAACGAGTGGATTAAGGTGAGTTATATATTTTTTTTTTAACCCCTCCAGGCCTATTGTACTATGCATTCTGTATTAAGAATGCTATTATTTTCCCTTATAACCATGTTATAAGGGAAAATAATAATGATCGGGTCCCCATCCCGATCGTCTCCTAGCAACCGTGCGTGAAAAATCGCACCGTATCCACACTTGCTTGCGGATGCTTGCGATTTTCAAGCAGCCCCATTCACTACGTGAAAAACGCACAAAATAGAGCATGCTGCGATTTTCAAGCAACGCACAAGTGGGTCCGGATTCAGTGCGGGTGCAATGCGTTCACCTGACGCATTGCACCCGCGCTGAAATCTCGCCCGTGTGAAAGGGGCCTTACTGTAATGTCTGCGCCTGCATAAATAGGTCAGAAAAGTTGCAAAAGTTAGAAAACATCTGAAAAAAATCTAAATAGGTGAACGAGTCGCAAAAGCCTCCAAAATAGGCACAATTTAAGTAGTAAATGCGAAAAAAATAAGATTGTCAGCATTTTTTAGATCAAAAAAAGGAGTAAACACTTTAGTAAACCTGACTAAATGTGTGCATGAACCCTATAGGGGAAAAACACCATGAAGTAAACAGCAGTGGGCAAACACACGATGGATCATTTATTATTGTGGTTTGTGCCTGTTTCGGTCTAATGTTTCCAATTTTATAGAGGCTGGGGCACATTTACTATAGTGACTGTGCCTGTTTTTAGGTGTAAAAATGCTGTTTTAGACAGGTTTTTTTTGTCACATTTACTACGGAAAATATGCCCGTTTTGGAGGCATTAGCGCCTTGTTTGCCTGTTTTGATTTTTTTAGACTAAGGCCTCTTGCACACGAACGTTGTGTGCCCGTGGCCGTATTGCGGCCCGCTCACGGTGGGTCCACAATACACGGGCAGCGGCCCGTGTGCACTCCGCATCACGGATGGGTCCGCAATCACGGAGATGTGGAACGGAAGCATGGATCGGAACTCCGTAGTGCCTCCGCACAGCAAAAAAATAGAACTTGTTCTATTTTTTTGCGGTGCGGACGGATCACGGACCCATTCAAGTTGAATGGAACGGATGCACAATGTTCGTGTGCAAGAAGCCTAATTCAGAACTTTTCTAAGTTTTGCACTTATTTTCCAACCTATTTATGTAGATGCCCTTTATTTTGCGCATGATTTAGGCTACTTTCACACTAGCGTTTTTCCTGGATCCGGCAGGGTTCAGCAAAAAGACTTCCGTTACTGATAATACAACCATCTGCATCCAGTTTGACTGGTTGTTTTATCTTTAACATAGCCAAGACGGATCCGTCATGAACTCCACTGAAAGTCCATGGGTGACGGATCCGTTTTCTATTGTGTCAGATTGTGTCTTGCATTGTGGGTCATGCCGGATCCGTCTTGCTCCGCATCCCATGACAAAAAGAAAACCGCAGCATGCTGTGGTTTGCTCTCCAGTATTAGAACGGAATGGAATGCATTTTGGAACACTCCGTTCAGTTAAGTTTTGTCCCCATTGACAATGAATAGGGACAAAACAGAAGCGTTTTTTTCCGGTATTAAGATCCTATGACGGATCATATAGCCGCACCCGACCTCTATGACAAGTAGCTGCGATCCGCGGCAGTTAACCCCTGCGGCACCTGAGGGGTTAACTGCTGCGGATCGCAGCTACCCCTCACAGAGGTCGGGTGCGGCTATATGATTCTGCAGCCAGCTCCCGCCTCCTGTATTTGAATTAATGGGCGAGTTATCTTAATTGGTGGCGCAGTGCGCCCCCCCCAACCCCAATATCAAAAACATTTGTGGCACAGTGCCCCCCCCCCCCCACCCTCCCCCAATCATTGATGGCAGTGCCCACAGGGTCCCCTCTCCCCTACTCATTGATGGTGCAGTGGCAGTTTCTGATCAGAGCCCCAGCAGTGTAAGCCTGGGGCTCCGATCGGTTACCATGGCAGCCAGGACGCTACTGAAGCCCTGGCTGCCATGGTACGCGCCCTGCTGCTGTGTGTACTATGCACAGGGCAGCAGGGAGAGTGTAAGATCCTATTCACAAGGGTTCTAGTCTCTAAAAGGGCTAATAGTAAAAAAAAGTTTAAAAAAACACAAAAACCTAAATATTAAGTATAAATGAAAAAGAAAGATTTACAAAAAAAAGATAAACGTTAAAGGGAACCCGTCACCTCCAAAACACATTTTAAACCGATGACATTCCGTATGGCATCCATTTTTTTTGCGGATCCATTGTAATAATGCCTTTCCTTGTCCGCAAACTAGAAAAAATAGGACATGCACTATTTTTTTTGCGGAGCAACGGAACGGACATACTGATGCGGACAGCACACGGTGTGCTGTCCGCATTTTTTGCGGACCCATTGAAATGAATGGGTCCGCATCCTATCCGCAAAAAAAACGGATCGGACAGGGAAACAAAATACGGTCGTGTGCATGAGGGCTTAATCTGTGTTTTCGCTATCCTCAGAGTCAGCTTGAAGTCAAGGGGGCAGCGGCCTCCAAGCTTCAAGTCAAGCTAAGCCCGCCCCTTACCCGTCCTTCCTTCACTGTGATTGACATCCTGCTGTGAGGCTGGGATTGTGCAAGTGTCGCGCATGCGCGGTGCGCTCCTCGTCACTGCGCGATCCCGTCTCCGGCTCCCGCACTCAGCCAGCCGCTTTCCTCTCTCTGCGCATGCGCCGGTCTTTTCCATCGTGCGTGCACGCCCGGTTTCCCATACCAGATAGTTTTATGTTTTTTTTTAAATAGAGTTTTGCCTGTCATTGCTTCAACATTTGCACATTTATAAAATGCCAGACACAAAAAACGCCCCTAGCCACATAAGCTTGTGTTGCCTGCATTTCATATTTCCCATAGACTTTCAGGTAACATCTGGAACTGGCATTTCTTTCACCAAAAATCTCAGGTGCAACAAAACACTGGTGTGAACAAGCGCTCACACATGTAAGGCTGTGCGCCTTTCCTCAGCATGCAGAGTAGGCAGCACTGCTCTTTCCATAGAAGTCTCTGAAGCCCCAGTACCACAAGGATTGCGTCTAAACTCCAGGCGCCGTAAGGACCTTGTGATGTCACAATGTCACGTGACATGCTAAAGTCAAACCACAAGCGGGCGCCTGACTCCTCCTATGCATGTGACTGATCACATGGTCATGACATCATCCAAGGTCCTTGAGCACCACGAGGCTCTTGTCATGAAAGGTCCTTCAGCCTACTAGATTGAGCAGCTGCTGCTGCTTCTTGGGGTTTTCTCTCGATCATTTCCTTGATTTGAACATGGCCTCCAGAGCAGGTAACAGGGCGGGTGCTTCACGAGCCTTAGGAACAGACAGACACATGCACAAACCCGTTAGCACACCAGAATCTAGTCACAAACAGAGCCCGAGCCTTCCTACATGTGACTGATCACGTGATCCTGACGTCATGTAAGGTCCTTTAGCCCCTTCCATCTAGTACCTGATGCCAGCAAAGGTCCTTTAGCTTACGATTTTCAAGCCTCTACCACTAAATCAGTATGTAGCATCCAGGAGCTATAGATGGTGTGTGTTGCTTGCAATGATATTCTTGTGCTTGTTTACATAGTACGTATATCTTTGTCAACGCTGTTTAACCATGTCAAGCCCGTGTAATTTACCCTTGCCCCTCCCCCTTCCTCACCAGGCACATGCTCGTTGTTGTTTTTTTGTTTTTTTTTAGTACATCCATTTTTGAAAGCCATATTTTTTTTTTTCTGTTCGGTTATAAAAAAAAAAATTCTGCCTTTTACGGTTATTTTTTTAATCTCATTTTTATTTTAGTATTTTTAGTTGTTGTTTTTTAACCAGGAAAATGTAAAAATAAGAGGAAAAGATATTGTTTTTCTATTTTTATTTTTATTCATTAATAGTACAACATGCAGCTGCAAACTCTGCAAGGATTTTATGAAACATCCTTGTAGGGATAAGCACCGATTGCCCAGCGCTTGTATATAGTCAATGGACGGTCGGCAAGCAGTAAAAGAAGTATTTCATTATCCAATGCAGGTTTACCCTCTTGATTGATAATAAAGTATATGCTATTGATCCCTATGGAGGTAGAAGAACTGCATGGGTAGGTGTTACATTTGGAATACACGGTTATATCCCCCACCCCATGTATAAGCCTCTGGAGGACTCAGCATGTCTATGTATTACACAGACAGCCCATTGAGTGTAATGTTTAAAGGGGTTTTCCAAGATATTTTTACTGATGACTTATCCTCTGGTGGGGGTCCAACACCCGAGACCTCTAATGATTAGCTGTTTGACAACGGATCGGCGCTTTCAGTAGCGCCGGGAATTTTTCTCAGCTTTCGATAGACCATAAGACGTCACGTTCAAAAAAATAAAAGTGGCCCCATTTTGTAGGCAGGTCCAAATTAAGAGAAGGTGGGGCAACACAAGTAGGCGGGGTCAACAATACCAGCCCAGTAGAAGTAAATAACACAGTTGCAATATGGTTCAAGGAATCCAGCTCCACTTTGGTAAAGGAAAAATGTATTTTGCTTGCGGTAAAATCAGACGACTTTGTAACTGTAACTGGATGTGATTTTACCGCAAGCAAAATAAAAATTTTCCTTTACCGAAGTGGAGCTGGATTTTCTTGAACCATATTGCAATACGTTACCCGGGCCTGACATGGGACCTCCGTGCTCACAGGTGAAGGTGGGGCAGGTGAGAGCTGCTGAACTTTCCTTTCTTCTAAATAACACAGTGTTGCACAATATAATGCCCCAAAAGCTGGCCATCAATAGCTCTTATCTTCTGTCCTCCTCGTTCAGTTGTCTATGGAACAAGGGGCTTAGGAGGTGACGTGGGCCACAGCAGTTGAATTCAGAATGCATGTGAGGTCGCTGGCGGGTACATGAGTGTCTGATTGCATTCAGAATGCATGTGAGGTCGCTGGCGGGTACATGAGTGTCCTAATTGCTGTTGAGAGCTCATTATGTAGTTGGTCATAAGCAGAGAGGAGGGCTCAGGCGGCCCCATGAGGCATCGGCCCACCGGGAAATTTCCCTGTAAGGTCTATGGCAGGCTTGGCTAACCTGCGGCTCTCCAGCTGTTGTAAAACTACAACTCCCACCATGCCCTGCTGTAGACTAATAGCTGTAGGTAGTCTGGCCATGCTGGGAGTTGTAGTTTTGCAACAGCTGGAGAGCCTCAGGTTGGCCATCCCTGGTCTATGGCCAATCCGCCCCTGGTTGACAGACATGAGGGCGGCTTTCTGACCTTGTACCCACTGAGTGAAACTAAATGCATCAGAGGAGGAGGCAAAGGAACATGGATCTCTGAAAAGTGCCACAGTCACTTTCTTTTAGCAACCCACCAGTAGTTGGATCAATATTATCGATAGGACATAAATCTATCTGGTAGGACTACATCTTTAAATAAAAGAAACACAGGATTAGTATGTAAAATTTTTATTTAAGCTGAAGATGAATTCAATCACTACATCCTTATAGCATGAGCTGCTTCATTAACGTGGCTCTGATTGCAACGTTCTGTGTGCTGTAGGTGGAACTTTCCTCCAACCCCTAGTTCCACAATAATGTACAATGCCTAAGATGATATACAGAGGTTTCTTTTGGCTTATTATGTTCTTTTTTTTCCCCTTACCTTAGGTTTCTTCTACTATGTTAATGTGGACTAATGATGACAGTCACTCCTATTAGGCTTCGTTTTGGAGATCTTTGCCCAGCACATCTACAGAATGAACATATCCGCTGTGTTTAATGCTCTGCTTGTGTCTATACTGGCAGCAGTGCTGTGGAAATATGTCAAGTTATGGGAACAGTTTACTATCCTTGAGGAGGAGTTGGACCTTACACGTCAATCCCAAGAGTTGTCCCAGGTACACATAGACTATCAAGCAGCTTTATATGCTCTTGTGGAAGATGGCACTAAAATGGTCTGTACGGGTAAGATGCACACAGATCGCGTGTGTCGCTTTGAATCACTTTGTTACTCCACGGAGGCTGAGGAGTTTGTCTTCTTTCACAGTAACTCATCCATCATGTTGCCAAGCTTGGGTTCTAGACGGTTCCAGCCTGCTCTGCTAGACTTGTCTTCAGTAGATGACCACAATACGCAATATTTCAACTTTGTTGAGCTTCCTGCTGCTGCACTGCAATTTATGCCCAAGCCTGTCTTTGTACCAGACGTTGCCCTCATAATGAACAGGTTTAATCCTGATAACCTGATGCACGTTTTTCATGATGACCTTTTACCCATATTTTACACCATGCAGCAGTTCCCAGACTTAGATCTGGATTCCCGTCTGTTCTTTATGGAGGGCTGGGGTGAGGGCTCTCACTTTGACCTCTACAAGCTTATGAGCAATAAGCAGCCACTCCTTAAGGAGCAGTTAAAGAACTTGGGGAGGTTACTTTGTTTCACCAGGTCTTATGTTGGTTTAACAAAAATCACAACATGGTATCAGTATGGCTTTGTCCAACCACAGGGCCCAAAGGCAAATATATTAGTTTCTGGCAATGAAATAAGACATTTAGCAAATTTCATATTGGGGAAACTGAACATTAGCTCTGCTGAAAGTTCATCTGAAGACTATATAGTTCTCTTCAGCCGAACAATGAATCGACTCATTGTCAATGAGGCCGAATTACTCCTGGCTCTTGCTCAGGAATTTCAGATGAAAACCATCACAGTCTCTTTAGAGGACCACTCTTTTGCAGATATTGTACGTCTGATCAGCAATGCTACCATGCTTGTCAGTATGCATGGGGCACAGTTAGTTCTGTCTATGTTTCTACCAAAAGGGGCCTCTGTGGTAGAGCTTTTTCCTTATGGCGTAAACCCAGATCATTACACACCATACAAAGCTTTGGCAACTCTTCCAGGCATGGAGCTCCAGTATGTTGCTTGGCAAAACAAAGAAGTGGCAAACACTATTGCGTACCCTGAAAGGCCATGGGAACAAGGTGGCATTATGCATCTAGGTGCCAGCGAGCAAAAACGTATAATGAAAAGCAAGGAGGTGCCGCGTCATCTCTGTTGCCGTAATCCAGAGTGGCTTTTCCGTATCTACCAGGACACTAAGGTTGATGTATCATCTCTCATTCAAGTCATAAGAAGTGTTGTTAAAACTAAGCCTGGCTTCAGGAAGCAGAAGTGGGCAAATGGATTGTATCCTGGGAAGGTCAGAGAATCCAGATGCCAGGCCTCTTCCTCTGAAGCAAGCGTGACAAAGCTGTCTGTGACTTGGCAGATTCCGTGGAATTTGAAGTATTTGAAAGTAAGAGACGTGAAATATGAAGTATGGATACAAGAGCAAGGAGAAAACACGTACATGCCTTACATATTGTCCTACCAGAACCACACGTTTTCTGAAAACGTTAAACCATCAACAACCTATTTGGTGTGGATCCGATGCATATTCAATAAAACACTACTTGGGCCGTTTGCAGAAGTCTTGGTGTGCAAAACATAACACAAAACTATTATTTATGTACATCCATTACTAGGCAAGTCTGAATACACTAACAGTAAAAAAAGGATTTGCTTTACCACTGACTGTTTCGATTTTCCATGTTTTAAATTATTTCTTTTCTATATTACATGTAAAAACTCTGTCTGGAACCTTACGCACCGACCATAATAACTGGAAGATTTGGACTTAAAGGGAGTCTGTCAGCTGCCAAATCCCTTTCAAAGTAACCCCAATGCCTGGTAGGGCCTCCCCATATTGCACACATACATTGCTGCCAGATCTGATACTGCAATCTGGAGGAATTCATCTTTTAATCCATATGCACGAGTGTGACCTCAGTGCACCATAGCTCCTCTGCTTTTTCCCTCCAAGCGCCTGCCACTCTAGCTTGATTGACAGGGCCAGGCTTCCCTAGTGCCATTCGGTTGGACCCTGGAGTATTGTGCTGCCTGTGCCATTAGTGCAAGCCCTGGTGCACGTGCCTCAGTGACAAGGATGAAACTAACAGCACGAGGATTTAATGGCCAGATGTGTTGATGCTGGGAAAGCCTTGCTATGTCAATCAAGGTAGAGTGGGAAGTGCATGGAGGAAAAAGTGGAGCATCTATGCACTGAGTAGCTCACGTCTGCCCTTGGTGCACTTAGGCTGAGTTCACAGGGGCGAGATTTCCGCGCGGGTGCAATGCGGGAGGTGAACGCATTGCACCCGCACTGAATCCTGACCCATTCATTTCTATGGGGCTGTGCACATGAGCTGTGATTTTCACGCATCACTTATGCGTTGCGTGAAAATCGCAGCATGCTCTATACTGTGCGTTTGGGGCTGAGTGAAAATCGCAAGCATCCGCAATCAAGTGCAGATGCGGTGCGATTTTCACGCATGGTTGCTAAGACGACAGTCTATTCACTGTATTATTTTCCCTTGGCTTATAACATGGTTATAAGGGAAAATAATAGCATTCTTTAATACAGAATGCTTAGTAGGTGGTCAATTGAGGGTTAAAAAATAATTAACTCACCTTCTCTTGATTGCGTAGCTGCCGGTCTCTTCTTACTTCTTTAATCATGAGCTGCCAGCTAAAGGACCCGTGGTGACGTCAGATCACATGGTCCAATCACATGGTCCATCACCACAAAGGGATGGAGACTGGCAGGCAAATGGGCAATCTCCATCCCTCTACTGCACAAGTGCCTAATGTGCTCCTGCGAGACTTCAGGGCCAGGCGGGAATATGTTTTCACTGCCTGGCCTGTCTGTCACCTGCGGATCTACATCGGCCAACCGTTCCAGCTACTGGTAATTGATGACAGATGCCCTTTAATTACTAATTTGCATGAGGCTTAAAATATGAATTTCTGCAAATTTTTGTGTCAGATTTGGCAGTCAAATGTAGGTGCCCGGTATGGAGAGGCATTTGGGTTAGCTTGAAAGAGATTTTGCAGCTGTCAGACCCCCTTTAATCATAATTGAATCTATAGTTTTATAATAATCAGTTGTACAGAGCGTGCTTGTTTTATGGATAATGAACTACATTTCATTATATATTCATGTATTGTTAAGAAAAAAAAGAATGAAAGGGTATGTTCACATTTGGACATTGCTATACATTTCATATACAGTGAACGCATTGCTTTATTTCTGTGTATTTCTCTATAGTACATTTACTATAGACCAGTTCCGGTTTACAATTCTGCTGCTTGCTATTGAAAACTGTGAGCAAGCTTGTCAACAGACTAATCCAAGAAGAGCTCCGGAGAACTGTATGCAGATATGAATGTAATACAGTGTATAGTTCATAATCGGTACAATATAAGTAACACAATAGCCTTTACTCAACTGTATTCTGTATATTAACTGTGAGATTGTGTTCATAGATGAACATACGCCTTAAAGGGGTTTTCTGAGATTTTTATACTGACGACCGATCCTCTGGATAGGTTATCAGTATCTGATTGGATCAGCTGTTTAAAAAGGCACCGGCACTCATAGTAGCGACGTGACCTTCTCGCAGCTTGGCCTAGTCCATGCAATGTCACATTCATTGGTGTCACGTGGCCTAGGAGGAGCTCAGTCCCATTGAAGTGAACGGTGCTGAGCTGCGATACCAAGCATAGCCGCTATCAAATGGACGACGCTATAAGTAGGATGCCATGCTCACAGGAGCACCGGTGTCTTCTCAAATAGTTGATCAGCGGGGAACTTGGGTGTCAGACCCCCACCGATCAGATACTGATGACCTATCCAGAGGATGGTCTCGGAAAGCCCCTTTAAGCAACGTTTTCTATCAATACTGTAAGGCTGGTTTCAGATGGCTGTAATGCAGCTGCATTCCAGTTCCTATGTTACAGGTACGCCACCTGGACATCCCATGATTCCTCCTAAAAGGGGTATTTCAGTATGCAAAACCTGACTCCTTTTGAAAGTATGTGGTACAAAGTAAAAACCTTTAATATATAGTAATTGAATCTTTTCAGTAATTTAACATATTCACTCACAACTTGCTGGCCTGTTATGCAATGTTTATAGCCCGCTGCCTAGGGTTATGACCTGTAGACAGCTGTAGTTTGCTGGTCGAGCATGCTCAGTTCCAGCACTAGGAGATATAGAAGGCTATAACTCTGATCTGATGTTAGAGGCTGAGTATTGAGGTAACACAATATGAAAATGGGAACAGCCTGGATAGCAGTCAGTAATGCATGATGGGAATTTTAGTTTGCTACCCACATGGGATGCTGCTGAAGACATGCCTACTCTTACTGGTCCGGGAAAGAGCACATAGAGGGCAACCGTGTAAGGCTACTTTTACACTAGCGTTTTTTGCGGATCCGTCATGGATCTGCAAGAACGATTCCGTTACAATAATACAACCGCATGCATCCATCATGAACGGATCCGGTTGTATTATGTCTTATATAACAATGACGGATCCGTCATGAACACCATTGAAAGTCAATAGGGATCGGATCCATTTTCTATTGTGTCACAGAAAACTGATCTGTCCTCATTGACTTACATTGTGTGTCAGGACGGATCCGCACCACATCGCAGACAGAAAAAAACGCTGCTTGCAGCGTTATTCTGTCTGCTATGGCGACGCAACCAAACGGAATGGAATGCATTCTGTTTCGTTCAGTTCACTGAAGCGTTTTCTTCTGCTATTGAGAAGATCCTATGACGGATCTCAATAGCGGAATTGAAAACGCTAGTGTGAAAGTAGCCTAACAAAAAAAGTGATTATACCATATATATTTAGGTTTCATTCACACAACCGTATTTTCGGTCCACATCCGATTCTAACACTGACTCATTTCTATGGGGCCGCAAAAAAAATGCGTACGGCACACGGATGTCATCCGTATCTGTGCAGTTGTTCCGCAAATTGTAGAACAAGTCCTATTCTTGTCCACTTTGCAGACAAGAATAGGCATTTTGACAGTGGGGCCCATGAAAAGTGCGGGATGCACATGGCCAAATTCAAGTATTGCCGCTGTAATACAGATACTGAATGTGACTATTTCACAGCTCTCTGAAACCAGCCTACTTGTAAATGTATTACATTTCTATCAAGCAGCCATTTTACCCCCTTTCCCAGTGAGTACGTTGATTTATGCATCTGAAAATTAAAAGTGTATTTTTTTCACTACTTAGACAATATTTCAGCAATTATCTTGGTACCATGTGTATATTATTTAGATTGTGATGAAATAATTGTGAGTGCTTGGACTAAAATTGGAAAAAAAAAAAAATCTATTAATTAGAAATGCATTATAATGTGTCTCTTGTGTCCATTTACAAATGGCTTGGGCTTTTCCTTTTTCAAAAGGCAAAGTTGCACTCTAGATTTTATAGAGCTACAGATTCAAGAGTATCCAGAAAATACGCAAGACTAGAACAGAATCTAGGAGGCCAAGCACATGACAAACAATATACCTGACAACTAGGATAAAGCCAGGACTGGATCTAAATAGGCCCAACAATCAGCACTCTACCCAAATCAACCAGGCACAGCTGCATGGTAACCAAACCCACATTCTAATGCAAGGCAGTTCTATGGCCTCTGCCCAAACCAGGCGAGCTTGAAGCAACAGACTGAACAGAAAGGGGGCTCACACAGGCCGTAGAGGGAAAAGACTGGAGCACCCCAGACATACAGACCTCACATCCAATATGAATTTCTGGGAGGGACACGGCCACGTGGCAAAAGTCTAAACTGGGAGCAGGCTGCAAACTGATTATCAGAGGGTCTGAAAATGAATGAAGGAATGGTGATTGCAGAATGAAACTTAAAGGGAACCTGTCACCGGGATTTTGTGTATGGAGCTGAGGACAGGGGTTGCTAGATGGCCGCTAGCACATCCGCAATATCCAGTCCCCATAGCTCTGTGTGCTTTTATTGTGTCAAAAAAACAGATTTGATACATATGCAAATTAACCTGAGATGAGTCAGGGACAGGACTCATCTCAGGTTAATTTGCATATGTATCATATCATATTTTTTTTCCACAATAAAGCACACAGAGCTATGGGGACTGGGTATTGCGGATGTGCTAGCGGCGATCTAGCAACTCATGTCCTCAGCTCTATACACAAAATCCCGGTGACAGGTTCCCTTTAAGGGGTTATTAGACTGCATGATTATTGGCAAATTACCGGGACTAACCTTTCATAGGAACAATCATTTGCGATAACCAGCTCGTTCATCGACTGATGGGAATCTTTCATCAGGATTATCAGCAGCACATCTCCCGGTATAATCAATGAATAGCATGAGGGAGGAACAACAAAAGGTGGTCCATTGTTTTCTACTTTCTTACAGAACTGCAATAAGGGGTTGTCCAGTTAGGGAATGTACACATCAGGTTTGTTGCCACTAGAAGCATGTGCATGGAATTGTAGAAAGTTAGCAGAAAATATAAATGCACCCTTAGAGGTACTTGGATATTCAACTGTTCGGTTCCTGTGTGCTGTGTCTGACTAAAGCCCCATTCACACGTCAGTGTTTCACCGACGTGTGCTGTACATGTTCTCCACGGACAGCACACGTCCCCATTCATTTTAATGTGTGTATTCAGACATCAGTGTTTTAGCACAGTCCGTGGGTCCGTGTTTTTAGCAGGGATGCATGCTCTATTTTGTCCGGGTTCACGGATCCATCACGCCCCTTATAGTCTATGGGTCCGTGAAAACAACGGATGCCATCCGTGTTGCATCCGTGTTTCACGGATCATTAAGAAGAGATGCTTTGAAAATTATTTTTCAGCTGTTCAGTGTCAGTGAAACACAGATGGCACACGGACAGCAAAAAACTGACACACGGATCCTTCATGGACAGCTTCAAGGATGCATCACTGACGACCTTCTCACGGATTTGAGCACGGACGTGTGAATGAGGCTTAATGGAGCACCGAGTCATGGACCTATCAGGTTCTGATCCTGGGACTCGGTGCTCTATTTAAATTCCTTCCGGACAATTCATCCTTGCCAGTTATAGGTTTACACCCTTGCTGTGCTCCTGGTTCTGTTTGTGAGTGTTTAGGATTGTTTAGTATATTGACCTCGGCTTGCCTCTGACCTTCCTCTGTCTTGTGATTTTGAACCATGATACTTATCTGGTTCTGACTTTTTTTTGGCTGTTTTGACTACCCTCCATCCTCTGATTTTGTACTGTATTGTCGTCCCGGTTTTGACCTCTTTCCGTACTACCCTTCTCTGTGTGGTTTAGGGCTGCAACGATTAATCAACGTTATCGATAATATTCAATAACTGGATTCATTGTCGACGAATCCCGTTATCGAATAATCGTCCGATTCGTTGCTATGGGGGCGGGAGGGGGCGGTCAGGAGCTATGCATGCGGGTCCTGTAAATCCTGCACGCTCCCACACCGCCGCAGTTAAATCCCTGACCCAAGGGCGTCGTTAGGTCAAAACATTCGGGGACGCTACTTGCGTGCTGCGCAGGCATGAGTTCAGTCACTTCGGTGCGCAGTCCCGTCCTGCAGTGCGTGATCCCGTGAGACCCGCCGCTGTAGGTCACTGGTCTCGCGGGATCACGCACCAAAGTGACTGAAGTTGAACTCATGCCCATGCAGCCAGCGGAACAAGTACAAGGGGGATGATACAAGGGGGATGAGGGGATGATCTGTGGGGTTGCCCAGATGGCTAGGCCCTTCACAGTAGGTACTAACCCCTTTCAGCAGTCCCCCATTCACTGAAGGGTGGACTCCTGTAAGGGATTAATAACTACTGTGAAGGGGGGACTGCTGAAAGGTGTTAATAACTATTGTGAAAGCCCCCTCCTCTGGCGATGGGTGTGTGGCTTAATTGGGTAGGGGCGTGATACAGTGGGCTTGTGCCCCGGATGTTTTCAGACCCCTGATTGATTATCGACAACTAATTGATTATTCAAATAATCGTTAGCTGCAGCCCTAGTGTAGTTGCATCTCTGTGTCTGTCTTGCACTTAGCAGAACAGGTAATGTCGACTAGTTGCGGACTTGCCGCTTAGGGCTTGCACTGCAAGTAGGCAGGGAAAGTGGGTTGGGTTCCAGTCAGGGCTCACTGTGTGTCTGTTTCCTGCCTACGCCTTAACCCTTTAACGCCCAGGCGCCGTACATGTACGGCATGCTGATCGGGCGGGTGCAGGAGCTTCGCCCGCCCGATCCGCGGCAGGGGTCCGGCAGTCACTGCTAGCCGGACCTCTGCCGCGGATCGGGCGGGCACAGCTCATGCACCTGCCCGATCAGCGCGCCGTACATGTACGGCGCTGGGCGTTAAGGGGTCAAAGAAATTTGACAAAAATTGGTGACTAGTAGCTGCAGCTACTCTCAGTATTAAAGGCTTTGGACACCTTTAGAATTTTTTTTATTTTTATTTAGATGTATTTTATCAAAGCTGTTATATATAGAAGCTGCAGCAAAATTGTTAATAAAGACCTATTGCAAAAACATTTTTGCCCGGAATACATATAAATCAGTAATTAAAAAATGGCTCCAAAGGTGTCCTTAGCCTTTAAAGGGGTTTTCCTAGATTTTTTAACTGATGGCCTATTCTCTGGATAGGTTATCAATATCTGATCTGTGGGGGTCCTACACCAGAGACCCCTACTGATCAGCTGTTTGAGAAGTCATCAGTTAAAACAAAATCTTTGGAAACCCCTTTAAGAGCAGGACAAGCCATTTACTTATGAAGATGGCTAGCGTCAGTCTAACTTTATAAACCTGGATTGTCACCTTACATCTGGTGGCACTAGAGGCACATTTTTCTATTCTTTATGGAAGGACAACTAATTTGCCATCAGAAAACTGATGACCCACGGAGGCTGTGTTCAGCAGCACAGAGACATTGAACAGGAACCTCCTTGCTGGTGATGTATCATGCAGCTGCCGGGGGTCACTAGGTTTCTGTAGTACTGCTGGCAAATAAATCTAGTAGAACCAGGAAGACCATCTCTGAAGCTTACCTCCTTGGATTTCATGAAGAGTTCAAAGGAATCCTTATAAATTAAGACAACGGTAGCCTGCCTATGTGCTTAATCCAGAATTTTACCAAGTTAGGCCTCATGCACACGACCGGTTTTTTTTTAAGATCCGCAAAAACGGGGTCCGTAGGTCCGTGATCCGTGTCCGTTTTTTCTTCTGTGGGTCTTCCTTGATTTTTGGAGGATCCACGGACGTGAAGAAAAAGTCGGTTTTGTGTCCGCCTGGCCGTGCGGAGCCAAACGGATCCGTCCTGACTTACAATGCAATTCAATGGGGACGGATCCGTTTGACGTTGACACAATATGGTGCAATTGCAAACGGCTCTGTCCCCCATTGACTTTCAATGTAAAGTAAGGAGTTAATATACCATAGGATCAGAGTTTTCTCCAATCCGATGGTATATTTTAACTTGAAGCGTCCCCATCACCATGGGAACGCCTCTATGTTAGAATATACCATTGGATTTGAGTTAGATCGTCAAAACTCAGATCCGACAGTATATTCTAACACAGAGGCGTTCCCATAGTGATGGGGACGCTTCAAGTTAGAATATACTAAGAACTGTGTACATGACTGCCCCCAATGGCCTGGCAGCACCCGATCTCTTACAGGGGGCTGTGATCAGCACAATTAACCCCCTTAGGTGCCGCACCTGAGGGGTTAATTAAGCATATCATAGCCGCCTGTAAGAGATCATGTGCTGCCAGGCAGGAGGGGGCAGACCCCTCTCCCCTGTATTTAACTCATTGGTGGCCAGTGCGGCCCCCCTCCCTCCCTCCCCTGTATTTAACTCATTGGTGGCCAATGCGGCCCCCCTCCCTCCCCAGTATTATATTCATTGGTGGCCAGTGCGGCCTCCCCTCTCCCCCCCCTCCCTAATTAAAATCACCCCCCCCATCATTGGTGGCCAGTGCGGCCTCCCCTCTCCCCCCCCCCCTCCCTAATTAAAATCACCCCCCCCCATCATTGGTGGCCAGTGCGGCCTCCCCTCTCCCCCCCTCCCTAAATAAAATCACCCCCCCATCATTGGTAGCCAGTGCAGCCTCCCCTCTCCCCCCCCCTCCCTAATTAAAATCACCTTCCCCATCATTGGTGGCAGCGGAGAGTTCCGATCGGAGTCCCAGTTTATTCGCTGGGGCTACAATCGGTAACCATGGCAACCAGGACGCTACTGCAGTCCTGGTTGCCATGGTTACTTAGCAATTTTAGAAGCATTATACTTACCTTCGCTGTCTGTGACCGGCCGGGCGCTCCTCCTACTGGTAAGTGAAAGGTCTGTGCGGCGCATTGCCTATAGCACAGACCTGTCACTTACCAGTAGGAGGAGCGCCCGGCCGGTCACAGACATCGCAGGTAAGTATAATGCTTCTAAAAATTGCTAAGTAACCATGGCAACCAGGACTGCAGTAGTGTCCTGGTTGCCATGGTTACCGATCAGTATACTCAGGATTGGTCATCAATAATCTGATCTGTGGGGCTCTGACTCCTGACACCCCGGCTGATCAGCTGTTTAAAGAGGCAGCAGTATTCTGATGAGTGCCACGACCTCTTCCTAGACCTATCATGTCACATTCATCTGTCACATGGCCTATACCCATCTCAATCCCATTAAAGTGAATGGGGCTGAGATGCAATAATAAGCACAGCTTCTATGCAATGAACGGTACTGTGCTTGGAGCGCTGAGGCCTCCTCAAACAGCTGAACGGCAGGAGTGCCGGGTATCAGCCCCTGCCAATCTGATATTAATGACTTATCCTGAGGATAGGGCATCAATATTAAACACCCAAAAAAAACTTTTAAGGGAAGGCACATATGCAAACTGTTGTAATTCCTACACCGTTCCCCTGATTTGGATGTAAATACCCTCAACTTAAAGCTGACAGTCTGCAGTTAAAGCACATCTTGTTAGTTTCATTTCAAATCCATTGTGGTGGTGTATAGAGGCAAAAATGTTAGAATTGTGTCGATGTCCCAATATTTATGGACCTGACTGTAGGCCATGAGTATCAAAATCTTGGACAACCCCTTTAACATCGAAAAATTCAGGGGTACTGTAATATTGATGTGTTGCTGACCGTGTATGTATATAAAAAATAAAATAACTGCATACCATTATACATACAAACAATAGAGCTAAGAAATGGGGGTCAGTCTAAATAAGAGTGGTACAATACCGACTATAAATGAGTCAATGGAAGCTCTTAGCGCACATATTTGATCAATTGTGTATGTATATAGTGGCCACATAAAAAGCACCAGTAGTATCCTAACAAGAAGTGTCTCCATATAAAGAGCTAGCATTGTGCCTATATAAAGTGGCAGCCAGTATTATATATTTTTCCTTGTTACAATGTACAGGAAAAATATTGTGGTACTGCAAATTAGTTTAAAAAAAGGCAAAAATATGAGTGTGTACATAGTGGTAAAATGATATAGGCAAACTTTCAGAGCACGTACGCCCCTTCATCAGGCAAGTGTGCAACAATTCGGGCTCATTCAGACGGCCGTATGCTATCCGCAAAAATGCGGATCCGTTTTTTTGCGGATTAGATGCTGACCCATTCACTTCTATGGGGCCCTTTTCTATTCCACGGTTCCGCAAAACAAATGAAACATGTCCTATACTTGTCCGTGAAAATCAGGACATGGACTCATTGAAGTCTATGGGTCTGCAAAAATACTGAATGCTATCCTTTTTTTGTGGACATTATACGGCCGTCTGAATGAGCCCTTAATGTAATACATCTGTTTGGAGCAATAGCTGAAGACACAAGGCAGCCCTCTCGTACCCTCCAGCCACATCCTTTGTTCCTTCATATCGTGTCTCTGCATTCGTGCTGACAGTAACTACGTAGCCAGAAGGCATCATGTAGAATCTGTGCGCTATAATCATCGTGTTCCTTATAGCCACACATAAAAGTTCAACTTCACGCTGAGCTGATTTCAGCACCTTCCTCTAGACAGTCCTTCAAATCTTCACATTTATTTTACTTCTCTGTTGTAATAGCAAATGTTTGTCTAATGTTTAATAGACCTAAAGTAAAGAACTGATATGTGATAGTGGAAGGACACAATTATTACAATATATTGCTTATCCACTTAGAAGTGATTGTATGCCTCTCTAATGCCTTTTTTACATGGGCCGATAATCTGCCTGTAAGTGGACACTGGCCCTTGCTTAGTACATTTAAAGGGCTTCTGTCAGCAGATTTGTACCTTTATAACTGGCAGCTGAAGGCATCTGTGTTGGTCTTATGTTCATATGTCGGTTTTAGACAAAGTGTGGCCCTGGGCAAAATTTTAAGTGGGGCCCCAAAATAAATGTTGCACAAACAACACATTCACACATAGCCTGCCTGCACTGATTGCGGATTACACATGGTTTTTCCACGCAGATTTTACAGTACCAGCAAGGTGTATAAGATTATCTTTAGGATAGGTCATCAATATCACATCGGATGGCATCCTTCTCCCAGGTTGGGAGGCCAGTGATGTCACTGTATATCAGTCACATGGCCTAGTTGCTGTTCAGTCCCATTCAAGTGAAAGGAGATGAGCTGCAATACCAAGCATCGCTGCTGTCTAATGTACGGCGCTGGGCTTGGTAAACTATAAAGAGACCGCAGTGCTCACCGGAGCTCTGGTGAGCGCCGTGGCCTCTTCAAACAGCTGATCAGCGGAGGTGTCAGGAGTCGGATCCCCACTGATCTGATACTGATGACCTATCCTGAGGGTAGACCATCCATGTCAAATTCCCAGGTAAACCTTTTAACTGAAAAAAAAACAAGAAGCAGGTTGGAAAGACAAACAAATATAGCCTCTAAACTCTCCTTTAAAAACACTTTCTACATGTCAGTGACCACATACCTCTTACATCCAGGGACATCTCCTGTCATGTAGACCTTCTCTTTCCTCTTCTCCTCCGTTTGACCCAGACCGCCATGACAAATTCTTTCAGCCGCATCTCATCTCTACAGAGTTTGGAACACAGACACGTTAGATTTCTCAATTTTTCCATCAACCTCCCCATCCTAGTGTACCCCCACAGTGTCATCCTGCTGCCACTCCCAATACTGTGCCTGTTGTGCTCCCCAAAGAGCTGTCAAAAATGAAAGGTGAGATCTGATTGGTTGCTATGGGCAACTAAGCCAGTTCTACTTTACACCAGTTTAATAAATTACCCTAAATGTCCCTATAGTGTCCACAGCAGCTATAATGTCCCCTAGAGTGCCACAGTAATAATAATAACACCCTATATTGTGCTCCAGGTGATAATCCCTGTATAGTATCCCCAAAAATAATAAAATTGCCCCTACAGTGCCTCCCCAATAGCAAGGCCCCCCACGCTGGCTCCATATAGTAATCTCCCCATAGTAATTTGCCCCCCCCCCCCCCCCGCACAGTAATTTTCCCCACATAGTAATCCCCCCATAGTAATTTCCCCCCACACAGTAATTTCCCCCCACACAGTAATTTCCCCCCACACAGTAATTTTCCCCCACACAGTAATTTCCCCCACATAGTAATTTGCCCCACACAGTAATTTCCACCACACTGCCCCCATATAGTAGTTTGCCCCCCACACACTAATTTCTCCCACACAGTAGTTTACCCCACACTGCCCCGCAAAGAAATTTACCCCACACTGCCCCCACACAGTAAGTTCCCCCACACTGCCCCCACACAGTAATATACCCAACACTGCCCCTGCACAGTAGTTGCCCCCACACAGTAGTTTCCCCCACATTGCCCCATATAGTAATTTGCCCCCACATAATAATCCCTCCCATAATAATTTGCCCCCACATAGTAATCCCTCCCATAATAATTTTCCCCCGCACAGTAATCCCACCATAATATTTTTCCCCCATATAGTAATTTGCCCCCATACTGCAATTCCCCCCCCCCCCCCCCGATGTACTGTCTCTTCACATGTCCTCCTGTGTGTCCCACCCATGTCCCCCAAAGTTGGCACATAAAATAAAAATATGAAAAAATAAAAGCTAAATACTCACCTATGTCCAGGCGCACGGGATTTCACTACCGCATAGGCCTCAGGCCTGACGCCTGTGGCGGTTATCTGCGTTGGGGCAGGGAACTATGCGCTCCCGTGCCCTGCCGCAGTATGTGGGCGTTCGGGTCGGCGTTGGGCCCCCCCGAACGTCATCCGCCAACTGACTGGAAGGGGACCCCTTTGGTGACGGGGGCCTAGGGCAATTGCCCAGTTAGCCCCACCCCCCTAACGCCGGCCCTGCATATGTGCCCGCTTTGCTGAGAATAATGATGCTTTAATATATCCCAATGAGCCTCTAGGAGCAATAAAGGCGTTGCCATTACACCTAGAGGCTCTGCTCTCTCTGCAACTGCAACACCCTCCTTACTTTGATTGACAGGGCCAGGCGTGATGACTCTTTCTCAGCAATTCTGGCACACATGAACATGGCACCAACACAAATGCCTTCAAGTGTACATGCAACAGGTCAGACAGTTTCATAGGTACAAATCTGCTGACTGACAGAGGCCATTTAAATGAAGCAAGTACTGTATGGGGACAAACAATCATTCGAATCCCTATACAGTTTGCATATTCTTGGCATTATACCCCCTATTTGAGTGGCTCTAATGCTGAGAAATGCTGAATTGTATGCCCGTATCAAAACTGTGATCAACGATAAACAAGTGTTTGCTCATTTGCGCACTGATCACGAGGCAAATGATTGAGAATGAATGTTAGTTTGACTGATCGTTGACTAGTATAATAGGGTCTTTACTGCTCTGCCTTTGTGTCATTCTTTACTGCACATCTAGTGTTCTGTTCATGAATCAAGGGATTACGATAATCAGTGCTATATGATCTGTCCAGATAAAGTAAGATTTAAAATATTTAAGGGATGCAGATTAGATGTGAAATGAGGTATTTACATACATGACACATGAAACTTAAACCAGAAAGCCAGTCATCATATATTAAGTATCATAATCATATACCTGGAAGGGACTTCTGCAGCTCTGATGGGCCCATGGAGAGAACCACTAAACCTGATTTGCCCATATTCTCTTTTATTATGGGTTGAGTTGTGTGAATCTCTGAAAGACTAACCCCTTGAAAGGCACTGCAACAATAGGAGGAGAATCTACCCAAGGGTCGGGGATAGGATTTACAGACAAACAAGCAGCGGGATCCCCTGTCATTAGTGGTTTGATGTGGTGAACCACCACCAGAATCTGAGTTTTATTTTGGTTTTAAAGAAGTTTTCTGAGTGTTTAATAGGGTTCAAAGATGTTTTCTGGGTGTTCCTGAGGATAGATCGGGAATACCTGATCGGTAGGGTTCTGACACCTAGCACCCCTGACGATCTGCTGTTTGAGGCGGCAGTGACGATCTTGTGAGCGCTGTGGTCTCCTCGCAGCTTACCTCGCCGCCCATTGGCTAGCGGATGTGCTTGGTATTGCAGCTCAGCCTTGTTCACTTGAATGGGACTGAGCAGCTCCTAGGCCATGTGACCGCTATACATGATGTCACTGGAAGAGGTTGCGGTGCTCTGTGAGCCTATTTAAATAGCTGATCGGCTGGGGTGACAATCAGCAGTCGTGCCCCCATGGATGTGTAATATGATGTATGGGTACATGATGATAATCATTGCCCTAACGAGACTGTGATGTGTTCCCCAGTCTAAATAAGCCTCCAGAGGTTCTGCGATCATGTGCTGTACATTCGGTATGTGATCCTAGCCTGGTTACTGCCCACAATGTACGTGGTAATAGGAAAATGAGCGAGCACTCATACACTTGGCAACCAGATTGACATGTGCAGAAAATATTTATTAAATCCCCATAAAATACAAGTAATAAAATTTATAAGAACAATGTAGCAATAATATACAACATTACAGTCACATATATTGTGGTAGATATGATCAACACTATATTCATATGACTCAATAGTGTCGATAAATTCAATAATATATATCACACCAAAAAACTTCAAGTATATGCTGTTATTTGGGAAGAGGGGGTATTATCTTCTAGCGCTCTATCCCAATTTGGGAAACTGAATGTCACTGAAAATGTTGTAGGTGTATTCACTGGGAGCGCAACGTGTTCATAAAGTGTCCACAGGAATCCTGATAATGTGAAAAGTCTCTTATAGCATATCCTATTAAGCTCGATATGAGCTTCGAATTGAAGAAAACTTTAAATCGATGTTTGGCTTACCGTCTAGCGTCTGCTGTCTCCCTATTGCTTCAATGGAGATTTAAATATTTGCCGGCTTATTCAGTCGCTTCATACAACAAGCTGGTTTAGATTTCGCGGGAATTCCAAAGATCGCGGGAGTTGCCACTCTGTTCCGCAATTTCCTTTGGTGCAGCTTTCGACGATAAGAATAGTTAATCCTTTACTGTAGAGATTGTCTTCTGTATGGCCATACAGTATTATCGGAGGCTTTTCAATGCAGGTACATCACTTGTTTCACCATACGCGTTACGGGTAGATTCACTCTTCCATAGTGGTCCTCTGAGGAAGGGAGAGTGAATCTACCCGTAACGCGTATGGTGAAACAAGTGATGTACCTGCATTGAAAAGCCTCCGATAATACTGTATGGCCATACAGAAGAAAATCTCACCAGTAAAGGATTAACTATTCTTATCGTCGAAAGCTGCACCAAAGGAAATTGCGGAACAGAGTGGCAACTCCCGCGATCTTTGGAACTCCCGCGAAATCTAAACCAGCTTGCTGTATGGAGCGACTGAATAAGCCGGCAAATATTTAAAGCTCCATTGAAGCAATAGGGAGACAGCAGACGCTAGACGGTAAGCCAAACATCGATTTAAAGTTTTCTTCGATTCAAAGCTCATATCGACCTTAAAAGGATATGCTATAAGAGACTTTTCACATTATCAGGATTCCTGTAGACACTTTATGAACATATTGCGCTCCCAGTGAATACACCTACAACATTTTCAGTGACATTCAGTTTCCCAAATTGGGATAGAGCGCTAGAAGATAATACCCCCTCTTCCCAAATAACAGCATATACTTGAAGTTTTTTGGTGTGATATATATTATTGAATTTATCGACACTATTGAGTCATATGAATATAGTGTTGATCATATCTACCACAATATATGTGACTGTAATGTTGTATATTATTGCTACATTGTTCTTATAAATTTTATTACTTGTATTTTATGGGGATTTAATAAATATTTTCTGCACATGTCAATCTGGTTGCCAAGTGTATGAGTGCTCGCTCATTTTCCTATTACTACATTTGCCTTTAAGAGAGGGTGGGGTGATTCCCTCCATATGAGCTTGCAGCACCATACCTTAACTACTTGCTAGTGAGCCACCACAACCTACCGCTATTTTTTGTACACAATGTACGTGGGTTGTACGTGGGCACATGCGCAGTCAGGCAGCCTTGGGTGATTTGAGCTGCCTGACATGTGAATTAGGGTTGTAACAAGTAATCAAAGGGCCTAATAGCAAATATTGAAGTAGGGGCCAAAATAGCCACAGTACAGAGCACAGTTCACAACACTCATCATGCTCCTAATTGCTAGTATGGATACTAACTGTTGGAAATGATATAAGGTCCAGTATTCCCCAGGCATTTTTACCAACAGCGTATGAGTGACGTCACTGACTCAAAGCATACATGGAGAATGCGATAGGTTTGCGACAAATACCCAACATATATATATGTTTGCTTATGTGGCAGACACTTCCATAATATGTAGTAACCATAATGTAACATCAAATACAGCAAGCAAAAAAGCTAAAGCTACTTTCACACTAGCGTTTTTGCTGGATCCGGCAGGGTTCAGCAGAAAACGCTTCTATTACTGATAATACAACCACCTGCATCCATTATGAACGGATCTGTTTGTATTATCTTTAACATACCCAAGACGGATCTGTCATTAACTCCATTGAAAGTTAATGGGGGACAGATCCGTTTTCGATTGTGTCAGAGAAAACGTCCGTCCCCATTGACTTGAATTGTGGGTCATGATGGATCCGTCTTGCTCCGCATCCCAGGACGGAAAGCAAACCGCAGCATGCTGCGGTTTGCTCTCCTGTATGAGAACGGAATGGAATGCATTTTGGAGCATTCTGTTCTGTTCAGTTACGTTTTGTCCCCATTGACAATGAATTGGGACACAACAGAAGCGTTTTTTTTCCGGTATTGAGACCCTATGACGGATCTGAATACTGAAAAATATTAACGCTAGTGTGAAAGTAGCCTCAGAAAATTGAACAGTTAGACACTGTTAAACACATAAGAACATGTGATAGTGTAACACCCTAGAGTTGTGCTACGACATGCCTCTACCCCGCTACTATCTCCTAAGAGCCTTTACCTTGTCATCTGATATGATTTTGCTCATGTCTTCACAACTGTGGATCTAAACACTGTATTAAATACAATTATTGTTGTAATTTTCCATGTTCACCAGCAGGTGGCAGCAATGCGTTGGTAAGGAGCTAGTTTCAGTTTAGTATATCTAGGCTGGCATGGTTCATTCCAGCTTAGCGCCCCCTCTGTGGAGGTGTGGACTGTTCCCACATCCTGCAGCTTGGGAGAGAAGGGAAGGTAGATTCAGTGTAGCACACCCCCTGCTAGGGTAGGGTGTGTGTGTTAGAAGCTCCCCGATATAGGGAGGAAAGCCAGGATCTTGTCTTGGCTGAAACATTGATAAAATCCCCAGCCTGAGGCGTGCAGCCTCAGCTGGATGAAGAAAGCAGACAATCTCCAGAGTTCCAGGACGAAAGCATTCCCTGTGAGCCTATTTGTGAGTAAAGTCCAGAGACCTAGGAGAAGCCATATTCCTCCTCAGTTAGTCTGTCCCCATACAGCGGAAGATATAGAGAAGTGCAGAAGCTAAATTCCTGCCACAGTTTCAGAGCTACTAAGCAGACGTCCTTTCCTGCTAGCTCCTGATTTATAGTGCAGAAGATTCATTCCTGCCAACCATTGCCAAAAGCTGCAGGGACCTAAGACCAAAGCTGTACATTGCTTGGATGAAAGTTATCTTCAGGAAAAACAAGTTTGAATTTCACCTAAAAGTCTGGATATCAATCTCTGCAGCAAAATCCCTTTATTACTCCTACTATCACTACACTCAATTTATTGCAAGTGAGCCAGGAGTCCAGCCATACCCAGGTAGGAGACACCGTTGACACCATTATCATCAGCATACAGAGACATTATAGGCAATCACACTACTCTGGCACTCCTAACCTGGGGCGTGAGTTATAACACCTTGGAAGGGCCCTGTGATAGTACCCTGCGCACGCTGCAATTGGCGTCACAAACAAACTACAACCTATTATCCACCCATATCCTGACCCACTGCATAAGTGGTGTCAGTGTACCCGTTCCTGGTCACTGCAATAGCCAGGTTTCAATTTTTCACTGTGTTAAAAAAAATCTATTCACTAACACCATTATAATTCCTGTTCATCTCTCTTGCTAACATTTTTGTTGATGTTACAAAGTTTTATGGTCTGGACTTAAAAATGAATTTTTTTTTCATTACAAAAACAGCATCTCTTCCTGTGTTTAGTAGAGTTTTCAGTTACATGATGCATATGTAATTATGTGATAAAAGAAAGAAAATAAATAATACTCTTCTGGGCCCATTTTACAATAATACTACACTGCTCAAAAAAATAAAGGGAACACTTAAACAACACAATGTAACTCCAAGTCAATCACACTTCTGTGAAATCAAACTGTCCACTTAGGAAGCAACACTGAGTGACAATCAATTTCACATGCTGTTGTGCAAATGGGATAGACAACAGGTGGAAATTATAGGCAATTAGCAAGACAACCCCAATAAAGGAGTGGTTCTGCAGGTGGTGATCACAGATCACTTCTCAGTTCCTATGCATCCTGGCTGATGTTTTGCTCACTTTTGAATGCTGGCGGTGCTTTCACTCTAGTGGTAGCATGAGACGGAGTCTACAACCCACACAAGTGGCTCAGGTAGTGCTGCTTATCCAGGATGACACATCAATGCGAGCTGTGGCAAGAAGGTTTGCTGTGTCTATCAGCGTAGTGTCCAGAGCATGGAGGCGCTACCAGGAGACAGGCCAGTACATCAGGAGACGTGGAGGAGGCCGTAGGAGGGCAACAACCCAGCAGCAGGACCGCTACCTCCGCCTTTGTGCAAGGAGGAACAGGAGGAGCACTGCCAGAGCCCTGCAAAATGACCTCCAGCAGGCCACAAATGTGCATGTGTCTGCTCAAACGGTCAGAAACAGACTCCATGAGGGTGATATGAGGGCCCGACATCCACAGGTGGGGGTTGTGCTTACAGCCCAACACCGTGCAGGACGTTTGGCATTTGCCAGAAAACACCAAGATTGGCAAATTCGCCACTGGCGCCCTGTGCTCTTCACAGATGAAAGCAGGTTCACACTGAGCACATGTGACAGACGTGACAGAGTCTGGAGACGCCGTGGAGAACGTTCTGCTGCCTGCAACATCCTCAAGCATGACCGGTTTGGTATTGGGTCAGTAATGGTGTGGGGTGGCATTTCTTTGGAGGGCCGCACAGCCCTCCATGTGCTCGCCAGAGGTAGCCAGACTGCCATTAGGTACCGAGATGAGATCCTCAGACCCCTTGTGAGACCATATGCTGGTGCGGTTGGCCCTGGGTTCCTCCTAATGCAAGACAATGCTAGACCTCATGTGGCTAAAGTGTGTCAGCAGTTCCTGCAAGACGAAGGCATTGATGCTATGGACTGGCCCGCCTGTTCCCCAGACCTGAATCCAATTGAGCACATCTGGGACATCATGTCTCGCTCTATCCACCAACGTCACATTGCACCACAGACTGTCCAGGAGTTGGCAGATGCTTTAGTCCAGGTCTGGGAGGAGATCCCTCAGGAGACCGTCCGCCACCTCATCAGGAGCATGCACAGGCATTGTAGGGAGGTCATACAGGCACGTGGAGGCCACACACTACTGAGCCTCATTTTGACTTGTTTTAAGGACATTACATCAAAGTTGGATCAGCCTGTAGTGTGTTTTTCCACTTTTATTTTGAGTGTGACTCCAAATCCAGACCTCCATGGGTTGAAAAATTTGATTTCCATTTTTAATTTTTGTGTGATTTTGTTGTCAGCACATTCAACTATGTAAAGAACAAAGTATTTCAGAAGAATATTTAATTAATTCAGATCTAGGATGTGTTATTTTTGTGTTCCCTTAATTTTTTTGAGCAGTACTTACTTCGCACATAACTTTTGTGTGCGCTTTTTACAGGTTTTTTTTCAAGGTTTTTGTGTGTCCTTTCAGTCTTTTTGTTTAGCTGTATACTTAGAACAGACATTTTCCAACTCCCAGAGAGAGAATCCTAAGGGAAATATGCCTGAAAAATCGATATACTTAAGAATTCTGTATTTTGACATAAACACCAAAAATGCCTGATGCCATTGATAAACCCAAAAAGGCTAAAAATAACCAGTGTGAAACCAGCCTAATCAAGACCAGCTGCCTCCAGTCTCCGTCTGACTATATAGTGCATTCGGAAGGTCTTAAGACCCTTTAACTTTTTTCACATTGGGGACATTTACTAAATGTTTTACACTACTATTGTGATGTAAAAAAAAGTCACAGATTATGGCGCACACCATATTTGCTCAATAATTTGTGACTTTTTAAGCTTCTTGGCACTTTTCCAAAGTGCCTAGAAAAGGGAACAGGGCTTAATGGGAGGGGTGGGGCTTCGTGTGACCCACTGGATTTACTATAACTTTCACCAGAAAGTGGCGTAAGTTATAGCTGAAGTCTACATCAGCCTGTAGCTGGCATACACTTCATTATCACGGCAGGGCAGAAATGTGCCTAATTTATTAAGAGGCATTTGCTCTGGGGGAGGCCTCCCATTTCTGTTGATCATCTTTGAGATGTGTCTAAATCTTGATTGGTGTCCACCTGTGGTAAATTCAGTTGATTGGACATGTTTTGGAAAGACACACCCTTTTCTATATAAAGTCTCACAGTTGACAATGCACATCCAAGCAAAAACTATGCCATTAGGAGGATAGAACTGCATCTACAACTCAGAGACCGGATTGTGTGGAGACACAGATCTGGAGGATACATAAAAATTTCTGCTGCACTGAGAGCTCCCAGGAGCCCAGTGTCCTCCATAATTCCTAATTCGAAGAAGTTTGGAACAACCAGGACAATTCTTAGAGCTGCCACTCCACCAAACTAAGTAATTGGGAGAGAAGGGCTTTGATAAGAGAGGTAACCAAGAACCCAATGGTCACTCTGGCTGAGCTCCAAAGATCTTATGTGCAGATGCAGAAACTTCTAAAAGGTCAACCATCACTGCAGCACTTCACCAATCTGAGCTTTATGGCAGAGTGGCCAGAAAGAAGCCTCTCCTCAGTAAAAGAAAAAACAAGACTCTGTGATCTGATGAAACCAAGATTAAACTTTTTTGAATCATCATCAAGCACCAAGCATCATGTCTGAAGGAAACTGAGCACTGGTCATCACCAGCCCAATATAATCCCTACAGGGAAGCATGGTGGTGGCAGAATCATGGGTGGGAGTGTTTTTCAACAGCTGGGATAGGGAGACTGGTCAGGGTTGAGCGAAGGCTGAATGGAACAAAATACAGAAATGAAAACCTGATCTAGAGTGCTCTGGACTTCAGACTGGGCCAAAGGTTCATCTTTCAGCTAGACAATGACCCTAAGCATACAGCCAATGCAACACGTTGGTGGCTTAGATACAACTCTGTGAATGTCCTTGAGTGGTCACAGGGACAGCTCTGTGAATGGCTTGAATTCAATCGAACATCTCTCGAGAGACCTAAAAAAAAATCTATCAACAACCTGACAGAGCTTGATAGGCTCTGCAGAGATGCCTTGTGGCATCATACCCAAGAGGACTGGAGGCTGTAATTGCTGCTAAAGGTACTTCAACTTAGGTCCCATTCGCACAACCTTGTGGCTGCAGTTCATGTGTTTCAGACCGCAAACAGTAGGTCTGCAACACATGGGCACCGGCCGTGTGAATTCCACATTGTATTGCGGACCCATTGACTTGAATGGGTCCACGATCTGCAAGATACAGCAAAAGATAGGACATGTCCTATCTTTTGCAGAGCGTAGGAAGAGACCCAGAAGCCCATGGAAACACACAGAAGCCAGCTCCCCAAAAGATAGGACATGTGTCACACTCGTGTGTGGGAGGAAAACACCACACCGAGCATAGGAGGGAAAAGGGGATACCGGAATAAGGCCTGGAAACAAGGGAAAGAAAATGGACACCTCCTACAGAAAACCCTAACTCCAGTCCTGACAGACTACTAGTATGAACAGGCCCCAAAGGTAGGCAAGTTCATACACCGGATACCTGGAATCCTATCTCACTCTATAGGACCCTGGAACTAATGTCAGGACTGAGTCTACCTGTTCCTCCAAAAGGAAAGGTCGAACAGGAGTCTCCCTCAGGCCTAATGACAAACAACAGGGAAAGGCAACATACACATATATACAGTACAGACCAAAAGTTTGGACACACCTTCTCATTCAAAGAGTTTTCTTTATTTTCTTGACTATGAAAATTGTAGATTCACACTGAAGGCATCAAAACTATGAATTAACACATGTGGAATTATATACATAATAAGTGTGAAACAACTGAAAATATGTCATATTCTAGGTTCTTTAAAGTAGCCACCTTTTGCTTTGATTACTGCTTTGCACACTCTTGGCATTCTCTTGATGAGCTTCAAGAGGTAGTCCCCTGAAATGGTTTTCACTTCACAGGTGTGCCCTGTCAGGTTTAATAAGTGGGATTTCTTGCCTTATAAATGGGGTTGGGACCATCAGTTGCGTTGAGGAGAAGTCATGTGGATACACAGATGATAGTCCTACTGAATAGACTGTTAGAATTTGTATTATGGCAAGAAAAAAGCAGCTAAGTAAAGAAAAACGAGTGGGCATCATTACTTTAAGAAATGAAGGTCAGTCAGTCAGCCGAAAAATTGGGAAAACTTTGAAAGTAAGGGCTATTTGACCATGAAGGAGAGTGATGGGGTGCTGCGGCAGATGACCTGGCCTCCACAGTCACCGGACCAGAACCTAATCGAGATGGTTTGGGGTGAGCTGGACTGCAGAGTGAAGGCAAAAGGGCCAACAAGTGCTAAGCATCTCTGGGAACTCCTTCAAGACTGTTGGAAGACCATTTCAGGGGACTACCTCTTGAAGTTTATCAAGAGAATGCCAAGAGTGTGCAAAGCAGTAATCAAAGCAAAAGGTGGCTACTTTGAAGAACCTAGAATATGACATATTTTCAGTTGTTTCACACTTGTTTGTTATGTATATAATTCCACATGTGTTAATTCATAGTTTTGATGCCTTCATAGTCATGAAAATAAAGAAAACTCTTTGAATGAGAAGGTGTGTCCAAACTTTTGGTCTTTACTGTATAAGCAAAATACAAAAGCGAAAGAAAACATCTTCAATGAAGCTTTGGTAGCACCAGGAACTCAGCTGAGAATTAAACACAAGCTAACCACAAGTCCAACAAAAGCTATAAACCGCATAGCATAGTGGGAGAAACAACAATAAATAGAGGTGAATTGACCACAATAGCCACACCTGGGGAAAGAAGGTGTGGCAAGCACCAGAAACAACACAGACGTCATTTATCCAATGTCAGATCATGTCAGATAAAACCACGTGTTGCCAGTCTCACAGATCTCCTGCCACCTGTCGCGGGAACGTCCGTATGTCTCAGTACAGTACGTCCGTGACAACATGTCCTATCTTTTGACGTATCTGCAGTTTTCAACATGGGCATGGCAGCCTTATGGTTGTGTGAATGGGGCCTAAGTACTGAGTAAAGGATCTGACTTGTCAATGTAAGATTTTAGTTTTTTTCTTTCCAATAAATTGCCATAGATTTGTAAAATTTTGTTTTCACTTTGTTATGAGGTATTGAGTGCAGAATGATGGGGATTTTTTTAATTTCACACAAGGTCTGAAGAGTTTCTAAATGCACTGTATTGTTGTGGAATACCAGTCAGAAAACGCATTCTTCAGGAAGAATAAGGTTTATTGCAGCTAGCCGGGAGCATTAACAGCTTCAATCGCACAAAGGAAAATGCTCAAAGGGGGAGAGGCCCACACTCGTTCTATACATAACCATCCTAAACCATACATACATGTCTAATCCTCATAGGATAGGTTAAACTCTCTCTAATACCCCATTGGATACATTCATCCATGGACAACGCGTGCTTGCTTCATGTTCTTTTTAGCCAACTAGTTTAGTGAGTATTGCAGGTTTGATACCTTTTAATGGCTAACAAAAATAGAAGTAATGATGTTACATAGCGAGCTTTCGAGACATCACCAGTCTCTTCATCAGGCGTACTACAAGAATATATGAAGAAACAGCAATATATATACAATAAGAACAGAGACATGGGGGAATGAATGGACATTTGATTAAAGATCTTCCTGATGAAGGGACTGGTGATGTCTTGAAAGCTCGCTATGTAACATCATTACGTCTATTTTTGTTAGCCATTAAAAGGCATGAAACCTGCAATACTCAATAAACTAGTTTTCTATTGGCTAACACTGTACCAGACTTTTTCCTTTTTAGCCAACATCTGCTATCTATTACCAATACTTTCTTCATTCTGTCTAATCTTATAGCCCCTCACCCAAGTGAATGCTACCCCCACCTTAGGAATGTGTACTGACACACGAGATTTGGGAATGTAGTGCCTGGCATTATCACAGTGGCGTACCTCCAATAGAGGCAGACCATGCAGTTGCTATGGGGACTCTGGGGGAAAGGGGCCCGGCCATGGATGCCTCCTAATTATGCACACAAGCTCCTGTCACTTCCCTTAGTCCTTTCCTTGCAGCTCCCTGCTCTCCCCCTCCTCCTCAGTGTCTGGCTGCCGTCTCTCAAGTCCAGACCAGCGCTTACTCTGTGTGTGTATTGTCTCTCTGCTGGGCTGGCCAATCAGCATTTGCAGTGCTAGCAGAGCCTGCTGCCCATTGGCTGGCCTAGCCTGCACCAGTAGAGAAATGTCAGTGAGCAGTGCCGCACCGGAGTCCCTCTGCAGCAAGCACTGCAGACAGCAGCTTACTGTACAAGTAAAGTCAGCCCTGTTTAATACAGGTTCAAAATAAAAGTTTATGCAGGCTGTGGCCGAGGCAGTTAATAAGGACACTATATAATGGGGAGCAACAACCACAGATCATTGGAGGCTAAGTCACACTATACATTATAGGCAGCAGGCACAGTTTTAGGGGGGAAGTGTATAGCACACAATATAATAGGCTGCGGCAGGCAGCCAGAGCCAGGTACAGTTCCTTGGGGCGGGGGGAAGGGGGGGGGGGAAGAGGTATGGCACACTATATAATAGGGAGAAACAGGGCCAGTTCTAGGGGGTGGGGCTAGGGCACACTATATAATGCCCAACAGCAGGCACAGATCATTGGGGAGCTATGGCACACTATACATTATACGTAGCAGGCACACTTTTAAGGGGGGGGGGGTGGGATGTATGGCACACTATATAATATGCTGCAGCAGGCAGCCGGGGGTGTATGACACACTATATATTATATGCAGCAATAGGCACAGTTCTTGGCTGGTATGGCACACTATATAGGCATACAGCAATTCATGGGGGTGGGGGGGTGGCACACTATATATTTTACTCAGCAATAGGCATAATTTATTCTGGTATGGCACACTGTATATTATACGCAGCAACAGGCACAGTTTATGGGGGGTGAGGTATGGCACATTATATAGTAAGTAGAAGCAGGCAGCCAGTAGGAGGGTCAGGTAGAAGGAGGGGCTAAGGATGGGGCATGGGGGCCCAATCCAGATTCTTGCTATGGGGCCTAATGATTTCTATGTACGCCCCTTATCAGGCGGCATTATACTATATATTTTTCATTTTCTCCTTCAGTACCGTATATTACGCACACCAACTTCCTAATTAATAGATAAAATGACAGCTGGATGTTTTAGTGACCCCTCCCCCCAGGGCCAAAGGGGTATGATATTTCCCTAATCCACCGTCAGCCTGGTCTCTTATTATAATGGTCAGGCAAACATGAACAAGATCAATCTTGAGAGAAATAGGTCAGCAATAGTCTGCACCAATGAAGCACTTCCGAAGAAGCATGTAATGACGCAAAATGGTCGATGCCTCTTTCATACATTTATCCTCTTTGCTGTGATTTTATAGATTGTTAAAAAAAGGACTGTGATTTTAACGGTGAGTACCATATAATATTTTTCTACATTGGACAAAAATATGAACAAGCTTCTGGTCTGTAAAGGACATGAATAGTAGTAGAGTAGGAAGCAAGAAGAAAAGTTTGGCCTAAGATGGCAATTATCTGCATTATGTTAAAGAGGTTTTTCTGGGAGCAGACTATTGATCATGTATTCCTCAGGATAGGTCATCAATATCTGATCAGGGGGGGTCCAACTCTTGGCACCTCCACCAATCAACAGTTTAAGGCTCCATTCACACGTCCGCAAATGGGTCCGCATCCATTCCGCAATTTTGATTGCGGATCCAAAATACACCACGGATATGTGAATGGACCCTAAAGGAGCTGCAGCACTCCAGTGAGGGCTGTGACCTCTTCCTAGGCAAGTTATGTCATGTTCATCAGGCACATGAACTATGTGCAGTTCAGTCACATTTAAGTCAATGGGCCTAGGCTACAATACCAAGAACAGCTGCCATACAATGTACAGCGCTGTGCTTGGTATGATGTGAGGAGGCCACAGCTGATTGGTGGCAGAGCCAGAAGTCGGGCCCCTTACCAATCAGATAATGATGACCAATCCTGAGGATAGGCCATCAATATTGTACTCCCAGAAAACCCCTTTCAATATTAGGAAATTTTACCAATCAGATACAATCATGATAAATGGTCAAAAATGCACATAAAGAGTAAGGGTGTCCAGGATGCTTCTTGTTATACTTTTAAAAGCACCTCAGAAACTATACTTTGTTTACTAGAAAAATGAGACAATGAAAAAGAAATAGTTCGGTTTATTTGTACAACAAATATTTAGACATTTTGACTTTTTACTAAAAAGTAAAATCAAAGAAGTGGTTGTAAAGTAATTGCATCATTAGCTCACATTTACTAAACATGCTACTTTTGTTGGGCCAACATTTTGATCCATCTCGTTTTAGACACAGTTATTATTCAGAAGTGCCCTAAAGAATGATTTTTTTTTTCTGACTTCCTTGACATCTCCTATTTCTGAACTAAAATGTGGACTTGACCAGCTTTTGTCTATCTTTTAGGTACATCTATGAAGCTGAAGAAATCCACAATTCTGGCACAAAAAGTGGCGCAGATCAGACCAATGTAGAGTTGGCCAAAAGTTTCTAGTGGAGAGGGCATACATAGTAGTGTATGAAACGGGGGCATGTGAACAGAACTTTGGCACAAGTGAGCAGATTTTTGGCTCATTTGGACAAATTGACGGATCACATGGACAGAATTTTGCTGCATGTGGCCAACAAATAGGTGGTATAAAGTAAACTAGACAGTCTAAAGATGCATCAGATTTCCCATCTAGGATCAACCACTTTGATGACTTTAACACATTTTAAGACTAAGTTTATCCTGTGTACAAATTAGTTTAGTTTTCTGTTCTTCTGGTCCGTCGGTCATAAAAAACTGGATCCTTTATTGTGAGTATCCATTGTTCTAATTTTGCATCCATTTCTGTCTGAGATCTGTTATTTTAGATGGGAGTAAAAGTCCTGTGAGGAGGAATTTTTCTCCTGTCAAAAATAACAGATCTCTGAAGGAACAGTATCAGTAAATCTGGACCTTTGTATCTATTCGTAGTTAAAATGTCCACAAATCCTGTGTTCATTACATGTTAACAAAAAACATTTCAAACAGAAAAAAAATTTAAAATGAAGTTCTACTCAGTCATTACATGTCTTGCCCATCAAGATGAAAAGCTAAAGGCTGGACTTAGTATTATATGTACTGTTGGTGTAAAACGGGACATTCCAATGTTTAGAAGCTGCATCGAAGGCAATGTTTGACCTTGTAAAATTTGCTCTGAATAATACAAGGAGTCATTCACTGGGACATATGTTGGTCAGTATTTGGCATCAGTATTTGTAAACCAGAATCAGGAATAAAAACGGAATTTCTTTACAGACATTGTCCAACAGAGCTCACAGTCTAAGTTTCTTTGGAGTGTCTTTGGAGTCTGGGAGGACCCGGAGGAAACTCATGCACAGGGAGAACAGTCAGATGTTGTTCTTTGTTGGATCCGATCCTATGACCCCAGCGCAGCAAGGGACCAGTGCCAACCACTGAGCTACTGTACAGGATAGGCCGCCAATATCATATTGACGGGGGTTCAACTCTTGGCACCCCTGCTGATCATCTATTTGAAGAGATTACTGCGCTCCAGTCTCTTCCTAGGCCAATGACATCGTTTATCAGTCATATGGCCTAGGAGCAGCTGTCTTATTAAAGCGGGAATTTCAAACTCATGGCCCTCAAGCTGTTGCAAAACTATCATTCCTAGCATGCTCTGATAGCTGTTGGCTGCCTGGGCATGATGGAAGTAGTAGTTGAAGGGCCACGAGTTTGACATCCTGGTGTTAAAGTGAATGGGGCTGAGCTGCAATACCAAGAACAGTCGCTATCCAATATATGTGCAGTGCTCTCACCGGAGCACCGTGGGCTTCTCAAACAGCCAATCGGTGGGGGTGTAAGGTGTTGGACACCCGCCAATCGATAATTAATGACCTATCCTGAGGATAGTTCAACAATATTAAAGACCTGTAAAAAACCTTTAAACATAAAAAAGTATAATGTAAATACAGTATAGTACCTCTTCCTCTTTGGCTCCACTCCTGGTTTTGGCTTACGAAAGCTCATGCAAAATATTGACCTACAATATTGAACTACACCTGCATCAATGAGACCTAAGTGATACATGGTGAAGGGAATCTGGCAGGAAATTTATACTGCCTGAACGACGTACAGTATGAAATACTGACAGGCTCCCTGGTTACAGACTGCTGTTTTACTACAGTCTGTAAAAAAGAGATCCAGCATGAGGTGAAAGGCACTAGGCCACATTTTATTTCTTCATACTTAAAATCCACAGGGACATATCTTTGGTGACTAGACCCGCTCACCCTTTTAGAATGTGTAGCCTGTTCTTAGTCATCCCTGTGGATTTTAATTATGGAGAAATAAAATGTGGCCTTTTATCTCATGCTGGATATTTTTTCCCCCACATTTTGTTAATTGTCCTTTTGGTCAGAGTGTTTTCTCTTTTATATTTAGCTATTTTTCCTATCTACAGCTGCCGTGAAGACGCCCACGTGACATTGTCGCTTGTCTATGTTGTACAGACTTTATAGCTTATTTTTTTTAACCCTTTTTTTTTATCATTTTCAACAGCTTTTCTTTCTATCTTTTTGTTGTTGTCTCATATCTCAAAATTTTCCAGTTCTTGGAGGTGAACAGGTAGTTATAGGTTAGAAATAAGGGGTATTGTGTGTTTTTCTATGTACTCCAAAATGATCTGTCCTCTCTGCTGAATGGTTTCTACCAATTTCTTTACTCCCTTGAAGCCTCCTTGGCTGCGCCAGAATATATGGTCCATCTCCAGTGACCTTAATAGCATGTCCTGTAAACATCCCGACCTCAGCACTTGCACTGCTGATTCAGGGAACCTAAGAGAGAGTAATAATACATTTTAGTGGTTGTGCAACAAAGAAGCTGTCAGATAGTAAATGTCCTCTACTATTTTTATTCTTCATATTTTCTTTTCTGAGCTAAAAGGGCTTCAGTATGAATTTCAAGTGTAGGCAATCATTTTACACTGGTTAATGTACAATAACTGGACATCATCAATTTGACTATTTATTTATTTATTAATTAATATTTTCTTCTTTTTCATCCTTTTAGGCCTCATGCACACGACCGTTGTTGTGTTTCGTTCCGCAAAATGGGGTTCCGTTGTTCCGTGATCCGTTTTTGTTTTTGTTTCCATGTGTCTTCCTTTATTTTTGGAGGACCACCAGACATGAAGAAAAGTAAAAAAAAGTCAAGATTGCCATGCAAATGATAGGAAAAAAACGGACGCGGACGCGGATGACAATCTTGTGTGCTTCCGTGTTTTTTCACAATCCCATTGACTTGAATGGGTCCGTGAACCGTGAAAAAAATAGGACAGGTTATATATTTTTGACGGACTGGAACCACGGATCACGGACACGGATGACAAACGGTGCATCAGCCGAGTTTTCAACGGACCCATTGAAAGTCAATGGGTCCGGAAAAAAATCACGAAAAACGGAACAACGGACACAGAATAAAACAACAGTCGTGTGCATGAGGCCTAAAATTGAGTTTAATCACATTAAGGGCTTTTGTACCGTATACTACTGTAAAAATACTTTGTAATTAGCTGCAGTAGGTTTGAAAATGAAACTCAAGATCCCTCTCCATGACCCCGATTTCATATGGATGTCTACTGAGTTTTTTTTTCTACTGGATTCTTCACAAATGATACAGAAATAAATGGCATACTCCATCAAATTCCATATGCACAGAGTTTTTCTACCCTAAAAGCATTTCTTATAAGGGAGACTATCTCTGTACATATGGCAACCTAGGCTGGGCAACTTCTAAACTAGGGAGCAGTATAGTCACCATGCAATGCCATACAGGCTCCACGAACATGGCTCAGCTGTGTGCATGAGCCATACCTATGAATAATGTAATGAGCCTATTACTAGTGTGCTAAAATACATGTAGTTCTGCAATGGGATATAAATATGTCTGAAACAAACATATATGAACATACAAATATCCTACACACTTCATAAAGAGGCTGATTTAGTTAGCACTAAACCCATTGCATTGAATTTGCATATTATGTACTACTGATCCTCATATGCCGCCGACGCTCCATACTTCTAAGTTTCAAAACAATAGAACATTGGAACATTGCATGATATTTTTTCATACTGAATCTAAAAAAAAACCTCCCTATTTGTCTATAAGAATTAATACAGATGGAATAGTGTCCCAAAAATGAATTCCTCTGGGCACCATATTACTGCTTTAAGGTTGTATGGAGCCATAATATACTTGTGTGTATGGGGCCTTATACTTTTCTTCTGTTTAAGATCCACTCCTGGTTTCACCATTAAAAATTTTCCTTTGAGCAGAGACCAAGACTGGTTTTAATAATTGTGTTTTATGCAAGTGAACCAAAAATAATGCAGACTTCTTTTTCTTGTCCTGTTGCAGAATATGATCCAGATCCTATTTTTTTTTATAATAGAAGTTAGTGGCACATCCATTGTGAATTCAAGGTACCTTCTTTTCTAATCTTGAAAAAAACTGTACCTTTCAACAGTATGTAAAAAGTAATATGGACAGAGTCAATGTTAAGAAGAAATTATAAATATTACAGCTCTGCATATGTACAACAAAAAATACTGCTATCTTACCCATCAATTCCTTGCAAAATCCTAAAATTCAAATTGTTATTAGGGTGATTGGGCCTCCCAGCATTGTCAATGTAAACCAAGTGAGAAGGGTCGCTATGACGCACCTAAAACGAAAGACAAAGCAATGAGTTTCAATGGAATGATACATTTAAATGCATATGAGAATTTTGTATAAGAATGTCTGTAGCACAGCACATCAGCCTTAGGGCTGAAGGCAGCATCTCAGTTGGCTTAGCACCATGAAGCTCAATATTAATTGTATAGCAGTATTGGTTGGACTTTGAATAGCACTGTTAATAGACTATGAGGGACATTTATCAAGACTGGCGAATGGGTGCGCACTGGTGTGAGATGTGCCTAATTTATTAATAAATTAGGATCATCTCTGCCCAGCTGTGCGCCAGATACTGAAGTATACACCAGCTACAGGCTGGTGTGGACTTCAGTTATAACTTAGTTACGCGTAGTTAATACTGTTGAAAAAATACATAAGTCCATCATGTTCAACCAAGGGATGGGAGGGGACGCAGATTTATACACACTTCCATAAGCATTAATGTAATTTACTTTTGAGAATTAATGTAAGCTCTTTTAAAACTTCCTACTGTTCTGCTGTGACCATGTACTGAGGTAGACTATTCCACAGATTCACAGTTCTTACAGTAAAGAAGCTTTGACGCCTCTGGAGACTGAAATTTTTCTTCTCCAGTCGGAGGCAGTGCCCCCTTGTCTTTTGGGAGGATTTTACATGGAAAAGTTTTTCACCGTATTTTCTGTATGGCCCATTTATATATTTGTATAGGTTATTCATTTCCCCCTTAGACGTCTCTTCTCAAGACTAAATAAATGTAATTATTTTAATCTTTCCTAATAACTAAGCAACGGGCCACAAGTGCAGGATTTGCTCCCCTATATATATGCACAACTGCATGTGGGTTTGAGCAGCTCCTGCTGATGCCAACCTGTCTTCTTAGTTTGTATATATAGATTCCTGGAGGTGTATAAACTCCTATTTAAATGTGCCTGTTTTCCATCTACAGGTCACATTTAGGTGCACCTGTGAAGCCTGGGCTATATCAGCAAGTCTTGAGTGGGACTCACAGACTCCTCCCTCCTCCCATTGCAAGCATGGCCACATGCTGGAGGTAACTGGTGAGTTGTTTGCGAGTCGGCCCTATGCTCCTGTAATTTGCCCACTGGCTCCTGGTATCGCCCATATGGCTCAGGTAGGAGAGTGTAGGGTCCCGGGCTACTTGAGAAACCTTGTCGTGGTGTCCGGGCTTAAGACATGTTCTACACCGTAGGACATGTTGACTAATCTCTCAATTTTAAAATCAGTTTGAGAATTAGTGAGACTGCAGAGTGCACCTATGTTTGTTATTGTTTTGTTATATTGTTATATTAATTATCACATCCGCACTTGTTACCTTGTGTAGGATGTCTATTGTGGTACTTGTGGTTCGCCGCGGGCATCCTCCATTGTATGCATTTTGCTGGGGATTGCCATTAGCAACGGGCCACAAGTGCAGGATTTGCTCCCCTATATATATGCACAACTGCATGTGGGTTTGAGCAGCTCCTGCTGATGCCAACCTGTCTTCTTAGTTCCTAATAACTAAGACCCTCCGTGCCCCTTATCAGTTTAGTCGCTCTCCTTTGTACTTTTTCCAGCTCCAGGTCATCCTTTCTATAGACTGTTGCTCAGAACTGAACTGCATATTCCAGATGTGGCCGCACCAACGCTTTGTAAAGCAGTAATATTCCATCCCTGTCCCGTGAGTCCATGCCTCATTGAATACATGACAATATCTTGGTGGCCTTAGAAGCAGCTGATTGACATTGTATGATATTATTTAATCTGTGATCTACAAGGACACCCAAATCCTTTTGTACAAGTGACTCTTCCAGTGTTACATCCCCTAGGACAGTGGTGGCTAACCTCCAGCACTCCAGCTGTGGTGAAACTACAACTCCCAGCATGCTCTATTCATTTCTATGGAATTCTGAGAACAGCTAAGCAAGTGTCCAGCTTGGTAGTTGTAGTTTTACCACAACTGGAGTTCCGGAGGTTAGCCATCACAGCCCTAGGACATATGAAGCACAGAGATTATTACTACCAAGATGCATAACTTTTTACATTTACCCACATTGAACCTCATTTGCCAAGTTGATGCCCAAACACTCAGGGGGACATTTACTAAGGCAATTTAGACGCCGGTCTTAGTCCATGTCTGTTGCCCCTTGATGCGCCTAAGTCATATAGAGGCACCGGCCACTACATAACAGGCCCTTTAGACTTGTTTAAATGTACGCCAGCTTCCTTGCTGACGTAGGTTTGTCATTTTCTACGCCAAAAACAGGAGTAGAAAATGATGAATCAGATGGACCTGCCCTCTTTTCTCGGAATTGACGAAAAAAGGAGTAAGTGGCGTACACGGTGTAAAAGGCGCAGCCAAAAATAAATAAATAAGCCAAAGAGTGGCGTATATATTTTATTAAATGAACCTCTCAGTGTTCAAGTCAACTTGTAGTTTTGGGACATCTTCCATAGACTGCACAGTACTACATAGCTTGGCGTCAAGCAAAAGTTATCGTAAATTTCCTTTGGAAAAGTACGGAGAAGCTTAAAAAGTTGCAAATTATGGTGTACATATGGTGTGTGCCATACTTTGTGACTTTTTTATGCCACGATAGAGGCATAATGACCTTAGTAAAAATCCCTCTATGTGTTTGTTACAGAATGCTGGTTTCATTTCAAGACTGTAGGCACCATTTAGGCACCATATAGCACAGCACCGTATAGCAGTAGTGACAGCGTATAGCTTTGTTTGTCATCAGCTGTTTAAAGGGATTATTTAGCCAACTTATGGCACTGTTATTTGGGCACTATACTATATGGTACATATAATGATAATCTATTTGACAGTACACCAACAAAAGGTACTACACAGGGCACTATCCAACATGAGACCGGCTCAAAAAGCTATACCAAAAGCAGTGCATTGCTGGAGATCATCAGAGAAACCATAGTTTTATATATTGTGAATTTTTAACACCTACCAGAATATGTACTAAAACAAGTTCATTCTGGTTGCGACATTTGTCATGTAGCAGCTCCTCCACACAAGGCTCTGTTGGATCAGGGTTAAATCCACAGCAGTATCTGTCTAGTCGATCCTGAACCTAAGTAATGAACACATTGAGAGGAACTGTAAGAAACCTCCTGTAAGAAATCCTTCACCTTGATAAGTCAGTCAGCTCTTCACAGTGATCGGGTCATATATATAGTATATCTGCTTTAAAAGATCCATCATAATGTTGCTACACGAGCCACAAATATTCATGCATCCAACTTGACAGAGACCATATATACTCCAACCATGTAACCATTGGATATCATCTGATGTATCTACTCAGTACAGACAATTACTTTAACTTTTAGTATCTCTTTTTCAAGTTGGACTCTCCTGACCCATTTTCACCATGTACACACATCACTCTGGTTTGTTACATCCTTTATGTAGCACTTCCTTTTGTTGTATCCAACCAAACCCATGATGCACTTCTCCTTAGTCTGCCACAGCCCCATCACCGCCCTCACAACCCCCAGCTAGTTTATAGCTCCTCCCATCCAGCTAGTTATATAGACACTCCCCTATCACTGCCCCTGCTGCTGCTCTGATATCCCAATGGACATAAGATCACAGGAAATAAGAAAGAGCTGCATGGACATGATCATGTGACCACAGCCTAGAACGGAAGATAGGATCAATAAAAGTAAAAGAAATGCAAAATTACAGCTACCTTCATAAATGAGTATTTTAAAGTATATTAAAGCGGTCCCGAAAACCCCTTAGCCAACAGCTGGCTTACTGTGGCTGTGACTACATGCCAGACTTGGTTAATTACCAAGGCAATGGTGAAAATTATCTTCTTGCAGCTGTGTTTTTTGGAAGTCTCCAGAATGAAGAGGCTGGCACAAATACATCATGCTTTCCTGAAACATGACCAAGGTGTATACTGCCAGCACAGATTGAGAAAAGGAGTGAATGAAAGTAAATTTCTAGCTTAAACAACAAAACAACCTAAACACCTGGTACTCTTTAAGAGTCCAGAAGACCAGTAGGCTTGTTTGTGGTCATTAAATGCAGAATAAACTGTAGCATAATGTTTCTAGAAAATAAGAGTTAAAGGTTTTGGACACCTGTGAGACATTTTTTATTAGTGCATTACAGTTTTTTTAGGCTAAAGAAAACTTTCCAATAGGTTTTTGGTAAACATTTTAAACTGTCTATCCTATGCAGCCTGCACTCTCACTTACGTTGCAGACTGTTCTGTCCCCTTCTCAGTGAAATCCATCAGAGAAGAGGTCTGGTGGCTGGTTCTGTATATCTTATCTCTGGTCTCCTGAGAACTTATAAAGTAAGTTCCTTCTTCTCCCTATACCCAACAGATCATCCAACTGCGGTAGACGCCTTATCACAAATATGGGATATGAATCTGGCATATGCGTTTCCTTCGTTCCCTCTAATTCCGGCTATTCTCAGGAAAATCAGAATGGAGTCATCAAAAGTGATTCTAATAGCCCCATTCTGGCTGAAACAAGTGTGGTCTCCAGTCCTAAACACTATGGCTTTGGAAGATCCGATAACTCTCCCTCTAAGACCAGACCTGCTGTCCCAAGGTCCAATCTGGAACCCTGAAATAGGCAGGCTAAAGTTCACAGCGTGGATCCTGAAAGGGATTCGTTAAGATTACAAGCATTATCGGACAGGGTAATATCAACCCTACAAAAAGGTCATAAGCAGGTAACCTCGGCTATTTATAATAAGATATGGAAGAAATTTTGCTCATGGATAACATTAAGGGATGGAAATCCGATGCTTTCAAATTTGACGGAAATCTTGGACTTTCTACAAAATAGTTTTGATAGGGGCCTTAGACCGAGCACCCTGAAGGTCCAGATAGCAGCCTTAAGTTGGTTCCTAAACTGTTCCCTAGCAGAGAATAGATGGGTAAGCAGGTTTATAAAAGCAACCACAAGAATTAGGCCAACTCTGAAATCTTCAGTCCCTCCCTGGGACTTGACAACAGTTCTCCATGGTTTAACTAAAGAGCCCTTTGAACCTATGCAAAATTGCTCTCTGAAACATCTATCCCTAAAAACTGCCTTTTTAGTGGATATAACATCAGCCTGCAGGTTATGTGAGATACAAGCTTTAACCACCCGGGAACCTTACTTTAAGATTTTAGACGATAGGCTCATCCTAAAGCTAGATCCAACCTTCTTACCGAAGGTAGTCTCTATGTTCCATCTGAATCAGGAAATTTTATTACCTACCTTTTGAGCGGATCCCAAAAAATGACACTGAAAAAAGCTTGTACATGCTAGATGTCAGACGTTCTCTTCTGATTTATTTAGAAGCTACTAGTAGGTTTAGAAAGGACGCAAATCTGTTCATACAATTCGCTGGCCAAAACAAAGGCATGAAGTCTTCCAAAACAATGTTAGCCAGATGGATAAAATCATCGATTATGCAATCCTACTAGCTGCAGGGAATAGCTTGTCCTCAAAATATTACAGCCCATTCCACCAGAGCGGTGGCGGCTTCATGGGCAGAACATGCGGAAGCCTCTATCAATCAGATTTGCAAATCAGCAACATGGTCAAATTCTCATACCCTTTACACTATATGTAACAACCCAGAGTGGTGCTACCACTACTGCACCATGCTACTATCTCTAATGGGCTAATCTAATGTCATCTATGTCTTTCCGGGTCCTCCACAATGTGCATTCCTAAAATGTTTGCAACTGTTTATAACATGTAATATGCCTGGTTCACCAGCAGGTGGCAGCAAAATCTGCAGAGCTGTAATTATGTAGAATGGAGCTAACCATTCCATTCTAACCCGCAAAGTGGGCGAGTCCTATTTCCTGAAGGAAGGGTGGGGACCAGTTAGAACTGGTTCTAGTGCTAGTGGTAGTGTGTGTGCTGGTAGGGACTCCATGTTGGAGCTCTCCGGATTCTACCACATCCCTTGGCTGAACATAACCCTGACCAAAGAGTAAAGCATAGCATCACGAAGAGGGCAAAGACACTAATTAAGCTTGTCAGGACACCAGAGTCAGATATAGCAGTGATGAGTTTGCCTGCCATTTGAACTTCATCTCAAGGTCTGGACTCAAGTTCTTCCTTAATCCCTCAATTATTTATTGCTTCGGAGCCAAAGCCTGGGGTCCAGCGAGATCCAGGTAGGAGCACCCTGACACACATAAAGAGACATTTTAGGCCGCAACATACTACTTGGCATTTCCTACACCTGGGACACGTTATATAGAGGGCCCTAGGGGGAGGCGCCTGTTGCATATAGATTAGACATTGGGGGAAACCATGACCAGAGGTTTGGACAAAAAGTTATCCAGGCTGTGGTCCCTCCCTAAATCTGTAAACTAATCTAGTATTACTCCATGTGGTGCTGAAATGGACGACGTCCTGTAAAGTAGGAATTAGACCTACTGGTAATTGTATTTCCAGGAGTCCGACATGACAGCACCCGGATTTCCCTCCCTTATCTTCTTTTATGTTTAGTATATTGCTTTTATATTAATCAGTTCATTTAAAAAGGTTTTTCAGTTATGGACATCCATCATTGTGTGATAATTGAAAAAACACTGGTGGGTGTGTGTGTGTGTGTGGGGGGGGGGGGGGGGCTTTTAACCTCTCTCTGTTCCTGTCCCAATAGTGGGTGGGGAGACATCCTCCATGTGGTGCTGTCATGTCGAACTCCTGGAAATACAATTACTAGTAGGTCTATTTCCTACTTTTTTGTTTTTTTAACCCAACATAAATGCAATAATAAAAAATGCATTCGAATGTTTCTATTACCTATACCTCTAACTCTTATTTTGAGAAATATTACCCTACAGCTTATTCTGTATTTAATGACCACTGGCAGCCAGGACTCAAAGGAAAGTACTAAAGTACTAAAGAGGAATTTATAATTGTAGGTGTATTTGAGGTTAGGTTGTAGATTGGATTTGCTATGTGTACCTGTGCCAAATCTATGGAAATTGTTCACAGTAATAATTGATTTGGCGCTGAACCGATTTTAGAAAAAGTACACCTAGATTTTTAAAAAAGGCACACTTCATAAATGTGTCACAAAAAATGATCTACTCTGAAATTCTGACCAAATTTTCACACTAAGGCCTCATGCACACGACATTTACTTCAATGGGGCCTCAAAAGATGCGGACAGCACTCCGTGTGCTGTCCGCATCCGTTGCTCCGTTCCGAGGCCCCGCAAAAAAAATATAGCATGTCCTATTCTAGTCCATTTTGCGGACATTTTGCGGACAAGAATAGGCATGTCTACAATGGGCTACCCGTTCTGTTCTGCAAATTGCGGAAGGCACACGGACGGCTTCCGTTTTTTGCGGATCTGCGGTTTGCGGTCCGCAAAAAACAGCACGGTCGTGTGCATGAGGCCTAAATCTGTAGGCAGCACTGGAAGGTGTAGTGCTCAAAAAGTTTAAAAAAAAATTCTGCAAGTGACCCCAAAAAGTCGCAAAGCCCCTACTTGAGACTTTTTTGAAGTCAGAATTCTGGTGTGCTAGGCTTGATAAACTCCATTCTAGGTTTCTTTATACTGTCCATCTGTTCAACTGGTGAGATTACTGTCTTCCCCAACAAATGGTGTTGTGAAGTCATTCATAGACAGTGCCTGGTCAAGAGTGACAGTGTTTTAGGGAAACAAACTAAAGGTGACTCCCGGGCCTGTGCTAGCTTTAAAGTTTCCTGACCAATCATTGGTCAGATGGCCATTTACACACACAGATTTTTTGTTATACACAACTATTGGTCTGATTGGACAGAAATTGATCAGAGATTGGTCAGATAATCTGTTGGTGTAATAGAGCCCTAAGCCATATTCTTATCAGATTGATAAGAATTGAGCTATAATGAGTGTTTATGATCTATCAGGAATCAGAGATAAAGCTTTGCATGAGCCATCAGCCTGCTATACAGAAAAAGGGGCTGAAGAAAATGAGTACAATGCAATAATACAAAAACAAATGAGGTGGTGAGCCATATGAGAACCTGAAACCTCTATGGTGGCCTGAAATGTTTTCTCCAGTTGTCATTTTTTGAGTAAGCAATTTGGTGAAAGATTTGAACATTTACAGTAGAAGTGAATGGGGTTTTCAGATCTCCAGCATGACCCTTGCTTATTTCTTCTGGATTTTTGCTATTGATTTCACTTTTGGCAAGCCAAAAAGTGAAACCTATGGAAAAATATCCACAGCAGAAATTTTCTGGCGCAGGTGAACATGGCCTAACACACCCTTTAGAAAGTCGGGAGGCATTTCCATTTTAGAGATTCTGAAAATAGTGAGATGCTAAAAAATTAAATATATTATAAAGTTGCAAGACTTATTATTTTATCATACTATGAATAAACTTTATGTACCCACTACTTGACACTTTTAATGTGAATTTTGTTTTGTACATTGAGAAAGAAATGGGTTTTTGTTTAACATATTTACTATTTGAGTTTCATACTCCTGTGCTTTTCTAACTGAGTACACATGGTAATTGCCCTTAATTGAATGCAGAATATTCACCTCTGTGCCTTTCTAGGAAGTCTGACCCGCTAGTATCTCCAGTGTGCGCCGAGGAGCTCCAAGAATGGATCTTTGACAGTGTTGGCTGCAATCTACACAGCAGGAACTAAATGTGGCTTTAGTGGGACAGGTCTGGACAAAAAAAATAAAAAATCCTCGCTGCTCTGCTCAGTTTTGTGTTTAAAAAGCGGTTGAGAAGCAAATAGAGTCTGCTGGTTTAGGAAGGCTGCCATGGTTTGGGCCGGCGGGCACACACAGACTGTGTGTTCAGCAAGAAATTCTCCGATAGCATTTACATTGCTAAATTCTACAGCTTCACGGTAAGGGATCATTTAGACAGCTTGTGGGGAGAGGGAGGGAGACATGCAAATAACTCATGCTGATCTGAGGTAAATGTGGATATGTGATAATATGTGGTTATAATAAATTATAAAGTTATCTTTAACTTTAACAAAGGGGAACCTGGGCACTCTCAAGATAATCAGACCATAAAGAATGTATTGCTACACAAATCGATAAAACACAAATGAGTAAAATACAAATTGATAGAATAAAATATCCGCTACCCATAAACATCCTGTAAATGCTCCTAAAAGAACGGAATATTGATGCCAACAAAAATCCTAAAATATCCTAAAAATATGGTGTCACGACTGAGGATGGGGGAAATCCTCAGCCGTGTGAAGCCAGGAGATGTTACGGCTGCTTGACCAAGAAGACAGGATTAGGGAGCAGGTCACCTCCTAAACGCATCCCTAACCTGACCCTGACTCCTAGCTACATGAGCCAACCTTGATGGTAGGAGGGCTCATGCTCCGGAACCTAGAAGTCCCTGCTAGCCCTCAAGATGGCCCTAAGCTAGGAGCTGAGTAAGACAACCCACTCCTCCAAAGCACGGAGGAGCAGGAGTCTCAATGGCCAAGCTGCTGGAAAAGGGGAAACATAAACAGCCTATGTATATGGCAGGTGCTGCACTAGTTCCAGCCACCTGCCACAGCCCTGCTGACTGGATCCGTGTGCAGGAAAGCTGAAGTCCACAAATAGCAGACAGACGTCAGCACAAACTCATCCACACACCGGAACCCAGATACATGGCAGCACTAAATAGTACAGGAAAACATAAACATAAACTATGACCACAGTGGTGGCTCTCACAGAGGAATGGAAAGCACAGGAGGCTGCCTCAGCTAGCAAGACTGAAGCAACCTACTGAGCCCTGCTAGAGAGAGGGTCTATATAGGCCCAAGTGGCCACACCCAAGGGTTGGACACACCCAGTGACATCACACACACACTGGGAAGGAAGTTAACCCTTCCAGTACCACAGAAGGGAAAGACACATAAATGGGAAGTGCACACAATACATACAACGTGCATAACATACACACACCTAACATAAAGATTGCTAGGTGTGACCGCATGCCAGGGCAGCAAGCTGCCTAGCGACGCTCAGGCTGCTCTGCTGCAAAATACATCACTGGTTGCCCGCGGCAACCACAAGTGAGGCCACAGACAAGCGGCCCTCACCCGTGGTTGAACACCCATACTAAACCGCAGGCAACTGGATACGGTAAAGGAGTCACGGTCATGGGCATGGCCGTGACACTCCCACCCCTCAAAGCCCCCCCACCAAAAAAAAAGGAAACTGGTGAGGAACTCACACAAGGGGATGGGAGAAGGAGACGTCCACTCACAGGACATGGTTCCCAGGAGGTCACTGTCAGCTGCATCCTCTCCCAGCTCACACTAGCCAGTCCGACGAGGCCTGCAGCCCGCACCAGCGACAAGGGAATGGAACCACAGAGAGTGGACGAGGGGACTCTCCACTCACGTCCCCACTCTAGTCGCTGCCAGCAGACCCTCCTAACCAGCACGCAGCCGGACCACTTACGGAGTGCTGCCAGCAAACGACCAGAGATGGGAACATGGAAAGGGACGAGAGATCACCAACACAGACATGGAAGGTAAGGTGGCGGGGAATAAGCCACCAACCGTGCTGTTAACGGTGATCCCCCCGGGACGCTCTCCCTCCGGAGAACGCGCATGCAGGCCACAGACAAACAACACAGTGAACACAATACACACACACCTAACATAAAGATTGCTAGGTGTGACCGCATGCCAGGGCAGCAAGCTGCCTAGCGACGCTCAGGCTGCTCTGCTGCAAAATACAACACTGGTTGCCCGCGGCAACCACAAGTGAGGCCACAGACAAGCGGCCCTCACCCGTGGTTGAACACCCATACTAAACCGCAGGCAACTGGATACGGTAAAGGAGTCACGGTCATGGGCATGGCCGTGACATATGGGGGTAAATACAAAATCAGATAGCCACAAATAAAACAATACTGTCAATGAGGTAGTGGGTTCCCTTTGATATATAGTCCCAAACGTAATTGATACTTTCAAAATATCCTGGAGAAAATCAATAAATGTTATCCTGTAGACCAAATGAAAACAGTGTAGTAGCATGTGTATGTACACACTGTTTTCATTTGGTCTACAGGATAACATTTGTGACATTATACCAGGAACATTTTTTGATTTTCTCCAGGATATTTTGAAAGTATCAATTACGTTTGGGACTATATATCAATGGGAACCCACTACCTCATTGACAGTATTGTTTTATTTGTGGCTATCTGATTTTGTATTTACCCCCATATTTTTAGGATATTTTAGGATTTTTGTTGGCATCAATATTCCGTTCTTTTAGGAGCATTTACAGGACGTTTATGGGTAGCGGATATTTTATTCTATCAATTTGTATTTTACTCATTTGTGTTTTATCTATTTGTGTAGCAATAAAGTCTTTATGGTCTGATTATCTTGAGAGTGCCCAGGTTCCCCTTTGTTATATGTATCTGATTTCTTGAGGATAGGGCGAGTCCTCTTCTCTGAGTGCACCTCAGTTTGGTTTTAGTGAACACTGTGAGCCACATCCAGTACTGCTTATCTTTAAAAAATCAGCAATCGTGATGTATTTTAAAAGAATTCACCAGAAGTTGTATGCATTCATTATTACTGTGGGATGGGTCAGTGCACACACTGTGTCATGGTTTCCATTTATTAAAGAAGCCATGACACTAGGTTGGACACAGATATCAAGGACTTACAATGAGGTCAATTGAGGTTCTGTTCTAGTGAACAGGGGTCATTTATCAAACTGGTGTAAAGTAGAACTGGCTTAGTTGCCCAGTACAGCCAATCAGATTCCTCCTTTCATTTGTCAAAGGAGCTGTCCAAAATAAAAGGATGAATCTGATTGGTTGCTATGAGCAACTAAGCCAGTTCCTTTTTTACACCAGTTTGATAAATGACCCCTGATATATATATTTTTATACTTTATTATTAATTTTAGAGATTTATTTATTAAGAAAATAGGTAACAATTCTGAGCAGAGATGACGTGTTTCAACCTGAATGGATATATGTATGTTTTTCTATACAAGTATCTGTATAATGCTCTGTATATGCACACACTGCAAATACAGTCTTCAGTTCACACAGGGAGTCCATTTATGAAATAAGGATTGATGCAGACAGATATCTTGAGTCCGTGTTATATTTATCTAACATCTGGCTGCCATTTTCTATGTGTGCTGCTCATGGCTGACAGTTTGTAGTGTGGTAGTGGAGCCTTTTTTTTTTATAGCTACCACATTTATAAAATGTTCTCTTCTAAAATTCCAGGTCTGATCAAGTATACACATGTGGACAAAATAGATGGTACCCTCCCATTAAAGAAAGAAAAACCCACAATGGTCACTAAAAGTAATAATACAATTTTTTACTGAAAATCAGCTAATGCAAATTAGACATTGCTCTTGAATTGTGGTTTAACAGAATACGTTTAAAAAAAACTAATTAATGAAACTGGCATGGACAAAAATGATGGTACGCCTAGAAAAGATTGAAAATAATTTGACTGTAGGGACATGTTAAGCTAAGGTGTATCCTGTAATTTGCATTACAGGTGTTTTCAAACCTGTAATCAGTCAGTCTGCATATTTAAAGGGTGAAAAGTAGTCACTGTGCTGTTTAGTATCATGGTGGGTACCACACTGAACATGGACCAAAGAAAGCTAAGGAGAGTTGTCTAAGGAGATTAGAAAGAAAGTTATAGACATCATGTTAAAGGTAAAGGCTATAAAACCATCTTCAAACAGCTTGATGTTCCTGTTACTACAGTGGAACATATTATTCAGAAGCTTAAGGTCTATGGGACTGTAGCCAACCTCCCTGGACATGGCCACAAGAGGAAAATTGATGATAAATTGAAGAGACCAATAATACGAATGGTAATCAAAGAGCCCAGAACTTCAAGTTCAACGTAAATCAGTGTCAGATTGTCCATGCTGGATGTAGAGTGCGATCACATTTGCATTTTTAGATTGTCCATTGCTGTCTTAGCCAATGTGGGCTTAAAGGAAGATGACCGAGAAGGAAACCACAATTGTAAACAAATCATAAAAAAGCGACACTGGAATTTGCCAAAATGCATATTGCCAAGCCAGAAAGGTTCTGAGGGAATGTCCTTTGGACAGGTAAGACAAAACTGGAGCTTTTTGGTAAGTCACATCAGCTCTATGTTCAGAACTCTAAGTCACATCAGCTCTATGTTCATTCTTTTGCGTCAGAGACGCAAAAATGAAGTACAAGTACAAATGAAGTGCAAAGAAAAGAACATTGGGGCACATTTGAAAGACCAGTGTTTTAGACGCCAGTCTTAATAAGCTCCTGCGTTGGCAGTGGATCACCAAAGTTATGTAAAGGTGCCGGCTTCTACATACTGTAACTTCAGCATATTCACAGACGATTCTAAATGTAGGACAGCTTCCTTGCTGTCTTACATTTAGACCATTTTTGATGCCTAAACCAGGCATAGAAAATGATGAATAAGACTGGCCCGTAGGCCCACCCCCTTCCCTGCCCATGCCATGCCCTCTATTTTAACCTGGCATGAGCAGGGAAGAAGTCTCAGATTCTGCCGCAATATGGTGTTTGACAGGCTGGAAGAGGCTCGGTTATGTTTTGGGGCTGCTTTGCTGCATCTGGCACATGGTGACATTCTGGAGCGAAATGTGCTGTCTTGTATCAGAAAGCTTGGTCACAGTCGCAGGTCATGGGTCCTCCAAAAGGATAATGACCCAAAACACACAGGTAAAAATATCCAAGAACCTCTAAGAGCAAAGCATTGGACTATCCTGAAGTGGTCTTCTATGAGCCCTGACCTAAATCCTATTGAACATCTGTGGAAGGAGGTGAAACATGCAGTCTGGTGAAGGCACCCTTCAAACCTGAGACAGCTGGAGCAGTTTGCTCACAAGGAGTGGGCCAAAATACCTGTGGACAGATGCAGAAGTCTTATTGAGAATTACAGAAATCGCTTGATTGCAGTGATTGTTTCAAAAGGTTGTGCAACAAAATACAAAGTTAAGGATATTATCATTTTTGTCCAGGCAAGTTTCATTAGTTTGTTTTATAAATTATTCTGTTGAACAACAATTCAAAAGCAAGGTCTGATGTTAATTAGCTGATTTTCAGTAAATTTACCGTATTTTTCACCCTATAAGACGCACCGGCCCATACGACGAACCTAGGTTTTTGAGGAGGAAAATAAGAAAAAAAAAAATTGAACCAAAAGGTGTGCTTTTGGTGGGTTTTGAACTAACGGTGGTCTGTGCATGACACTACTATGGGGGATCTGTGGATGGCACTGTTATGGGGGGGGGGTCTGTGGGTGGCACTGTTATGGGGGATCTGTGGATGGCACTGCTATTGGTGGGATCTGTGGATGGCACTGTTATGGGGGGATCTGTGGTTGGCACTGTTATGGGGGGATCTGTGGATGGCACTGTTATGGGGGGGTGATCTGTGGATGGCACTGTTATGGAGGGGGATCTGTGGATAGCACTGTTATGGGGGGTGGATCTGTGGATGGCACTGCTATATATGTGTCACCCACAGATCCCCCACCCCATAACAGTGCCATCCACATATCCCCCACCCCATAATAGTGGCATCCACAAATGCCCTAATATACCGGAGCTAAACCTGTGGGAGGGGGAGGGAGGAGGGGCCGGTGGCATGCAAATGCGGCGGGGCCGGTGCGGTCACTGTATTCCGGCCCCGCCGCTCACTCACTGCTTTATTGATTAAACCTTTTATATTAATAACCTTAATTTAAGTTCCGATCCACAGCCCCATCTGTACTACTTACTAAATGTCCTGTAGCAGGCAGAGCAGGGCGGGCGGCCGGCCGGAACTCACTGATGTCACGTGACGTGCCTGCGCCGCCTACTTTATGAATGAAGTAGGCTGCGCAGGCACGTGACATCAGTGAGTTACGGCAGGCCGCCCGCCCTGCTCTGCCTGCTACAGGACATTTAGTAAGTAGTACAGATGGGGCTGGGGATCGGAACTTAAATTAAGGTTATTAATATAAAAAGTTTAGTCAATAAAGCAGTGAGTGAGCGGCGGGGCCGGAGTACAGTGACCGCACCGCCCTACCGCATTTGCATGACACCGGCCCCTCCAGCTGATACATCGCAGTCGGCGATGCTGCAGCATCGCAGACTGCGATGTAAAATGGCAGCATTCACCCCATAAGACTCAGGGGCATTTTCCCCCCACTTTTAGGGGGCGAAAAATACAGTATTATTTTTGTCAGTTTAAGTTATTTCAGTGACCATTGTGGGTTTTTCTTTCTTTAACGGAATGGTACCAACAATTTTGTCTACGTGTATACATTGTAAAGGGGCATTCACATGACCGTATTCTTTTTGCGGTCTGCAAATTACGAATCCACAAAATATGGATGCGGCAGGTGTGCATCCCACACTTTTTGTGTGCCCCATTGAAAAAATGTGTGCAAGTACAGCCAGCGCTGCTGGATTGCAGGGTGTTCGTAACGATGGAATCAAGCAGTGGATAATGTGATGGAAAAATGAATCCAGCCAGCAAAGGAAGCAATATGGACAATAACAATACATTAGTAGGTGGCTTGTATTAACTTTCTCTACATAATAAATGGTACAGTATTTACTAAAATGACAGAACCCCTTAAGCATATTGGGTGTACAACCTGTCACACGATAGAAGATATTGGGCCAGTGGCGTAACTAGAAATGACTGGGCCCTACAGCAAAGTTTTGAATGGGGCACCACCACCCCAACAAATTCTTCGCAACCCCCAACTCCCGTGAGGCTAGTCAAGATTGCTTTCTCAGACGAGGCCCGGCAACCACTCCGTCCATTCCCTACAGTGTCACATTGTCTCATTTTATAATACTGTTGAGGGGGCCCTGACAATAAAATCTTTTAGTCCTCCTCCTGAGTGGGCCCCTTCTGAGTTCGGGCCCCAAAGCAGCCGCTTCCCCTGCATCCCCTGTTTTGGGCAAAAATAACAATCAGGCATGTTGTATTTCAACATATTTGAGCTTTTGTTCCTCTAGGAGATAAGGCACTGCACGAGGTGTCTAGCAGTGGCTTTTTCCATTTCCCCATTGAAAACATATACAAGTTCAGCAGAATGTGCATATATATGGGTAGGTTTGAGACAAAGGGCTGTAAAGCGTTTATGCAACTTACTTAAAGGGGTTGTCACAAAGCATATTCTACATTTCTCAAACCAGCACCTGGATCTGAATATTTTTGTAATTGCATATAATTAAAAATTTAGCATAGCCAGTGAGCTATACAATAAAATGTATCTGCATAGCGCCACCTGCTATTTGTTCTTTTACTTATTTTTTGTCTGTGTCACTGAGCTGGTCGAACTTGCTCAGTCCCATCCTTCAACTGCCACATGTTCTGTTAGAAGCTGTCCAAGACAATGTTGATCTCTCTGCCTTCTGATCGGAGCCCTTGCAGTGAAATTGCAGGGCTCCAATCGATTACCATGACAGCCTGGGGCCTGCTGAGGCTTCCTCCCTGCTAAGCTGTGCACGAAGCACATCTCAGCAGGGAGTGCATCAAAATCATATTCACCCTAATAGATCCCTAAGGCTCAGTTCACACCTGAGCGTTTTACAGCGCGTTCCTACGCGCTGTAAAACGCTCAACAAGGAGAAACCAATGCTTCCCTATGGGAATGGTTCTCACCTGGGCGTTTTACAGCGCGTACGATCGCGCTGTAAAACGCCCGATGCTCAAACAAGTACAGGAGCGTTTTTTTGGGCGCTTGTCGCGCGTTCCCGTACATAGTCTTTCGGGAACGCGCGACACTGTGTGTACACTTGTCTCTGTATGCGCGCTTGTAAACGCCCGTACAATCGCGCATACAGAGCGCTCCTTTCAGAACTCTCAGGTCTGAACTGAGCCTAAGGGTGCTAATAGTTATTAAAGGGATTCTGTCATGACATTTTAGGCCTATAACCTATATATATATATATAACATATGGCCAGGTCCGTACAAATAACATGAATCCGAAACTGTACTTATTAAAGATTGCCTGTGGCTCTGTTAGCACATTGAACAGGTTTTTATAACCTGTCATTCACCTACCTAAGGTGCCCAAGGGGACGTTGCTTCATACAGTGTGCCCGGCTGCACCCATCTCCGTCTGGTGCCCAGCGCCGCCTTCCCAGTTGAAATCGCTGCCCTCTCTGTCTATAGTGCCGCCTTCCTCACCTCAGCGCCGCCTAGTGCGCATGCGCGGGATCTGGCAGAGGGACCGGAGGATTGCGGAGGCGGCGCTGAGGTGAGGAAGGCGGCACTATAGACAGAGAGGGCGGCGATTTCAACTGGGAAGGCGACGCTGGGCACCAGACGGAGATGAGAGCCACAGGCAGATTTAATAAGTACAGTTTTGGATTCATGTTATTTGTACGGACCTGGCCATATGTTTAGGTTATAGGCCTAAAATGTTATGACAGAATCCTTTTAAATAAAAAGTGCAAAAAGTAAAAAAAAAAAAACACCAAAATATTACAAGTTTAGATCACTTTCCTTTTCCAAATTTACATATAAAAATATATAAACAATAAAAAAAATGAACATATTATGTATCGCTGCATCTGAAAATGTCTGAACTATTAAAATATTTTTTTAAATTACCTGTGCGGTGAACACCATAACGGAAAAAATGAAAAATTGCCTTTTTTTATCACCTTGTGCTCAAAACATCATACATACCACAAAAATAGTACCAATAAAAAGTAAGCAAAAAAAGTGCCCTCATACAGCTTTGTAGACCGAAATATATATAAAAAAAGTTGTCTGTCAGAAAATGGTGATGTAAAGAAAATTTTGATTTTTTTCAAAGGTTTTTATTTTTTTAAGTAATAAAACAAAATAAAAACTATAAGTTTTGTGTCAATGTAATTGTATTGAGCTGCAGAATAAGAATGTCATGTCATCATTAGCGCACAGTGAACACTGTAATGTCAAACCCCAGAAATGTTGGCGCAATTGTGTTTTTTTTTTCAATTTTACCCCACAAAGAATTTTTTTCCCGTTTTCCAATACCAAACATGGTAAATTAAATGGTGCCATTAAAGAATGCATCTTGTCCCACAAAAAATAATCCACAGGAAGTGAAAGATGAGAGGTTAAATTCCTCCACCAGCGTTAGTTATTCAAGTCTGCCCGATACCCCTGATGAAGCCAGAATAGCTGGCGAAACATGTTGGGGGGCGGAATTTAGGTTTTTAATCTGCTGACCACATTGAGTCTTTGCAGTGATCTGTGTGCCTGATATATCAACATATGCTGCCATCAGGCCTGCTCAATCTTGGTGTTTATACCCCAGACACGGGGGCCAAGTAGTTATCAGGCACAGTTTGAATCTGTTTATACAGCAGGGATGCTGGTGTGTGGTTGAGTGGTGTTAGTGCACTCCCGCCAATCCATACACCTTAGTGACCCTTAATACACAGCAAGTCTCATGGGGTACAGTGTTTTTAACCCTATAGGTAGCTCACAGTTTATTATTTCACTCGTGTTTTAACATGAATAAGTAAAAGTTATGTTTTATTAGTCTGGGACAAGAGTGGTTAGCAGCCGTATAGGCAGTAGTGTTTAAGTAATAAATTAACCCTTCCCAGATAGGATCCCTTATAAGTAGGTAATATGTTAACGGAAAAATAAAAAAGTTATGGCTATTGGAATGTGGGAAAGAAAAATCTAAAATGCAAAAATGAAAATAGGCCTCGGTCTTTAACCCCTTAGTGACCAGCCAGTTTTGGGCCTTACTGACCAAGCGTTTTTCTTCCCTTTTTCATCGTCGCGTTCCAAGAGCTATAACTTTTTTATTTTTCCGTCTATGTAGCTTTATGAGGGCTTGTTTTTTGCGGAACGAGTTGTAGTTTTTAATGGCGCCATTTTGGGGTACACATAACTTTATGATTAACTTTTATTAACTTTTTCTGGGAGGAAATGGGAAAAACAGCAAGACTGCCACTGCGTTTTTACGTTATAAATTTTATGGCGTTCATATTTTGGTATAAATAATATAATATCTTCATTCTCTGGGTCACTACGATTACAGTTATACCAAATACATATAGTTTTTTTGTAATTAAACCCCTTTTTTTAAAATAAATTTTTTGTTTTGCATTGCCGCTTCCTAAGACCCATAACTTTTATATTTTTCTTTCTATGGTGTTGTATGAAGGCTTGATTTTTGCGGGCCAACTTGTATTTTTCATTGGTATCATTTTGGAGTAAATGGCTATTTTTGATCGCTTGTTATTAAGTTTTTTCGGTGGCAACTAAGAATAAATTAGCAATTCTTTCTTTCTTTTTTTTTTTTACGGCGTTCACCGTCGGGGATAATTTACGTGATATTTATGTAGTCTGGGTTGTTACGGACGCGGAAATACTAAACATATGGGGGGACCCGTGCAGCGTTTAGACTCTAGGCTGCCGTATAAAAGCGGCGGCCCAGCCTAAGGCCTCTTAGTGACCACCGTAAAAAGGCGTATGGGTGGTCACTAAGGGGTTAAGGGGTTAAAGAACTTGAAAATCTGGATGTTTGTTTCAGTTGTGTCCAGTCTAAGCAATCCTCTGTGAGCTAAACAGCCTAGACTCTAGACTTAAACAGGGGCGTTTTAATTCCAGATAAGCCAGATGGACAGGTGGCACTGTTTCTATAAAGAGGGAAAAAAACACACGACTTATATTAGAGAACGTCTTTAAAAGTGTTTTCCAAGTCTTCGATACTGATGACCTATCCTAAGGATATGTCATCAATATCACATCTTTTGGGATGCAGAGTCTGAAAAGGGAGGGGAGGTAATTTTTTCACTTCGTTACATCCACCCCTGGTTTTACTTAACTGCTTGACGACATGTGCCGTACATGTACAGCGCATGTCATCTCCTTAAAGATGGCACCTACTCCACAGTGGGCACCATAGCCGTTGGTGCCTACTGTTTCACACAGCAGACACCTGTAGCTAATGTCTGTGATAGGTGATTAAGCTATCAAAGACATTTAACCCCTCAGATAAAATGGCGATTTCGACCACAGCATCTGAAGCAGCTTTTCCCCGGGAGAACTGTGTTCCAAGGGCCTGTGGCGATTGGAGGAACCTGTTTATTCACTGTGGTAGCCTCTGAGGCTAACAGAGCAATAGTTGCTATGGAGTCCTGTTTGTGGCAGAGCTCCATAGGAACACAGTGGAACTCCCATATGGTGTAATGGCAATTCATTGCAGTCTATGGGTGAAGAGATTAGAGGATCTCATGTTTAAGTCCCCTAAGGGGACTTAAAAAGAAAAGTTAAAAAGCAGTTTAAAAAATACAGATTTTTTATTTTTAAATCACCCCCTTCCCCCATATTGAAAATAAAAATATTTAATTAAAAAAATAAAGATCATTTGCACACCCGCACCCCAAAATGCCCATACTATTAAAATATATATACGTATTTATCTCAAACAGCGAATGGCATAACTGAAAGAAAATTGAATTGGTCTACTACGTTTTTTCATTGCTTCATCTCCCAAAAATATAAAGTGAATAAAATTTTTTTTCCAGTATTAAAACACAAGAAAACCTAAATACATGTGGTATCATTGTAATCATACTGACCCGGAGAATGATGGTAACAGGTCAGTTTTACCACATAGGGCGTTAAAAATAAAACCTATAAAACTATGGTACAATTGCCTTTTTTTCCCCACTTCCACCCCATTTGGATTTTCTTTCTAGTTTCCCACTACATTGTATACAGTATTAAATGGTGCCATTAGAAAGTACAACTTCTCCCTAAAAAAAACACGCCCTCAAACATCTATGAATAAAAGAATAAAAAGGTTATGGTTCCTGGAAGGCAGGGATTAACCACCTCCGGACCGCCTAACGCAGATTCGCGTTCCGGAGGTGGCAGCGCTGCGCACAGTCACGCATATACGCGTCATCTCGCGAGACGCGAGATTTCGCTCCAAGCCGGCCCGCGCATGCGCATCGCGGGCCGGCAAAAGTTAAAGAACAAGTTCGTCACCAGCCTGCCAGCAACGATCATTGGCTGGCAGGCTGGCGATTTTTAAAAAATCCAATCACAAGCCATATAACAGATCATATTAGTAAATATGATCTGTTATATGGCTTCTCTGCTCCTGTGCTGGTCCTTTTCGTCGGTTGGATCCAGCACAGGAGCAGACTGAACTGTGAGTAGCACCAACACTACACCTTAGCCCCAGATCACCCCCCTGCACCCCAATTAACCCTTTGATCACCCCTTTGATCGCCCCTGTCAATCACCAGTGAAAGGAAAAAAAGTGATCAGTGTAAACTGTCACTTTTTTTTTTTCACTAGTATTGGCTGTTAGGTTTTAGGAATAGTTTAGGCCCCTTGGTTAGGTAGTTAGCGTCAGTTAGCGCCCACCCCACCGCACCGCAGTCACTTTTATTCGCTGAATAGCGTATCGCTAATCAGCATTTGTACTTTTATAGTATCTGTAAGTGATCAAAACTGATCACGGTCAGATCTATAATAGTATTAGTGTCACTTTAGTTCGCCCTCCACCCAAAACGCAGTGTTTGCCCGATCAGGCCTGATCGGTCGCCCACACGTGCGTTCACCCACGCCCGCCCCACCGCAGTGACAAAAAAAATATATTTTTTGATCACTGCACATTCATTTTACACGCACTGCGGCGATAAAAAAATCAGTTTTGATATTTTTTATCAACCGCAGCGGCCTCCGGTACTTCGCTAGCCTCCCCTTTGTAAGACAGGTTTGCTTTTTTTCTTGGGTAGTCTCAGGGAATACCCCTAAATTTAGTAGTCCAAAATGTCAAACAGGGGGTATTCTTCTGAAGAGGCCTACAGGATTCTGACCCAGTCGGATGAGGAGTGGGAACCCTCATCTGATGAATCTAGCGGGTCAGAATATGAACCTGTGGAAAGCAGTGGCTCTCTGACCCAAAGTTCGGACGAGGAGGTGGAGGTCCCTGGCAGCACCAGGCGTACCCGGCCCCATGTCGCTAGACCACAGGTTATGCAGGATCCGCTTCAAGAGCAGCAGAGTGGGGCTGTCGCTGCCGGATCACGTGGTGAGGCATACACCAGCAGCGCAGCCCTCCCTGGACCTAGTACCAGCACTGCCGTACAACATGGTGACGTGGCGAGCACCAGAAGGGCAGTTGAAGCTGGTACGGTGGCACGTGCACTAGTTACCCCGTCGCAGCCACCGCAAAGACAGGCCCGTAGAGCCCCTAGAATCCCTGAGGTGCTGGCAAACCCTGATTGGCAGTCACCAACTTCAGCCGCACCTGTAGTTCCCCCTTTCACCGCCCAGTCTGGAGTTCGGGTTGAGACGGCTCAAATCGGTTCGGCCCTGGGATTTTTTGAGCTGTTCTTGACTGCGGAGCTCTTGGACTTAGTCGTGGCAGAGACCAACCAGTATGCCACACAATTTATATCCGCCAACCCGGGAAGCTTTTATGCCCAGCCTTTCCGGTGGAAACCAGTCCAAGTTTCCGAAATTAAAATTTTTTTGGGCCTTCTCCTCAACATGGGCCTGACAAAAAAGCATGAATTGCGGTCATATTGGTCAACGCACCCGATTCATCACATGCCCATGTTCTCTGCTGCTATGTCCAGGGCACGATTTGAGGCCATCCTCCGTTTCCTGCATTTTAGCGACAACACCACCTCCCGTCCCAGAGGCCACCCAGCTTTTGACCGGCTCCACAAAATTCGGCCCCTCATAGACCATTTCAACCAGAAATTTGCAGATTTGTATACCCCCGAGCAAAACATCTGCGTAGACGAGTCCCTAATACATTTTACCGGGCGCCTTGGCTTCAAACAGTACATCCCAAGCAAGCGTGCCCGGTATGGGGTCAAATTGTATAAGCTCTGTGAAAGGGCCACAGGCTATACCCACAAATTTCGTGTCTATGAGGGAAAAGATCAGACCCTGGAGCCGGTCGGTTGCCCTGACTACCTGGGGAGCAGTGGGAAGACAGTCTGGGACTTGGTGTCACCCTTATTCGGCAAGGGGTACCATCTTTATGTGGACAATTTTTACACAAGTGTGGCCCTCTTTAGGCATTTGTTTCTAGAACGGATTTGCGCCTGTGGCACCGCGCGAACTAGTCGCGTGGGCTTCCCCCAACGGCTTGTAACCACCCGTCTTGCAAGGGGGGAGAGGGCTGCCTTGTGTAACGAAGAACTGCTCGCGGTGAAATGGAGAGACAAGCGTGACGTTTACATGCTCTCCTCCATTCACGCAGACACGACAATCCAAATTGAGCGAGCAACCCGTGTCATTGAAAAGCCCCTCTGTGTCCACGACTATAATGCGCTCATGGGAGGGGTGGACTTCAATGACCAGATGTTGTCTCCGTATTTAGTTTCCCGCAGAACCAGACGCTGGTATAAGAAGGTGTCTGTATATTTAATTCAATTGGCGCTGTACAATAGTTTTGTTCTCTACAGTAAGGCTGGGAGAACACGATCTTTCCTCAAATTCCAGGAAGAGATCATCGAGAACCTCCTTTACCCAGGAGGTTCCGTGGCCCCATCCCCCAGTGTAGTTAGCCGTCTACACGAGCGACATTTCCCCAGTGTCGTTCCTGGTACCTCAACCCAACCGTCACCCCGAAAAAGATGTCGTGTCTGTAGCAGGAGTGGAATAAGGCGTGACACCCGCTATTTCTGTCCTGACTGTGCTGACCACCCTGCCCTATGCTATGGAGAGTGTTTCCGGAAGTACCACACACAGGTACACCTAGCATAGGGATTGCATCTCACAGGACAGGCACACAGGGCTATTAGGGCCCTTTTACTCTCAGCTGCTGCAAACCTCTCCTTTCACCTGGGATAAAGTGCATAACGTACTTCGCCACATCTTTGGGCGATTTGCGCTTTGCACATTGTCCCATGGGGAAGGAGAGGTTTGTTCTATAAAGGTAAAAAAAACTAAACAAAAAAAAAATTACCGGTAAGTAAAAAAGTTAAAAAAGTTTAAAAAAGTTAATATGTTCTGTTCTAAAGTTAATAAAGTTATTGCTTTGCGGCCTGGTTTTTTCTTTTTTGTTTTGTTTTTTTTACCTTCCAGGTGGACCAACCGATCGACCAGCTGCAGCACTGATGTGCATTCGGACAGAAGCATTGTGCTGCTGTCAGATTACACGCAAGTCGGTGTATGCGGCGCTGCAAGACGAGATTTCTCCTCAGCAGTAAAAGATATGTTTGCCGAGGCATATGAGCTGAGGAGGTGGCGGTGTTCATATACTTTGGCAAACACTTTGCATATATAAAAAAAAAAATCCCGGCAATGATTTATTCATCCACATCGATTGATGTGAATGGAGAAATCTGGTTTGCCAGGGCATACGAGCTGAAGTGGGTATGGATGTTGGGCGGAGCTCCTATGTCCTGGCAGACGCCTTTCCCCTCCTTTTTCTTTTTTTGGCAGAGATTTTTTCATCCACATTGATCGATGCGAATGAAGAAATCTGTGCCGTTCATTTTTTTCTTTCAGCCCAGAGGCTGAACGGAAAAAAAAAATCTCATTACCCGTATGCTCAATATAAGGAGAATAGCAGAAACTCCTAATGCTGGGCATACATGTAATGATTGCGGAGACCCTCAAATGCCAGGGCAGTACAAACACCCCACAAATAACACCATTTTGGAAAGAAGACACCCCAAGGTATTCGCTGAGGGGCATATTGAGTCCATGAAAGATTGAAATTTTTGTCCCAAGTTAGCGGAAAGGGAGACTTTGTGAGAACAAAATCCAAAAAATCAATTTCCGCTAACTTGTTCCAAAATTTTTTTTTTTCAATGAACTCGCCATGCCCCTCATTGAATACCTTGGGGTGTCTTCTTTCCAAAATGGGGTCACATGTGGGGTATTTATACTGCCCTGGCATTTTAGGGGCCCCAAAGCGTGAGAAGAAGTCTGGTATCCAAATGTCTAAAAATGCCCTCCTAAAAGGAATTTGGGCCCCTTTGCCCACCTAGGCTGCAAAAAAGTGTCACACATGTGGTATCTCCGTATTCAGCAGAAGTTGGGGAATATGTTTTGGGGTGTCATTTTACATATACCCATGCTGGGTGAGATAAATATCTTGGTCAAATGCCAACTTTGTATAAAAAAAATGGGAAAAGTTGTCTTTTGCCAAGATATTTCTCTCACCCAGCATGGGTATATGTAAAATGACACCCCAAAACACATTCCTTACCTTCTCCTGAGTACGGAGATACCAGATGTGTGACACTTTTTTGCAGCCTAGCTGGGCAAAGGGGCCCACATTCCAAAGAGCACCTTTCAGATTTCACAGGTCATTTACCTACTTACCAGACATTAGGGCCCCTGGAAAATGCCAGGGCAGTATAACTGCCCCACAAGTGACCCCATTTTGGAAAGAAGACACCCCAAGGTATTCCGTGAGGGGCATGGCAAGTTCCTAGAATTTTTTATTTTTTGTCACAAGTTAGTGGAAAATGATGATTTTTTTTTTTTTTTTTTTTCATACAAAGTCTCATATTCCACTAACTTGTGCCAAAAAAATTTTTTTTTCATGAACTCACTATGCCCATCAGCGAATACCTTGGGGTCTCTTCTTTCCAAAATGGGGTCACTTGTGGGGTAGTTATACTGCCCTGGCATTCTAGGGGCCCAAATGTGTGGTAAGGAGTTTGAAATCAAATTCAGCAAAAAATGACCTGTGAAATCCGAAAGGTGCTCTTTGGAATATGGGCCCCTTTGCCCACCTAGGCTGCAAAAAAGTGTCACACATCTGGTATCTCCGTACTCAGGAGAAGGTGGGGAATGTGTTTTGGGGTGTCATTTTATATATACCCATGCTGGGTGAGAGAAATATCTTGGCAAAAGACAACTTTTCCCATTTTTTTATACAAAGTTGTCATTTGACCAAGATATTTATCTCACCCAGCATGGGTATATGTAAAAAGACACCCCAAAACACATTCCTCAACTTCTCCTGAGTACGGCAATACCACATGTGTGACACTTTTTTGCAGCCTAGGTGGGCAAAGGGGCCCATATTCCAAAGAGCACCTTTCGGATTTCACTCGTCATTTTTTACAGAATTTGATTTCAAACTCCTTACCACACATTTGGGCCCCTAGAATGCCAGGGCAGTATAACTACCCCACAAGTGACCCCATTTTGGAAAGAAGAGACCCCAAGGTATTCGCTGATGGGCATAGTGAGTTCATGGAAGTTTTTATTTTTTGTCACAAGTTAGTGGAATATGAGACTTTGTATGAAAAAAAAAAAAAAAAAAAATCATCATTTTCCACTAACTTGTGACAAAAAATAAAAAATTCTAGGAACTCGCCATGCCCCTCACGGAATAGCTTGGGGTGTCTTCTTTCCAAAATGGGGTCACTTGTGGGGTAGTTATACTGCCCTGGCATTCTAGGGGCCCAAATGTGTGGTAAGGAGTTTGAAATCAAATTATGTAAAAATTGACGAGTGAAATCCGAAAGGTGCTCTTTGGAATATTGGCCCCTTTGCCCACCTAGGCTGCAAAAAAGTGTCACACATCTGGTATCTCCGTACTCAGGAGAAGGTGGGGAATGTGTTTTGGGGTGTCATTTTACATATACCCATGCTGGGTGAGAGAAATATCTTGGCAAAAGACAACTTTTCCCATTTTTTTATACAAAGTTGTCATTTGACCAAGATATTTATCTCACCCAGCATGGGTATATGTAAAAAGACACCCCAAAACACATTCCTCAACTTCTCCTGAGTACGGGGATACCAGATGTGTGACACTTTTTTGCAGCCTAGGTGGGCAAAGGGGCCCATATTCCAAAGAGCACCTTTCGGATTTCACTCGTCATTTTTTACAGAATTTGATTTCAAACTCCTTACCACACATTTGGGCCCCTAGAATGCCAGGGCAGTATAACTACCCCACAAGTGACCCCATTTTGGAAAGAAGAGACCCCAAGGTATTCGCTGATGGGCATAGTGAGTTCATGGAAGTTCTTATTTTTTGTCACAAGTTAGTGGAATATGAGACTTTGTATGAAAAAAAAAAAAAAAAAAAAAATCATCATTTTCCACTAACTTGTGACAAAAAATAAAAAATTCTAGGAACTCGCCATGCCCCTCACGGAATAGCTTGGGGTGTCTTCTTTCCAAAATTGGGTCACTTGTGGGGTAGTTATACTGCCCTGGCATTCTAGGGGCCCAAATGTGTGGTAAGGAGTTAGAAATCAAATTCTGTAAAAAATGATGAGTGAAATCCGAAAGGTGCTCTTTGGAATATGGGCCCCTTTGCCCACCTAGGCTGCAAAAAAGTGTCACACATCTGGTATCTCCGTACTCAGGAGAAGGTGGGGAATGTGTTTTGGGGTGTCATTTTATATATACCCATGCTGGGTGAGAGAAATATCTTGGCAAAAGACAACTTTTCCCATTTTTTTATACAAAGTTGTCATTTGACCAAGATATTTATCTCACCCAGCATGGGTATATGTAAAAAGACACCCCAAAACACATTCCTCAACTTCTCCTGAGTACGGGGATACCAGATGTGTGACACTTTTTTGCAGCCTAGGTGGGCAAAGGGGCCCATATTCCAAAGAGCACCTTTCGGATTTCGCAGGTCATTTTTTACTGAATTTGATTTCAAACTCTTTACCACACATTTGGGCCCCTAGAATGCCAGGGCAGTATAACTACCCCACAAGTGACCCCATTTTGGAAAGAAGAGACCCCAAGGTATTCGCTGATGGGCATAGTGAGTTCATAGAACTTTTTATTTTTTGTCACAAGTTAGTGGAATATGAGACTTTGTAAGAAAAAAAAAAAAAAATCATCATTTTCCGCTAACTTGTGACAAAAAATAAAAAGTTCTATGAACTCACTATGCCCATCAGCGAATACCTTAGGGTGTGTACTTTCAGAAATGGGGTCATTTGTGGGGTGTTTGTACTGTCTGGGCATTGTAGAACCTCAGGAAACATGACAGGTGCTCAGAAAGTCAGAGCTGCTTCAAAAAGCGGAAATTCACATTTTTGTACCATAGTTTGTAAACGCTATAACTTTTACCCAAACCATTTTTTTTTTACCCAAACATTTTTTTTTTATCAAAGACATGTAGAACTATAAATTTAGAGCAAAATTTATATATGGATGTCGTTTTTTTTGCAAAATTTTACAACTGAAAGTGAAAAATGTCATTTTTTTGCAAAAAAATCGTTAAATTTCGATTAATAACAAAAAAAGTAAAAATGTCAGCAGCAATGAAATACCACCAAATGAAAGCTCTATTAGTGAGAAGAAAAGGAGTTAAAATTCATTTGGGTGGTAAGTTGCATGACCGAGCAATAAACGGTGAAAGTAGTGTAGGTCAGAAGTGTAAAAAGTGGCCTGGTCATTCAGGGTGTTTAAGCACTGGGGGCTGAGGTGGTTAAATAATGAAAATGCAAAAACAGAAAATCACCCTGTCCACAAGGGGTTAAAGGAGAATTCTCTAACTGAATTGCCAGTTAAAAAGTAGTAGAAGTTGACATTTTTGTGCTGGAATCAGCATTTACCCATTTGACATTTTCATACAGATAACATCAAAAAGTAGCAGTAATCGTTGATGAATAATATTTGGGGTAAAGCAGCTTAAAGAGCAGAACGTTAGTATGTTATGCCAAGACAGTAATCTGGTCATGCTCTGGGGATAGTAACTTCAAAAGGAACATAATCTTCACCTCAGCTCAGAAGATATTCGAAAGACTCATCCAGAGGGAAACATTCAGATAAATGATTACCATGTGCTCAGTGTTTGTATCTCAGATGTATTGAGTAGTATACTTATCCAGTGCATTCCATAGCAGTCTCATGAATGAAGCACGTGGGAGCCATATAACTAAGGGTTTACAAATGTTTGGAAAATGTGACGTAAGATATAATACCTAGACCAGTTTTATTTTAGCAAAATCAACTAAAGGCTCGTAAACAGAGCTCTCACTAGTTTTATGGGTTCCACAGCGTTTATGTACATGACACTTAAATAATTTTTTAGCTTTTTTGTTATGGCTGCCCCAGATCACGGCTGTAGGTGATACAAAGAAAGCATTAATTCCCAGGCCTTGGTTATGAGGATGCCAAAAAGTCCCTCTGCCACACAAGAAAACACCTATGTGGCACATGGTAAGAAGGGGCTGTGGGGCTGTATTACAGGAAGTTCAAGGCCAGCCCAAAATTGAGCAGAGTGCACAAGAGTTTTCACAAATTGACTAGGATTCAATACTGTGACATTATATATATATATATATATATATATATATATATATATATATATATAAAATCTATACCTAAATATACTTTAAGTGGTCAGCATTTCAGTATCTGCAGTATGGAAGTTGTACCTAATTTTTGGCACACTGTGTTAGAAAAAATCACTGTGCGTATATAAATAACTTTTAAAGGGGTTTCCCCATTAAAGGGGTTGTCTCAAATCAGCAAATGGAATTTATCATGTAGACAAAGCTATGGTAATGCAGGGCACTTAATATTGTATTGTGATTGTCCATATTGCCTTCTTTCCTATAGTGTGCAAGCACGGCCACCGCTTCTGGATTTCAGGGTGGTCGTAATAATGAAAACGAGCAGTGTATAATGTGATGAAAAAATGAATCCAGCCTGCAAAGGAGGCAATATGGACAATCACAATACATTAGTAGGTGCCTTGTATTAACTTCCTCTACATAATAAATGCAATTTGCTGAAGTGAGACAACCCCTTTAAGACAATGTATCCCCTATACACAGCATAATGAATACGTTTCTGATTGGCGGGGGTCTGAGATCATGTGAATGAGGGCTCATGTTCCTCTATTTGAATGGAGTGGTTGTCATGCATACACACTGCTGCTCCATTCAGCTCTATGGGGCTGCCAGAGATAGCCAAGCACTTGTACTCCGGCATTCCCATAGAGTTGAATGGAGTAGTGGACATGCAGGTGTGAAAAAGGGAGCAGAGTCTCCTGAAACTTTGTGGGTAGCATGGTTCACGCTTCATCTACCTACCTCCATGATGTATTGATTTATTTGATATAAGATATTTGAGAATCAGTGTGGAACATTAACTGGACTGTACATGGACTGGGTATGACACCTTTATAGGTGTTTTACATACCTCTTGCATCAAATTTTGATATGCTATATATGATAAATAAGAAGAGTTTTTACATACTTTCATATATAATTGTCTTTTGCCTTTTTTACTAATATGACATGGCGATTTGTCTGCTGAAACGCAGAGCATGGCCCCCTGTTCTCTTGATCAGACACTTCTCCCTGTGGATAGGGGATAAGTTGTATTAATGGGACAACCCCTTTCGAGGCTACTTCGAGGTCTCTTCAGCATGGCACAGCATGTCCGATGAGTTGACCTAACAAAGTAGTCCTGAATGCTTGATAGTTATAATCTTTTTCAGTTAGCCATTAAAAGGTATCCTCTACTGAGCACTCTCAATTTGTATCTTCTCTAACTACCGACTAACACAGTATAAAGAATAGAAATGTAAAAATTATACTATACCTGCAGGAGAAAATCAAACAAAGCCAATTTAGACCACTCTGTATGTTTAATGCCAACACATGGGGCTGTATCCATGGAAGTAAGAGAGTCCTCCATGCCACACCTATGCTTTAACATGTGCTGATATTCCAGCCAGCTCAGAGCATGAGAATTCTGGTCATTGTTGGTGTCATTTAAATGTTTAATGTCAGGTGCCCACCACACAATTGGCCTTGGTGCACCATTGGTATACTTGTATGGCAATAGGTTGTCTGTGAATAATCGGGCAACTGCTGGGAGGCTACGATTCAACCCAAGAACCCTATCAAGATGGAAAGCTAGAACTTCATATAAATCACTTGGTCTTTTAATTAACCCACCCAAGCCTCGGTTGCAATCATTCTTTTGATGACATTGTTCATCCATATGGCTGGCACAAAGTGCAACTTTAAGAACCTGTCCGTGAGCAGGGATTCTTGATTTATCTACAATTCCCCCCTCAGAGAGCAACTTCATCTTCTGCAAATCATCTGATGTAAACCAAGGAGGAGCATTCTCAGTGAACCTTTCTTCTTTAAGATATTGCTTAGACTTTTTAGACTGGAATTTTATGCAGTCAGAGACTAAATTGATTTTATAGTTTACTGAAGAGTCCTGGAATGGAGCCGTTGTATTACTCAAGTTCTCCCTGGCTCTTTCCCCATTGCTTGCAGAGTCTGTGTCCTGCAAGGCTGGAAACCTACCTAATGGAAACACATGTTCATCTGTTTTGTGGGGTTGAGATTCTGGTAGACCTATTGAATAGTTTTTGAGCAGGGATTGAAGTTTAGTTTTAGATTTTTCAAAATGATTGTTTTTTACTAAAACTGGCATTGGTAGATATATGACACTTTTCTTTAGATTATGAGGATCCTTGCCTGCAAGGATTCCTCTTGATCCTGAATAATTATGTATAACTTTGTTTATATTGGCTGCCAGTATAAGGCTTTTTGGTTTTGTTTCTGTGGCATGGCTTACAGCAAGTAACTGTTTATTGGTTACAGATCTCTTCTCTTTGGTTTGATAATAATTATTTTTCCATCCGGATTGCTTGCTAAGCTGACCTAAATAATGTTTTTCCTTACAGCTGTGGCTGGAGTTCAGAAATGAGCACATGTCTACCCTGTAACTGTTCAGGCCAGATTCCCAACTTTTGTGGTCAGCAGTTTGAATAAGGCCAGGACTGGAGTCTGTGGTGTCAGTCCATAGTCGCTTATGTCGGACTACTTTTCTGTGTTGTGATCGTTGATGATCAGTAACTCCATTTGTGTCTGTAGGCAATGCAGGAAAACTGTTAATTAACACCAGAGAGAAAATGAACAAAAGACAGAGGCGAACAAATGGTCTTCTCTTCAAGTGCATCCTGAGCCATAACATCAGGGCCTATAATAAGAAATAAAGACATATTATTATTATATGTTTCAAAAAGTAACATTGCTTGATGAAATATCTATGTTTACTGCATAACCTGTTTGTCAATTTACAGCTTATTTAATTTCTACTTAACCCTTTTAACGCAAAATGCTATACACGTGTGGCATTTGAGTGCAGAGGAAGTATGGAGTCAAAAACACTCAAAAGAAGCCTTACTTCTAAATAATATAAATCCAAAATACGGTACTTTAAATTATTTTATTAATAACATTTTATATTTCTCATACATAAATAAGATTTAATTACACCATAATCCAAATAGTATATATCAGAATTAAGATTCATATCTAGGCCCACACATAAATTTCTTTTTATAGTATATGTCTTATGCCAGATTGCAAGATATCCTATAGCATGATTGTATACAATGCTAAAAGATAAAAAAAAAAAAAAACATAAATATGCAACACAGTGCAAAACTAATTCTAATAAAAAATAAATAAATAGACTTTAGTAAAAATATATTTAATAATAAAGTGGTAGTCGTGTATAAAAAAAATGTAAACCAAAAAGAGGGATTATGCAAAAAAAAAGTGATCTCACAGGTGAATACAAGCTATTGTATGCAAACTTTTAGTAAAGTGCATATGCTTTAAGAAATACTGACTAGGCTGGGACATATTGAATACTAGCTGAACGACCTGGCTTCGCTTGGGTATATTTAATCTATTTTATTTAATGTTTGTGTGTGTCGTTAAAAGATATCAACAATATCCACTATAACAGTGTCATCTATAGCACCCCGCCCTCAAAACAGTGACCTCCCCAGCCCCCCACCCATTAGCACTGACCCCCTCACAGTGCCCTGTCCCTTAAAATTGAACCTCCACAGCAGCCCACCCCCTTAACGTTGACCTTTACAGCAGACTTCCCCTTTAACAGTGACTTTCACAACATACCACCCCCTTGACAGTGACCTCCACAGGGGCCCGGCCCCTTAACAGTGGCCTTTACTGGGGGGGGGGGGGGGGGGTGTCCTTTTGAACAGCTCACTCTAAGACAGCAGCACTGTACTAGTAATAGAGAAGACCGGCACTTCTCTATTACTAAGTTTGTTTGGACGCCATTCCACGGACACGTGCACCGCTAATTTCTTCAAGTAGTGCCGCCCTGCTTCTCACCAGCAGCACTGTACTGTCTGAGTGTCAGCTGCAGGGAGAAAGTCACCTTCCCTCCCACCCCTGCAGCTGACAGAAGTTGATTTTTACCTTCATTTTTTCAATCCCCGTCGGCTTAGGAGTGGGGGGCTTGGTCTAACCAGATCGGGCATGGCTTAGTGGGACATGGGGGCGGGATTTTAAGTCTTTTGAGGATGGACACATTGTGGCGGGAGGGCGTGTCTGGGCTCCTTCCTGCAAGAGTGACGCCCCTCACAGTGGCAAAAAAAAAAAACAGTGCCAAAATAGCCATTTTTTGGGTCACCTTGCCGCAAAATAGTGTCATATTGAATTATCAAAAAATCATATGTACCCAAAAATAGTACCAATAAAAATGTCAGCTCTTCCTGCAAAAAAAGAGCCCCTGCACAAGATGATCAGCAGAAAAATAAAAGAAACGTAGCATTCAGAAAATGAAGACACAAAAACATTATTTTTGTTTTCAAAAATGCTTTATTATGTAAAACTGAAACAACAACAAAAAATATACATATTTGGTAACGTGCCAATAAAACTGTCACCTCATCCCGTAGTTTACAAAATGGAGTCACTTTTTGGGAGTTTCTACTCTATGGGTGCATAAAGGGGAAAAATAGATTAAAATGGAAAATGTGCAAAAAAAATAAAATTTTACCTCCATTTTCCTTTCATTCTTGTGGAACACCTAAAGGGTTAACAAAGTTTGTAAAATCTGTTTTGAATAACTTGAAGGGTGTAGTTTCTAAAATGGGTCATTTATGGGTGGTTTCTACTACGTATGTAAGCCCCACAAAGTGACTTCATAACTGAAGTGGTCCTTAAAAAAGTGGGTACATGGTGGTCATGAAGGGATGGACATGGTCAGAAACAATGCTCAGGTAGCCCGTGGCATTTAAATGATGGCCAATTGGCACTAAGGGGCCTAAAGTGTGCCCAGAAAACATCCCCCACACCATTACACCACCACCACCAGCCTCCACAGTGGTAACAAGGCATGATGGATACATGTTCTCATTCTGTTTACGCCAAATTTGGACTCTACCATTTGAATGTATCAACAGAAATCGAGACTCATCAGACCAGGCAACATTTTTCCAGTTGTTCGACAGTCCAATTTTGGTGAGCTCGTGCAAATTGTAGCCTCTTTTTCCTATTTGTAGTGGAGATGAGTGGTACCCGGTGGGGTCTTCTGCTGTTGTAGCCCACCTTTCTTTCCCATTCTGACATTCAGTTTGGAGTTCAGGAGATTGTCTTGACCAGGACCACAACCCTACATGCATTGAAGCAACTGCCATGTGATTGGTTGACTAGATAATTGCATTAATGAGAAATAGAACAGGTGTTCCTAATAATTCTTTAGGCGAGTGTATATATAAACATATTGACTCAAATTTACCACTAACATGAAGTACAATATGTCACGAGAAAACAATCTCAGAATCACTTAAATAAGTAAAAGCGTTAAGTAAAAGAGTTATTACCACATAAAATGAAACATATCAGATTTGCAAAATGTGGTTTGGTCCTTATGGTGAAAACTGGCTTCGTCTTGAAGGGGTTAAAAAGTGGGTTTTGGAAATTTTCTGAAAAATTTCAAGATTTAAGCCTTCTAATGTCCCCAAAAAATAAAACGGCATTCACAAAATGATCCAAACATAAAGTAGACATATGAGAAATGTAAAGTATAAACTATTTTATGAGGTATCACTATCTGTTTTAATAGCAGAGAAATTTAAATTTGGAAAGTTGAAAATGTTGCCAATTTTTGGGTAAATTTGGGATAAAAAAAAAATATTGACTGAAATTTACCACTATCACGAAGTACAATGTGTCATGAGAAAACAATCCCAGAATGGCTTGGATAAGTAAAAGTGTTCCAAAGATATTAACACAGGCCTGGTCCTTAAAGGGGTTGTCCGAGTTATGAAAAAAAAATAATATAGCACTGAAAATCTGATATATAACTGAGCTAAGCAAGTTTTATGCAAAAAAATTTTTTTTTTTTCCTCATTTACCTGGTTCTTTTCTGGCCCTTTGTTTACATGCAATAAAAACAATCTCTGCCCCTCCCCCTGCTCTGCTAAGGGAGTGAATACAAGAGCTGCCCTGAGTGACATGTCTGCCCGCTGGGAGACACTGCAGCATGTTGTATGTGTAGGACTACATGTCCCACCTGTATAATGACACTGCTAATACACACAGGATCTTCCCACTACCTTCTTGTGAAATGCTCTCTCTAGTATGTCAGATCATGTGCCCAGAATTGTCTCCTCACTGCCTGCATATCTGTGCAGCTGAAGGGGTTAAGAATCCTAGCAGAGAGTAGACGGCAGTGAAAGGGGGGGGGGGGGGCGTGGCCAGCACAGTGACGTTTGGTTTACAGGCTTGTAAACGACCTTTATCATAGCAGGGAGAGAAGCTAACATCACAGGTCATGTGACCCTCACTGAAATCTGAGAAACCAGCCACTGCAGATAAAGTGAGTGAATTGGAAAGCTGTTACATTTGCTTAGTTAGGAACATAGAAAGAACAAAAAAATATCTCGGATAACCCCTTTAAGATGAAAAATGGCAGGGTCCTGAAGGGGTTAAAAGGATTTTCTGAGACTTAAAGACTTATGAGTTAGGACCTATTCTCTGGATATGTCATCGGTATCTGATCTGTGGGGGTTCGATACCTAGGACCCCCACCAATCAGCTGTTTGAAAAAGCACAGCCGCTTGCAGTAGCTCAGCGGTCTTCTCTGAGCTCACCAAGCACAGCTCCATACATGGTATAGCGGCTGTGCTTGCTATTGCAGCTCCGCCCATTCACTTGAATAGGACTGAGCTGCACCTTGGCCACATGACCGATGAACATGCTGTTACTTAGGCCTATGGAAAGCTGAGCCCCAGTGCCTTCTGAAAGAGCTGAACGGTGGGGGTCCCTGGTGTCGGACTTTAATGTAAGTTGTGTGCGATGTGACTTGCCTGTGACTTTTCTGTGACTTGGTTGTGTTTCTGCAGCCAAATCACAGCTGGAAATAGTCAAGAAACAACAAATTGCAGACAAGTCACACATATTGTTTGGCTGCATGACTTTTCTTCACACTACACGTAACCATGTAACCTCAGCCTAAATTGTTTTAGCACAGGGACCCACTGTCTGTATCTGGTCCTGACTAGAGATGAACGAATCGAAGTTGACAAAGTGGAATTCGATACAAATTTCAGGAAAAATTCTATTCGCACCGAATCCGAATTTCCTGACTCTTCGTGGTAACGAATCGCATTTTTTCCTAAAATGGCTGCTGCATGTGTTTGGACATGGAGCAAGGAACTCTGGGAACGAGGGATCAACCACAAATCAGCAGCCACTCAGCCCCTTTGATGTCACAGCCCTATAAACAGCCTTAGCCATCTTGTATTCAGCCATTTTCCAGTGTACTTAGTCCAGTGAGAGATGTCAGCAGGCACTAGGGACAGTGGTAAAAAAGACTTAAAAACTTTTATTTTGCTGTATAGAAGTTCAGGGAAAGGATAGGGAGGAATCATTCCACAGTATTGAAGTAGAACAGGGTTCAGTAGGGGAGTTTACAGCCTGGGTAATAGGAACAATCCTGACTGCGAATCTAAACTGCCATTATACAGCTCTGTAATTCCAGCAAACCGTTCTTGTTATTGGGGTGCAAGTGCTGTTTGATACAGCCATTAACAGGGTTTATTACAAGGAAATATTTCTATGTCTTATTTGCCCTTGTGTGGTTCAGTTATATGTTCTAAAGCATTTTTTGGCTTGTATTAGTGGAAAAAAAGGGCTTATTAGCCGTTGCGTGGTGAAGTGAGACTAATACAGCCCTTTTTGGCGTGTATAAGTGGAAAGAAATAAGGGCCTATTTGCCGTTCAGCGGTGCAGTTATATGTTCTAAAGCCCTTTTTGGTGTGTATTAGTGCCACAAAAAAAAGTATTTGCCGTTGTGTGGTGAAGTGAGAAAATGACAGCCCTTTTTGGCGTGTATTAGTGGCGAAAATAAATAAATATATTATTTGCCGTTCAGCGGTGCAGTTATATGTTCTAAAGCACTTTTTGGCGTGTATTAGTGTAAAAAAAATATATATTTGCTGTTTAGCAATGCAGTTATATGTTCTTAAGCACTTTTTTGCATGTATTATTGGCACAAAAAAGTATTTACCGTTCTGTGGTGAAGTGAGAAAATTATAGCCCTTTTTGGCTTGTATTAGTGGCAAAAAAATATATATTTGCCGTTCAGCGGTGCAGTTATATGTTCTAAAGCCTTTTGTGGAGTGTATTAGTGGAAAAAAGTAAGGGCCTATTTGCCGTTTAGCGGTGTAGTTACATGATCTAAAGCCCTTTTTGGTGTGTATTAGTGGCAAAAAAATATATATATTATTTGCCGTTCAGTGGTGCAGTTATATGTTCTAAAACACTTTTTGCGTGTATTAGTGGCACAAAAAAAGTATTTGCCGTTGTGTGCTGAAGTGAGAAAATTACAGCCCTTCTTGGCATGTATTAGTGGCAAAAAAAATACTGTATTTTTCGCCCCATAAGACGCATTTTTCCTCCCAAAAGTGGGGGGAAAATGCCCCTGCTTCTTATGGGGAGAATACTGATGAGCGCTTCCATTATAGAAGCGCTCATTAGTACCGGAGAACCAGGAAGCGGTGAAGGCTCTGTACTCACCGCTTCCTGGTCCTCGGCTGCCGGCTGTGCAGTGGCTACGCATAGCGTGAGGGCGATCTGTGACCTCAAGCTGTGCACGCCAGTTCACAGCACAGCCGACGGCAGGAGGAAGAAGATCGCGGACGGTGAGGAGTGCGGCGTCCAGGAGCAGGAGAGGTAAGTGCTTTGTTATTTTATAAAACATGAGGCATTTTTTGCCTTCCTCTGGATCAACTTGCAGGATAACAGGCCGAACTGGATGGACAAATGTCTTTTTTCGGCCTTATGTACTATGTTACTATGAGGCTGCTTGGGGCTGATCTGAAGCAATGGGGGTGATGAGAGGCATAATGGCTGATAGGGGCTGATGAGAGGCATAATGGCTGATAATGGAAGCTAATGAGAGGCATAAGGGATGATAATGGGGGCTGATAAGAGGCATAAGGGCTTATAATAGGGGCTGATGAGAGGCATAAGGGCTGATATGGGGGTGATGAGAGGCATGGGGGCTGATATGGGGGTGATGAGAGGCATAGCGGCTGATATGGGGGCTGATGAGAAGCATGGAGGCTTATGAAAGGCATGGGGCTCTTATCTGAGGTCTGATTGGGGGTCATTTACATTGGGGTCTGAGCTGACGTCTTAATGGGGGTCTGATCTGAGGTCTTATTGGGGTCTGATTAGCATTGGGGGTCTGATTGTTGGTCTGACCTGAGGTGTAATGAAAAATATTTTTTTGTTATTGTCCTCCACTAAAATGCGTCTTAAAGGGCGAAAAATACGGTATATATTTCCCGTTCAGCGGTGCAGTTATATGTTCTAAAGCCCTTTTTGGCGTGAATCAGTGGTAAAAAAATATATACCGTATTTTTCGCTTTATAAGACGCAGCTGATGATAAGACGCACCTAGGTTTTTGAGGAGGAAAATAAGAAAAAAATATTTTGAACCAAAAGGGATCTGTGGATGACACTGTTATGGAGGGGATCTGTGGATGACGCACTGTTATGGGGATCTGTGGATGACACTGTTATGGGGGCATCTGTGGATGATGCACTGTTATGGGGGATCTGTGGATGACACTCTTATGGAGGCATCTGTGGATGACTCACTGTTATGGGGGATCTGTGGATGACACTCTTATGGGGGAATCTGTGGATGACACTGTTATGGGGGGGATCTGTGGATGACACTGCTATGGGGGGATCTGTGCATGACACTGTTATGGGGGGCATATGTGGATGACACATATACAGCATCTCATGCTATATATGTGTCATTTACAGATTCCCCCCCCCCCCTTTCCCGCATAGCAGTGTCCCTGTGTAAATAGTGACCCCCAATACAGGGGGTGGAGGCCGTCAAATAGTGTTCGAATCGCGACGGGGCCCGGTGCAGTCACTGTACTCTATTACACCGGGCCCTGCTCACGGCAGTCTTTATATATAAAGTTAGGACCAAACAAGAAAAGCCTCAATGTAAAACCGTAAATTAGGGCAGGGAATGAATAACCATATAAACCTATAGTGTTGTTGAACAAACAACAAAAGAATGCCCAATGTATTCAAAAAATATATACTTTTATTTAATTATAATAAACATATCATGATTACTAAAATATTAAAGATAGCAAGAAAAGGGTATGAAGAGTCAGCAGAAAAACCGGATGCCGCTATCCACTGGCCGGTGTCGCTGCTACCCGCCAGAAGGTGGAAAACATGTCAAGTATACCAGTAGTATGCATCGGGGTGATTCACAACACAATAGCCCATAAAATATGACTACTCCAATTGTAGTTCATGTGATCATCACCCCGTTGCATAACTACCAGATGAGCCTCAGCTCAGCCCAAAATGTAATGAGAGACAAATAATCAAACATCTGCTAGAGTCTAGCAATAAAGGGAAAACGCATAGAGCCCTCACATAAGTGAGACAACACACACCAAACCTTGTTGTAAAGGGTATGAAGGAGCTCATCTGTGGGTAACAGATAGAGAGTTAAAGCATACCATGAGACATGATGGAGGGTAAAAGCAGCAGGCACGGGACAGGCTAAGAACCTCGACACGCGTTTCGCCTCAGCTGACGAAGGATCCTGTCTATGTAACAGCTGTAAGACATGGTCCCTATTTTGATGGATTACTGACCAAATGCTGACTGAGTGAAGGCGGATGCTCCACAGACAGGATCGGTTTTTGAGGGCTATTGTTCTGATGGATCAGAGGAAGGGCAAAATAATCAGTGACGTCAACACAAACTTACTGCTGACGCTTATACGTCTACTTGTATAAGCGTTTAATAGAACAGGTTCTGTAGACATCTATGTGGAATCAGCTGCCGACTGTGTAAAAGGAGTGCGCTTCTTCTTGACGCTAACATTGACCTGTAAGGCTGAGTTTACACGTGAGTTATTTGGTCAGTTTTGGCCCCGTAACTGCCCAAATAAGTGAAGTGTGCAGTGATTCTAAGAGCGACGCCTGTCATCTGCATGTCATACTGACTCACAGTATTGTTTCACTACCACAGCAGACTTCCTATGCATGTTACTGCAAGGCACACTTTTCTATACCCCTATAAAGGCTCTCTGCAACCAGGAAATAGATGTTTTTTTAACGTGATTCACCACGAATAAAAAAAATTAGGCAAACCAGCCGAATCGAATTTTTTAGAAATTCGCTCATCTCTAGTCCTGGATATAATGTACTGAAGTGGTCACATAAAATTGTACCTTTCATACAAGAGATTTCAGACTAAAGAAGAAAATAAAACAAATAAAATGTGTACAATAAAGTTTGCAAGCTGCATGCTATCTATCAGTAACCATATGGCATTGATAACCTGACAAATGCCATCACTGTATAGATTTACTTGTATTTATTAACTGCACATTTTTCCACTGAACATTTTAGCATGTTATTTTTGATGTCCTGGAATTTGGCAGAAAACTGAATGTATAATTAAAACCACCAGCTTGAACATTCTGCTCATTACACACTATTGTGCTCTTATTTCGCTTTAATAAATATAATATTTAAAATTTTGCTTTAATAAGTTCTTTATTTTTTTATTTTTCAAATTCAGTTTCATCCAATGTCTCTACTCTCCAGGATCCCTACTGCCCCAAGACTGGTGCACAGAATTAGGGTGTGCTGTCCAGATCAATAGACCCCACCAATGTGATCTTCTTACTTATATCTAAAACACTTCTGGATAGATTTCCCCTTTAAAAGGAAATATCTATATAAAAAATTACATATTACATATTACAAATAAAATTTAACAGAAAAGCAGATTATGATCCTTATTCTTTCTTTCTAATCTAATCTTCTGGTGAAGAAGAGCCCGCCTCTCTGGGCTTCAGTTTTTCCTCTAGAAAACTGAAATAAAAGAAGATAAATTCTTTGGACTGGTTGTCCCGCCCCTTCCCAACCCCTGACTACTCCCTTTTTTTTAAAGGAAAGTGAGGAGGGCAGTATATAACCGCCAGTTGACACAATATTTTGTCGCAATGGTGTTTAAAAAGTTGCAAAAACTTTGGGGGTCATTTATTAAGTCTGGCATTTTAGACTCAGGTCTTAATATACCCTGGAGTTATGGAGAGGCACCGGCCTCTACATAACTTCTGTGGATCCACCACCAACTTCTAAATATAAGACATCTTCCTAGATGTCTTACATTTAGATCATTTTATACACCTAAACCAGCTAAATGAGACAACCTGCCAGGCTGTCCCCGCCCGTGCCATGCACACTTTTTTAGACCTGGTGTGAGCGGGAAATAAGTTGCAGATTCTGCTCCATCATGGCGAGCGACAGAATCTGTGCCAGATATGTACAGATATATCTGGTCATAATTGACCCCCTAAATGTCTATGATTGGCGTTATCACCAATTGCAGACATAACCTCAGGTGTCTGCTTTTTAAATTAGCAAAAACACTGTGGTTATGGCGCCTGTTGGGCAACATATTTAAAGACCTGACTTCCAGACATACATGTACGATGGCAGTCAGGAAGGGATTAAAATCATTCCTTAAGCTTTACTATACAGGAAAGGAAGATTATCTGTACATAATGAATCTCTGCAAATGTTTGACATTTCTGCCTCAGACATCTACAAACTGTTACTACATCCAGCCATGAACCAGGTCAGATCTTATATTTATACATGAAACATGTTTGTCTCACTGGCTGCTTTCCAAGATTAGAAATTGGTATGGCTGAATTCATGCATGTTTTAAATACCTTTCCAATAACGTGTCAGCTGAAGTTACTACTGTGTTTATTAAGGCATTAAACACGCCTTTAGAAAATGAAGCAATAAACCCAAGCCCAAACCTCAGCTTCCACAAGGGAGAAAGCCTCCTGCTAAGACCCTTCAAGGGGCAAGTCTAAAGTTGCACACACAGATTAGTCTAAAGTTGATCAGATGGAGGATTTCAACCAAAATAATTGTCAGTTGGGTGAAATTTAGCAACTATCATTTTAGCCCACTGATGACAGACCATCATCGCCTGACAAAAGGTCAGCCATGTTTGAAATTTCTATTTAATAGTTGGGCAAAAGATCTTTCAATCAAAGATTGTGTACAAAAGAATGTTCCCAGAACATTGTTCATGCATTGCAGCGTCATTGAACACAGCCAGATGAGGCAAGTGTAATAGCCAAAATGGCCACAATGTCAACAGCTGTGTCTGTGAGATGATTATTTACCAGATGTGTGTACGTTTAATGGTTGTTCAAACATCAACCTACTTCTATGGAATGTGTATGGCCACCTTTATTTTAATTTTTTTACTCTAAATTCATAGAAAACAATTTTTTTATGAATTTTTGTTGTTTTTCTTTCATTTTAGCAGTACTGTGCAGTTGAAAATGAAATACCAAATGTCCTTCAGTAATAGTCAGTACAGAGAGCTAAAACTCATATAGACGGGTAATAATATATAGTAAGTTTACAGCTGCTGTGAAAGGAATATGTTAAATGCAGGCTAATCCTTGTGATGATAGTAGGTGTAGAATTGGGATAACTGTATGACAGCTCTAATGTTCTCTTGATAGGCCTAGACAAAGATATTCACAGAAGAGCATTGCGTTGATTAGTGTAATGGGGGGGCTCTCTCTGGTCTAGTCTGACTAAAAAAAGTTAAGCAAAACTGTTTACCATGCTAAAATTTCAAACAAAGAGAATTTTAAAGAGCCAGGACAGGAAGTGGAATACGTGGATTGACTTATAGGGAATGTCTTATCAGAAAATGACCTATTGTTTAAATTATGGTTTTAAGTTAAACATATTTATTTTATTTTTTTTGGTGTTTTCTTTGAATTTTTTCATGTCACTATCTATATTTAAAAAATGTATATAATTTCACACTGACCACTAGGCCTAAAATATGTGATGACCTATCCTCTGGTTCATCTGTCACGTGGTCTAGGCACAGCTCAACCCTATAGAAGGGAATGGGGCGGAGCTCGATACCAAGCACAGCCGCAATACAATGTACATCACTGTGCTTTGTAAGCCTGGAGAAAGCTGCGATGCTCACAGGAGCTCCAGCGCCTTCTTAAACAGCTGATTGATGGGGTCCTAGGTTTTGGACCCCCAATGATCAGTATTGAAATCTCGGAAAACCCTTTTAAGACTTCCTGTCTTTTGAGAGCAGCTATATGGGCCATAGACACAATGGTCAGGAGGGGACTTCATTGACTTCTATAGTAGAGTTTTCTAAGCATGCTCTGTGACCTATTGTGAATCATGGATCCTGTCTTATCTATACAGAGGTGTTACTTGTCATTGTAATTCTGCCTGTGGTGATAATACTAATAGCTCCTGAAGAGTAATTACCTATTATTAGACATAGTGGCCAGTCTGAAAATTGCAGGAATATATATATAATAATTTTTTAATATAGATAGTGACATGGAAAAAAACCCAAAAAACTGTAGAGATATATTGTAGATATGGTATTAGGCAGGTGATGAGCAGTGCCAGGTTTCCTAGAGACATGATGCTTATAATTGAGGTCAAAAAGTTCAATCATTGTTTCATCAGAACAGAAAATCTTGTTTCTCACAGTTTAAAAGTCCTTTAGGCGCTTTATTCAAACTTCAGGCTGGCTTCTGTGTGTGTTTTTGGCTACTCTGCCATAATGTCACGACGGGGAGTGAGGGTAACCCCCCACCGTGCGGTGTCAGAGGGTAAAGGGGATCAGCCTGGCCAAAAGGAGTAATAAGGGAGCAGGTCACCTCCTACCGCGTCCCTAATCCTCTCCCTGACTCCTCACTGTATGAGCGGACCCCGACGGTAGGACGTATCATACTCAGGATTCCTAGAAACCCTAAGTCGTCCTGGTAATCCCTCACTTAGGAGCAGGGGAGAGACAACCTGTTCATCCCAGTCATGGAGGAACAGGAGTCTCTATCTGAGGCCAGGCTGCACATACAGCTATAAGGAGATGGCAGGTAAGTGAAACCAGTAACACACTTACCTGCCACAGACACACTGACTGGAACCCGTGCACAAGTGCTGGTGTCCACATCAACATAAAAAGGACACAGCACACACCACAAACCACACAGGGACCCAGGACACCCATAGCAGCAATAAACGTGAGACACCATAAGAACATCTATGACCACAAGGGTGGCCCTCACTGGACAGATGGAATATGAAGACCAGGAGGATAGCTCCAGCATACACCATGGCTGGAGTACCCCCCAGCTTCAGGCATCCAGCAGAGGCTAAATAGCCCAAGCAGCCACACCCACACACACATAAACCCAGTGTTAACAAAACACTAGGAAGGGAGTTAACCCTTCCAACACCAGACAAGGGAAGGAAGCCACTTAAAGGGGAAGTGCACACACAAGCATACAAAGCTACACGTTGCCGCAGGCAACAACATGCGTGGCAACCATGTCACGGCAATCACCCAGAAGGCCGAGACACTGCCACCGCATGCTCACACAGCAACACGTTGCCGCGGACAACCGCAATTGTGGCAACAGTGTCACAGTGTACACCATAGGCCGTGACACATAAAGCCGAGATTGATGGCATGCTGCTTCTTCCATCTGCACACAGGATCTTTTGAGCTCATTGAGTGACGATTAGGATCTTCATCACCTCTTTTACCACTGCCCTTTCCCATTATTGCCCAATTTGGTGGGGCAGACAGCTCTAGGAAGAGTCCATTTTTTTCTAAACTTCTTCCATTTAAGAATTATAGAAGCCACTGTGCTTTTGGAAACTTTTAGTGCAGCAGAAATTTTGTGTCCCCTTCTCCAGATCTGTGCCTCAACAAAATTTTGTCTCTGAGCTCTATAGGCAGTTTCTTCCTCCTCACGGCTTGTTTTGTTGTGATAGTATGCATTGTCAGCTGAGACCTTATATACTGTAGATGTGAGATGGGGAAACAGGCCTCATTGTTAAACACTGTTGGATTAAATTAAATGTTCTGGACTGACGTTCTGCTGTTTGGCCACAAAATGCTGCAGTTTCCTAGGCACAGCTGACTGACTGCATATACATATTTCCATATTCATGAGAGGTGGGGTTGCCAGGCTGAAGGAGAAAGAGGAAATCACCATATTGGAAGGACACAGAGACGCAGAGAGGCGTGAATCCATTCACATCCAAGCGTGAGATCAACATTTTGCGACCACAGCTACAGTCAAGTTAAGATGTTCGCTGTTCAGGACCCAGATTCTGCCCAGGTGACAGAGGACTTCTGCCAGGAGTGCTGATGAGAGCTGAGGAACAAACTACCTGCTCTGCGGTACCGCATGTTTGTTGAATAGACTGCTTATTCGGTTCAGAGCCATCAGCGGAGACAGAGCAGACCCGAGTTGATAAGATCGTGCACGCACCTTATTGCAATATTGGTGCCTAGAGACTAGACCAGGCCTGTAGTTAGCTACTTAGGGTCTCTGTTTCGTGTGTCAGGCCATAAAGGGTTTCTGCTGTTCACAAAAGGCCCCCATAATAAAAAGAGACATTGCACAGTGAGAGCTGATAGACGTCTCACCGGCCTAATCCAGCTCAGCGCTTTGCGCAGGAGTAATGCGCAGGCACATGCCATAGGGCCAGTTACGGGAGTGTGAATATTGTAGTTTATTATAAGATTGTGAAATTTTGTGTTGCACCGCAGGCCAGCCCGTATCATACACCCACATAATCGTTCGTGTAATTTCTAGGGTAATAACAGTACGGTGTGGCCATTTTAGTTGTGCCCGCCAGTAGGCAAACTAGTCCATCCATTGCAGCGCACCGTGCTGTGCACCACAAGGGTCTTGGCCTGCGGGCTGAGTGTATGTAAATCCATTTGCGTTCAGTGTCATATTGCTGTAAAATAGCCTGTTTTGCAAAAGCTGGTGTCAGAGTTGCTTTTCTAGTTCGTGAGTCCACCCCAGTACACGGCTTATAGACAGAGGGATATCTTTCCAAATTATATCCAGTCAACTGAATTTAGCACTGGCTTACTCTAATCAAGGTGTAGAAACATCTCAAAGATAAAGAGAAAATTTCAAACGTCATAGCAAAATTTCAAAAGGTCTGAATATATACAGTGCGTCCATGCGAGATTAAAATTTTTCCTTTTTAATAAATTTCCTAATTTTTCTAACATTCTGTTTTCACTTTGCTATAACGCGGTACTGAGTTCAGATTGATAGGGAAATAAAGATTTTTGTTTTATTTTCCCACAAGGCTGCAACATAACAAAATGTGAAAAAATTGAAAGGGTCTGAAGACTTTCCAAATGCATTGTATAGGCTGTTAATATGTTAAACTATTTTGATGGAAGTGTCCCTACTGACTTCTTAGTATCATGCCTACAAGGAAGCACATTTATCTCTGCATACTGATAAGACCCCTGTATTAAAATGGCGAATGGTAGGCTAGGGGCCTGTTTACAACACGTTTCTGTATGTAGATCAAGCTTTGTGCAGATACTGAGATAGCAAAGAATGATTCAGTTCTGGAGGCTTCAGATTTAGGCCCCTTGCAGACAAGCGTGTCCGGATTAGGTCCGGATGCGTTGTGTCTGCAATCAGGGAAAATCGTGCGAGTAGGTACGCAATTGCAATCAGTTTTGACTGCGATTGTGTTCCGATGTTCAGTTTTTATTGCGCGGGTGCAATGCGTTTTGCACGCGCGTGATAAAAAACTGACTGTGGTACCCAGACCCGAATCCGGACTTCTTCACTGAAGTTCGGGTTTGGGTTAGGTGTTCTGTATATAACATGGTTATATGAAAATAATAGCATTCTTAATACAGAATGCTTACTAAAATGTGGCTTTAGGGGTTAAAAAAAAAAAAAAAAAATTAACTTACCTGTTCCAATTGATCACGCAGCCGGCATCCTCTTCTTGCTTCTTCTTTCAGGACCTGCAAAAGGACCTTTGGTGACGTAATCGCGCTCACCACATGGTGAGCGTGGTGACGTCAGCGCAGGTTCTGGTGAATGTAGATAGAAATGTGGTGAGCGCGATGACGTCACCGAAGGCCCTTTTCCAGCCAGGTCCTGCAAGAAGAAAGAAGACGAGCCCGGCTGTGCGATCAAGTGGATAAGGTGAGTTAATTTTTTTTTTTTTTTAACCCCACAATGGACCTTTTACTCAGCATTCTGAATTAAACAATGCTAATATTTTCCATTATAACCATGTTACAATGGAAAATAATAAAGTAAATGGGGTCCCGGGTAACTCATCCCTCGTCTCCTTAGCAACCATGCGTGAAAAAATGTTCACACATCCCCATTCACTTCTATGGGGCCTGCGTTGCATGATAAACACAGAATATAGAACATGCTGCAATTTTCACGCAACGCACAAGTGATGCGTGAAAATCACCGCTCATCTGAACAGCCCCATTGAAGTAAATGGGTCCGAATTCAGTGCGGGTGCAATGCGTTCACCTCACGCATTGCACCTTTAATACCCGCGTGGATTTCTCGCCCGTGTGAAAGGGGCCTTAGGCTATAGTACATGTTTTAATTGAGAACCATTGCATGATAAGTAATATTACTTTTTATGTAGATTCACTCTACATGTAAAAAAATGAAATTAAAGGCAACTGCATAGAGGAATATAGACACCTACATAAAGCTTCTACTGTTTTGTCTGAGCAGAAAATTGAACAGAAAGGGCAATACGAATAACTTAAACATTTGCTGTTAGTTGACGTCTCCAAACTAATTGACCTGGAAAGCAAGTTCATGAAATTCCATATTTCTCCTGCACAGAATGATAAAGAATTTTTGATCATTTGCTTTAGTTTTGCTTTTCTTTAGTTTTTATAGTGCACATTCTTATAAACATAGCTGTTCCTAACAAAAACACTTTTCTGGCAAAGACGATGTTTCCTTTATATACCATTTAGGCTGGGTTACATCACATTTTTTTGCATCCGTTTAATGTGTACAAAAAAACGTATACGTTAAACTAATGCCTCAGACTGACGTTTTTGTATCCTTTTTTTTTTTTGGAACGTATACGTCAAATGGATGTGAACCCACCCTAATAAGTATTTGATGAGATCCATGAGAATTCTGCTTTTTACTTTATTGTTTTATAATATTATACATATAACTTTATTACAATATGTTATGTCATATGTTTTATTGACAATCATATTATATCCTGCTTCTTCTGCCAGCCCAACCTCTGGTTCTTGATTGACAGGGCTAGTTTTCTGCATCTCACTTGGCCCTGTCAATCTAGATGGAGAGGGAGGGTCTGGCAGACGAAGGTGGAGGAGCAAGGGTGCACTGAGTGGCTTGGGTCTGCACTTGGTGCACTTAACTGCTCATTTTTCTCCAGAATGAAGCAATTGATTGCTAAGGGAAACATATCATTACTTTCAGCTGAGCTAGTCCTACAAGGTATTGTGCCTAAGGCCTCTTTTACACTGGCGTGTGCGGCCCATTGCTGTATTACGGCCCGCAATACACGAGCACAGTCCGTGGGACAGCGGATCGCGGAACTATTCACTTGAATGGGTCCGCGATCCGGCTGTTCCGCAAAAAGATAGGACATGCTCTATCTTTTTGCGGAACGGAAGTATGGGACGAAACCCCATGGAAGCACTCCGTAGTGCTTCCGTAGGGTTCCGTTCCGTTCTGCACCATTCCGCATCTCCGGATTTGCGGACCCATTCAAGTGAATGGGTCCGCATCCGTGATGCGGAATGCCCATGGAACGGCACCCGTGTATTGCGGATCCGCAAATGCGGTCCGCAATACGGCAACGGGCCGCACACGCCAGTGTGAAAGAGGCCTAAGGCTGGGGCTACACAACGATTTAGCAATGCAGCCATGATACTTAATGCATTCACAGCATGACTCATAAGTTGCCGCAACTTCAGAATAAAAAATAATCTAGCACCACTGGATTTTTTGTGATTTTAAGGTCAGAATCATGGCAGCTTGTGAGTCACACTGCGACCCATTGATCACATGTTGGGTGTTGTGGCCAAGATCGTCATGTAGCCCCAGCCTCATGCACACGACCGTATGTATTTTGTGGTCTGCAAAAAAACGGATCCGCAAAAAATACGATGACATCCGTGTGCATTCTGTATTTTGTGGAACGGAACAGCTGGCCCCTATTACAACAGTCCTATCCTTGTTCGTAATGTGGACAATAATGTTTTATTGTTTTGTGGAACGGGCATACGGAAACGGAATGCACACGGAGTAACTTTAGTTTTTTTTGCAGATCCAGTGAAATGGATGGTTCCGTATACGGTCTGCAAAAAAAATGGAACGGACACGAAAAATACGTTCATGACAAGAAAATACGTTCATGTGCATGAGCCCTAACAGTGAATTTCCTGGTGGCAGATTCATTTTAATAAATGATTTGACTTCTGACCAAGAGTAAAGGGGTTATCCCATGATTTATGTAAAAAAATGAAATTCAAATATCAGGCAGTACATGATTCTCTTTCTAACAAAGCTAGAACCAGCCCTGTACCTCCGATGGATCCAGAGATCTCCCCATTCATTATTCCATATGCTCTGCTAGGTTTATTTCAAGCTGACAGCTTAATGGGTGTGTTGTAGCTCAGGAGGCGTGTCCTTTCTCAGGAGGTGTGTCCTTTCTCAGGAGGTGTGTCCTTTCTCAGGAGGTGTGTCTTTTCTTCCCTATCTATCTCTCTGTAAGGCCTCATGCACACGAACATGTCCGTATTGTGGTGCGCAAATCACATACCTAAAAAATACCTTTCCTCTGCAATTTTTTCACTCCCATTAATAAAAATTACTATTTTGTCTGCAAAACTGTAAAGAATAGGACAAGTTCTATAATTTGCGTAATGGACACACAGATGCAGAAAGCACCTGGATGAGATTTGTGTGCATTCAGTTGTTTTTTTTGCGGAACCACAGAAATGAATCGGACACAGATACAAAATACAGTCGTGTGCTAAAAAATCAGGGTCCACATGTGATTCTAACAGTAGGTAGGGCTAGTAGCAGTCAAAGAATGCTGAGAATGGAGCGGGAAGAATGGTGGCTGGAGGACCCTGGGTTTTCCCGGGGTTTGGCCACCGCCAAGCGCTCTCCCCATACAAGTGAATGGGAGTGCACAGGACTTGCGTGGCCACCGCTCCCATTCATTTCTATGGGGCCACCGGAAATAGCCGAGCCAGCTCTCTGCTATTTTTGGCAGCCCCAAATAAATGAATGGAGGGCGGCTGCGCATGCACAGTGCACCCTCCACTACCTTCCCCGCTCCGTTCTCGGTCCTAGCGATATGCCCCCATTGTCTGTGATGGGAATACCCCTTTAAGCTGCTGCTGTCAATGGATTAAGCCTGCTAATATGAATGGTCAGTTCAAAGCATTTATTGTAAGGCCAGTTTCACACTGTCAGTATTTTTCATCAGTATTTGTAACCCCAACGGCTCATGCACACGACCGTTGGATGTTTGGCAGTCCATAAATGGCGGATCAGCAAAGCACAGATACCGGATGTGTGCATTCCATATTTTGCGGAACAAAACAGCTGGTTTCTAATAGAACAGTCCTGTCCTTGTCCGCGGACAATAATAGGACATGTTCTATTTTCTGCGGAACAAACATATGGGCATATGGAAACGGAATGCACATGGGGTCATTTTCATATTTCTTTTTTGCGGCCCAATTGAAGTGAATGGTTCTGCATAGGGGCAGAAAAAAACCCGGAATGGACAGGGAAAAAATACATTTGTTTGCATGAGCCCTGAACCAGGAGTGGGTCTATAGCAGACAAGAAGCACAAGTTCCTCCCCTGATTTTGGATGAAGCCTTTACACAGGCTGAGAATCCGCCAGATAATCGCTAACAAGCATTTATAGGAACGGTATTCCCATCACATACAATGGGGGCATATTGAAGTGAAAACTGCGGCTCGGATGCGGACCCGAAAAACGTGTGCATGAGGCCTTAAATGAGATTTGTTTCTGTAGCATGTGCATATATTTCTGTAAGGCCTCATGCACACAGGCGTATGTATTCTGTGGTCTGCAAATCTACAAAAGTCTGCATCTGCATTTTTTGGGGATCCATTCACTTTAATAGGTGCATGGTCTGCAAAACAGATACGGTTGTGTGCATGAGGCAAACATTTCTATAAACAATCTGCCGCATGTGAACTTACCTTCAAATGCTGGAAAATAGACATAGAAAAGAAAAACCAAAGTGGATTTGCTGTGGAATCTATGGCAGACATCCAAGGCTGGCTCTGGGATTTGTATTTTGATTGCTGCAGAACAGATTTTAAGCGTGAATTGTGCCAAGATGGGAGGCAGGTTTGAAAACTGCATAGAAAATATCCGTCCATATGAACCACAGCACAGATTCCCACTGAGGAACAATGGGATATGGAGCACAGTATGAAACCTGCATGGGATAATCTGCCCTAAGTGCTGAAAGGGTTCAATAAAGATCACTTCAAATCATACTTTCCTGAAATGACATTGAACATTCAGACCTTTCTTAGAAGCAACTGCATAAAATGACTTTAACAGATGATAGGGAAATCTCAGCATACAAAGGCAAAAAGAACCCCCTGACAGGCAGAAATAAACTAAAATAGAACAAGAACCATTAAAACATAATATTTACCACTGCATGAAAAAGCAACAAAGATAAAGTTGCAAACCAACGGAATAGATTGGTATCAGATTGTCACCACTTCTGTTGGGTTCCTGGTAAGATCTTTTCAACATTTTATGCTCTATTTATGGTATGGTCACTCCCAGATCTTATAGGGTCTATTTTACCTTGGATTTATGGGTGCTATAGGTATGTGTCTATGAGTTCTTTTGTGTTGCAACTTTACCTTTGTTACTTTATTCTTCATGCAGTGGTAATTACTACGCTTTAACGGTACTAATAAAAGTAACATTTTAGTTTAATGACTGTCAGGAGGTACTAAACAAAGGGACCAGCTTGTTTTCCGCAGGCGGTGAAAGGGTTATCTGACATGTGTGTGACAAATGTTACACACTGACTCCAGAAGGACAAGATGTGTTCCTTCACCCAACACTGACCAAGCACAGACAAAGCCATCCATACCATGTCTTGAAGAGCAGCGGAGATGACTGGGTAGCCATCCACAGCAGTCCTGTCCTCCTCTGGACCTCTTTTTCATAGGCAGTCAGTGCTTTAGCCTCTTATTCCTTAGGATCCCACTTCTTCACAGCTCAGAGGTATCAGGTTTACATGGCCCCTGCTCGGCTCCAGCACCACACTGTCTGTAGTCTCTTTTCAAATATCTATCCAGATGTTTTGTATCCAACGTCGTATCTATTTAAAAGTCTTTTTTCTTGTGCTTAGTTTGCATTATACTATATACTCCTCTTCCCTAAAGCTACTGTACGAAATACTTCAACCCCCTTCCTTACATTATGAGATTCCCCCTTGGCTAAGTGAGTGTCTATGTCTGCAGCTCTGGAGAAGTTCAGCCACTTTTTGTGTCAGCTCGGAGCAGACTGCTAACAGGAGGAGAGGGTGGGATTAAGGTGAGGCAGAGGAGGGGGCGGCTGATCTTTCACAGGGGTCTGGCAGAGTGAAAGAGGAGATGCTCATTTATTTGGTATTCTTTCTTCACAATAAGAGTCCCATGAATTCACAGTAAAAAGTCTTCAAGGAAAGAAAGCAAAAAAAAAGTATGTTATAATGCATAAAAACCCTCATGACTAAGTTAGTTAAGCATCAAATAAACATTAGGTTTTATTACACTGTACTGAAGAACAGCTGTGTCTCAAGCGGCCCGTAGATGTTATCTATGATCTGGCAACCAATAGCTATTTCTGAAAATATTTTCCCAAATATTGACTCTCAGATTTTTGTCTAGGGAAATCAGAACGGGCGTACTTATTTGACGGACAATACATTTTTAGTGAAGGTTTTAAGAAATGGAAAAGCCTTACAAATATCCAGAGTAAATCAGAGAATGCACATATATAAAGATGTACAATGCAAAGAATCAGACTGTGGAAAACCCCCCACAAAGTTGCAGGCTGGGTGTTTATTACATCCTCATACGTAATAAACATGCATGAGGAGATCTCCTCAGAAGTAGTGTGAATATCAGGTTTTATTCTGCTAGTGACTGATAGGTGCGGTTCCCACCTCTAGGATAAACTCCTCTCTCAAGTACAGAGCGCATGTGCAGCTTTCTTCATTCACTTCTATGAGACTTCTGAAAATAGCTGTAGAGAGGTGGCTGAACATGATGGCCCCATTCTTGAGATAGGAGCAAGTCCCAGAGGTGGGACCTACCAGAGGCGGCTCTTCCATTAGACCACTTAGGCTGCCACCTAAGGCCTCGCGCTGGTGGTGGCGTTGCAAGGGGGGGTGGCGGGCAGCAGTGGCGATGGCAGGGCATAGGGAGATGAGCGCTTCCATTGTGGAAGCGCTCATCTCTATAGTCATCTGTATCGCCGCCATCATGACGGCGATACAGATGACTGTGTTGCGGCGGGGCAGGGGAGGGAGAGGCGTCTCCCTTCCCTGTTCCTCTGATAGGCTGTGGGCCTTTTGCCGGCAGCCTATCAGAGGCCGGTTCAGGCGGCGCAAAGACGTCATTGCGCCGCGACGTCATTGCGCCGCCTGAGCCATACAGCGCGGGACACAGGCCGGAAGAGGCCTGCATCGCATCGCTGCCATAAGGAGGTAAGTATAGAGAGGGGGGGGAGGCACTTGTTACTGACACATGATTTGGGGGGGGAGAGGCACTTGTTACTGGCACATGATTTGGTGGGGGAGAGGCACTTGTTACTGGCACATGATTTGGGGGGAGAGGCACTTGTTACTGGCACATGATTTTGGGGTGCGAGGCACTTGTTACTGGCACATGATTTTGGGGGGAGAGGCATTTGTTACTGGCACATGATTTGGGGGGGGGAAGAGGTACTTGTTACTGGTACATGATTTTGGGGGGAGAGGCACTTGTTACTGGCACATGATTTGGGGGTAGATGTACTTGTTACTGGCACATGATTGGGGGGCATCTATGGGGACACTTTTTACTGGCACGTTATTGGGGGGAACTATGGGGGCACTTACTGGCACATTATATTGGGGGCACTTCTTACTGGCACATTATTGGGGGGCACTATGGGGGCACTTTTTACTGGCACATTATGGGGGGCACTATGGAGAAGGGGGAAGGATCACAATGGGGGCATCTACTAGGGGGCCTAAATACTGTCAAATATTATGGGGGCACTATGGGGGCATTTACTGGAGGCTCTATATACTGGCATGCATTATGAGGGGGCACTATGGAGAAGTGGGGGAGAAGAGCACTATGGTGGCATTATATAGGGGCATTTAATACTGGCACCTATTTTAGTGCCACTATAGGGAAGGGGGGAGAGAAGCATTATGGGGGCATCTATGTGGGGCAGTCTATAGGGGCATTTTATACTGGCACATTATGAAGGGCACTAAGGGGACGGGGGAGGAGCACTTGGGGGGCATCTTCTGGGGGAACTATATAGGACGAGGAGGAGCACTATGGGGGCATCTTCTGGGGGCACAATATAGGAGTATTTTAAACTGGCACAAATTATAGGGGCACTACAGGCACCTTACCTCAACTGGGGGCACTAAGTGTTTTTTGTAGTGGCACACAGTACGGGTCATTTGATCACATGAGGGCACTCTGGGGACATTGGCTCTACTGGGGGCACTAAGAGGAAGTTGTTGTTTTTTTTACTGCCACACAACAGGGCATTTTTTGTACTGGCGCACATTATAAGTGGGCTTTATTACAACTGGGGGACTATGGGAGCATTATTACTTCTGGGACACAATTACTGTTGGGGGCACTGTAGGAGCACTATTACTACTAAGTGCACTCTGGCACAGAATTATTACTATTGCTGGGATTGGGGGGGGGGGGTGACTAAGAATACTATACGAAGTGTTTTTGTTTGTAGTTGATCTTTATTAACGCTTGCATATCTTGTGTTCGTGGGGACTTCATGTTCGAGTTTCGCCTAAGGCCTCACAAAGTCTAGAGCTGCTTCTGGGACTTACACATATCAGACTTTTATAGCATCTGCTGTCAATATGCCATAAATGTCCAGATGGGACAACCTCTTTAACCAAGTCAATGGTGATGGAATGCCTTCTTACAGTAGCATGATATAGCTATTCTGGCTGCAAGGAAACATAGAAATCCATCTATGGGTAGTCCTTGGAATAACCAAAATTCTGTGCCCCAAGAGAGCCTTTCAAGGGGATTTATATAGATTAACATTAGATATTGAGAAGATAAGTGAGTATACCTGAACCCCAAATCAATGAGTTCCACGATATGTGAAGAAAAGATCCCTCACTACCACATTTCCTAAAACATGAGCTAGGATCCCCTTGGAGATTACCAACACCGAAACTGCTTTTGCCATGTCCTGCCACTCCCACAATAACTGCTTCCCCCTCCCATTTTGTTACATAAGGTAATGTCTCTAGTGGGGTGACCATATGTATATATAATCTAGAGATGTTCGCCAGGACCTTGTATAGCTAGAAAGCAATAAAACAGTGTTCGAGTTGTTGAAAACTATACTCTGTGTTTCATTTAGAATGAAGTGAATGAAAATACTCGATTGATCTGAACCCCAGTCTGTCCACAAGGTCAATTATCCTAATAAGTCTTCTGGATCTCAACTAGTGGGAATTGCAAGTGACTAGACCAGGAGGGATGGCAGGTATACCAAACAAGCAGGACATCAGACAAATATTTCTCCTTCCCAATCTGCCCCATAGAGCCAAGGAGCAGGGAAGAACCAGAGAAAGGATTGGTGCACCAGAAAATACAGTCCAAACTAAGGGATGAAACCGCAGTGGCTTCCACAGTCATCCAAAGTTGCGAACGGTATTAATATGTATGTAAACCACAGAAAGGAACACAGCCTGACAAGTTATAATGGGATCTAAAGGCAAAAATATAATCAGTCAATGACTTCTGATGGTGTACCTAGATGAAGACTTTAGTGTGATATATAGATAATACCATCCAGATCATCTGATTTCTAGTCTTGGCATTACACAACTGGCTCAGTTATAAATAAAACATGTGTTTGCCGGTTCCTTTCAAATGTGCTTGTTTATGCTAATTACTTACCCAGGGATTTCCGGCATCACGTACTTCGAAATGTACCAGGATCAGATGTCTGAACATCTTTGTTACTGTACAGGGCTGAATGGCCAAGATTTAAAAGATGAAACAGACAAGGATACATAACTGTACAACTAAAGATCAATGTATTATACACTTCGAAGTGTCCGATATGTTTCGCTATTAAATCTGCCAGTTGGAGATATCACATACCTTAGTTATTATAGCCCCTTGATAATACAGTTGTCCCTCATGTTACGATATTCATTTGTTACAGGACAACCATTGTAAGTTGAAAATATTGTAACTTGAGACCGTAACTCTATAGAAAACTAGAAATTGGTTCCAAAGCCTCAAAAGGTCATCCGAAAATTAGAATAAAAGACAGAAAGAGCCGCTGGATACTGTAAGTAATTTTCTATGATTTGGCCCTGTAGGTTACACACAGTGTACTGAGAAAATAATATCAAGACCAGGGGTATACTGGAAGCTTAAAGTGGCCCTGGAAAAATACCTAAAAGAGACCCTATGTTGTAGGCAGGTCCAACTTGACAGAAGATAGGGCAACACAAGTAGGCAGGCACAACACAAATAGGCAAGGACAACACCAGAAGTGGGGGCCAGAAATACCATAGTGCACCACAAAATGCCACTACAGCAGCGAGGTGATACAGTTCAATTCAACAGGGCACCTGCAGCCACCAAGCAGGCAAATAAGTAACTGATGCTCCTAGCATTAGTTACTAAAGAAAGCAGTAGATCATCAGGTATCCAGCTGGCGGCCATGAGGAGGGTTTAGGCAGCCCCCTAGCAATCGGTCCACTGGGAAATTTTCCTGTAGGGTCTATGGCCAGTCCATCCACCCCTGATCAAGACCCTTTCTCTTGGTGTCAAAAGTAGTAGCTCATCCAGGTAAAGAAGAACATGGAGCTGCAATGGTGGACGGTGTTTGGGCGGTGAATCTCGGTCTCACTTAATGTGTATTCTAAATGTGCAATTTGAGGAAATAATATTAATTGTAATGGTAATTCCAAGAAACAAAAATACCCATAGACAGTTACCGAAACCTAAGTCTAGTTTCACATTAGAAACTAAGAAGACAGGTTGGCATTAGCAGGAGGTGCTCAAACCCACATGCAGTTGTGCATATATATAGGGGAGCAAATCCTGCACTTGTGGCCCGTTGCTAATGGCAATCCCCAGAAAAATGCATACAATGGAGGATGCCCGCGGCGAACCACAAGTACCACAATAGACATCCTACACAAGATAACAAGTGCAGATGTCATAATTAATATAACAATATAACAAAACAATAACAAGGACAGGTGCACTCTGCAGTCTCACTAGACCCTCAAACTGATTTTAAAATTGAGAGATTAGTCAACATGTCCTACGGTGTAGAACATGTCTAAGCCCGGACACCACGCCAAGGTTTCTCAAATAGCCCGGGACCTAACACTCTCCTACCTGAGCCGTATGGGCGATACCAGGAGCCAGTGGGCAAATTACAGGAGCATAAGGCCGACTCACAAACAGCTCACCAGTTACCTCCAGCATGTAGCCATGCTTCCAATGGGAGGAGGGAGGAATCTGCGAGTCCCACTCAGGATTGGCTGATATGTCCCAGGCCTCACAGGTGCACCTAAATGTGGCCTGTAGATGGAAAACAGGCACATTTAAATTGGAGTTTATACACCTCCAGAAATCTATGTATACAAACTAAGAAGACAGGTTGGCATTAGCAGGAGGTGCTCAAACCCACATGCAGTTGTGCATATATATAGGGGAGCAAATCCTGCACTTGTGGCCCGTTGCTAATGGCAATCCCCAGAAAAATGCATACAATGGAGGATGCCCGTGGCGAACCACAAGTACCACAATAGACATCCTACACAAGATAACAAGTGCGGATGTCATAATTAATATAACAATATAACAAAACAATAACAAGGACAGGTGCACTCTGCAGTCTCACTAGACCCTCAAACTGATTTTAAAATTGAGAGATTAGTCAACATGTCCTACGGTGTAGAACATGTCTAAGCCCGGACACCACGCCAAGGTTTCTCAAATAGCCCGGGACCTAACACTCTCCTACCTGAGCCGTATGGACGATACCAGGAGCCAGTGGGCAAATTACAGGAGCATAAGACCGACTCACAAACAGCTCACCAGTTACCTCCAGCATGTAGCCATGCTTCCAATGGGAGGAGGGAGGAGTCTGCGAGTCCCACTCAAGACTGGCTGATATGTCCCAGGCCTCACAGGTGCACCTAAATGTGGCCTGTAGATGGAAAACAGGCACATTTAAATTGGAGTTTATACACCTCCAGAAATCTATATATACAAACTAAGAAGACAGGTTGGCATTAGCAGGAGGTGCTCAAACCCACATGCAGTTGTGCATATATATAGGGGAGCAAATCCTGCACTTGTGGCCCGTTGCTAATGGCAATCCCCAGCAAAATGCATACAATGGAGGATGCCCGCGGCGAACTACAAGTACCACAATAGACATCCTACACAAGATAACAAGTGCGGATGTCATAATTAATATAACAATATAACAAAACAATAACAAGGACAGGTGCACTCTGCAGTCTCACTAGACCCTCAAACTGATTTTAAAATTGAGAGATTAGTCAACATGTCCTACGGTGTAGAACATGTCTAAGCCCGGACACCACGCCAAGGTTTCTCAAGAAGCCCGGGACCTAACACTCTCCTACCTGAGCCGTATGGGCGATACCAGGAGCCAGTGGGCAAATTACAGGAGCATAAGGCCGACTCACAAACAGCTCACCAGTTACCTCCAGCATGTAGCCATGCTTCCAATGGGAGGAGGGAGGAGTCTGCGAGTCCCACTCAAGACTGGCTGATATGTCCCAGGCCTCACAGGTGCACCTAAATGTGGCCTGTAGATGGAAAACAGGCACATTTAAATTGGAGTTTATACACCTCCAGAAATCTATATATACAAACTAAGAAGACAGGTTGGCATTAGCAGGAGGTGCTCAAACCCACATGCAGTTGTGCATATATATAGGGGAGCAAATTCTGCACTTGTGGCCAGTTGCTAATGGCAATCCCCAGCAAAATGCATACAATGGAGGATGCCCGCGGCGAACCACAAGTACCACAATAGACATCCTACACAAGATAACAAGTGCGGATGTCATAATTAATATAACAATATAACAAAACAATAACAAGGACAGGTGCACTCTGCAGTCTCACTAGACCCTCAAACTGATTTTAAAATTGAGAGATTAGTCAACATGTCCTACGGTGTAGAACATGTCTAAGCCCGGACACCACGCCAAGGTTTCTCAAGTAGCCTGGGACCTAACACTCTCCTACCTGAGCCATATGGGCGATACCAGGAGCCAGTGGGCAAATTACAGGAGCATAAGGCCGACTCACAAACAGCTCACCAGTTACCTCCAGCATGTAGCCATGCTTCCAATGGGAGGAGGGAGGAGTCTGCGAGTCCCACTCAAGACTGGCTGATATGTCCCAGGCCTCACAGGTGCACCTAAATGTGGCCTGTAGATGGAAAACAGGCACATTTAAATTGGAGTTTATACACCTCCAGAAATCTATATATTTTCATTTGGTGGTATTTCATTGCTGCTGACATTTTTACTTTTTTTTGTTATTAATCGAAATTTAACGATTTTTTTGCAAAAAAATTACATTTTTCACTTTCAGTTGTAAAATTTTGCAAAAAAAAACGACATCCATATATAAATTTTGCTCTAAATTTATTATTCTACATGTCTTTGATAAAAAAAAAATGTTTTTGTAAAAAAAAATGGTTTGGGTAAAAGTTATAGCGTTTACAAACTATGGTACAAAAATGTGAATTTCCGCTTTTTGAAGCAGCTCTGACTTTCTGAGCACCTGTCATGTTTCCTGAGGTTCTACAATGGCCAGACAGTACAAAAACCCCACAAATGACCCCATTTCGGAAAGTAGACACCCTAAGGTATTCGCTGATGGGCATAGTGAGTTCATAGAACTTTTATTTTTTGTCACAAGTCAGCGGAAAATGATGATTTTTTTATTTTTTATTTTTTTTTCTTACAAAGTCTCATATTCCACTAACTTGTGACAAAAAATAAAAACTTCTATGAACTCACTATGCCCATCAGCGAATACCTTGGGGTGTCTTCTTTCCAAAATGGGGTCACTTGTGGGGTAGTTATACTGCCCTGGCATTCTAGGGGCCCAAATGTGTGGTAAGTAGTTTGAAATCAAAATGTGTAAAAAATGCCCTGTGAAATCCTGAAGGTGCTCTTTGGAATGTGGGCCCCTTTGCCCACCTAGGCTGCAAAAAAGTGTCACACATGTGGTATTTCCGTACTCAGGAGAAGTTGGGCAATGTGTTTTGGGGTGTCATTTTACATATACCCATGCTGGGTGAGATAAATATCTTGGTCAAATACCAACTTTGTATAAAAAAAGGCAAAAGTTGTCTTTTGCCAAGATATTTCTCTCACCCAGCATGGGTATATGTAAAATGACACCCCAAAACACATTGCCCAACTTCTCCTGAGTACAGCGATACCACATGTGTGACACTTTTTTGCAGCCTAGGTGGGCAAAGGGGCCCACATTCCAAAGAGCACCTTTCGGATTTCACCGGCCATTTTTTACAGATTTTGATTTCAAACCACTTCTCACGCATTCGGCCCCTAAAATGCCAGGGCAGTATAACTAGCCCACAAGTGACCCCATTTTGGAAAGAAGACACCCCAAGGTATTTCGTGATGGGCATAGTGAGTTCATGGAAGTTTTTATTTTTTGTCACAAGTTAGTGGAATATGAGACTTTGTTAGGAAAAAAAAAATCAAAAAAAAAATCATAATTTTCCGCTAACTTGTGACAAAAAATATTAAATTCTAGGAACTCGCCATGCCCCTCACGGAATACCTTGGGGTGTCTTCTTTCCAAAATGGGGTCACTTGTGGGGTAGTTATACTGCCCTGGCATTTTCCAGGGGCCCTAATGTGTGGTAAGTAGGTAAATGACCTGTGAAATCCTAAAGGTGCTCTTTGGAATGTGGGCCCCTTTGCCCACCTAGGCTGCAAAAAAGTGTCACACATGTGGTATCTCCGTACTCAGGAGAAGTTGGGCAATTTGTTTTGGGGTGTCATTTTACATATACCCATGCTGGGTGAGAGAAATATCTCGGCAAAAGACAACTTTTCCCATTTTTTATACAAAGTTGGCATTTGACCAAGATATTTATCTCACCCAGCATGGGTATATGTAAAATGACACCCCAAAACACATTGCCCAACTTCTCCTGAGTACGGCGATACCACATGTGTGACACTTTTTTGCAGCCTAGATGCGCAAAGGGGCCCACATTCATTTTATGAGGGGATTTTTAGACATTTGGATCCCAGACTTCTTCTCACGCTTTAGGGCCCCTAGAATGCCAGGGAAGTATAAATACCCCACATGTGACCCCATTTTGGAAAGAAGACACCCCAAGGTATTCAATGAGGGGCATGGCGAGTCCATAGAATTTTTTTTTTTTGGCACAAGTTAGCGGAAATTGATATATATTTTTTTTTCTCACAAAGTCTCCCTTTCCGCTAACTTGGGACAAAAATTTCAATCTTTCATGGACTCAATATGCCCCTCACGGAATACCTTGGGGTGTCTTCTTTCCGAAATGGAGTCACATGTGGGGTATTTATACTGCCCTGGCATTCTAGGGGCCCTAAAGCGTGAGAAGAAGTCTGGAATATAAATGTCTAAAAAAATTTACGCATTTGGATTCCGTGAGGGGTATGGTGAGTTCATGTGAGATTTTATTTTTTGACACAAGTTAGTGGAATATGAGACTTTGTAAGAAAAAAAATATAAATTTCCGCTAACTTGGGCCAAAAAAAATGTCTGAATGGAGCCTTACAGGGGGGTGATCAATGACAGGGGGGTGATCAATGACAGGGGGTGATCAGGGAGTCTATATGGGGTGATCACCCCCCTGTCATTGATCACCCCCCTATAAGGCTCCATTCAGATGTCCGTATGTGTTTTGCGGATCCGATCCATGTATCAGTGGATCCGTAAAAATCATACGGACATCTGAATGCAGCCTTACAGGGGGGTGATCAATGACAGGGGGGTGATCAATGACAGGGGGGTGATCAATGACAGGGGGATGATCAGGGAGTCTATATGGGGTGATCACCCCCCTGTAAGGCTCCATTCAGATGTCCGTATGTGTTTTGCGGATCCGATCCATGTATCAGTGGATCCGTAAAAATCATACGGACATCTGAATGCAGCCTTACAGGGGGGTGATCAATGACAGGGGGGTGATCAATGACAGGGGGATGATCAGGGAGTCTATATGGGGTGATCACCCCCCTGTAAGGCTCCATTCAGATGTCCGTATGTGTTTTGCGGATCCGATCCATGTATCAGTGGATCCGTAAAAATCAAACGGACATCTGAATGCAGCCTTACAGGGGGGTGATCAATGACAGGGGGGTGATCAATGACAGGGGGATGATCAGGGAGTCTATATGGGGTGATCACCCCCCTGTAAGGCTCCATTCAGATGTCCGTATGTGTTTTGCGGATCCGATCCATGTATCAGTGGATCCGTAAAAATCATACGGACATCTGAATGCAGCCTTACAGGGGGGTGATCAATGACAGGGCGGTGATCAATGACAGGGGGATGATCAGGGAGTCTATATGGGGTGATCACCCCCCTGTAAGGCTCCATTCAGATGTCCGTATGTGTTTTGCGGATCCAATCCATGTATCAGTGGATCCGTAAAAATCATACGGACATCTGAATGCAGCCTTACAGGGGGGTGATCAGGGAGTCTATATGGGGTGATCACCCCCCTGTAAGGCTCCATTCAGATGTCCGTATGTGTTTTGCGGATCCAATCCATGTATCAATGGATCCGTAAAAATCATACGGACATCTGAATGCAGCCTTACAGGGGGGTGATCAATGACAGGGGGGTGATCAATGACAGGGGGATGATCAGGGAGTCTATATGGGGTGATCACCCCCCTGTAAGGCTCCATTCAGATGTCCGTATGTGTTTTGCGGATCCGATCCATGTATCAGTGGATCCGTAAAAATCATACGGACATCTGAATGCAGCCTTACAGGGGGGTGATCAATGACAGGGGGGTGATCAATGACAGGGGGGTGATCAGGGAGTCTATATGGGGTGATCAGGGGTGATCAGGGGTTCATAAGGGGTTAATAAGTGACAGGGGGGGTGTAGTGTAGTGTAGTGGTGTTTGGTGCTACTTTACTGAGCTACCTGTGTCCTCTGGTGGTCGATCCAAACAAAGGGGACCACCAGAGGACCAGGTAGCAGGTATATTAGACGCTGTTATCAAAACAGCGTCTAATATACCTGTTAGGGGTTAAAAAAATCGCATCTCCAGCCTGCCAGCGAACGATCGCCGCTGGCAGGCTGGAGATCCACTCGCTTACCTTCCGATCCTGTGAGCGCGCGCGCCTGTGTGCGCGCGTTCACAGGAAATCTCGGCTCACGCGAGATGACGCCAATCGGCGTTAGCGTAGCCTGGGGGAGCCGCCGCAATGACGCCTTTCGGCGTTACAGTTGCGGGAAGTGGTTAATTATGACATCCGCACTTGTTATCTTGTGTAGGATGTCTTTTGTGGTACTTGTGGTTCACCGCGGGCATCCTCCATTGTATGCATTTTGCTGGGGATTGCCATTAGCAACGGGCCACAAGTGCAGGATTTGCTCCCCTATATATATGCACAACTGCATGTGGGTTTGAGCACCTCCTGCTAATGCCAACCTGTCTTCTTAGTTTGTATATATAGATTTCTGGAGGTGTATAAACTCCAATTTAAATGTGCCTGTTTTCCATCTACAGGCCACATTTAGGTGCACCTGTGAGGCCTGGGACATATCAGCCAGTCTTGAGTGGGACTCGCAGACTCCTCCCTCCTCCCATTGGAAGCATGGCTACATGCTGGAGGTAACTGGTGAGCTGTTTGTGAGTCGGCCTTATGCTCCTGTAATTTGCCCACTGGCTCCTGGTATCGCCCATACGGCTCAGGTAGGAGAGTGTTAGGTCCCGGGCTACTTGAGAAACCTTGGCGTGGTGTCCGGGCTTAGACATGTTCTACACCGTAGGACATGTTGACTAATCTCTCAATTTTAAAATCAGTTTGAGGGTCTAGTGAGACTGCAGAGTGCACCTGTCCTTGTTATTGTTTTGTTATATAGTTTCACATTAGGGCTAAAATCTTCCGGCAGGCTGTTCCTGCTATTCTTCATCGTACCCGGCATAACTGGATACTACCCTTCCCCACTGGAGCCCATTGACTATAATGGGACCCAGTCTGTTTCCATCATTAGCGCCAGGATTCGGCTGGACAAAAACTGGTGCTTGTGGGTTCCACTATAGTTGAAGGGCTCCGGCGGGGAAGGGTGGTATCCAGCTGTAAAGGATATGATGACCTCTGGCAGGCTGTTAGCGCTAGTGTGAAACTAGCCACTTTACTCAGTGATTTTTCTTTACAGGTATTGAATGTGCTAATGCTTGTCATTGGTAATATTCTGGTGCACCTGGTAGCCTGTGTCACATGGAATGTTATAGGTGGGGCTCGCAGCCTCCTCCTCCCTCCCATTGTATTGTATTAGTGATCTTACTATGGAGGTATGTAGGAGTTTGGCTGTGAGTCGGTCCTTAGCACCTATCAGACTGTGTTCACACACGATAGGTAGTTTAGCGGTAGGACCCATGCCACACTGAGATACCTTGACGGGGTGAGCAGGGCTCCGATATGTTCCTGACTGGAAGCTATTGACTAAAGTCTCAGCTTTTAACATCAGCGTGAGGGTCCAGCCAGTATGGTCAGTCGCATATTATTGTGGTGCACCTTTTTTCAGTGATTTATGTATTCTTATATTTTCATCCACACATTATTTCAACTTGTGTATGACGTTTTTGTGGTGCATTTGGTCCGCTGCCGGCATCCTCCATTGTATGCATTTTTGCTGGGGATTGCCGTTAGCAACGGATCACTTGCGGAGGAATTGCTTCCCCTATTATAAACACGCTACAGTGTTTGGGGTTGAGCATTAGTGTTGAGCTCGAATATTCGAATAGCGAATATTAATCGCGAATATCGCAACTTCGGAAATTCGCGAATATTACGAATATAGTGCTATATATTCGTTATATCGAATATTCGTCATTTTTTTACATCTGAAAACATGATTTCTCCCTGCTTCTTTCTTGTGGGTCAATAAGTCATTGGCCCACAAGCAACTTAAGCAGGGAGGAATCATGTTTTCATATGGAAAATAAAATGACCAATATTAAAAAAAAAACTAATATATAGCAATATAGTGAATATATTCGTTATTTACAATTTTTGCATTATTTTTTCCTATCTGTACAGTTGTTCGCATTCTCCTCCCCGACAAGCGTCCCTGTCACCATGGGAACGCCTGTGGGTTAGAAAATACCATCGGATCTGAGTTTTCCCTGAGATCGTGAAAACTCAGATCCGATTGTCGGGGAGCAGTATGCCAAGGTGGAATAACAGTACACATTGGAAAAAAAAAAGACGAATATTCTAAATAACGAATATATTCGCTATATTGCTATAACTTCGTCTTTTAGAATATTATGAATATTCTAAGAAACTAAGTTATAGCAATATAGCAAATATTCGTAAAATACACATATAGACTGCAATTTAGCTAATATAGTGCTATAGTATTTTTTTTTTATAGTGTACATTTTTTCCAAAACTGAAGTTCAGAGAAGGCAAAAAAATTAGACCAAAAAAAAAAGATGATAGCACTATATTAGCTAAATTACAGTCTATATGTGTATTTTACGAATATTCGTTATATTGCTATAACTTTGTCTTTTAGAATATTACGAATATTCTAAAAAACGAAGTTATAGCAATATAGAGAATATTCGTAAAATACACATATTAGCCTAGCCATAGCCATAGGAAAGTTGCCTTATACAGTTAAAAGAACGCGAATAATACGCGAATAATTAAATCGCATATTATTCGCGATAAATAGAATAATGACGAATATTCGATTTCGACGAATATAAGACGAATATTCAATCGAATATTCGCGAAATATCGCAAAATCGAATATGGCACCTCCCGCTCATCACTATTGAGCATTTCCTCCCATTTTGGCCACTTTACTCAGTGATTTTTTATTTATTTTTTAAACTAGCCTTAGGCTAAGCGTGAAAATTAGGGAAAATAGCACCTGATTTCCTGGCCGACTACCTCTGAACATAAAACACATGCAGAAAATAGCATTCCTGGATTTGTATTAGGGCTATTAAATAAAACTCAGCAGCGCACAAGGTTTTAGGATGCTTTTATTACAGTGGAGTCAGTGAAGGAATGATTTGCTGGTCTGTAAAGGATGGTTTCCACCCTACAGGGTAAAGTGTTAGAAGAATTTATATACTTATATAGAGAAGTAAAACAAGACCTGGCATGACCCTGCCGCATCTTTAAGTTCTGGAGATATGTCACACAGTTAATGGTGCACAGTGAGCATTTTTATGTTTATTTAGTCTCAGGCCGTGGACATGCACCAGCAGTTATGCTACGACTAATCTGTATATATATACCGGTATATATATACACTGCTCAAAAAAATAAAGGGAACACAAAAATAACACATCCTAGATCTGAGTTAATTAAATATTCTTCTGAAATACTTTGTTCTTTACATAGTTGAATGTGCTGACAACAAAATCACACAAATAAAAAAAAATGGAAATCAAATTTTTCAACCCATGGAGGTCTGGATTTGGAGTCACACTCAAAAATAAAGTGGAAAAACACACTACAGGCTGATCCAACTTTGATGTAATGTCCTTAAAACAAGTCAAAATGAGGCTCAGTAGTGTGTGTGGCCTCCACGTGCCTGTATGACCTCCGTACAACTCCTGTGCATGCTCCTGATGAGGTGGCGGACGGTCTCCTGAGGGATCTCCTTCCAGACCTGGACTAAAGCATCTAGCAAACTCCTGGACAGTCTGTGGTGCAACGTGACGTTGGTGGATAGAGCGAGACATAATGTCCCAGATGTGCTCAATTGGATTCAGGTCTGGGGAACGGGCGGGCCAGTCCATAGCATCAATGCCTTAGTCTTGCAGGAACTACTGACACACTCCAGACACATGAGGTCTAGCATTGTCTTGCATTAGGAGGAACCCAGGGCCAACCGCACCAGCATATGGTCTCAAAAGGGGTCTGAGGATCTCATCTCGGTACCTAATGGCAGTCAGGCTACCTCTGGCAAGCACATGGAGGGCTGTGCGGCCCTCCAAAGAAATGCCACCCACACCATTACTGATCCAATGCCAAACCGGTCATGCTGGAGGATGTTGTAGGCAGCAGAACATTCTCCACGGCGTCTCCAGACTCTGTCCCGTCTGTCACATGTGCTCAGTGTGAACCTGCTTTTATCTGTGAAGAGCACAGGGCACCAGTGGCGAATTTGCCAATCTTGGTGTTCTCTGGCAAATGCCAAACGTCCTGCACGGTGTTGGGCTGTAAGCACAACCCCCACCTATGGACATCGGGCCCTCATATCACCCTCATGGAGTCTGTTTCTGACCGTTTGAGCAGACACATGCACATTTGTGGCCTGCTGGAGGTCATTTTGCAGGGCTCTGGCAGTGCTCCTCCTGTTCCTCCTTGCACAAAGGCGGAGGTTGCGGTCCTGCTGCTGGGTTGTTGCCCTCCTACGGCCTCCTCCACGTCTCCTGATGTACTGGCCTGTCTCCTGGTAGCGCCTCCATGCTCTGGACACTACGCTGACAGACACAGCAAACCCTCTTGCCACAGCTCGCATTGATGTGCCATCCTGGATAAGCTGCACTACCTGAGCCACTTGTGTGGGTTGTAGACTCCGTCTCATGCTACCACTAGAGTGAAAGCACCGCCAGCATTCAAAAGTGACCAAAACATCAGCCAGGAAGCATAGGAACTGAGAAGTGGTCTGTGGTCACCACCTGCAGAACCACTCCTTTTTTGGGGGTGTCTTGCTAATTGCCCATAATTTCCACCTGTTGTCTATCCCATTTGCACAACAGCATGTGAAATTGATTGTCACTCAGTGTTGCTTCCTAAATGGACAGTTTGATTTCACAGAATTGTGATTGACTTGGAGTTACATTGTGTTGTTTAAGTGTTCCCTTTATTTTTTTGAGCAGTGTATATATAAAGAAGGACATATGCATGTATGTTCCGCGATCAAAAACACAACTATCGATTTCAACGAAACTTGGTATACACATCTCTTGCTACCTGGAAAGAAATATTGTGGGGGTCACAGCTCTGTAGAACGTACTGTTCCTGAGATATTCCCCAAAATTTACCTGCATTAGCCAATACAAGCCTGCAAGTCTTTCTCTTCATATCTCAACTGCCATACACACGGTCACATGTCCCTTATCAGACAATAGAAACTTGCAGGCCCTTAGTCTCCACATACACACAGCTTTACTCCAGGTTTTCATAACAACCCAGCCATTTTTCTTCACTGCTGTAGGTCAGCCAGGGCTACACGACAACATGTGTTGCCCGACAATAAGTCGCACGACACATAGGGCAGAACTACACTGCTACATGTGTCGCGCGACATTGATGTCATACCAATGTCGCGCATCAATTTTTATAATGATAGTCTATGGTGTTGCTCTGCAACATGTGACATGCTGCGAATTCAGAAATATCCATCTTGGATGGATTTTTTTCAAACTGTCGTGCGCAGTCGCAGCATGTCACATGTCGCAGAGCAACACCATAGATTATCATTATAAAAATTGTTGAGACAAAATGTTGCACGACACATGTCATCGTGTAGCCCTAGCACTAAAGGGGCAGGGAGCTGTGGAGGTCACTGTTAAAGGGGCGGGCACTTTGGAGGTCACTGTTAAAGAGGCGGACACTGTGGAGGTCACTGTTAAGGGGGCAGGGATCACTATTAAAGGGGCAACTGCTGTGGAGGTCACTGTTAAGGCAGCAGGGTACTGTGAGGTCACTGTTAAGTTAGCGGGCCCCTGAGGTAGTAACTTTTAAGGGAGTAGGGTGCTGTGAAACTCACTGTTAAAGGGGCGGGCTGCTGTGAAGGTCAAAGTTAAGGGGATGGGCTGCTGTGGAGGTCCCATTTTAAGGTGGCGGGGCACTTTGGGAGGGTCAGTGTTAAGAGGTGGGGGACTGTGGAGTTCACTGTTAAAGGGGCGGGGTGCTGTAGAGGTCACTGTTATGGGCGATACTGTTGATATCTTTTAACGACACACACAAACATTAAATGAAATAGATGAAATATACCCGTGTGAAGCTAGTATACAATAACTACTGGTGGTAAAATATATGGGCGCCGTATACATACCACAAAGGCTGTAAATGCCGCTGTGAGGCCCATGGAGCTGAGCTATTTCCATTTACTTTAGGGTTCATGCACACGACCGTATGTATTTTGCGATCCGCAAAAAAAAAACGGATGACATCAATGTAACATCCGTGTTGCATCTTTTTTTTTTGTCAGATCTATTGTAACAATGCCTGTTCTTGTCTGCAAAACGGACAAGAATAGGACATGTTCTATTTTTTTGCGGAACGGACTTGGGGACATATGTACTTTATCATATGTAGCTATAATTCTCGGGGTAGTGTTCTCTTTTGCCCTCATTTTGGGGACAAGGAGTTGTCCTCGGTTAGTGCTCATAGAATTATGAAATGCCTGTTTGAGCGTGTGTTGTGGGTATCCCAGATTGATGAACCGGGTCCTCAAATCACACGCGGCAGCTTTAAAATCACTTAGTTCTGAGCAATTCCTTCTAGCCCTCAAATACTGTCCCTTAGGGATTCCCTTTTTGAGGGCTAGTGGGTGACTACTGTCCCAGCGTAACAGACTGCTGGTAGATATCTGTTTTCTGAACAGATTGGTGGTAATTTTTCAGTCTGTTCCTACTGAGATAGTGAGGTCCAAGAATGTGATTTCACGCTCACGAATCTCTGACGTGAAGTATAGGCCCAGCTGATTGATATTCAATTTCGCCACAAGATCGATGAAGCTGTCCTTGGTTCCTTTCCATAGTAAAAACACATCATCGATGTGCCTAATCCACAATTGTATTGATGATGTGTATTGGTCCATAGTATCACTAAACACGACTTCTCGTTCCCACCAGCCCAGGTACAGGTTTGTGTAAGTCGGGGCACAGGGACTGCCCATCTCAACTCCCCTGAGCTGGTTGAAAAATTGACGATCAAAAAGGAAAATATTATGTGTGAGGACAAACTCCAATAGCTGCATCAAGAAGATGTTATGGTGAAAACAATGTACACCTCTCTGTTGGAGGAAGGCCTTGACAGCCTGTGTCATGAGGTATGGAGCTGTACAAGGCCTCCATATCCAAGCTTGCCAGTCATACATCATCATCGCATTGGATGCCATCAAGTCGCTGCAGAACATCCATTGTATCCCTGGCGTAAGAGGGCAGCCCAGCTTCAAATGGTGTAGTATCACGTCAATATACGTGCTACTGTTAGCTTTAAGACTGCCCATGCCGGATACAATTTGTCTAATCTTCATCGGTGTGCCCTGTTCATGCAGTTTTGGTAAACCATAAAAAGCGGTAAGTACCGGAAATTTGGGCAGTAAAAAATCATATTCAGTTCTGCTGATGAGTTTGTTATCAAGGGATTCATGGAAGAGTACCGACAATTGGGCCCTGAACAAAGGGGTAGGATCAGTAAAGAGACATCTATGTGTCTCAGCATCCTCCAGTAACCTCAGGCACATATTGCGGTACTGGTCCTGATCGATGAGTACAATGTTACCCCCCTTGTCCAAGGGCTTAATGACAATTCTAGTGTCACCCTCCAACTCACTTAGTGATTTTCTTTCCTCAGGGCTCAGGTTATCAGGACCGAAGCAATTGCCCTCTAATTTGTGGAGATCTCGGGTGACTACTGATAGAAAAGTGTCAATCGGTGTATTGTCATTCATGGGGGGGAAACAGTTTGGAGGGGTTCCTAAGATTGGTAGATCGGCCAGGAGCTACACGTCCTGGAGGTCTTCCAATCCTATGCCCAATTCCTGACATCTACTTTTGTCATGTGTAAGAAAAAAACTTTTTCCATTTTAATTTCCATGTATACAGGTGCAAGTCGTTTACCCAGTTAAATAGTTAAATAAATTTTATTTCTGGAGGGGTACAAATGAAAGGTGTTTTTTCAGGACCTCCATTTCAGACTGTGATAAATTCCGTTTTGACAGATTCACCACCTGGATTTCCCCTTTTTGGGAGCCTCCGTGATTTTTTTGTGGTGTAGTAGGTATTCGGAGACCGGTGGGGGTCTGGTCTAAAAAAAAAAACTCTCGAGCCTCTACCTGATCTACCTCTCTGTCTGCCTCCTCGTGATCTTTAAGAGCCCCTGTTAGATGTTCCTCGCCCTCTCGAAGATGTGGGACCTTGATCGATGTCAGTGTTGCACTCCGAGGAGGTCAGTTCAGTGTCAACCTCAGAGGCGGTATGATGCCTCGGGCCAAACTCAAACACCTTACCCTCTTTGAAATCTTTTATATCCCTGTCGAATTGGAAGTGTTTCCTTTCTTTGATCTGACAGGTATAACGTTCAATATTTTGTTGTAAAAGGGTCTCTTTTTTTACAAAATCAGTGTGTTCACTGAATTTCTTTGCCTCTACAATACACTCCTTCCGATCAATGTCGCTTTTAGCTAATAGGCGTTTCACCTCCTCAAGTAAAAGTCTCATGAGGCGGAGGGAGCCATCAATGGACTCCTGCTCCCATTTCACGATAAACTGACTTGAGTGAACGTGTGCTGCTGGAAGGATGGGATAGATCAGGTAGAGGCCCGAGAGTTTTTTTTTAAGACCAGACCTTCCCGGTCTCCGGATACCTATTACACCACAAGAAAATCCCGGAGGCTCCCAAATAGAGGAACTCCAGGTGGTGAATCTGTCAAAACGGAATTTATCCCAGTCTGAAATGGAGGTCCTGAAAAAACGTCTTTCATTTGTACCCCTCCAGAAATTCAATTTATTTAACTGGGTCAAAGACTTGCACCTGTATACACGGAAATTAAAATGGAAAACGTTTTTTCTTACACACGACAAAAGTAGATGTCAGGAATTGGGCATGGGATTGGAAGACCTCCAGAACGTGCAGCTCCTGGCCGATCAGACATCAGGAATAATCGGGAAACATCGGTGGCGCATCATGTATGCGACTACCATGATGGCAATCCTGGGGTACTGAAAGTACAGGGGATAGAACATGTCAAGAAATCCATTCACGGAGGTGACATCAATGCGTCATTGCTCTGCAAAGAAGCTTTTTGGATTTTTAAATTGGACACCGTCCATCCCAAAGGACTTAATTAAGCCATCTCCTACGCTTGCTTCATCTAATTCAGTACCCACCATCTCTGGTACGCTTGAGTACAGCCACCCACCTAGGGATGATGTTATCTCCTGTCCATTATCCACTTTACTCTCACTGTTTCTGTGTCGCCGTGTTTCATCAGATGGCCCGTGTATTAGATTGCATGTTACCCTGTACCGTCCCCGGGCCTGTCCTTTAGTGCTCTGGCACCTTTATATTGGCCTCTAATATACTTATCCTCCCCTGGATCTTCCCCCTTTAAGTTCACATTCAGGTGACTCACTTGACTTGTTTTGATCGCATCTTCGATTCCCCCTCACCTTCGGCGCACATGCACACCCCTCCGGACTGACAATGCCTTATTTGCGCCATCAGTGGGCCGTTCCTTAGTCCCTGCCCAGGCATCATTAGCACTGTACATGCTAGCAAACGCTGGGCTAATTTTCCAGACTACCCGATAGGTAGATGGTTATTTACCTCATCCCTCTCTATATCTTGTTAGCCTGGGTGCCTGAGTTTTACCTTTTTGATATAAATATACCCCATTTTAACTTATATTCTAATAAAACGTTATTGTTTTCTTTTTTTTTAATGTTCTATCGGGCTGTGTTAATGCCCACAATACAATGGCATGCAATTCTTATTTATATATTACTGACACAGTGGGGCAGATTTACTAACACTGGGTAAGACAGAGACACAAATGCAATAGCACTCTGCAACCAGCACTCCGCCATGCCTCCATGCTGGATGTTGAATGAGGCATTGGTGTACATTTTGGCCAAAGCGTAATAAGCCACTCACCACGTCAAGTTCGCCTCTATGAGTGGTCCCTAACACTAGTTCCTACCTGTTTATGGGCCATGACAGCCACACAAAGTCCAGCGAGCGCAGGTACAGCATGGGTAAGACAGTCCTAAACTGTGCCAGATTTATTACAGTAACTAATGCTGGATGAAAAATCTGGCGCATCCTTAGGGCTCATGCACACGATCGTACAGTACGTTGCGGTCCGCAAAAAAAACAGATAACATCTGTGTGATATATGTGTTCTTTATGCGGATCCACTGTAACAATGCCTGTCCTTGTCCGCAAAATGGACAAGAATAGGACATGTTCTATTTTTTTTGCGGACATGGAATGCACGCGGAGTCATTTAAAAAATTTTTTAAGCACTATTGAAATGAGTGGTTCTGTATACGACCTGTTAAAAAAAATGGTAATGGAAGAAAAATACATTTGTGTGCATGAGCCCTTAGTCTAACGTTACAGAACCTATTTGATGGCTTATTTAGAAACATAGAAACATAGAAACATAGAATGTGTCGGCAGATAAGAACCATTTGGCCCATCTAGTCTGCCCAATATACTGAGTACTATGAATAGTCCCTGGCCCTATCTTATATGAAGGATGGCCTTATGCCTATCCCATGCATGCTTAAACCCCTTCACTGTATTTGCAGCTACCACTTCTGCAGGAAGGCTATTCCATGCATCCACTACTCTCTCAGTAAAGTAATACTTCCTTATATTACTTTTAAACCTTTGCCCCTCTAATTTAAAACTGTGTCCTCTTGTGGTAGTTTTTCTTCTTTTAAATATGCTCTCCTCCTTTACCGAGTTGATTCCCTTTATGTATTTAAAAGTTTCTATCATATCCCCTCTGTCTCTTCTTTCTTCCAAGCTATACATATTAAGGTCCTTTAACCTTTCCCGGTAAGTTTTATCCTGCAATCCATGTACTAGTTTAGTAGCTCTTCTCTGAACTCTCTCTAGAGTATCTATATCCTTCTGGAGATATGGCCTCCAGTACTGCGCACAATACTCCAAGTGAGGTCTCACCAGTGTTCTGTACAGCGGCATAAGCACTTCACTCTTTCTACTGCTTATACCTCTCCCTATACATCCAAGCATTCTGCTGGCATTTCGTGCTGCTCTATTACATTGTCTTCCCACCTTTAAGTCTTCTGAAATAATTACTCCTAAATCCCTTTCCTCAGATACTGAGGTCAGGACTGTGTCAAATATTCTATATTCTGCCCTTGGGTTTTTACGCCCCAGGTGCATTATCTTGCACTTATCCACATTAAATTTCAGTTGCCAGAGTTCTGACCATTCTTCTAGTTTTCCTAAATCCTTTTCCATTTGGCGTTTCCCTCCAGGAACATCAACCCTGTTACCTATCTTTGTGTCATCAGCAAAAAGACAAACCTTACCAGCGAGGCCTTTTGCCTTTTGACCTCAAAATGTTTGGTGCATGATATCACATCTAAGCCACAACCCTTTCTGATAAACCACACGCTCTTGTTGGTCAGTTTGTGTAAAACAGCTAATAAATGTAATGCAAACCACGTACACCAGTTTTTTGGTGCCTCAATTGTGGCAGATTTTGGATAGTAAATCTCTACCACTGTTCTAAAAAGTAATACTGCCCCACATATAATGACTCCAAAAATTAGAGACAACCACATAGTGTCCCACGTAATCTGCATAAACCCTAAAATTGGTTCCACATTCTGTGGGTGGTGGAGGCTCCCTAATTCCCCGAGGTGGCAGAATCCTCCCGAACACTTTCCCTCTGTACCCTCCCTATAATCTGGCTCTAACTGTACTGAAAATACTGGAGACTTTTCAAATATGAACATTTTGGAACAGAATACAAAAAATGTCTCATTATTCTGAACTTTACAACAGCTGCAAACGGGGGAGTCTGTCAGGTGCTGATGTTACATCATGTTTTCCATGCAGCTTATCGCAGAATGTTAGTGCTGGATGGGTCCTGTCAGGGATGGGCCGTATTTAAAGCTGTAGCTGCTGACTGTGTTATAATTACATTCTTTCTAGTTATGGCTGGAAGGAAAATGCATTTTTAGTGTATACAAGAGATAACACGTTTTCATGGTTCATCACATACATCAATCATCATGATACGTACGCTTTTCAAGATGATGAAATTCCACCTGTCATTGGGCTCTTATGAAGACATTAGACATCCTTTATTCCTATGCCTCATGTACACAGTATCGGAGTGGAGAGCCAGGTCCCACTGCCGGAACTGATCTCAGGGACTCAGAATAAGGGTCCATTCACACATCCGTGTGTGTTTTGCGAATCCACAGATTATCCGCAAAACACGAACAGCGGCAATGTGCGTTCCGCATTTTGCGGACTGCACATTGCCGGCACAAATAGAATATGCCTATTCTTGTTCGCAATTGATGGCATCCCCGTTGCGTCCTCGTTCTTCACTGACCCATAGACTAAAATGGGCATGATGGATCCGTGAACACGGACAAAATAGAGCATGCTTCCGTGCTAAAACCACGGATGGTGCTAAAACACAGATGTGTGAATAGACATATTAAAATGAATGGGTACATGTGCTGTCCGTGGAGAACGCGTAATAGCACACGTCTTTAAATCACAGATGTGTAAATGAGGCAGTACACAGTGTCAAACCAGAGTTTAACCCCTTAAGGACTCAGCCCTATTTCACCTTAAGGACTTGGCCATTTTTTGCAAATCTGACCAGTGTCACTTTAAGTGCTGATAACTTTAAAACGCTTTGACTTATCCAGGCCGTTCTGAGATTGTTTTTTCGTCACATATTGTACTTCATGACACTGCTAAAATTGGGTCAAAAAAGTTAATTTTTTTGCATAAAAAAATACCATATTTACCAAAAATTTTGAAAAATTTGCAAATTTCAAAGTTTCAGTTTCTCTACTTCTGTAATACATAGTAATACCCCCAAAAATTGTGATGACTTTACATTCCCCATATGTTTACTTCATGTTTGTAGCATTTTGGGATTGATATTTTATTTTTTGGGGATGTTACAAGGCTTAGAAGTTTAGAAGCAAATCTTGAAATTTTTCAGAAATTTACAAAAACCTAATTTTTAGGGACCACTACAGGTCTGAAGTCACTTTGCGAGGCTTACATAATAGAAACCGCCCAAAAATGACCCCATTCTATAAACTACACCCCTCAAGGTATTCAAAACTGATTTTACAAACTTCGTTAACCCTTTAGGTATTGCACAAGAGTTATTGGCAAATGGGGATGAAATTTGAGAATTTAATTTTTTTGCCTAATTTTCCATTTTAACCCATTTTTTCCACTAACAAAGCAAGGGTTAACAGCTAAACAAGACTGTATCTTTATTGCCCTGACTCTGCCGTTTACAGAAACACCCCATATGTGGCCGTAAACTACTGTACGGCCACACAGCGGGGCGTAGAGTGAAAGGTGCGCCGTTTGGTTTTTGGAGGGCTGATTTTGCTGGACTGTTTTTTTGACACCATGTCCCATTTGAAGCCCCCTGATGCACCCCTAGAGTAGAAACTCTATGAAAGTGACCCCATCTAAGAAACTACACCCCTCAAGGTATTCAAAACTGATTTTACAAACTTTGTTAACCCTTTAGGTGTTGCACAAGAGTTATTGGCAAATGGGGATGAAATTTGAGAATTTAATTTTTTTGCCTAATTTTCCATTTTAACCCATTTTTTCCACTAACAAAGCAAGGGTCAACAGCCAAACAAGACTGTATCTTTATTTCCCTGACTCTGCCATTTACAGAAACACCCCATATGTGGCCGTAAACTACTGTACGGGCACACAGTAGGGTGTAGAGGGAAAGGTGCGCCGTATGGTTTTTGGAAGCCAGATTTTGCTGGACTGTTTTTTTGACACCATGTCCCATTTGAAGCCCCCCTGATGCACCCCTAGAGTAGAAACTCCATAAAAGTGACCCCATCTAAGAAACTACACCCCTCAAGGTATTCAAAACTGATTTTACAAACTTTGTTAACCCTTTAGGTGTTGCACAAGATTTAATGGAAAATAGAGATACAATTTCAAAATTTCACTTTTTTGGCAGATTTTCCATTTTAATATTTTTTTTCCAGTTACAAAGCAAGGGTTAACAGCCAAACAAAACTAATTATTTATGGCCCTGATTCTGTAGTTTACAGAAACACCCCATATGTGTTCGTAAACCGCTGTACGGGCACACAGCAGGGCGCAGAAGGAAAGGAATGCCATTCGGTTTTTGGAAGGCAGATTTTGCTGGACTGGTTTTTTTGACACCATGTCCCATTTAAAGCCCCCCTGATGCACCCCTAGAGTAGAAACTCTATAAAAGTGACCCCATCTAAGAAACTACCCCCCTCAAGGTATTCAAAACTGATTTTACAAACTTTGTTAACCCTTTAGGTGTTGCACAAGATTTAATGGAAAATAGAGATACAATTTCAAAATTTCACTTTTTTGGCAGATTTTCCATTTTAATATTTTTTTTCCAGTTACAAAGCAAGGGTTAACAGCCAAACAAAACTCATTATTTATGGCCCTGATTCTTTAGTTTACAGAAACACCCCATATGTGTTCGTAAACCGCTGTACGGGCACACAGCAGGGCGCAGAAGGAAAGGAATGCCATTCGGTTTTTGGAAGGCAGATTTTGCTGGACTGGTTTTTTTGACACCATGTCCCATTTGAAGCCCCCCTGATGCACCCCTAGAGTAGAAACTCCAAAAAATGACCCCATTTTAGAAAGTACGGAATAGGGTGGCAGCTTTGTTGGTACTAGTTTAGGGTACATATGATTTTTGGTTGCTCTATATTACACTTTTTGTGCGGCAAGGTAACAAGAAATAGCTTTTTTGGCACGTTTTTTTTTTTTTGTTATTTTTTTGTTATTTACAACATTCATCTGGTTAAATCATGTGGTAATTTTATAGAGCAGGTTGTCGCGGACGCGGCGATACCTAATATGTATACAAGTATTTTTATTTATGTAAGTTTTATACAATAACTTCATTTTTAAAACCAAAAAAAGTTTTAGTGTCTCCATAGTCTAAGAGCCATAGTTTTTTCAGTTTTTGGGCGATTATCTTGAGTAGGGTCTCATTTTTTGCGGGATGAGATGACGGTTTGATTGGCACTATTTTGGGGTGCATATGACTTTTTGATCGCTTGTTATTACACTTTTTGTGACATAAGATGACAAAAAAAGGCTTTTTTTACACCGTTTTTTTTTTTTTTTTTTTTACAGTGGTCACCTGAGGGGTTAGATCATGTGATATTTTTATAGAGCCGGTCGATACAGACGCGGCGATACCTAATATGTATACTTTATTTTTATTTATGTAAGTTTTACACAATGATTTCATTTTTGAAACAAAAAAAATCATGTTTTAGTGTTTCTTTGTTTTTGGGCGATTATCTTGGGTAGGGTATGATTTTTGCGGGATGAGATGACGGTTTGATTGGTACTATTTTGGCGTACATGTGACTTTTTTGATCACTTTTATTACCTTTTTTGGGAAGTAAGGTGGGCAAAATTTCAATTTTCTCATAGTTTTTATTTTTTTATTTTTATGGTGTTCACCGTGCGGGGAAAGTAACATGACCGTTTTATAGATCAGGTCGTTACGGACGCGGCGATACCTAATATGTGTAGTGTATTTTATTTTATTTTTTTTTATTCAGTGATGAATGTTTTTTTTTATCTCAACTTTTTTCACTTTTATTTACATTTTTTTTGACCCAGACCCCCTTGGTTCTTGAAGATCCAGTGGGTCTGATGTCTGTATAATACAGTACAGTACAATATATATTGTTCTGTACTGTATTTTACTTACACTTTGTCTGAACAGATCTATGCTTTTAGCACAGATCTGTTCAGCACCATGGACCGCAGGACGCCTGAGCAGGCGTCCTGTTGCCATGGGAACCTTCCCCGTCTGCCACAACTTCGCAGACGGGGAAGGGTAAGCACAGGGCTGAGGGGGGCTGTCGGGGGGCTCTCTCCCTCTCCATCGGGGGGCTGCAAAGGCACAGCAGCCCCCCGATCGTGAGGGAGGGAGCTCCCTGACCGATGACAGTTAACTTTTTCCATACAGCGGTCCGTACGGACCGCGGTATGGAAAGGGTTAAACGGCTGACATCTGCACAGATGTCAGTCGTTTATACCAGGGTGCCAGCAATGTGCTGGCACCCTGGTATACCCACTAGAAGCCAACGATCATTCATGGGGAGGCGGGTGGGGGATCGCGATCCCGCCTGCCGCACCGCCCGCCTCCCGCAACGCCCCCACCGCATGCGACACCCCCCCCCGCACCACCCGCCGGCATCAAATCGTGCAGGGGGGGGTGAAAAATATTGATTTTAGCCACTCAAAAGTTTCTGATCGCCGCGGTCAGAGACCGCGGGGATCAGAAACTACAAAAAGCGCAGCAAACCGCAGGTCTGAATTGACCTGCGGTTTGCTGCGATCGCCGACACGGGGGGGTCACATGACCTCCCCTGGCGTTGTCACAGGATGCCGGCTGAATGATTTCAGCCGAAATCCCGTTCTGATTAACCCCTGGGGCGCCGGAATACTGATTTCAAGTTAGGACGTACCGGTACGCCCTGAGTCCTTAAGGACTCGGGAAATAGGGCGTACCGATATGCCCTGCGTCCTTAAGGGGTTAAAGGGGTTTTCTGGGATCTTCATATTGATTACCTATCCTCAGGAAGGTCAGCAGAATGAGATTGGTGGGGGTGCTGGGAGCTGTTTGAGAAAGCTGCAGTGCTCACCGGAACTCTGGTGAGCGCAGCGGGCTCCTCGCAGCTTACCAAATTCAGCACTACCGGAGTGCTGCTGACTGCTACTAAAAGCTGTTATGTACTGCACCTCATCATCTTCAAGCAATAGGGGTAAAGAACCTAGTTATGTAATGTAGGTAACCTTTTTGGGCGGATCCCTGAAACGTAGCTACATGCTTGCTAGGCACCACATGTGCTAAACCTCAGACGGACCCTATGCACACAGGACTTTATTGCTAGGTATGGACTTTTGTGATAAATATGGGCTTTTGACCATGAGTCGTTTATGTATGCACTATAATGTGAAGTATTATAAAGAAACATAAAGAAGAAGCTCATTTGGTTTTTGGTGCGTTTTTTACTGAGTCTTAGGGCTTGTTCACACGAACGTAAGGGCTCCGTGCCAGTGCTGCGGGCCGCAAATGGCGGTTCCGCAATATACGGGTCACCAGCCGTGTGCATTCCGCATCACAGATGCGGACCCATTCACTTAAAATAGATCCGCAAATCCGGAGATGCGGTGCGGAACGGAACCCCACGGAAGCACTACGGAGTGCTTCTTTGGTGTTCCGTTCCGTGTTTCCGTTGCGCAAAAAGATATAACTTGTTCTATCTTTTTGCGGAACGGACGGATCAAGGACCCCATTCAAGTGAATGGGTCTGCAATCCGCATGCGGCTGCCCCACGGTCGGTGCCCGTGCATTGAACAAGCCCTTAGGGGGAGTTCACACACAGTCTATGAGTTGGAAGGGAATGAAAAATATAAAGGAAAGACTTATACTTCTTTCTGCTGAATCAGTTTCCAGCTTTGGCTCAAAAATCTATCATAAAAACCTTTGTGTGAACCCACCCACTCCAAACACAGTCACACTCCGCCCAGCTTGCATTTGTGGAGCTGGTCCTGCTTAAAACTGCAGGATTGGCTGACTTTTCTCTTAGGTCTCATGCACACAAACGTAAGGGCTCAGCGCCATTGACGAACGGGTCCCCGATCCAACTTCACCTATCTTCTGTAGAGCGGAGGCACAGATCATAAGCCCATGGAAGCACTACAAAGCGCTTCTGTGGTCTGTTGCGTCCGTGCCTCAGCACCACAAAAAGATAGAACATGTTCTATCTTTGGCCACAACTTGTGGGTCACGTACCCATTCACGTCAATGGGTCTGCACCAGAATATGGAGTGCACACGGTCATCAATATCAGCAATATCAATATTAAGCCCGGAGAACCCCTTTCATGTGTATTAGGGTCTTTAGTCTTCTTCACCTGCCAAATCTCTATTCTGAGCTCATGCTCACAAGCATATTCTGGATCTGTACTAGTTCTCCATGGTACTGATCCTGGCTCTGGGGGGAAGGTGATGTCTTTTTTATGTAGCATTTACATTAAAAATATTGGACATACTCCATTGTGCCATATATCAGACTGCATTCTTTTTCAAAGCACTCAAATGCTTTCAGAGAGAGAAAATGCACTTATATAGATCAAATAATCTAATATATAAAGGTGAGTGTATGTGTGTGTGTGTGTCTGTGTGTGTGTATGTCCACTAAAGGAATCCGCGCCGTCGCATTTACAATCATGAAATTTGGTACACAGGTACATCAGGTGTCCAGGAAGGTTTTAGACCTGGTTTTAGACCATTAGTCAATAAAAGCTTGGTCACATGACCCTTATCAGCCAATAGAAGCTTGCAGGTCCTCCGGCCTCCACATACACAGTTTTACTCCAGGTTTCCATAACAACCCAGCCATTTATCTTCACTGCTATAGGAGAGCTTTAAAGGGAGTCTGTCACCTCCATATGGCCATATACAGTACTTACATTGTCCTATAGCACACCTATGCATGAATGTAATGGTACCTTTGTTATTTTCTTTATACTTGCATAAGCCGGAAAAACTAACTTTGATTCATATGCAAATGAATCAAATATGTCACCAGGATAATTGCTATTGAAGTAAAGTCATGGCCTATTAGTACTTAGTACCTTATTTCAAGATGTGCCTTTGTTCCAGCAATAGATGTTTTTATCCTCTGAAAATCCAGTTTATTTGCTATGCAAATGAGCCAGTAAGGTGCCCAGAGGGGCGTCACTCTTGCAGGAAGGAGCCCAGACATGCCCCCTGCACAATGTGTCCACCCTCAAAAAACATTAAACCCCGCCCCCAGGTCCCGCTAAGCCATGCTCCTTATCTGGTTAGGCCATGCCCCCTCCCACTCCTGAGCTGACGGGGATTGAAAAAATGAAGGTAAAAATCAACTTCTGTCAGCTGCAGAGGTGGGAGGAAGGGTGACTTTCTTCCTGCAGCTCACACTCAGACAGAACAGTGCTGCTGTCTTAGAGTGAGCTGTTCAAAAGGACATGCCCCCGATCTGGTTAGGCCACTGTTAGGGGGCGGGCCCCTGTGGAGGTCACTATCAAGGGGGTGGTATGCTGTGAAAGTCACTGTTACAGGGGAAGGCTGCTGTAAAGGTCAAAGTTAAGGGGGTGGGCTGCCGTGGAGGTCAAAATTTAAGGGACGGGGAACTGTGGGGGGGGGGTCAGTGTTAAGAGGCGGGGTGTTGTATATGTCACTTTTATAGTGGATACTGTTGATATCTTTTAACAACGCACACAAACATTAAATGAAATAGCTTAAATATACCCGAGTCCTTCAGCTAGTCTAATATATAAAGCTAAGTGTATGTATGTGTGTATGTCTGCTAAAGGAATCCGCACCATTGCATTTAAAATCACGAAATTTGGCACACAGGTACATCAGGTGTCCGGGAAGGTTTTAGACCGGGTCTCAGCTCTCTAGCACGTGCCGTCCCTGAGATATTCCCAAAAAATGCATTAGCCAAAAGAAGCCTGGTCACATGACCTTTATCAGCCAATAGAAGCTTGCGGGCCGTTAGTCTCCACATACACACAGTTTTACACCAGGTTTCCATAGCAACCCAGCCATTTTTCTTCACTGCTGTAGGTCAGCTTTAAAGGGGCAGGGCGCTGTGTATGACACTGTCAAGGGAGCAGAGTGCTGTGGAGGTCACAGTTCAGGGGCAGGTAGGGTGGCCATTTAGGCCACCCTCAAAAGATGGACTTAAAAACCCCGCCACCAGGTCTCGCTAAGCCACGACCCCAAACCGGTTAGGCCATGACCCTTCCCACTCCGCAGCCGCCAGGGATTGAAAAAATGAAGGCAAAAATCAACTTCTGTCAGCTGCAGTTGTGGGGGGAGAGGGTGACTTTCTTCCTGCAGCTTATGCTCAAGTAAACAGCCGATTGTTGAAGATGACAGGGTGGGATCTATATATATAATCTAAACTGTTTATATATGTGGTTTCACTATGTAGTTTAGTTTCCATAGAAGCTTTCCTAGGACCATTTTCTAGAACTGCTTTCTAAAAAACATGTCCACTAATGATGGAAAAGACATTGTATAAACATTAATACATGATGAAACCAGGTCATATTGTGCATTGATGGACAATGTGGAGCTGGAGCATGGGCATACTGGCCATAGACCCTGCAGGGAAATTTCCCAGTGGGCCGATGCCCAAGGGGCCTCCCTCCTCTTTGCCGCCGGCCAGGTACATAAAGATCTGATGCTCTCAGCATTCATTATTAGTAGAGATGAGCGAATCGAAGCTGACGAAGTGGAATTCGATCCGAATTTCAGGAAAAATCGTGGTAACGAATCACGATTTCTCCTAAAGTGGCGGCTACACGTGTGAGGACTGAGGACATGGGGCAAGGAACTCTGGGAAGGCAGTATCACCCGGATTGACATGCATGCATGCAGCCAATCAGCAGCCAGCCAGCCCTGTGATGTCACAGCCCAATAAATATGGCGGCCATCTTAGAATCAAACCTTTTCCAGCGTTCAGAGTGCAGGGACACACGTGAGAAGGCGCTAGGGACAGCAATAGGAAAAACCCTTATTGTGAAAAAAAACAACTGAAAATACGATTTACAATTGCAGGGAAAGGATAGGGACGAATCATTTCACAGCATTTTAGTGCAGGGAGAGACGTCTGAAGTCGCTTGGCACAGTGCTAGAAAAGCCTCATTGTGAAAAAAATAAGCGATTTACAAGTGCAGGGAAACATTATTTGGGGATCCAAATAGACATTATACAGCTCTGGCATTCTAGCAACTTGTTCTTGTTATTGGGGTGCAAGTGCTATGTTGAAACTAACTAATAGTTTGACTTGCTGAATTTGGTCGCAATTTGCAGCATGCAGTTAGCAGTAACTATTTGCACATTGGTTGAGTATGATCTGGTATGGTTGTATGCAATTTGGATTGCAATATGGAATCTGAATTTGGATTGTGAACTTTGTAGTTTGCAATTGTATGGTATTTGCAATTGGTGGAACTGTAAACACACATATAACTGGTTCAGTATACAGTTCTAATCACTATATTAACAGTAGGAACATTATATAACTGTTTTAAATACCTATTTTGGCCTCTCTGCTTCCATAAAGCACACCTCTTAGTGGAGTGAATGTCTGTTCAGCTTCTCTCTCTGGTGAATAATAATTACTAGCAGCTCCTGCTAGGGAATTTCTTACACAGGCTGTGTGTAAGGCTGGCTGTGATTGGCCAAGACTCCTGCTGTGTGTGAGGCTGGCTGTGATTGGTCTAGACTCCTGCCCAGCAACAACAGTTTAACTCTATTATTTCTGTTGTTTCTGCTGTGTCATTGAGCTTACCTTACATTATATAATGAATCTTAAAGGCATATTATCTATTCTGCTTCTGTGAACACAAAATATATAACAGTTATATGACATCCAAACATGAAGTCACTGTAAATAACTATGCTTTTGTCTTTAACACACAAATATAGAAACTGTATTAAGGTTATTAGTAGATTTAGCTGTATAAACATATAAACTATATTAGCAACCTAGGACAGGTCTTAGCTGGCCAGCTACAGCCTATTCTTGCCAGGCAGGTTCCCCCAGAAGTATCTGGGTCGATGAGCAGCCGATACAGCACTTGCATCAATCTTGACAGGATTCGTCTACAGGTGGAGAGAAATAGTTTTTTGAAAAGCTTTCTCCATCGTAGCCACGTCGTTGAATAAACAGAAGACTGGCGGATTCTCTCTTGTCTTAGGCAACACTTAATTTTTATTATTAAATTTATTAAATATTGAATATTAAATTGTACCAAAACTTGGTTAAAATTATAAGAAAGTAAACTTAAATTTGCCAATATATTATCCCATTCTTTGAGGGAAATTCACGGACAATCAATTTCCCAAGCCTTTTGTGACGGAGAACGTGTATTATTAAATTTTTGAGAAATTTTAACCTTCTGTTCTGTTCCATATTCCCTATAAGTGAATAGACGAAGCGGCCACTCTGTGGCCTCCTAATGCTGCTGCCACCTACACAATCTCTTGTCGTCGTGCCACTCTCCCGCCACCTCCACACTCAGTCATTGTGCCACTCTGTGGCCTCCTACTGATGCTGCTGCTGCCGCCACCTCCAGACTGTCATTGTGCCACTCGGTTGCCTTCTCCTGATGTTGTTACTGCTGCTGCTGCACACCTCCAGACTCTGTCATTGTGCCACTCGGTGGCCTTCTCCTGATTCTGCTACTGCTGCTGCCGCCACCTCCAGACTCTGTCATTGTGCCACTCGGTGGCCTCCTCATACTGCTGCCACCTCCACACTCTGTCATTGTGCCACTTGGTGGCCTCCTGATACTGCTGCAAACTCCACACTCTGTGATTGTGCCACTCGGTGGCCTTCTCCTGATGCTGCTTGCTGCTGCTGACACCTCCAGACTCTAAAATAGGAAGGGATGGAACCCATAGGAATGGTCCACACCCTTAGTGGAGACACTAACGGCGCAACTGAATGACCAGGTGAGTATTAAATACAAACTTTTCTTTATTCAAGGTTGACAACACATTTTGGAGTCAGACCACAACCACCCCCCCCCCCCCTCCCATAGTGCAGCCTAAAAACACTTCCACCCAGTCTCTCTGCAAAAATAACCAAAACACCCTAAAACCTGTGGTACAAGTCATTCCGCTATCTGGTTCCCACCACCAACCCAACCATCTCACAGCAATACCCATAGGGATCAGTCAAGCATATCTGATACGGGGACCCAACAAAGGGATTCGTTTTGTTTCCCACCTACAACATTTGGCTCTGTAGCTGTAGCACCAACGTGCTATCAATCCCCACCCGGTGGTTCCGTGATCATCTTCAACCCCTCAGTCCAAAACCCTGGTATCGATCACTCCCCTCTATCAGATGACTCTCTCATCACCATCCACAATACCAGTAGCTATGATAACATTGACAAAAATACCACTCAATCTGTGTCTTTTTTGCCACTTCCCAGGGCCCTGACCCCGGAAGCATCATATGCCCTCAGGCATTCATCAGGGACTACAATGATCACAGACTACTTCAACACAGCACCACCAAAGGGGCCTAAAACGAAGAAAAAATCCCGTAGAGGAAGAAGAGACGGAAAACAGCAGCAACAACAAAAAAACAGGAAACCCTGCAGTAACGGAACCAAACGAGAAAATCAACACCAGTCTGTTGAGTCCAAAAGGAACAAGAAGGATCACTAGTTAGAATTTTCAACCTCTCCACGCATACACTAGATAAAGCAAAAACTAGCATCCTACAGAAAGGCCTCTTTTTTTGTCATACAGGAAAATTTGACGAATTTGAATTATTTGTTGACCGTAACAATTTCATCCATAAAATCACCCTCCACAGACACTTTGAGATCAAATCGCTCAAAACGGAAAATAAAGTTGAAACCCCCACAACTAGTGGCTATGCCCCACTGTAGGACAATTTTATCGTTTACCTCACAAGGGCTGGCTAACCTTCCAAGTGAGGACCAGACGACACTGGCGGCACCGACCTCCCATTATTACCTACGTACACTAGAGTTGTGCCTGTGTCAGCACAACCATACAAGGTGAGCCTAATCTTTCCATACGACCCTCTCCCTTTCATGTACATACCACCCTATGAGCACCTTTCCCCCTCTTCTTGACCTCCAGACTCTGTCAATGTGCCACTCTGTGGCCTCCTACTGATGCTGCTGCTGCCGCCACCTCCAGACTCTGTCATTGTGCCACTCGTGGCCTCCTCATACTTCTGCAAACTCCAGACTCTGTCATTGTGCCACTCTGTGGCCTCCTGATGCTGCCGCCACCTCCACACTGTCATTGTGCCACTATGTGGTCTCCTCATGCTGCCACCGCCTCTCCACTTCATGACTGGGCCACTATTTTGCCTTTTGGCCTGGCTGACATAATCATTTGTTTGACCCTTCTTTTGATCTGTCAGAAGGAAGGAAAAATGAGACGCACAACGGATCCCGTCTGTGTAGCAGCTGTAAGGCCTGTATGGTCCCATCAGAATTGGCTTATGATTTGGTAGCCAAAGCAGGAGTGGGTACAAAACACAGAAGACATGCAAATATTCCATTCACGTGTCTTCTCTGTTTTAGATCCAGTCCTGTTTTTCTGGCATTAGCAATACTGATAAATTATTGAGAAAATGCTGACCGAGTGAAGGCGGATGCTCCACAGACAGGATCTGTTTTTCGTGGGTTATTGTTCTGACGGATCAGAGGAAGGGCAAATTAATCAGTGACGTCAACACAAACTTACTGCTGACACCCTCTCCACTCTGTCGGGGGGCTCTACTTGCATAAGTGTTTAATAGAACAGGTTCTGTAGACATCTATGTGGAATCAGCTGACGACGGTGTAAAAGGATTGCGCTTCTTCTTGGCGATAACATCGACCTGTAAGGCTGAGTTCATACTTGAGTTATCTGGCCAGTTTTGGCCCCGTGACTGCCCTAATAAGTGAAGTGTGCAGTGATTCTAAGAGCAACGCCTGTCATCTGCATGTCATACTGACTCACAGTATTGTTTCACTACCAAAGCAGACTCCATATGCGTGTTACTACAAGGCACAGTGTTCTACACCACTATAAAGACTCTCAGCAGCCAGGAAATAGCATTTTTTTTAAACGTAATTTACTGCGAATATATATTTATTTTTTTTCCAGAAAATTTGGCGAACCGGCGACTCTTTTTTAAAAAATTTGCTCATCTATAATTATTAGGTTGCAAGCGCCCTCCTGAATTCTCTGTATTGCCATCCTCAGGACGATGATACACTTTCATACTGTGGTGTGGGTGGCAGTATTTTGTGCTGCACTGTGGTATTTGGTTCTGCTGAGGCAGTATTTTGTGCTGCACTACGGTATTTGGTTCTTCTGGGGTGGAATTATGTTCTGCATTATAGTATTGCTGGCCACATCTACTTCTGTTGTCCCACCTTCTGTCAATTTGAACCCACCTACCACATGGGGCCATTTTTCATTTGTTTTCCAGGGCCACGTTAAGTTCCCAGTCCGCCACCTGAGCTGGAAAAAGAACGGCTAGTGGTGAGCAGTCATGGTGTAGCTGATACATGCCTCCCAAGTGTCCCTCTTTTGGAGGAACAGTCCTTCGTTTTGCCGCAAATCCCTCTGTCCCTATTTGCTCCCTAAATGTTCCCCATAAATGTGCATTATTACAGTCACTAAATTTCTCCTTACTAAACTATCTGTATGGTTTCTACTGGTATATCAGACCTCAACTTCATTATTTGGTGCAACTTGGACCTTAACCCTTTCCAAACATGTGATGTAATGGTACATCATTGTCACCCCTTTCTCCAAAATGTAAATAAAAATACATAAACGATAAAAAAAATGCATCATGGGCATTGCCGCATGTGAAAATACCCATTGTATTAAAATATTAAAATATTTATACCATACGGCAAACAGGGAAACGGAAAAAAAAGTCAAAATCGCCGGTTCGCCATTTTTTGGTCACTTCATCTCCCAGAAAAAAGGAAATAAAAAGTGATCAAAAAGTGATACACAAAATGGTATCAATGAAAATTACAGATCGCCCCACAAAAAATGAGCCGCCACACAGCTCTGTACACATAACTACAAAAAGTTATAGAGGTCAGAATATGGTGATGAAAAGAAAAAAATAGTATTTTTTTTCAAGGCAATTTTTTTCCAGTATTAAAACCTATATAAACGTGATATCATTGTAATCATACTGACCTGGAGAATGAAAGTAACAAGTCAGTTTTACTGTTTAGGGAACGCCGTAAAAACAAAACCCATAAAACTGATGCAGAATTGCGTTTTTTTCATCCAATTTCACCCTATATGGAATTTTTTTCCAGCTCCTCACTACATCGTATGCAATATTAAATGGTGGAATTAGAAAGTGCAACCTGTCCTGCAAAAAAACAAGCAGAAAAATAAGTACAGTTATGGCCCTGGGAAGGCAAGGAGTGAAAAATGTCCAAAAGGGTTAAAGTTCTGTACGTATTATATGTATAGCTTTTGGAAATGCAGCCTAGAAACTGGCGCTGGATCTTCATTATTGTAAGCCGAGTTACTCATTCACTATACGTATAAGATCTCATGGTGGATACTCACATACACTACATAACCTCCATCCTCCTGATGATGGTTCATTCATGAACATTCTGGCAGGAATTCCCTCACAGTTTGCAGCAGATTGGAGTAATCTCAAAAAGTATCTCCAGTAGTTTTCTTCCTTGGTCGTCTTAGAGCTGCAGAACATAACCAGTGTGCAGGCCTCTGTTGATTGTGCCTTGTATAGTAAATCTCTGGGTGTTTTAAATGGTGTGAAAAATGAAATCACTTCTTTATTGTGTCCTGGAGCAGTTTAATTAACAGAACATATGAAATAATGAGTCATCTGCACCTCGTACTTCAGAAAGTGGGAAAATCAGCCAAGATGCACGCACTGCGCATACAGCAGCGGAGGAGTTACACTGGAATATCAAATATTATTGCCTTATAAAGTAAAAGAACTTCGCTCTTATCAGCATGAAAATAGACTATTATCTGTGGCGGACACATAGCAATTCCTCTAGGCATAGGACTCATGAAACTTGGAATTGTGAGACCTGAAAATGATTATTCGTGAAATCTTAAAGGGAATCTGTTACCGATGATTAGAGATGAACGAATTTCATATTTTGGTGGTAAAAGGTGAATTGCCTTATGGATTCCATTACCACGGACCATAACGCAATTCTATGACGGAATGCCTTTAGAGGCATTCCGTTATTCATTCCGTCCTAATAGAAGTCAATGGCCTGCATAACGGATCCGTCCCGTTTACGTTATGCAGGAGAGTCCTTCGCTTATCTCTACCGATGATCTCCTTATCCAGCTGTTTGTATAGACACATAGCTGTGGTTCACCTGATTAAAACACTGTTTTTCTTTTGTTGATCTGAGGTTCCGTTCCCCGATTATGATACTTTTTCTTAATATGCAAATTATGCCTTTGGTGCTACTCCGACATCTCCATTGGTCTTGTTGCACCCAAGCTCCGCTCATTTCTTAGCCCCTCCTTGACTGTTTTGCCACTGGCTGGTCCTATCAATCAAAGCCGCGAGACAGTGGCAAAACAGTCAAGGAGGGGCTAAGAAATGAGCGGAGCTTGGGTGCAACAAGACCAATAGAGATGTCGGAGTTGCACCGAAGGCCTAATTTGCATATTAAGAAAAAGTATCATAACTGGGGAACTGGGCCACAGAAAGGAAACCACAAAACCACGCCACCATTACCAGTGAAGAGAGAAGAAACAATGCAGTGTGGCTTATACAGTCCCATGAAACTCTGCGGTAGACGGCCACATCCCAAGCACAGCAGGGCCGCTCAGCGTAGTTGTACACTTAGGCTATGGCTACATGGTGGCACGTGTCTCAGTCACTACACAAAAACATGTGCAACTTGTGTGCAACTACTATTTTAGAGCCAGAAAACACAGCCAAGTCGCAGGTGAGTCGCATGTCGACTTAGGCCTCTTTCACACGGGCGTTGCGGGAAAAGGTCCGCGTGCGTTGCGGGAACACCCGCGATTTTTCCGCGCGAGTGCAAAACATTGTAATGCGTTTTGCACTCGCGTGAGAAAAATCACGCATGTTTGGTACCCAAACCCGAACTTCTTCACAGAAGTTCGGGCTTGGTATCGGTGTTCTGTAGATTGTATTATTTTCCCTTATAACATGGTTATAAGGGAAAATAATAGCATTCTGAATACAGAATGCATAGTAGGTGATCAATTGAGGGTTAAAAAAATAAATAAAAATTAACTCACCTTCTCCTCTTGTTCGCGTAGCTCCCGGTATCTTCTTTACTTCTCAAAAGATGAACTATCGGCTAGGACCTGTGGTGACGTCAGATCACTTGCTCCAATCACATGGTACATCACCACGGTGATGTACCATGTGATTGGAGCATGTGATCTGACGTCACCAAAGGTCCTTTAGCCGATAGTTCATCTTTTGAGAAGTAAAGAAGAGACCGGGAGCTACGCGAACAAGAGGAGAAGGTGAGTTAATTTTTTAATTTTTTTTTAACTCTCAATTGATCACCTACTATGCATTCTGTATTCAGAATGCTATTATTTTCCCTTATAACCATGTTATAAGGGAAAATAATACAGTTTATAGACTGTCTCCTAGCAACCATGCGTGAAAATCGCACTGCATCCGCACTTGCTGGAGGATGCTTGCGATTTTCACGCAACCCCATTCACTTCTATGGGGCCTGCATTGCGTGAAAAACGCAGAATATAGAGCATGCTGCGATTTTCATGCAACGCACAAGTGATGCGTGAAAATCACCGCTCATCTGAACAGCCCCATAGAAATGAATGGGTCGGTATTCAGTGCGGGTGCAATGCGTTCACCTCACGCATCGCATCCGCGCGGAATACTCGCCCGTGTGAAAGGGGCCTTACATTAAAGCCAATGGTATTAGAGTCGCATGTGACTTTCAACACAAAATAAAGCAGTGTTGGATTTTATGCAACATCGCAGTCGCAGCATGTCACGTGTCGCACAACTTGCCTGATGAAGGTGACGGACTACCGCCGAAACGCTTAGCTAAATGCCATGTTTTTATTTTTTTATAAAAATATTTTATTGAAGTCCCCAGTGCAGTGCTCCCCTTTTTTCTTGCTCTTGAGCTATCCTCTTCACGTGTCGTATGATTCCGTATGATTTACACCTGCAACCATCTGTGAAAAACACATTGACTTTGAATGCATTCCCTTTACCTGCAAGCCCCATTCACTTCTAGGGGGCCAGGGCGGCGTGAAAAACGCACAATATAGAACATGCAGCGATTTTTCCTGAACGCAAAGATGAAAACGGCGCTCATGTACACAGATCCATTGAAATGAATGGGTCAGGATTCAGTCCAGATGCAATGTAATCGCTGCATGCATCACATCTGGACTCGTTTGAAAGAGCCCTTAGGGTTTTTTCATTCACACATAGCAGATTTCTTGCAGAAATTCATGTGCTTGACGCCTAAACAACCAGATATATGAAACTGATTTTCAGATGGTACAAATTTCTGTTACAAATCTGTGGCCTATGAATTTAATTTCTGAGCTAAAAAAAAACAAAAAACACTGTAATCATTTTCTGTAGACTGATGTATTGTGCCCCCTTGTGGTTGGCTTTAGAATTCTTCAAATGGTCAATATTCTGTAAAATCTGTAACAGTTTGTACAATAAAATAGGCATTCTGTGGATTTTATCAAAATTTCCTGAATTATACAAGATTTAATTTTTTTAAATCCCATTCATCCATAACGTCTGAACATGTCATAAAAGACATCATTATTATTTGAAAGGGCCATTAAAGGGGTTTGAGCCTATGCACAGGATAGGGGATAACTAGCTGGTGGCTGGGGGTCCGACCAATCTGACCAATATTAAAGGGGTTCTCTGGGATTTACATATTGATGACCTATCCTCAGGAGAGGTCATCAGTATGAGATCTGCAGGAATCCGACTCCCACTACCCCGCCAAGTGGCTGTTTGAGGTAGCTCCGGTGAGCGCCCCGGCCTCCTCACAGCTTGCCAGTAACAGCGCTGTCCATTTGATAACGGCTGTGCTTGGTACTGCAGCTCAGCCCCACTAACTTGGGCTGCACATAGACCATGTGACCAATGTATGGTGACATCACTGGCCTAGGAAGAGGCCTAAGTGCTCACGGTGGGCTGCAGCCTCTTTGTACAGCTGAATAGCGGGGATCCCAGGAGTCAGACCACCACCGATCTGATATTGATGACCTATCCTAAGGGTAGGCCATCAATATGTAAATCCCAGAAAACCCCTTTAACAGGAGAAGAGTCTAGTATATGTACAGGTTTGGTCTGGGAATATATCTAAAGATATATTCCTGCATAATGTAAACGGGACAGATCCGTTTTGCAGGCCATAGACTTCTATTATGACGGAATGAATAACGGAATGCCTCCAGCTAAAATAATGTCCCCCATAGTGTAGGATTTTTTTTATTTTTTTTACTGTCCCTAGCTTTAATAATGTCCCCATGTAGGCCCCCTGGTAAAATAATGTCCCCCATAGTGTATGATTTATTTATTTTTTACCACCCCCAGCTTTAATAATGCCCCCAATGTAGGGCCCCATCTTAAATAATTTTCCCCATGGTTTAAATAATGCCCCATAGTGGCCCACAGCTGTTTTATTTTTTGGGGGATTTAAAAAAAAAACAAAAAAAAACTCACCTTATCCATTTGCTCGCGCTGCAGCAGGAATGAGGCCTAAATATTGAAAGTGAACATTATGTAACAAGACTATCAGTAAGTGAAAGGAATCCATGTTCTTTATTATGTCAAAATGAATTCTGCTTTTTGCTGAAGTTTTGTTTCTATGTTAGGTACTAACTCTGATTGCTGTGAAACTAATATACTGTAAGGTTTCTATTCTCTGTAACCCTGAATCTTATCTCTTTGGCACTACTCCCGGACAATATTCCTAATATGGAAGTTCCGTTTTTGTTTCTATTTCTCTGAGCGTAGAATGAAACGTGTTAATATGATAGGTTAAATACATAACATACGATGATATGCTAATAAAGAGGGTAAAGCCCCCTCTATATAACCTGTGTGCATTAAAAATAAACCTCAGAGTGTTCATTCAGTACATCACTGTTGTGTCTTTCGTTACTTACTGAGTGAAGCGCTCTCATGACGTCAGAAAGGACTCAAACCAAGCCGATACTAGAAGTTTGGTGCCAGGGGTACCAAGTGGGACTCAGAGATTCCTATCAGTCAGAGATTCCTATCAGTAAGATACACTTTATTTCTCTGACTAAGGCCTCATGCACACGACCGTTGTGTGCATCCGTGGCCGTTGTGCCGTTTTTTTTCGCGGACCCATTGACTTTCAATGGGTCCGTGGAAAAATCGGAAAATGCACCGTTTTGCAGCCGCATCCGTGATCCGTGTTTCCTGTCCGTCAAAAAAATACGACCTGTCCTATTTTTTTGACGGACAACAGTTCACGGACCCATTCAAGTCAATGGGTCCGTGAAAGAACACGGATGCACACAAGATTGGCATCCGCGTCCTTGATCCGTGGCCGTAGGTTACTTTCATACAGACGGATCCGAAGATCCGTCTGTATGAAAGCTTTTTCAGAGCTGAGTTTTCACTTCGTGAAAACTCAAATCCGACAGTATATTCTAACACAGAGGCGTTCCCATAGTGATGGGGACGCTTCTAGTTAGAATATACTGAGAACTGTGTACATGACTGCCCCCTGGCAGCACCTGATCTCTTACAGGGGGCTGTGATCCGCACAATTAACCCCTTAGGTGCTGCACCTTGAAGGGGTTAATTGTGCATATCATAGCCCCCTATAAGAGATCAGGGGCTGCCAGGCAGCAGGGGGCAGACCCCCCTCCTTCCCCAGTTTTAATTTCATTGTTGGCCAGTGCGGCCCCCTAGCCACCCCCCCTCCCTCCCCCCTACCTCTATTGTATTATTTTCATTGGTGGCACAGTGTGCGGCCCCCCCTCTATTGTATTATTTTCATTGGTGGCACAGTGTGGGGGGGGGGGGGGGCGCACACTGGCCACCAATGATAATACAATAGAGGGAGGGAGGGGGGGGCCGGGGGGGGGCGCACACTGTGCCACCAATGAAAATAATACAATAGAGGGAGAGAGGGGGGGGGGGGGGGGGGGCGCACACTGTGCCACCAATGAAAATAATACAATAGAGGAAGGGAGGGGGGCGGGGGGGGGCGCACACTGTGCCACCAATGAAAATAATACAATAGAGGGAGGGACCGCACTGGCCACCAATGAAATTAAAACTGGGGAGGGAGGGGGGTCTGCCCCCTGCTGCCTGGCAGCCCCTGATCTCTTATAGGGGGCTATGATATGCACAATTAACCCCTTCAGGTGCAGCACCTGAGGGGTTAATTGTGCGGATCACAGCCCCCTGTAAGAGATCGGGTGCTGCCAGGCAGCAGGGGGCAGTCATGTACACAGTTCTCAGTATATTCTAACTTGAAGCGTCCCCATCACCATGGGAACGCCTCTGAGTTAGAATACACTGTCGGATCTGAGTTTCACGATCTAACTCAAATCCGATGGTATATTCTAACATAGAGGCGTTCCCATGGTGATGGGGACGCTTCAAGTTAAAATATACCATCGGATTGGAGAAAACTCCGATCCTATGGTATATTAACTCCTGACTTTACATTGAAAGTCAATGGGGAACGGATCCGTTTGAAATTGCACCATATTGTGTCAACGTCAAACGGATCCGTCCCTATTGACTTGCATTGTAATTCAGGACGGATCTGTTTGGCTCCGCACGGCCAGGCGGACACCAAAACGACTTTTTTTTTCATGTCCGTGGATCCTCCAAAAATCCCACGGACGAAAAAACGGTCACGGATCACGGAAAAACGGAACCGCGTTTTGCGGACCGTGAAAAAATACTGTCGTGTGCATGAGGCCTAAGACATCTCAGGTTTAGACAATAGAAAGTTTAAAAAATTATTTCTACTAATTAAAACTAATTAAAGTGGCTCTGTCACCAGGATCAACCCTATTAAACCAGACATACTGCCTGGGTAGGGCTAATCATACTGATTAAAACTATACATTTCCTTTTTGTCTGTATGATAAACAGCTGCAAAGAAATCAGCGTTTTTTTTCAAGCACTCAGAAGCACTCAGAGGCGGGGCTGAATTGTTTGAGTACTGCTTTGTAACACCCTCTGTGCTCTGCACATGCCCCCCTCCCATTGACTGACAGGGCTAGCCATCAGGCTGAGGGCAGAGCCCTGTCCAAGAGCTGTGTGGTAGCAATATCATATCACTATGTACTATAGCTTCACCACACTGAGATCTGCTCAGAATGCTAATCTACATATTACTGCTTTATTTACCGGAACAATATATGATTATAAAGACACTGGTAATGTGTGTTAGCTTATAAGCATAAAAAAAAACATGATATTTCTATGTTGTGATGCTATAGCTTGGTGGTTAAGCAATTGGTTTTGCATGTAGAGAACCCAGCTTTGAATCTTGGGAGAAACATAAAAATTCTTTATAATCCTATATTGTGTCTGTGAATAAACCAGTAATAGCTTTTAGCAAAAAGAAAAACCCACTATTCTCAATATAGCAATTCCTTATTATTATTATATGATTATTAGAGATGAGTGAATTTTTCAAAAATTTGATTCGCTGGTTCACCAAATTTTTGGGGATTCGGTTCTATCAGAATATATTTGCGGCGAATCACGCAAAAAAACAGCTATTTCCTGGCTGCAGAGAGCCTTTGTAGAACATTGTGCCTTGCAGTAACACGCATAGGGAGTCTGCTTTGGTAGTGAAATAATACTGTGAGTTACTATGACACGCAGATGACAGACGTTGCTCTTAGAATAACTGCATACTTCACTTATTTGGGCAGTTACGGGGCCAAAACTGACCAAATAACTCAAGTATGAACTCAGCCTTACAGGTCGATGTTAGCGTCAAGAAGAAGCGCACTCCTTTTACATCGTTGTCAGCTGATTCCACATAGATATCAACAGAACCTGTTCTTTTAAATGCTTATACAAGTAGAGCCCCCCTGAGTGGAGAGGGTGTCCGCAGTAAGTTTGTGTTGACTTCACTGATTAATTTGCCCTTCCTCTGATCCGTCAGAACAATAACCCACAAAAAACAGATCCTGTCTGTGGGCATATGCCTTCACTCGGTCAGCATTTGCTCAATAATCCATCAGCATTGCTAATGCCAAAAAAAAACAGGAAAAATAATATAACAAAAACAAAGACATGTGCACTCTGCGGATTTACTAATCCTCACACTGGTGTAAAATTGAGAGATTAGCCAACATATCCTGCTTGGAGGACATGTCTGAGCCCGAGCACCGCGCCAAGGTTTCTCAAGTAGCTCGGGACCTAACGCTAAACCTACCTGGGCCATATAGGCAATACCAGGAGCCGGTGGACAAATTACAGGAGTGCAAGGTCCGACTCTCAGCAATCTCCCAGTAACCTCCAGCATGTGACCATGCATACAGTGGGAGAAGGGAGAGAGCTCTGAGCCCCACCCAAGACTGGCTGATATAGCCCGGGCCTCACATGTGCACCAGAATGCTGCCTGTGGATGGAAATAAAGGCACATTCAGCCTAGGAGTTTCTACACTTCCAAAAAATTCAATATACAAACTACAAATTGGCGTGGTATTAAAAAGCAGGATGTGCTCAACCCCATATGCAGTGGTGCATCTATACGGGGGGGGGGGGGGGGGGGCAGATCCTGCACTTGTGGTCCACTGCAAATGGCAATCCCCAGCAAAAAGGTATACAATGGAGGATGCCTGCAGCGGACCACAAGTACCATAATGGACATCCTACACAGAATAGCAAATGTGTGGATGTGATAAACAGTAAAAATAATATAACAAAAACAAAGACAGGTGCACTCTGCGGTCTTACTAATCCTCACACTGGTGTAAAATTGAGAGATTAGCCAACATATCCTGCTTGGAGGACATGTCTGAGCCCGAGCACCGCGCCAAGGTTTGTCAAGTAGCTCGGGACCATTTTTTGGAGGTGTAGAAACTCCTAGTCTGAATGTGCCTTTATTTACATCCACAGGCAGCATTCTGGTGCACATGTGAGGCCCGGGCTATATCATCCAGTCTTGGGTGGGGCTCAGAGCTCTCTCCCTCCTCCCACTGTATGCATGGTCACATGCTGGAGGTTACTGGGAGATTGCTGAGAGTTGGACCTTGCGCTCCTGTAATTTGCCCACTGGCTCCTGGTATTGCCCAAACGGCCCAGGTAGGTTTAGCGTTAGGTCCCGAGCTACTTGAGAAACCTTGGCGCGGTGCTCGGGCTCAGACATGTCCTCCAAGCAGGACATTTTGGCTAATCTCTCAATTTTACACCAGTGTGAGGATTAGTAAGACCGCAGAGTGTCTTTGTTTTTGTTATATTATTTTTTACTGTTTATCACATCCACACATTTGCTATTCTGTGCAGGATGTCCATTGTGGTACTTGTGGTCGCTCCAGGCATCCTCCATTGTATGCATTTTTGCTGGGGATTGCCATTAGCAGCGGACCACAAGTGCAGGATCTGCCCCCCCGGTATAGATGCACCACTGCATATGGGGTTGAGCACTTCCTGCTTTTTAATACCACGCCAATTTGTAGTTTGTATATAAAAAAAAAAACAGGACTGTATCTAAAGCAGAGATGACACGTTAATGGAATATTTGCATGTCTTCTGTGTTTTGTACCCATTCCTGCTTTTGGCTACCAAATCATAAGCCAATTCTGATGGAACCATACATGCCTTACAGCTGCTACACAGACAGGATCTGTTGTGTGTCTCATTTTTCCTTCCTGCTGACAGATCAGAAGAAAGGTCAAAAAAATGATGATGTCAGCCAGGCCGAAAGCCAAAATAGTGGACCAGTCATGAAGTGAGGAGGGTGGGAACAGCATGAAAAGTCCACAGAGTGGACCTATGACATAGTGGTGAGGTGGAAGCAGTATGAGGAGGCCACCGAGTGGCACAATGACAAAGTCTGGAGTTGGCATCATCAGGAGAAGGCCTCACCGAGTGGCACAATGACAGAGTCTTGAGGGGGCAGCAGTATGAGGAGGCCAATGAGTGGCACAATGACAGAGTCTGGAGGTGGCGGCAGCAGAAGCATCAGCAGAAGGCCAGAGAGTGGCACAATGACAGAGTCTGGATGTGTCAGCAGTATGAGGAGGCCACCGAGTGGCACAACGACAGAGTCTGGAGGTGGTGCCAGCAGCAGCATCATCAGGAGAAGGCCACCTAGTGACACATTGACAGAGTCTGGAGGTGCAACAGCAGTAGCATCAGGATACCACAGAGTGGTAAGGTGACATAGTGTGGAGATGGCAGCAGCATCAGGATACCACAGAGTGGCAAGGTGACATAGTGTGGAGATGGCAGAAGCAGCATCAGGATACCACAGAGTGGCAAGGTTATATAGTGTGGATATGGCAGCAGCATCAGGATGCCACAGAGTGGCAAGGCAACATAGTGTGGAGATGGCAGCAGCAGGATACCACAGAGTGACAAGGTGACATCGTGTGGATATGGCAGCAGTATCAGGATACCACAGAGTGTGAAGGTGACATAGTGTGGAGATGGCAGCAGCAGCATCAGGATACCACAAAGTGAACCGGTGACAGAGTGGGGCGGTGAGTGGCAATACCAGTACACGCTGATGAAGGTGGGTGAAAGAAGGAGCACTTGGCATCAGATGTGTGGCATCAGGCGGGTGGCAGCATCAGAGTAGTAGCTGAGGCAGGTAGCCAGAAAAAAACTGTCTCCTTTTTCAAGGTTTGGGTGAGGCAGCATGGATGATCTAATCAGATGCATCAGGCATTGGTGGGTGGAAATCCTGGCTGATCCATGCCTGATTCATCTTGACAAAAGTCAGTCTCTCCACATTTTGGGTGGACAAGCGAGTTCTGCTTGGAGTAACTATGGCCCCGCTGCACTAAACACTCTCTCTGATGCCACCCTACTGACTGGGCATGACAGCTTTTCCAGGGAAAACTCTGCTAGTTGCGGCCACAAATCCAGTTTGGCTGCCCAGTAGTCCAGCGGATCTTTAAAGGGGTTGTCCCACTTCATTGAATAGGTTTATCCTAAATGATTTTCCCCCATTGAAGATTTCTTCTTATATATGTGTGTTAAAAAAACCTTTCAAACTTCCTAAAACTGCTTCTATTAGAATGGTTTGTTTACCCAGGTATCCCATGGATACGGCCTCTTTTCGCCGGCCGCATCCTTTTGCCGCGCCTGCACACCACAGGCAAAGAAATTCATCGGCCTCTCCACTTTTACATGAACGCGCATGCGCAGTATATCCACCGGGTCTTAGATAGAGCTGCGCATGCGCGGGCATCCGAACAGTTCGGGCGGGTCAGCGGAGTGAGCGGACGGACGTCGGAGGAACGGGATACTGTAAGTATAATATCTACTGGCCCACTAATCCACCAACGATTATTGAATATTCGGCAATAAAGGGGGTTCATAGTGAATTCAATGGGGGCATTTTTATGTACACTTGGGGCAACTATATTATATGTATTGACACTGTGGGCAAATATATTATATCTATGGACACTGGGAGCAACTATATTATATGTATGGACACTGGGGGCAACTATATTATATGTATGGACACTGGGGGCAACTATATTATATGTATGGACACTGGGGGCAACTATATTATATCTATGGACACTGGGGGCAACTATATTATATGTATGCACACTGGGGGCAACTATATTATATGTATGCACACTGGGGGCAACTATATGAATTTTATGGACACTGGGGGCAACTATATGAATTTTATGCACACTGGGGGCAATTATATGAATTTTATGGACAGTGTGGGCAACTATATTATATGTATGGACACTGGGGGCAACTATATTATATGTATGGACACTGGGGGGCAACTATATTATATGTATGGACACTGGGGGCAACTATATTATATGTATGCACCCTGGGGGAAACTATATTATATCTATGGACACTGGGGGCAACTATATTATATCTATGGACACTGGGGGTAACTATATTATATCTATGGACACTGGGGGCAACTATATTATATGTATGCACACTGGGGGCAACTATATTATATGTATGCACACTGGGGGCAACTATATGAATTTTATGGACACTGGGGGCAACTATATGAATTGTATGCACACTGGGGGCAACTATATGAATTTTATGCACACTGGGGGCAACTATATGAATTTTATGGACAGTGGGGGCAACTATATTATATGTATGGACACTGGGGGCAACTATATTATATCTATGGACACTGGGGGCCAACTATATTATATGTATGGACACTGGGGGCAACTATATTATATGTATGGACACTGGGGGCAACTATATTATATCTATGGACACTGGGGGCAACTATATTATATCTATGGACACTGGGGGCAACTATATTATATGTATGGACACTGGGGGCAACTATATTATATGTATGCACACTGGGGGCAACTATGATGTGGTGGGGACCATTCTATATATTACCTATATAGAATGGTGGAGAGATACTACAAGTGGAGGATTGAAAAACAGCGATATGTAGCAGAGCTAGGCATGCGCAGTAACATTCTCAGTGATTGATGTGGTGGGGACCATTCTATATATGTCCTATATAGAATGGTGGAGAGATACTACAAGTGGAGGATTGAAAAACAGCGATATGTAGCAGAGCTAGGCATGTGCTCTAACATTCTCAGTGATTGATGTGGTGGGGACCATTCTATATATGTCATATATAGAATGGTGGAGAGATACAAGTGGAGGATTGAAAAACAGCGATATGTAGCAGAGCTAGGCATGCACAGTAACATTCTCAGTGATTGATGTGGTGGGGACCATTCTATATATGTCCTATATAGAATGGTGGAGAGATACTACAAGTGGAGGATTGAAAAACAGCAATATGTAGCAGAGCTAGGCATGCACAGTAACATTCTCAGTGATTGATGTGGTGGGGACCATTCTATATATGTCCTATATAGAATGGTGGAGAGATACTACAAGTGGAGGGTAATACACTGATATGTAGCATAGTTGAATATGCACGTTATTACTCAAATGTAGTACAGCTCTAATGGTAACAAATCTGCATCTGTGCTGTTCAGTGATTTTTTTTTTATAGGAGACAAAAACAGTAATGATATGGATACTAGCAGACATGCATTTGGGCTGCAGTGAATTACAGTTTCTGCACAGATAGGGTTTGGAATAGATATGAAAAGTTTTATGTGTAGTTAGTATTCAGGACATCCAAATGGTAGACTCTAAAATCACTTACCATTGCTCACTGAGTGATCGGAGTCCACAGCAGGAGAGATGAGCTTCACAGACACTGCCTGGTGCCAGCCAGACTGGTGAGTCATACTTTTCACATGAACGAGCACGCAGGACTCAGCTCTCAGTGTGATGTCATAAGGAGGTGTGGCCGGCTTTCACTCTAGCTGCCTAAGCCAGCCCAGCTTTAGAAGCTTCAAACCAGGAAGTGATTTATGCAGTAACTGCAACTCTGGCTGATTTAGCAAGATGGGAATACCCCTTTAAGAAAATGCAATGGTGTAAAATGCAGGTTGAATACTTAGGCTTTGTCCTCACAAAAGGTGAAAGGAGAATCAGCACAGAAAGAGTCCAGTCTATTGCGGGTTTGGTCACCCCGCACACCAAGAAAGAAATGTTATCTTTCCTTGGTATGATAAACTACTGTAGACAATGGATTCCTGATTGCTCCTACTATGACAATGTTTTGAGGCAAGCCACTCTGGAAGAAAATCCAGATTAGATTAAATGGCCTTCTGAAATGTACAATGCATTTGATTATCTGAAATGTTCACTCATGTCGAGTCCAGGGCTGGGCCTCCCTGACTATAATATGCCCTTCCACATGTTTGCACGCCAAAATTGTAAAACCATGGCGGGTGTACTGACACGAGAAAACGGAGGCAAGTTGCGTCCTTGTGTATTTTTCTCAAAGGTAATGCCCACCCCTGTTCAAGGGATGCCGGCATGTCTGCGTTCTCTTGTAGCCTGTGCTATGATGGTAGAGTTGGCAACTTCTTTCACAATGTGACATTACACCATTTTGCACACCACTCATGATGTTGTAGGCCTACTCAAGGGCATCCACACTCAACACAGCAGGCAGCTGAGCTCATTGCACTCACTAGAGCATGTATTCTACATACTGATAGACCTGTCACCATCTATACTGAGAGTAGGTACACACATGGGGTAGTGTGGGAACATGGTATGATTTGGCAGAGGAGAGGATTCACGGCAGCAGATGGTAAGGATCATGTCTCACAGGGCAATGAGCTGGCAGTTAAGGTGGCGAAATGAGTGGCCAAATGCAACCCCACAGGTCCGTGTAACCATTGGGAGATGCCATGTCTGGCACCTCCAACCCCTGAGATGTCACAAATGCTTACTGATCTTCAAAGGTATGCCACTGAACAGGAACAGCAAGACTGGTGTTATCCAGTATTGCAGAAAAATCCTAAGACAGGATTAGTCTGCGAAGAGGGGAAGCTATGCATTCCCCAACACAGTGCTTCCATCTTAATAGCACATTTCCCCAACACAGTGCTTCCATCTTAATAGCACATTTCCACGGAATAGGACAGTTAAAGACAAACTCAGGAAGGCCACTGCTGGTACATTTGAGAAATGGAAACAAATCCTACCCATAATACTCGCGGACATTAGAATGACGCCTAATAAGAAGTTAGGGATGTCACCTTTTGAAATTCTAATGGGTAGGCCTTTCCCCACACCATGGGCAAAACGCCCCCTGGTAGTGCAGGAAGGGGACTTGGACCTGATCAGAGAGAAGTATGTTACTAATCTGATCAAGGTCCTCAGTAACACTGAAGAAAAAAGTTGCTTGTAAGTCTCCCTCTTTTCCACAGGAACCCACCCACCCATACAGGGTGGGGGATGAGGTAGTGGTCGAAACACTGAAGAAAGGAAGAGCTCAAGGTGATTTCGTATATGGCCCACCTACTACCGTGGTTGCAGTAACCAGAACAGCTGTGCTGACTGAACAATCTCCAATTTGGATCCACGCCACCCAAGTGAAGCTTGTGAGAGAAGAACAGGAGGTACTAACGGGGGCAGACAGCCCTGACCTCCAACGAGGCCCAGAGGTACTAACGGAGGCAGACAGCCTTGACCTCGGAGAAGATATAGAAGGGGTACTAACGGAGGCAGACAGCCTTGACCCCCAACGAGATGACACAGTCGGGAAATTCCTCGAGATGGCTGAGATGCAGTGCCTTAATAATAGTGATGAGCGGCAGGGGTCATATTCGAATTCGGGATATTTCGCGAATATTTTGTAGAATATTTGTCTAAAATTTGAAAATTCGCGATTTTTTTCCCTCGAAAAATCGGAAAGGTAATGATTGTGTAATATGCAAATTTTCGGATTCAAATTTTTTATTGCTAATTTTTCAACTTACAGCTATTAGACGAAGATTATAGCACTATATAAGCTAAATTGCTCTATATTCGATTTTTTTCGAATATTCTCTATGTTGCTATAACTTTCTAAAACAAGAATATATATATCAATATTGCAAATATAAAAAAAAAAAAAGAATATAGAGCAAAATTCGCAAACACTACTACTCCTAAAGTCAAGTATATTGCAGCCTTCTTATTGGCCCACAAGCTAGAAGCAGTGAGGGATCATGTGTACTGATTAAAAATAAAAAATTAAAATCGAAAAAACAAATTAGAATATTTGAAATTACGAATATATATAACTATATTCGAAATATTCCCGAATTTTCGAAGTACCTATATTCGTGATAAAAAATCGAAATTCGAATATTCGTGATCAACACTACTTAATAATTGCAATTTTGTGTCTCCTACTTACTGTCCCACGGCTGCGGAATAGACAGACATACCTGAAAACGGAATGCAGGGGGGAAGACAAAGGAGAACTTATGGCTGTACCTGGCCAAAACTCTGAACTTAACTGATTTCTGTCTCCGAACCACTTTATCTGCATCTAACATTTTGGAGACATGTCTGGTAGCAGTCCCCACCCCAGTAGATGTATGGACGGGGCTCCTACGTTCCCAATGGAATGACACTGATTTGGAGGATCATGATGTTAAATATGGATATGTAAATCCTTATCATGCTTGTTATAACTGTCCTACATATGAGACTCTGCAAAGTAATATGATAGAAATAATTACAGGTCTTGCTACAGCAGCAGAAATATGTTATAAGTTCTCCTGCGATGAGAAACTATTGCCTCCCTGCATACAAGCGAAAATGCAGAACAAGACTAAGCCAAATATTTGCGATAGAGATCTAGGTAGCTGTAAAAAGATAGTATCAGGAAAAAATATGCAATGTAATATTACAAAAACAGTACCATCCCTAGACAAATATGTACCTCTACCAACAGGATGGGTATTGGCCTGTGGAAATACTAGTCACACATACATACCGGCCAATATTACAGAGGGACCCTGTACAATAGCTAGGTTGACATTAGCAATGATACCACTATTCCCAGCAATGCAGACACGACACGCGAGAGACACTTCCCTACAGTTACCAGAAAATTGGGACTATAATGGGAATCTCCTCTCTAGAGCAGAATACATGAGTACCAGGGTTGGCCATATATAACCACAGGACAATATCAAAACTTGCCTGTTTTATGGTAAAACAAATAAATGTCACTAGTGCAATTCTGCAAGATATGCTGCTGGATATACAATCATATAAAAAAAGCTATCTTGCACAATAGGGCAACTATTGAATATTTATTTATTTATTGCTCCAACATGGTATAGGATGCTCAGCGTTCGCAGGGATGTGTTGTTTCAATTTATCAGACCACTCCCGTGAAATAAAAGATAAAATAGGCCAACTAGAAGAGATGATAAAACATATAAAACAAGATGTTGACCAAGGATGGTGGGACTGGCTTTTTGGCTGGATACCTGACTTTGGTCAAATAAGGTATGTTTTAGGAGTGGCACTCGCCGTGGTCGCTGCAATAGTGTGCCTCTGCTGTTGTCTACAGTGTGTGCCCTCCCTTCTTGCCATATGTCAAAAAGTGGCCGAAAGAGGGGTACACTCAACATTCCTCTATACTCCGGTAGAGGTAGAAGAGGCAAACACAACCTCAACAAAGCCTGAGGATTATACTCCTGAAGGGTATATGGAATACCTAAAGGCTTACAAGCAAACTAAGGGAGAGCAGAGAAAGAACCATATAGTATAAGGTATATACACTCACCTAAAGAATTATTAGGAACACCATACTAATACGGTGTTGGACCCCCTTTTGCCTTCAGAACTGCCTTAATTCTACGTGGCATTGATTCAACAAGGTGCTGATAGCATTCTTTAGAAATGTTGGCCCATATTGATAGGATAGCATCTTGCAGTTGATGGAGATTTGAGGGATGCACATCCAGGGCACAAAGCTCCCGTTCCACCACATCCCAAAGATGCTCTATTGGGTTGAGATCTGGTGACTGTGGGGGCCATTTTAGTACAGTGAACTCATTGTCATGTTCAAGAAACCAATTTGAAATGATTCGAGCTTTGTGACATGGTGCATTATCCTGCTGGAAGTAGCCATCAGAGGATGGATACATGTTCTCATTCTCTTTACGCCAAATTCGGACTCTACCATTTGAATGTCTCAACAGAAATCGAGACTCATCAGACCAGGCAACATTTTTCTAGTCTTCAACAGTCCAATTTTGGTGAGCTTGTGCAAATTGTAGCCTCTTTTTCCTATTTGTAGTGGAGATGAGTGGTACCCGGTGGGGTCTTCTGCTGTTGTAGCCCATCCACCTCAAGGTTGTGCGTGTTGTGGCTTCACAAATGCTTTGCTGCATACCTCGGTTGTAACGAATGGTTATTTCAGTCAACGTTGCTCTATCAGCTTGAATCAGTCGGCCCATTCTCCTCTGACCTCTAGCATCCGCAAGGCATTTTTGCCCACAGGACTGCCGCATACTGGATGTTTTTCCCTTTTCACACCATTCTTTGTAAACCCTAGAAATGGTTGTGCGTGAAAATCACAGTAACTGAGCAGATTGTGAAATACTCAGACCGGCCCGTCTGGCACCAACAACCATGCCACGCTCAAAATTGCTTAAATCACCGTTCTTTCCCATTCTGACATTCAGTTTGGAGTTCTGGAGATTGTCTTGACCAGGACCACCCCCCTAAATGCATTGAAGCAACTGCCATGTGATTGGTTGACTAGATAATTGCATTAATGAGAAATAGAACAGGTGTTCCTAATAATTCTTTAGGTGAGTGTATATAAGGTTCTAAGAGGGGATTGATGGGGTATAAGTAACTCCATTTTGTCTGTTTTAGCAATGTGTATTACGATTACATCTGGTCAATGCACTGTTCCAAGATTCCCCCCCTCCCCCTTTGTGGAATTTGAGAAACGTCCTGTCCAGTTTAGAAGAGGCCCATACATTCCTTGGTTTGAGCAGTCTTACCTTATATTGTCATCCTGGTTCAATACATACTAAGCAGGTATGTGTCTATACCTGATTGGTTAATGCTGTTACTATGAGTCATCTACTATGTTAATGCAAAGCTTATGTGTAACTACATTATAGCTTAAGACAAATGCCAACATATGATTGGACGTAAAGGAAGTTCAACCCCCCCCCCCCATATTAAGCTTTTACATGCTGTTAATAAACAGAGTGAATTGGAACAGGGCACGTGTTTGGTGTTAAATCTGATTCACCCTCCTGGTACCAGAAAAGACTTAATTCAAGCTTACCACCGAAAAGTCTGGTGTCAGGGAGACCATATAGGCAAAGAGTCCAAATTGCCTAACATGTACAACGTCATGTCGTAGTGCACACACTAGGTGAGTTCAGTGCTTCACTCACAGCTCCCCACTCCTCCTGCATACTAGTGAGCGCTAACATAATGGAAGGGCTCACTAGTATTCGCCTTCTATGACGCAATGCATCTTAAAAAGTGGTAAATACGGTAATTGGCAGTGCACCCCTGCCATAGTTGGGTTCAGTTGCAATTGTGACCACTGCGACTCCTATAGCTACACTCCTGCATTTGACCTGGTCCTCTGCTAACTAACTGCAGCTATCAATGTTTCCCCACAACACCCCAGCCTGGGGAAACTGTTTTTTTTCTGTTTTACTTTGTCCCTCGCATACGTTTTTATGGGCCTATTGTGTGATATAGTACATATTAGTCTTTACAGGTGACCTATAGAGCTATTTCAAGTCATTTTAAGGCCTGCTTCACACATGCGTTGTTAATTCCGGGTTTTGAGATCTGGCAGAGGAGAAACATCTAAAATTCCAGTCATCATTTTACGTCCAAAATATCCACAACAACGTAATATGGAAATAATAAGAGACAGTGTATTTTATTTGACATGAAATATACACTTGATTTCAATATCTGTATTGTACCTAGCATCTTTAGGAGGGAAATATTCTGCATGTAATAAAATGACAGAGGTATAACACCAAGCATTGTGTGAAGTATAGGTAAACTGGTCATATACAAGATGTGTGCAGCCAAATGGACAACCATGAAAAAATCTGATATGGAGGGGTAATATATGGCAATGGACTCTCCGGTTTAGACAGAAAACATACTGTGTAAGTCCAGTTGTGCACAGATAACAGAAAAATGGATGAGTTTATAGAACTTAATTAAAAACATTGCATTTTGATTTAAAAAAAATAGAATAGTCGGTAAAAATTGTTGAAGATGGTGTCTGAACTGAAAGCTGTATGATATAGAACAGGAGGAGCTGAGCAGTTTGGTATGTAGGTTTATGGGAAAAGATCCAGTAAAACTTGTAATTTATTCATCTACATTTCTGCTCATTCTGGGCTTTAAAGTCCAGGAGGCGGTCCTATCAGTGATTGACAGCTGTCTCTGTATACACAGTCATAGAGGGAAGGCTGTCAATCACTGATAGGACCGCCTCCTGGACTTCAAAGCCCAGAATGAGCAGGAATTTAAATGAACAAATGACAAGTTTTACAGAATTTTTTCCTATAAATCTATATAAAAGTGCACTTCTTTTTATGTAGCGGGCGCAATGATGGGGAACGGCGATTGCACCTCCCCCCGTCGTTGAACCCCTCAGATACCGCATTCTGAGGGGGCATTAGAGATTAAAAATGATGCTTTTGGGGGTTTATCAGTTAAAAAAAAATACTCACATTTCGATTGCGAAGAGGCTGCCTTGGCCATCTTGATTGAAGCCACCATACAAAATGTTGCATAGGGTGACGTGATGACATCATGCAGGCAGGTGTGGTGACGTCATACATCACCGCATGCAAGATTTCACATAGTATCTGCAATCAAGATGCCCCCGACGGGCTCTTCGTGCAGGGGTGAATCAAATTTTTCCAGAAAATTTCTGATCAAAGTCCACTTTGGATACTTCGATTCACCTAACAATAGTTACGACTAGCCTGAAAATCCAGCAGTGGTGGTCATGCTTGCACACTATACGAAAAGGTGCCGGCCTATGCGCACTTCCACAGTCCCGGCCACCAGAGAGGACGCCACTTTATCCTATAGTGTGCAAGCACGACAAGCACTGCTGGATTTTTAGGGTGGTCGTAATCATGGAAACGAGCAGTGTATAATGTGATGGAAAAATGAATCCAACCAGCAAAGGAAGCAATATGGACAATCACGATACATTAGTAAGTGTCTTCCTCTACATGATAAATGCCATTCCCTGAAGTGAGAAAACCTTTAATTCAAACTATTCACACAAGTAGTGATATATGAGAAATGTTTCTACAGAAAATCTGAGTGACAAATATGCAAATTCAATATCCTGTACATCTGTACATCCATTGTTGTCCACAGGTATAATGAGAAATATATGTTGATAGCAGTTTTTAATGTCTTGCTTTAGCATCCCATCTTGGTTTCCCAGAAGAAATGACCATAGACGTTGTTCACTCTTGTCCCTTGTCACCCATGTACTATTCGGCTGAGCCCTGGCACACCTTATTTGCCACTGTATATAGAGTTTCCAAGGAAGAATGCTCCCCGACAGGTGATTACGTGAGCTTCCTGTATAACCTAGATCCTTCCTTTAGTCATTCAGGTAGGCCTTGAAGACTGGCCTAGCAAGACCGGACGAGCAAAATCACAAAGAGTATGAGACACAGTAATGTTATCGCTGCGAACAAGAAGAGAAGTCCAGCAAAGACAGTGGGTCTCATGGGAAGAAGAACCAGGGGTCTCTCTGCGGGAATCATATTGGTGAGACTGAGCATGTAACCCAAGGACCATGCAATGCTGCTATTCCCAACCTGTCAAATAAAGAGACCACATCACTAAAGAAATCATTCAGCTGAAAACCCTGACTAAGTATTGGAGGGAAAATTTGGTAGAAGAGAAAAGTGGAGCAGATGCCCACAGCACACTTACAAATGTTGGCTTTCATTCTCCCACATCTAAAAATGGAGATCTGGCATCTAATTGGTTGCTATTGGCAATTGCTCCGCTATACAAAAAATGGTGACCTGAGTATAATGGTCACCTGTAGAAATTGATTATACAATATTTCCCATAGAAACGTCACAACAGAAATTGGGGTATTGTTGTGGAATTGCGAAGGAGGAGGGAGTCTACTCTTAAAGCCTGGAAACTGACTTAGTTGCAAATAGCAACCAATCAGATTCCACCTTTGATTTTTCGGTGTCCCCTCTGGAAACTGAAAGGATCAATCTGATTGGTTGCCATGAGAAGCTAAGGCAGTTTTCTTTTGCACAACTCTTGATAAATCCCCCACATAGTCTCTGCTTTATCTGATGTGCTGCATGTCCTTTAGTCCTCATGCACACGGCCATTGCCAGGCTGTGCCTGTATTGCGGCACCGCAAACAGCGGGTCAGCAATATGCGGGCACCGGCCGTGTGCTCACCGTATGCGGACCCATTCACAAGTGAATGGGCCCACAATCCAGAAGGTGCGGTGCGGAACGGAGGCACGGAACCCCACAGAAGCTGATTCCGTGGGCTTCATCTCCATGCCCTCCGCACCGCAAAAAAAAATCAAACATGTTCTATTGTTTTTTGCGGTGTGGACGGATCATTCAATTTGAATAAGTCTGGATCCATCACGGAAGCCGCACGGATAGCGCCTGTGCATTGGGAAATGCAAATTGCGGTCCCCCAGTGCACCAACGGCCATGTGCATGAGGCCTTAAACTTCTGAAAGTTGCTTCCCAGCATCTGAAGGCAAACTGGTGCAATTGTAAAATAGTGAGCACAACTGTTGTCAGATGCCGAGGAGCACACTTTTAAAGTGGACCTGTCACCACTCATATAACTTGTCTGTTTTAGTAAATACTTGCATTCCCCATGAAATAATATTTTTACAGCGCTATTTTTTTTTAGAACTCTACATTGTGGTGTTTTTCTGTTATTTCTACCAGAAGTTTATGAATACATTGACAACTGGGTTTACTAAGGAAGGGTGTCCCTAAGGGCTCATGCACACGACAGTATTTTGCGTTCACTATACTGACCGGTTTTTGAGTTCAGTATGCGGTACATATACTGAACCATTCATTTCAATGGTTCAGCAAAAAAACTGAAGTGTCTCCGTGTGCATTCCGTTTTAGTATTTCCGTACCGTGAAAAGATAGAACATGTCCTATTCTTGTCCTCAAATCACGGAGCTTGGCTCCATTCAAGTCAATAGGTCCGCAAAAAAAAAACGGAACACATACGGAAATGCATCCATATGTCTTCCGTATCCGTTCCGTTTTTGCTGAACAAACTATTGAAAATGTTATGCCCAGCCCAATTTTTTCTATGTAATTACTGTATACTGTATATGGCATACGGAAAAACGGAACGGAAAAACGGAAAGTAAACAGAAACACAACGGAAACAAAAAATGGAACAACGGATCCGTAAAAAACAGACCGCAAAACACTGAAAAAGCCATACTGTCGTGTGCATGAGCCCTAGGGCTACTTTCACACTGGCGTTTTGGCTTTCCGTTTGCGAGATCCGTTCAGGGCTCTCACAAGCGGTCCAAAACGGATCAGTTTTGCCCTAATGCATTCTGAATTGATAAGGATCCGCTCAGAATGCATCAGTTTGCCTCCGTTCCGTCTCCATTCCGGTGACACACAATGTAAGTCAATGGGGACGGATCCGTTTTCTATGACACAATCTAGCACAATAGAAAACGGATCCGTCCTCCATTGACTTTCAATGGTGTTCAAGACGGATCCGTTTTTGGCTATGTTAAAAATAATACAAACGGATTCGTTCTGAACGGATGCAGACGGTTGTATTATCTGAACGGATCCGTCTGTGCAGATCCATGACTGATCCGCACCAAACGCGGGTGTGAAAGTAGCCTTAACAGTCTGGCACCGTGAACACGGGCTGGACAATGTCAGATTGTGTAGGGATTCCCCCAACTGGTAATACCCAGATGTCAATTTATTCATACATTTATAGTAGGAATATTAGAGCAATGACAAAGTGCAAAGCTATAACAAAATATGATTCAGAATTGTGATTTAACAGGAAATACAATTATTTACCAAAGCGAATATGTCCGGGAGCTGACAGGTCCTCTTTAAATGGCTTGCAGGAAATGTGAGCGTAAGCTAATGAGCTATATGCTACGTATGCACACCATAATTACATGTCTAGTCTTACAAATACTTTGCTTTACATATGTTTCTGTTTTTCAATTATATGAAGTTTTATTTTCCAATCAAAAGGAATGCTAAATTCTTATGTGCCGTGCATTGTGGGAGTTCACATTGCTTTTATACACTAAAATGTTAATTTCCACATACAGATTCCTCCATATTAGCTCCAAATCAGTATAAAGTAATTAAACGACATATTTTTAGTTACTTAACTTTTTACATAGATCTTAAAAACATTGGGGGAGATTTATCAAACTGGTGTAAAGTAGAACTGGCTTAGGTGCCCGTAGCAACCAATCAGATTCCACCTTTCATTTTGCAAAGGAGCTGTGAAAAATGAAAGGTGGAATCTGATTGGTTGCTACGGGCATCTACTTTACACCAGTTTGATAAATCTCCCCCATTGTTCAAAAGTGGAGTTCAAGGTGTGAACAACATTGGAGATATGATGAAAAGGGGGGGGGGGGGACCTAATCATACTAGAGCCAACCAGGGTAAAGCGCTGTCGCCTTTACAACACTGATAGGGTACTTGTAGGGGGGTTACGTAATAGGAGATTTATCCGTGGTACAACTGAAAGGAAAGGAACAACACCTAACATAGCGATTTGCAAATCCTAACTGTATACTAGAACTGCTCTGTACAAGTTGTATGGGAAGACAACAATAAGGGACGAGATGACCATTTTTCAATCAAACCCACTATTCAGAAATCATGTTTTACCTCCTTCTGAAACAGAATCTGTGGCCAAGATTCACTGTCAAATTTATAGCCGTGGACTAATAGATGGTAGATGTAATTAGCCGAAAAACAATAGGATCTTGCATAGGTTTCATCAAATCTGGGTAGGATATGTGGAAGCTGAAAGAGACACCAGACCTGTTTATAGTATTACAATGTGCACAAAAATCTACATATTATGTAAAAAAAAAAAAAAAAATGGATAAAAAACTAAAATACACATGGGACCTGATTTATCATGCCTTCACTCTACAATTCTGGCTTCAAAAAGTCACAAAATGGGGCTTTTGCGACTTTTTGGCCTTGTGGAAAAACGTTGCGACTTTTCCCATTCTTACACCACTCACTCCAATTTAGAAATATGGTGTTTATTTTTTTTTATATGGTACTACTACTGGCACTTATTGGGGGGCATCTATGGGGGCACCTGTTACTGGCACATGATTGAGGGGCATCTATGGGGGCACTTTTTACTGGCACATGATTGGGGGGAACTATGGGGGCACTTGTTACTGGCACATGATTGGGGGCATCTATGGGGGCACTTGTTACTGGCACATGATAGGGGGGCATCTATGGGGGCACTTGTTACTAGCACATTATTGGGGGCATCTATGGGGGAACATCTTACTGACACATTATTGGGGGGCACTGTGGGGGCACTTCTTACTGGCACATTATTGGTGGCACTTTTTACTGCCATATTATTGGGTGGCACTATGGGGGCACTGCCTACTGGCACATTATTGGGGGCACTATGGGGGCATCTACTGAGGCCACAAAGAAGGGGTATTTCATATGGGGGAAGGGGGAGAGGAACACTATGGGGGCTTCTACTGAGGCCACAAAGAAGGGGTATTTTATATGGGGGGCTCTCTATAGGGGCATTTTATGCTAGGGCACATTATAGTGGGTACTATGGGGAAGGGGAGAGAGGAGTACTATGGGCTCATCTATGGGGGGCACTAAGAAGGGGTATTTTATACTTGCAAATTATGGGGGACACTGAGGGTATCTACTAGGGCACTATATATGGGGCATTTTATACTGGTATATTATGAGGAGCACTAGGAAGAAGGGGGAGAGGAGCAAAATGGGGGCGGGCACTATATAGTGGTATTTTATACTGGCACATTATGGGGGCACTATGGGGACATTAGCTCAACTGGGGGCATTAAAAGAGGGTATTTTTTGCACTGGCACATTATAAGGAGAATTATTACTACTGGGGGGCATTATGATGGGCTTTATTACTACTGGGGGTCTATGGGGAACATGATTACTAGTATGAGCATTATTACTTCTGGGGCACAGTGGGGACATGTTGGGGGCGCTGTAGGAGCACTATTACTACCATGTGTGCTCTAGCAGAGAATTACCGGTATTCCTATTGGTGGGACTTTTGGGAGCACTATTACTGTGGGGGCACCTTGGCACAGTATCAGCTTACCACAATAATGTTTGGGGGACGTTATGTTTACACTATTAGTGTCAGGGGCACTGTTTGCTGGGTGAAGTTATTTTAGAGCACTGTGTGCCAATAATTATTGAAGGGCACTATCTGCATGGTACTACTATTATCAGGGGGTTTATCTGTTTCTGTAGTATAGTATTGGGGAGCACAGCGGCACAGTATTGGGGGTGGTAGGATGATTTGTCCAGAAGATGGGAGGATGATGGAAAAGTAGTAAACTAATATTTTGTTTGTCAAACTGCAGAGACGAGAAATGGCTGAAAAATGGTGTCTGGTCTGAAGGTCTGAAAGGAGAAGATGAGGAAAGAGAACATCTACATCAAAGAGACGTCACTGGATGTAAGAGGTATGTGGCCCTTTATTACCCTGTATGTAGGGGTGGATGGAGGGGTTAGTACAGTACTATCTGCAAATTGTAAAAAAAAAAAAAGTTGTGCTTTTTTAATTTTTAGAATAATGATACAGCCATTTTTTTTGATACTTTTGTGCTGATTCATTGTTTTTTCCCCTCTATATTAAGGGACACTATAGTCACCAGAACCACAACAGCTAAATGTTGCAGTTCTGGTGTCTATAGCATGTCTCTGCAAGCTTTTTAATGTAAACACTGCCTTTTCAGAAAAAAAAGGCTGTATTTACATTACTGCCAAGGAACACCTCTAGTGGCCACTCATCATTATTAAAGTTTACTACTCTGTGAGGTGTGTGGATTTTTTTTGTGTGTGTTGGGGTGCAGGGTGTGATTGCATGCTAGGGTGTGGGAAGGCGGGATCCAGGGGCCCCAAGTAAATTCTTGCCCAGGGTCCAATCAATATTAAAGACGGCCCTGGTTCCGCCACCCGGACCTACACACCTTAAATATCGTGCAGCTCCTCAAAAGTATACTTTTAGGCTACTTTCACACTGGCGTTTCTGGGTCTGCTTGTGAGATCTGTATCAGGGCTCTCACAAGCGGCCCAAAACGGATCAGTTCAGCCCCAATGCATTCTGAATGGATAAGGATCTGTTAAGAATGCATCAGTTTGGCTGCGTTTGGTCTCCGTTCCGCTTTTGAGGCAGACACGGTCCGCCTGACGATGCGGAGCCTAACGGATCCGTCCTGACTTACAATGTAAGTCAATGGGGACGGATCCGTTTTCACTGACACAATATGGTGCAATTGAAAATGTATCCATTGACTTTCAATGTAAGTCAAGACGGATCCATTTTGAACGGATACAACGTTTGCATTATCGGTGATGATCCGTCTGTGCAGATACAAGACGGATCTGCACCGAACACAGGTGTGAAAGTAGCCTTAACTGTATGGTGTTTATTGGGAGTGGCCTATTATATGTGGGAGGGGATTTTAACAATGGGCGGGGGGTAATATTTTGTGTAGCGCGCTAAGCGCCACGCCTTTTTTTCTACTCAGTAGACAAAATTGCTTGGTGCTCCACTGCAAACACCTCCATATTAGATTGTGTTATAGAAGATGACACTCAGCGTAACACTAAAGATGCTGAAACACATCAAGTATATACTATATATGGTTATAAATTCAGTCACTTTCTTTATATCACTGATGTCCCCTATAAGATGGTAACTGAGAAAGGTCAGGTATGTTTTACCTTAGTTTCACAATAGCGTTAAAACTATCCAGCAGAGAAATGCCTGCCAGAGTTCATGGTATCCAGCATTGCTGGATACTACCTTTCCCCGCTGACTATAATGGGAACGGCAGGGATCCAGGTGGTTTCCGGCATGAATGCCAGGATTCAGATGGACAAAAACCGTTGAAAGCACCAGCCAGCATGGGTGCTGTAAACCATCCAGATCCCCCGGCGGGTCCCATTATAGACAATAGGGTGGGGGTCCAACTCTGAGCACAGTCACAATCAGCTAAATGAAGGGACTGCAGTTCTTCAACTGTACTGCGTCCCTTCATTGCTTTCCAGGCATGGCTCCATACTTTTAATAGTTGCTGTGCTGAAAATTAAGGCTAAGTCACATTCATTTCAATGGGACTGATCTCAGAGCTGTAATACCAGACACAACCACAACTAAGGCCCCTTTCACACGGGCGAGTTTTCCTTCCGCGCGGGTGCAATGCGTGAGTTGAACGCATTGCACCCGCACTGAATCCGGACCCATTCATTTCTATGGGGCTGTGCACACGAGCGGTGATTTTCACGCATCACATTGTGTGAAAATCGCAGCAAGCTCTATATTCAGCGTTTTTCACGCAACGCAGGCCTCATAGAAGTGAATGGGGCCGCGTGAAAATCGCAAGCATCCGCAAGCAAGTGCGGATGCGGTGCGATTTTCACGCATGGTTGCTAGGTGACGATCGGGCTGGGGACCCGATCATTATTATTTTCCCTTATAACATGGTTATAAGGGAAAATAATAGCATTCTGAATACAGAATGCAAAGTAAAATAGTGATGGAGGGGTTAAAAATTAAAAAAAATTAACTCACCGAGTCCACTTGATCGCATAGTTGCTGATCTCTGTCTTCTTCTGTAATGTTGAGCTGCTGGCTAAGGACCTGTGGTGACGTCACATCACATGATCCAATCACATGGTCCCTCACCATGGTGATGAACCATGTGATTGGACCATGTGATGAGCACAGTGACGTCATCAAAGGTCCTATTCCTGTGCACAGCAAAGAAGAAGACAGAAGAGAAGCCGGGCTGCGCGATCAAGTGGATTAAGGTGAGTTAAATATTATTATTATTTTTTTTAACCCCTCCAGCCTTATTGTACTAAGCATTCTGTATTAAGAATGCTATTATTTTCCCTTATAACCATGTTATAAGGGAAAATAATACAATCTACAGAACACCTAACCGAACATGCCGATTTTTCTCACGCGCGTGCAAAATGCATTACAATGTTTTGCACTCGCGCGGAAAAATCGTGCATGTTCCCGCAACGCACCCGCACCTTTTCCCGCAACGCCCGTGTGAAACCAGCCTAAGAGTATGTAGCTGTGCCTGCAAACCAATGATAGGAACATGGTGCTCGCTTTAGCACCAAGGCCGCTTCATTTAGCTGACCAGCAGGGGTGCCATGTCAGACCCTCAATATTCTGTTAATGATCATAAAGATAGACCATCAATTTTGTTAGAGCAGAGACTTTAAAGTATTGTAACCATGTGTTCTGACCTGCTCAGAAACGGGACCAATGAATGTTTTATTTTTAGAATTCTGTTCTTAGATAGGGGAGGTTCACACAGCGGCTTTTACAGCGGAAATTTTACAGTCTAAATTTTGCAGAAAACCCGCCAGCGACAGCGTCCTTTCTGCCTCCCATACATCTCAATGGGAGGCAGCACTGAGGATTGCGGAGCGGTGGCTTATAGCCACGGACACTCAAAAAAGGGACATGTCCCTTCTCGATGCAGCCTTAAAGGCTGTAGAAGCAGTCATGTGGGTTTAGAAAGAATGATTGATGTAAGTAGGTGAAGGTCCAGGCTCTTCTTTCTGGATTTCCTTACATTTTTTATTATAGGATAATAATAATAAACATTATACAAACCTTGCTCCATTCTTGACTACAGAAAGAAGACATACTTGAGTTTAGTTCATTTAATTGGAAATTCCCAGTCAGATTTAAAGCTTTGGCTATGTAATAAAAGCCAGAGAATGCCTAGAACACAAAGGAAATCTTTAACAATACTATAGAAATGTGATGAAATAGTCACTTATTTAGCATTTTCAGAAAGTTAAAGTGTAGCTTTAAAAGTTTATTAAAACCTACTGTAAATGTGATAAAAAAAATATTTCTATATACTATTTTTTTTAATATAAATCTTTTTATTTCAATTTCATAGAGACATGTACATTTGTACCCGAAACGCATCAACTCAATAATAAAAAAGTCAATTTTAACCAATAATAATTACAATTACAAGTTTTTTTCCCTTTCTTTTCCCTTTTACTTTTCCCCTTTATTATATCCCAAATACCCACCCACCACCCTTGGGGAGAAGGAGGGGGACGAGAGAAAAAAAAAAAAAGCCAACATATCCAGCCCTAAAGTAACCATCTTTTCCATACTTCGTCAAGGTTTTGTGATTTTTTACTATGGCCTTCCGTCACCCGTTCTTCTTTAATCAAATTTCTATATACTTTAATTGTTTTTTTACCTAGTGAAATAGGCAGCTGAAGTAGAATCCGTCCCCTTGTACACTGCTGACATCATGCCAGTGTTGTACTGTGTTCCACTGGGTCTGCAGTGAGCAGTGTACTGGCAGGAGGCAGTGAGCGCTGTACTGGCAGGAGGCAGTGAGCGCTGTACTGGCAGGAGGCAGTGAGCGCTGTACTGGCAGGAGGCAGTGAGCGCTGTACTGGCAGGAGGCAGTGAGCGCTGTACTGGCAGGAGGCAGTGAGCGCTGTACTGGCAGGAGGCAGTGAGCGCTGTACTGGCAGGAGGCACTGAGCGCTGTACTGGCAGGAGGCACTGAGCGCTGTACTGGCAGGAGGCACTGAGCGCTGTACTGGCAGGAGGCACTGAGCGCTGTACTGGCAGGAGGCACTGAGCGCTGTACTGGCAGGAGGCACTGAGCGCTGTACTGGCAGGAGGCACTGAGCGTTGTACTGGCAGGAGGCAGTGAGCGCTGTACTGGCAGGAGGCAGTGAGCGCTGTACTGGCAGGAGGCAGTGAGCGCTGTACTGGCAGGAGGCAGTGAGCGCTGTAATGGCAGGAGGCAGTGAGCGCTGTACTGGCAGGAGGCAGTGAGCGCTGTACTGGCAGGAGGCAGTGAGCGCTGTACTGGCAGGAGGCAGTGAGCGCTGAACTGGCAGGAGGCAGTGAGCGCTGTACTGGCAGGAGGCAATGAGCGCTGTACTGGCAGGAGGCACTGAGCGCTGTACTGGCAGGAGGCACTGAGCGTTGTACTGGCAGGAGGCAGTGAGCGCTGTACTGGCAGGAGGCAGTGAGCGCTGTACTGGCAGGAGGCAGTGAGCGCTGTACTGGCAGGAGGCAGTGAGCGCTGAACTGGCAGGAGGCAGTGAGCGCTGTACTGGCAGGAGGCAGTGAGCGCTGTACTGGCAGGAGGCAGTGAGCGCTGTACTGGCAGGAGGCACTGAGCGCTGTACTGGCAGGAGGCACTGAGCGCTGTACTGGCAGGAGGCAGTGAGCGCTGTACTGTCAGGAGGCAGTGAGCGCTGTACTGGCAGGAGGCAGTGAGCGCTGTACTGGCAGGAGGCAGTGAGCGCTGAACTGGCAGGAGGCAGTGAGCGCTGAACTGGCAGGAGGCAGTGAGCGCTGAACTGGCAGGAGGCAGTGAGCGCTGTACTGGCAGGAGGCAGTGAGCGCTGTACTGGCAGGAGGCAGTGAGCGTTGTACTGGCAGGAGGCAGTGAGCGCTGTACTGGCAGGAGGCAGTGAGCGCTGTACTGGCAGGAGGCAGTGAGCGCTGTACTGGCAGGAGGCAGTGAGCGCTGTACTGGCAGGAGGCAGTGAGCGCTGTACTGGCAGGAGGCAGTGAGCGCTGTACTGGCATGAGGCATTGAGCGCTGTACTGGCAGGAGGCAGTGAGCGCTGTACTGGCAGGAGGCAGTGAGCGCTGTACTGGCAGGAGGCAGTGAGCGCTGTACTGGCAGGAGGCAGTGAGCGCTGTACTGGCAGGAGGCATTGAGCGCTGTACTGGCAGGAGGCACTGAGCGCTGTACTGGCAGGAGGCACTGAGCGTTGTACTGGCAGGAGGCAGTGAGCGCTGTACTGGCAGGAGGCAGTGAGCGCTGTACTGGCAGGAGGCAGTGAGCCCTGTACTGGCAGAAGGCAGTGAGCCCTGTACTGGCAGGAGGCAGTGAGCCCTGTACTGGCAGGAGGCAGTGAGCGCTGTACTGGCAGGAGGCAGTGAGCGCTGTACTGGCAGGAGGCAGTGAGCGCTGTACTGGCAGGAGGCACTGAGCGCTGTACTGGCAGGAGGCACTGAGCGTTGTACTGGCAGGAGGCAGTGAGCGCTGTACTGGCGGTGGATCCACCGGAGTTATGAAGAGGCGCCGGCCTCTACATAACTTCTGCAGATCCACCGCCGCTTCTAAATGTAAGCCAGCTTCCTTGCTGTCTTACATTTAGACCATTTTCTACACCTAAAACAGGTCCATCCCCTTCCCCACCCACACCACACCCCCTTTGTTAGACCTGGCGTAAGCAGGCAAAAGTCATAGATTGTTACGCAAAAGACCTTTGCGCCACAATTTGCGCCAGAAATACGCCTAATTTGGGCGTATTTCAGTTTCATAAATGACCCCCTAAGGCTCTACTCTACACCTCTGGCAAATGAGCTGGCATGTTACAGTACCTGATGCCTGTTTCACCGGATGGTATCAGACACTCTGGTAATCATTATTACTACAATTACTTGTGTAATGTAATTTCTTAAATGCACATCTTTAGCTACGCTAAACCTCATATAATGCTGAACAGCTAATAGTAAATGCAGCAGCCAAAACTAGATTAAAAGGCTTGTTTTTCAAAAATATGGTTGCGTGAGCAACATAATATAATAAAGACACAACTAATATTCACTAGTTCAATCCCCTGGCACTTCAGTGGTCCAGTTCTACAGTGATGATGCCACATAATTTACATGACCACTGCAGTCAACCATTGGCCTCAGTGGTCACAAACCACACAAGCAAGCCTTAGTGCTGAGGCCACATTTTAGAAAATCCCACACGAAGTAAAGAATAGATTGCATTACAAAGCTGATTCCTACATAAACCAAAAACTAGAACAAACCATACCTTATGTTGCATTATTCCTTTTAGGCCAAACAATGACTCGTGCCTATGGTTATGATTACATACACAAAACTACAAAAATTACCAGACCGCACGCAGTTACAATAGTTCATATACTTTATTAGTTCCTATGATAAAAAAAAAAAAACTGTTAAGAAGAGAGTTTAGAAAATAATTGGGACATCATTGGATTGTGGGACACAAAGTTGCGTAGTTGAATCTCTTCTTTACATGTGTGCATGCATCTAATATCGCCAGTCCTGTCTCCATCCTACCCTCTTTTTACCGGTTTTTATCACATGAACTAATAAAGTATATGAACTAATGTAATGGCGTGCGGTCTGGTCATTTTTGCAGGTTTGTTTATTGCAGAGCTGGTTGAAGCATCTTTTGCTGCTTATTTCTAGTAGTATCATCATGACTACTTCATATACAGTATGTAGTAAGGGGTAGCTCTGGCTAATAAGTGATGAAACTACTTACCGAAAAGGGTCCCTTCACCTTGGGCTGGTAAACACCATCAAATGAGCAGTCCTGCTTCCCATGGCATGCAGCAAAATTGAACAGAGTAGACACTCTCTCCATACATTGGACTGGCTTGCCTGTTCCTTTAAAACTAACGAGGTGCTCTGGAGTGTTACTTGCTGGTCGGAAAGATGCGGAACAAAGGCTTCCAAATATGTGATTCATTGTTAAATTCACCTCGTAATTCTGAGGATAGCATGGATTTTCTATGTGCGGTTTCCCCTGTGAACTCTAAACACGAAATACATGAGTAATGTGCAGATTACACTAAGGACATTTAAGACAGTCTTATTTTCTAGGACTGTGGGACTGTTTGGAGTGCCTTAGACACCGAAAATCCATATTTAGTTTACATCCACTAGAGGCAGAATTGTTCTGTAATGTTCGTACAGTATTAAAGGGGTTTTATGAGACTTTTTAACTGATGACCTATCCTCGATCAGTGGGGTTCCAACACCCGGGACCCCCGCCAATCAGCTGTTTGAGAAGGCACCGGGGCTGCAGACTTCTCCCTGCTCACCAAGCACAGAGCCGTACATTGTATAGTGGCAGTGCTTGGTATCACAGCTCAGCCCCATTCACTTTAAAGGGACTGAGCTGCACCTAGGACACGTGACCGATAAATGTGACATCGCTGACCTAGGCTAAGCTGCTCACGTGAGCGCCAGTTCTCAAACAGCTGATCAAACGGGGGTCCTGGGTGTTGGACCCCACCGATCAGATACTGATGACCTATCCGGAAGAAAGATTATCAGTTAAAAAGTCTCAGAAAACCCCTTTAAATAAATCTGTGAAAGAAATAGATCTCTTATGCAATTTAATATTAAATGAGTCAGATTAAAACTAAGGCCCCGATTTATCAATAGCGTTGTATGCTACACCGGTCTTGACAGGGTCTGTGCTGCCAAAGCCCCCACTGACACCCGGCCCTCGCCATTCCCCCTTTTTGGATACTGGCGAGGGCGGTGTTAAAAAAAACTGTTGCAACTTAAAAAGGGGGTAACTGCATTTAAAAACTTGCAAAAAGTGTCTAAAAGCTTGGAGAGTTCAGAGCACGACACCCTCCATTGTAGTCTAAGATAAATTACATAAATAGCCAAATGAAAACCCTTGATTGTCCTGCCATTCCTATATTATTCCTACTAAACATTTATGAATAAGGCCTCTTGCACTCGAACGCGTGCACCCCGTGGCCATGCTGCGGTCAGCAAATTGCAGGCCGCAATGCCCAAACACCCACCGTGGGGCAGCCGCAGTGGATCGCGGACCTATTCGCTTTAATCGGTCCGCGATCCGCCTGTTCCGCAAAAAGATAGGACATGTTCTATATTTTTGCGGAACGAAAGTATGGGATGAAACCCCACGGAAGCACTCTGTAGTGCTTCCGTAGGGTTCAGTTTCGTGCTTCCGTTCCGCACCATTCCGCATCTCCGGATTTGCGGACCCATTGAAGTGAATACGGCAATACGGCCACGGAGCGCACACGTTCGTGTGCAATAAGCCTAAAGGTACAACTGGATTTTACCAGTTGGGGGTGTGTCCCTGCACAGTCTGCCACTGACAGCCCTGATTGGGCAATATCAGACTGTGCAGGAACCCACCCCCAACTGGTAACACCCGATTGTATATTTAGTCATAATCTTCTAGTAGGTATAATAGAGGAATAGCACAAAGGAGTCATAACAAGAAATGCTCTAGAATTGTCATTTCACATAGAATACAATTATTTACTAAAGTGGATGTGTCAGGAGTGGTGACAGGCAGTGATGGCCAGTTCGCAGTGTTCGCCAGCGAACACATGCGGGCTGCCATCTTGACTCACAAGTCCGGCGATGCACAGGTAAGCCCTTACCTGTGCCTGTGCCGGTCTGAAATCAAATGCGGTCACCGGGAACAGGCACTTCCGAGAACAGCCGTCGGGGGGCCTTCATCAGGCTGTTCTCAGAACTGCCTGCTCCCGGTGACTGCATTTGTTTCAGACCGGCTCCCGGCACAGGTAAGGACTTACCTGTGCATTGCCGGACTTGTGAGTCAAGATGGCAGCCCGCATGTGTTCGCTGGCGAACACTGCGAACTGGCCATCACTGGTGACAGGTCCTCCTTAAGCACGTTCTTAGTAACATGAGGTAAATATGGTATGTGTATACACCAGGGATGCTCAACCCGCGGCCCTCCAGCTGTTGCAGAACTACAATTCCCGGCATACCCAGACAGCCTACATCTATCATCTTACTGCAGGGCATGGTGGGAGTTGTAGTTTTACAGGTTGGGCATTCCTGGTATACACCATTGTTTCTTATACCTGAGTTAATGATGCCAGCAGTCGTTTCTCTGCTTCATCCCTCCCATAGCACTGGAAGCTGTGCGTGTACACATTGTACTTATAGCTGTACAGAGTCACTTCTAATGTGCTGTTGGGTTTCTGCTCTGACTTCTCTGGAATGAATGAGATCTGTGTGGAGGCACCACCCAAATCCAGCGCTCCAGTGGTCTCTGCTCCGTCTGGACGTACCCAGGTGTTCCAAATGTTTTTCTAAAAGTAAAGGAAAAACATATCGCATGCAGATTCTAGGTAACAGTATCCTCATGCCTTTTATACCCTATAAAATATGTATGCATATTCCAGGTTGTTCACATTACGGTACCCCCCTTCTCTGAACCAGAATGGGGAGACAGGTATGGTATAATACAGGGTGGCCCACAAAAAAGTAGCCTGCCTCCAATATCTCATGGGTTCATGAACTGTTTACGGAGGAGCGAACTGTGAGCAAGGGGTTATGGCCACCACGTTCCCCAGACTTGTCCACATGAGATTTTTATCTGTGGGGAAATTTAAACCAGAAAGTGTCCGCTAACAATCCACATCCCCTGGATGAACTCAAGGAAAACATCACAAACACTATCCTACACTACACTGTACACTATACTACACAAGCAGTATCGGCCAAGATAATCCAACGTGCCCAGAGATGCATACATGTGAACGGGGACCACTTTCAGCATCTCTTGTGACTTGTGGGTAATTAAAAAAAAAAACATCCACTTGCTCGCTCATCTGGTCATACTATCGATGGAGGCGGGCTACTTTTTTGTGGGCAACCCTGTACTGCATCTCTCTTCCAGGTAGTTCCAGCAGTTTAAAGGGGTTCTCTGGGACACAAATATTGATGCCCCATTCTGCGGATAGGTTACCAATATCAGATCATGGTCATCCAACACTGGGCACCCCACTGAAATTCAGGCTGCTATGGCACCAGACACTATACACCGTACACTGTGTAGTGGCCGAGGTACTGCAACTCACCTCCCATTTAAAGAGGACCTTTCATGGGTTTATGTTAGAAACTGGTATGCTTACCCGATAGGGCGGCCCCTACAGATGCCAGCACATTTTTTTTTTCTAAAATACCCCTCCGTTCCGATGCTGTGTCTCTAGCTGTTTTTTTACGCCCAGTATGTTAATTTAGAGTATCGGGACAGATAGGAGGAGACGCCAGGGTTTCTCACTGGGAGTCTCCTTCTCCCTGGCTTTAGCGCAGTCCAATCCCAGCAGAGAGCGTCACAGCCAGGGGGAAGGTGAGCAGTTTTTTCTCCCAGGCTGTGACGCTCTCCGCTGTGATTGGAACGCGCTACAGGGAGAAGGAGACGCCCATTGAGAAACCCGGCCATCTCCTCCTCTCTGTGCTGATACTCTAAATTAACTTACTGGGCGCGAAAAACAACGGGGGACACAGCGCCGGAACGTAGACAGCGCCAGAACGTAGGGGTATTCTAGGAAAAAAAATGTTCTGACATCTGTAGGGGCATACCTATCTGGTAAGCATACCAGTTTCTAACGTATAAACCCTCTTTAAGTGAAATTGTACAGTGTACAGAACCTTCTGCTTCCGCTCTGTACACAGCTACCGGCGCTCTGACAACTAGAAACAGCTATTTGATGGGGATGTCTGGTGTCAGACCCCTACCAATCGCACAGTGATGAGCTCCCTAAGGATAGGCCATCAATATCTGGTAGCCCAGAGTTTTTTTCTTAATAGCACAACAAGCAACTAAAGTATATTTTTACATTATATCCTCTTTCCAAAGCCATTGTTTTCATACATAAGATGTTTGAGTTTTGGTCACCAGGGGTGGGGCTAGAAGCTGTGGTATAGCGTGTGATGGCATTTCTTTTATTTATTTATTTTTTCTTTATCTATATATATATATATATATATATATATATATATATATATATATATATATAATAAACGCTTTGTGTCCCCCCCCCCCCATAAGGTCATACAAAACCTTAGGGGTGCAGTTAACATGACATTTTTTATTGCAGTTTTTTCCTGTAACTGTGGCTGACGTATTACAGGTGGAATACAGCCCCCAGAGGCTTTACAAGTGAGACTGAGCCTCTCTGCAGAGACATTGCCGCTTCCTGATCTGTATACACAGCACTCATCGAGCTCTGTGTATACAATGATGGGGAAGGCAAGCACAGTAAAAAAAAAAAACTCCTTGCCTTCACTATGGGAGCCCGGCTGGCACTGACACTGGGCTCACTACTCCCACATCTGCCAATTGGCGTGCAGCTGCAAACTTTGCTTTCAGGAACGTCCTGGCAGAGATAAGTGACGACCGCCCAGACTCATATAGTATATGAGCAGTTGGTGAGCGGTAAAAGAAAGAAGCACACAACCATTTTGTAACTGCCTTGAAAAAAAAATTGTGATTTGACTTGTGTTCATCGGTATCATTGACTTACTCCAACTGGAATTATTGAAAGTGTAATATTCACCAGAACACTATGAGGTGCAGCTTGTATTGTAGTCCAGAGCTGCATTCACAACTGTGCAAGCTTCACAGCTGAAATCTCCCTGGATCCCTGGCTTGTTCAAAGTCAACACAATGAAGTCTTTACATCAGGCACTCAGGTGACCGGATGTAAGAAAAGTTATTGAACTACGGTTAACCTTACAAGCACTGTAGGGGGCAGTATTACTAATGGGGGCACTCTTGGGGAGAGCATTATAATGGTTGTGGGCACTGTAGTGGGCAGTATTACTAATAGGGGCATTCTTACGAAGCATTATCACTGTTGGGGGCACTGTAGGGGGCAGTATTACTAATGGGGGCACTCTTGGGGAGAGCATTATAATGGTTGTGGGCACTATAGTGGGCAGTATTACTAATAGGGGCATTCTTACGAAGCATTATCACTGTTGGGGGCACTGTAGGGGGCAGTATTACTAATGGGGGCACTCTAGAAGGGATTACTATTGGTGGGACTATGGGGGCACTCCATTTTCTTCAGGATACTAGTTGGGGTATTGCGGAGCACAGCGAGCAGCAGGATAAGGGCTCGTTCACACAAACATTTTTTGCGTTCCGTATACGGGCTGTTTTTTGTGTTCCGTATACGGAACCATTCATGGTTCCGCCAAAAAAAAAACGGAATGTACTCCATATCCATTCCATTTCCGTATTTCCCTTCCGTTGAAAGATAGAACATGTCCTATTGCCCGCAAATCACGTTCCTTGGCTCCATTCAAGTCAATGGGTGCGCAAAAAAAATTGATAACATACGGAATGTACTCCGTTTTTGCGGAACCATCTATCAATTTTTTCTATGTAATTACTGTATACTGTATATGCCATATGGAAAAATGGAACAGACCCGGAAACACTACTGAAAAAAAAACTAAAACTGAAAAACGTATCCGGGAAAAACGTCCCACAAAACACTGAAAAAGACATACGGTCGTGTGAACGAGCCCTAACACTGTGGGGACTCCAGGTTGGGAGAGGATGATAGAAATGTGAGGAAGCTAAGATGTCTGTGTGTCATACTCTGCAAAGACGAGGCGCAGCTGAAAGTAGTTGTACCAAATGGAGAAGATGACAGAGAAGATCTACATCGGAGGAGATGTCACCTGGGAGGCCCTGGATGTGAGAGGTATGTGCTGCTGTATAGCAAGTACAGTAAAATGCGATGTGTGAGGGAGACTTAGAAAACGGAGCCATATTCATTGGGGCTTGGGCCCCGGATATTTTGAGACCCTAGCAACTCCCCTGTTTACAAGTATGCATGTATATTACAGCGGGAAGAAGGGAATAAGCATCTTCCAGAGGACCCTTTCTATTACCCCCCATGGTAACAATGCACTGGGCATGATGAAATCACCATGCTCAATCTGTCTGTCAACTGAATCTGCCAATGATGTACAATAAAAGGGCACATACTAGTGTTGATTTGGTGCTCGAGTACAACACTTTGGGATGCTCGGGTGCTCTACAGAGCATTAAACCAGGAACCTCCTGCTCTGAAGAGGGGAGGGTGTCTGGTTCACAGGAAAAGGTCAGAAATTGATGGAAACACCACTGAAATGGTTCGGGAACAGCATGGGAAGGATGTCTGGATGCATCTTGGACTCCCAGGTCGCTGCTGGGAACGAAGTTGTCCGAGTTATACGCCACTTTTACAGACCGACAATAATACGCACTAAGCCGAAGATAAAATCGATTTTAGAGGAAAAAAATTTAGGAAATTCTTTCCTGTATATTTACTTGTATATAAAGTGCTAGTGCTGCCAAAAATTACAAGGAACCGGCACTTCAATACACCTTTTGTTACACATAAAGGAGGGCATCATACACACCCTTGAAAAATTAAGATTGATGGCATGCAGGTGACCCTTTAAATTTTTCCACAAGGACCTTCTGGTATTGCACCATTTTGCTAGTCCTCTCCACCACAGGAATAAGAGATGTTTACCCTTCTCTTTGTAGCAGGGGTCGAGAAGGGTAAACAAACAGTAATCGGTGTTGGCCAAAATGCATACAACGGGAAAGGCAGCATAACATAAAGTCAACCATGTGTGCCAGAGTCCCAACAGACAAGACTTCGCTGTCCTCATCAGGAGGATGACTCTCAATATCCTCATCCTCTTCGGCCCATCCACGCTGAACAGATGGAATAAACCTGCTATGGGTACTAGCTTCTGTAGCGGAGGCAACCATCGCCTGCTCCTTCTCCTACTCATCATCATCCAATTCGCGCTGAGAAGACAAACTGAGGGCGGTCTGGCTATCACCCTGTGTACTGTCTTCCCCCATTTCCACCTCTTCCACATGCAAAGTGTCCGCCTTAATTGTGAGCAGCGAGCATTTGAGTAGACATAGAAGTGGGATGGTTTACGCTGATAATAGTGGCATCGCCGCTCACCATCTGTGTTGATTCCTAAAAGTTGTGTAAAACCTCACAGAGGTCAGACATCCATGCCCACTTGTCGCTTGTGAAGAGTGGAAGCTGACTGGAAAGGCGACGACCATGTTGCAGCTGGTATTCCACTACTGCCCATTAGTGGAGTTCCAGTGCGTGCTCACGTCGCACAACAGTTGGTGAGCTGGCAATTGCAAGCGCTGCTGCAGCGTTGCCAGACTGGCGGCAGCTGTAGATGACTTTCAGAAATGGGCACACATGCAGTGCACCTTCAACAGTAGCTCGGGAAATTGGGATAGGTTTTGAGAAACCGCTGAACCACTAAGTTGAACACGTGGGCTAGGCATGGTATGTGTGTGAGCTTGCCGAGCTTCAAAGCCGCCACCAAATTATGGCCATTATCAGACACAACTATGCCTGGTTGTAGGTTGAGTGGCAAGAGCCACATCTCAATCTGGTCCCTTATACCCTGCCACAGCTCTGCGGCGGTGTGCTGTTTGTGACCTAAGCAAATTAGTTTAAGCTTGGTCTGTTGCCGCTTCCCCACTGCAGTGCTACACTGCTTCCAGCTACTGACTGGTGCTGCAAGATGAGAATTCAGAGGTGGAAGTGGAGGATGAGAAAGGGGGGGGAGGTTGCAGCCACTAATGTAGGTGGTGGCGTAAATCCTGATAGAAGTAGGGCCCTCAATCCTTGGCGTCGGTAACACCTGCGCCATTCCAGGGTATGACTCGCTTCCGGCCTCCACAACGTTCACCCAGTGTGCCGTCAGGGAAATGTAGCGTCCCTGGCCAAAAGCACTTGTCCATGTGTCAGTCGTTAAGTGGACCTTCCCAATAACTGCGTTGGTCAGGGCACAGGTGATGTTACGGGACACATGCTGGTGTAAGGCGGGGACGGCACACCGGGAAAAATAGTGGCGGCTGGGGACTGAATAAAGAGGGACGGCCTCTGTCATCAGTCTGCGGAAAGCCTCAGTGTCCACAAGCCTAAATGGAAACATTTCCAGGGCCAGCAATTTGGAAAGGTGCGCATTTAGTGCTATGGCCTGTGGGTGGGTGGCTGGGTATTTGCACTTTCGTTCAAAGGTCTGGGGTATGGACATCTGTACGCTGCGCTGGGACACAGAAGTGGATGTGCTAGCTGATGGTGCTTGCGAACATCCAGGTGCAGGGCGGGAGGCATCCGGGCCTGCGTCTTGGACAGGGGATTGGCCAGCACGTAACACAGGGGAAGAGGAGGCAGTGGTGTGACCTGCAGAGACTGATTGTGGACCCCAGGTGTTCGGCCCACCTATTAGGGTGCTTTGATGCCATGTGGCGGATCATGCTGGTGGTGGTGAGGTTGCTAGTGTTCACGCCCCTGCTTATTTTGGTACGGCACAGGTTGCAAATGACAATTCTTTTATCGTCCACACTTTCCTAAAAAAAGCGCCAGACTGCGGAACACCTACCCCTTGACAAGGGAGATTGCCGCAAGGTGGCGCTCCGGAGAACAGTTGCGGGCCTGTTTGGTGTGGCCCGCCTTCTCCCTTTTGCCACCCCACTGCCTCTTTCAGCCTGTTACGGTGCTGCGGATCCATCCCCCTCTGTACTGCTGTCCTCACTCGGCTCGCTTATTGACAACTGTGTCTCATCATCAACCTCTTGAGACACTAATTGCAGTTGGCTTATTGGCAACTGTGTCTCATCATTATCATCCACCTCTTGAAACACTTATTGCCGTTCCCCACCCTCATCTTCTTCTGACTGTGGATGCTCAAGAGTTTGGGAATCAGTGCACAAGATCTCCTCATGTCCCTCTTCAAGCGGGCTTGGTGAGAGGCCCAAATCAAGGTATGGCGATGAAAAGAGCTCCTCGGAATATCCGAGTGTGGGATCACTTGTTTGCCAAGACTCTCCATGGTGGGAGGAAGGAGGATCAGGGTGAGGATTCTGTTGACCAGACTCTTGGCTACTGAGACTGGACTTGGTGGAAGACAGGGTAGTGCTTAACCGACTGGAAGCATTATCTGCTGCAATCCAACCGACCACCTGGTCGCACTGGTGTGACTTCGAGAGTGGTGTCCTGTGCTGCCCTGCAAACTGGGACATGAAGCTAGGTATTGTGGATGAGTGTTTTTCTTGTGCTCTGGCAGCAGGCACAGTTTCAACGCGCCCAGGGCCACGGCCTCTGCGTACACCATCATCAGCACGGGCACTTCCCTGTCCCTTACTGCTCGCCTTGAGCATATTAAATGGTATATATGCTTGCAAGTACAGTACAGACCAAAAGTTTGGACACACCTTCTCATTCAAAGAGTTTTTTTTATTTTCATGACTATGAAAATTGTAGATTCACACTGAAGGCATCAAAACTATTAATTAACACATGTGGAATTATATACATAACAAACAAGTGTGAAACAACTGAAAATATGTCATATTCTAGGTTCTTCAAAGTAGCCACGTTTTGCTTTGATTACTGCTTTGCACACTCTTGGCATTCTCTTGATGAGATTCAAGAGGTAGTCCCCTGAAATGGTTTTCACTTCACAGGTGTGCCCTGTCAGGTTTAATAAGTGGGATTTCTTGCCTTATAAATGGGGTTGGGACCATCAGTGGCGTTGAGGAGAAGTCAGGTGGATACACAGCTGATAGTCCTACTGAATAGAAGAAAAAAGCAGCTAAGTAAAGAAAAACGAGTGGCCATCATTACTTTAAGAAATGAAGGTCAGTGTCAGCCGAAAAATTGGGAAAACTTTGAAAGTAAGGGCTATTTGACCATGAAGGAGAGTGATGGGGTGCTGCGCCAGATGACCTGGCCTCTACAGTCACCGGACCTGAACCCAATCGAGAGGGTTTGGGGTGAGTTGGACCGCAGAGTGAAGGCAAAAGGGCCAACAAGTGCTAAGCATCTCTGGGAACTCCTTCAAGACTGTTGGAAGACCATTTCAGGGGACTACCTCTTGAAGCTCATAAAGAGAATGCCAAGAGTGTGCAAAGCAGTATTCAAAGCAAAAGGTGGCTACTTTGAAGAACCTAGAATATGATATATTTTCAGTTGTTTCACACTTGTTTGTTATGTATATAATTCCACATGTGTTAATTCATAGTTTTGATGCCTTCATAGTCATGAAAATAAAGAAAACTCTTTGAATGAGAAGGTGTGTCCAAACTTTTGGTCTGTACTGTATGTCACACGTACAGCAGCGCAGGTTTTGTAATTGTATGCGCAAATAAATTACACTGAATCTCACAGATATTTAGGATGCGCAAACGTTATACAGGAGATGTAGCACAGGTAATGTCGCTGTCACCAGCGGCAAAAAATTTACACTGAATGTCACAGATATTTAGGATGCGCAAATGTTATACAGGAGATGTAGCGCAGGTAATGTCGCTGTCACCAGCTGCGAAAAAATTACACTGAATGTCACAGAAATTTAGGATGTGCAAACGTTATACAGGAGATGTAGCGCAGGTAATGTCTCTGTCATAAACAAAAAAAAAATCACAGAAAACACAAAAATAAAAACATTCTGCACGGTATGATATATAAATGTGCGGATGTCCCTGCCCATATTATTGAAGAAAATCACAGAAATAAGATAATAATGCACTTAGTAAGTAGATGCAAGTATTATATATGGACAAAGTCCTCACTCTGATATGATAGAATCTGAGACACTTAGCCAATATATTTTGATCAAAACACATCTGTGCTCGCCTACCAAACACCAAGGTGGTCTCAGGTCAGGCGGGTCCTACGCTAAACCTACCTAAGCCATTGGGCTTCTATGTTCAGGAGCGCAGACCCTGCACATATGGTGTGCTGCTACTAGTCCCCTCCTTGTGCATCAAGCAACCAATGGGAGGAGGAGCAGGCACACCTATATGTACCACCGGTCAACTTTTATCGGATAGTTATAAGTAATGCCTACTCTGCATAAGTAAAGTATACTCTGTTACTCAGTTATTTATGTATACTTGTATATCAAAATGGAAATTGTAAATGGCTTTCAGAGGGACCTAACCCTCCAATCAAGCAGCAAAGCTGACAAGAAAATTATACTAATAGGAGTGTGACTTGTAGCTTCAGGAATGTATGAATAAATGTCAGGAAAGAAGATCTCATCATTTGATTCTTCTACACTGGCTATATGACACATAGCAATTAGTGTCAAAATGTAATCTACTGTCATTCTTTGTAACATATTAACTACTTAAGGACCCAGCCATTTTTCACCTTAAGGACCAGGCCATTTTTAGCTAATCTGACATGTGTCACTTTATGTGGTAATAACTTTAAACTTTAAAACGCTTTTACTTATCCAGGCCATTCTGAGACAGTTTTCTTATTACATATTGTACTTCATGACAGTGGTAAAATTAAGTAAAAAAATTTTCATTTTTATTTATAAAAAAAATACCACATAAACCAAAAATTTAGAAAAATTAGCAAATTTCCAAATTTCAATTTCTCTACTTTTATAATAGATAGTAATAACTCCAAAACGATTTATTACTTTAGATTCCCCATATGTCTACTTCATGTTTGGATTATTTTGTGAATGCCATTTAATTTTTTGGAGATGTTAGAAAGCTTAGAAGTTTAGAAGCAAATCTTGAAATTTTTCAGAAAATTTCCAAAACCCACTTTTTAAGGACCAGTTCAGGTCTGAAGTCACTTTGTGAGGCTTACTGTCACGGCGGACAGGATCTAAGATACACAGATAACTAAACAAAACAAGTTTCTAGGCGAGAAGCTGGGGATATGGTCACCTCCTAGCAAATCCCTAACAGCTCTCCCTATACTGCTAAGCCCACATTCAGACCCTAAAGGTGGAATTTAATGTGTCCTCGTGCCTGGGCTGGAAATACCCTGGAATCCCTGAGAAGGTGAAATGGGAAAAGGGGCAGCCTGCTCCCTCAGAACCTGGAGGGGACAGACGTCACTCAAACAGCCTAGACAGCAAACCAAAGAAATCAGAAACCAACTTATCTTATCAGAGCAGGAACAGCCAAACCTTCCTTCCTTGCTTCCACAGCCTGACAGAAGCTATAACCCGCACGGAACCCTGGGAGTGAGAGTAATTTAAACCAACGACCCCACCCAGAGCACCTGAAGGGAGGCGGATCTAGCACGACTCCAAAACAAAACAAATGACTAGACACATGCAATGTGCGATGGTTCCACCGGTTTCACATATTTTTTCAATAAAGACCTGTGGAATACATCATGGATCCTCCAAGTCTGCGGAAGATCCAGCCGGAACGCTACTGGATTGATCACCGCAGATATTTTGTACGGACCAATAAATCTTGGACCCAGTTTCCAAGATGGCACTCTCAGTTTAATATTTTTAGTGGACAACCACACCAGATCACCCACACACAGGTCCGGACCAGTCACACGTCTCTTGTCAGTCATTTGCTTATACCTCTCACCCATCTTCTCCAAATTCACTTGGATCCTCCGCCAGATAGAAGACAAGGCAGAAGAAAATCTCTCCTCCTCTGGCATCCCAGAGGAACTAGTCCCAGAAAAGGTACCAAACTGAGGATGAAAACCGTATGCGGCAAAAAATGTCGACTTACCCGTGGACTCCTGCCTACGGTTATTCAAAGCAAACTCTGCTAGGGACAAGAATGAGGACCAGTCCTCCTGATTCTCAGCCACAAAGCACCTCAAGTAGGTCTCCAGGTTTTGATTAGTACGCTCTGTCTGTCCATTCGACTGCGGATGAAAAGCAGAAGGGAATGAAAGTTGAATGCCAAGCCGAGAGCAGAACGCCCTCCAAAACCTGGAGACAAACTGCGTGCCCCTATCAGAAACCACATCCGAAGGAATACCATGCAATTTAACGATATTATCAACAAAAATCTGCGCAAGAGTCTTGGCATTAGGCAGACTAGTTAACGATATAAAGTGAGCCATTTTACTAAAACGGTCAACTACCACCAAAAGTGAACCAGCAGGTCGAGTATGAGCAACCTTTGACCGTGCACAGGTTTCACAAGCTGCCACGTAATCCTCTACGCTCTTACGTAACCCGGGCCACCAGAACCTCTGGGACACAAGATCAAAGGTGGACTTACCACCAGGATGTCCAGCAAGGACAGTATCATGATGTTTCTTGAATACCTTGTATCGCAGTCCTTCAGGAACAAACAACCTCCCTGGGGGACAAGAACCAGGAGCCCCCTCCTGGGCTTCCAACACCTCCATCTCCAATTCGGGGTACAGAGCGGAGACCACCACCCCATCAGCCAAAACCGGAGCAGGATCCTCTGAATCACATCCCCCAGGAAAACTGTGAGACAACGCATCCGCCTTGATGTTTTTAACCACCGGGCGAAAAGTAACCACAAAATTGAACCTGGTAAAAAACAGTGACCATCTGGCCTGTCTAGGGTTCAGACGCTTGGCAGATTGCAGGTAAGCCAAGTTCTTATGATCCGTATATACTGTAACGGGGTGAGATGCCCCCTCCAACCAGTGACACCATTCCTCAAAGGCCAACAACTCTCTATCTCCCACATCATAATTCTTCTCAGCGACCGAGAGCTTCTTGGAAAAAAAAGCACACGGGACCCACTTGCCAGGAGATGAACCCTGCGACAGCACCGCTCCAACCCCCACTTCTGATGCATCAACCTCCACCACGAATGGCTGAGACACATCGGGCTGCACCAGAATGGGAGCAGACGCAAAACACTCCTTAATAGTCGAAAAGGCCTGCAATGCCTCATCTGACCAGACAGAGACGTCGGCGCCCTTCTTAGTCATATCAGTCAGAGGTCTTACAATGGTAGAATAGTTCAAAATAAATTTTCTATAATAATTAGTAAACCCCAAAAACCGCATCAAAGCTTTCTGATTCTCTGGTCGGTCCCATTCCAGAACCGCCCGTACCTTTTCGGAGTCCATACGAAAACCAGAGTCAGAAAGCAGATATCCCAAAAACGGAAGCTCCTGCACAGAAAACACACATTTCTCCAATTTGGCATATAATTTATTCTCCCGAAGGATCGTCAAAACCTGTCTCACATGATCCTGATGGGTCTTCAGATCAGGAGAGTAAATTAAAATGTCATCCAAGTAAACTACTACGAACCTCCCCACCAAATGATGGAAAATGTCATTGACGAATCGCTGAAATACCGCTGGCGCGTTCGTCAACCCAAAAGGCATAACCAGATTCTCAAAATGACCCTCGTGTGTATTGAAGGCCGTTTTCCACTCATCCCCTTCCTTGATTCTGATCAGATTGTAGGCCCCTCTCAAATCCAACTTGGAGAACACCTTGGCTCCAACAATCTGATCAAAAAGGTCGGAGATCAAAGGAAGGGGATACGGATCCCGGACCGTAATACAGTTCAATTCCTGGAAATCCAAACAAGGTCTCAGCGATCCATCCTTTTTCTTTACAAATAATAAACCTACTGCCACCGGAGACTTAGATGGCCTAATATGACCTTTTGCCAAACTCTCGGCGATATACTTCCGCATGACCTCTCTTTTGGGTTGAGAAAGATTGTAAAGCCGATACTTTGGCAACTTAGCCCCTGGGATGAGATTAACTGGACAATCATAGTCATGATGAGGGGGCAATTCCTGAGCCCCCCCCCCCTCTGAAAAGACATCCGCAAAATCTGAGAGATACTGAGGTAGAGCCATAGTGGACACACCAGAGATAGATGTGCCAAGACAATTATCCGAACAAAATTCACTCCAACCAATGATTTGTCTTGCTTGACAATCTATAATTGGGTTATGTTTTGTCAACCACGGTAACCTTAAGACTATAGGAGCGTGCAAATCCTTCATGACAAAACAAGACATCATCTCCACATGTGAATCACCCACCCTTAACTGAATACCATGAGCAATATGAGTGAGACTCCTTTGAGAAAGAGGGGAAAAATCAATTGAAAAAACCGGAATCTCTCTTTTTAAAGTGCAAGTACTTAGATCCAGATTTTGAAGAAAAAGAAAGTCAATAAGGTTTACCCCAGCACCACAGTCAATGAATACTTCAACAAAAAAAAATCTTGAGTCTAGCGCCACCATAGCTAAAAGGAGAAAACGAGTATTACTGGGAGCTTGCATACCTGCTTGCTCCACCACTCCATTCACGCTACCAAGAGTCAGGACGTTTTTTTTTCCTCTTTCTTATCAACATGCGGTTTAACAAAAGGACAAGCAAAAATAAAATGACCACTTTTCCCACAGTAGTAACATAGTTTATGCAATTTCCTAAAGTCTCTACTACCAGAACGGAAAGATACCTGACCCAGCTGCATGGGTCCCTCCCCTACCCCAGAGTTACCTGTACCATCACCCTGGGAAGCAGTAGAGACGAAACCACTCACAGAAGGGATCCCTTGTGCAGAGGGAGCCTTACACCTCTCTCTAATACGTCTATCTAACCGTACTGCCAAAGACATAGCATTCTCCAAAGAATCTGGGTACTCATGAAAAGCAAGGGCATCTTTCAATCTGACAAAACTGACTACGTAACACGGGGTCATTCCACTCTGACTCAGTAGCCCATCTCCTAAACTCAACGCAGTAAACCTCTGCAGTATGTTCACCCTGTAATAAATTACGCAATTTTGATTCCACCATCGAGACCCGATCTGGGTCATCGTAAATGAATCCCAGGGCTTTGAAAAATTCTTCCACCGACCGGAGGGCCAAAGAACCGGGCGGCAGAGAAAAGGCCCAGGATTGTGCGTCCCCTTTAAGCAGAGAAATGATTATACCAACCCTCTGACTTTCATCACCTGACGAAGATGGACGCAGCCGAAAATACAACTTGCATGACTCTTTAAAGCGGATAAAATCATCCGCACCCCCTGCAAATCTCTCAGGAAGAGCGACTTTAGGCTCCCCACAAATTTGACCTGCACCTGATGCCAGAGCATTCTGACACCGTGTGACCGAACTACGCAGATCCGCAACCTCTAGCGCATCAATTGACGCCAATACAAAAATGCTGAGCAATGGTAGTCACAGTTTTGGCGGGTTATAATGTCACGGCGGACAGGATCTAGGATACACAGATAACTAAACAAAACAAGTTTCTAGGCGAGAAGCTGGGGATAAGGTCACCTCCTAGCAAATCCCTAACAGCTCTCCCTATACTGCTAAGCCCACATTCAGACCCTGAAGGTGGGAATAATGTGTCCTTGTGCCTGGGCTGGAAATACCCTGGAATCCCTGAGATGGTGAAATGGGAAAAGGGGCAGCCTGCTCCCTCAGAACCTGGAGGGGACATACATCACTCAAACAGCCTAGACAGCAAACCAAAGAAATCAGAAACCAACTTATCTTATCAGAGCAGGAACAGCCAAACCTTCCTTCCTTGCTTCCACAGCCTGACAGAAGCTATAACCCGCACGGAACCCTGGGAGTGAGAGTAATTTAAACCAACGACCCCACCCAGAGCACCTGAAGGAAGGCAGATCTAGCACGACTCCAAAACAAAACAAATGACTAGACACGTGCTGCTAATCTGGCAGACCTCCGTACATAGTCTGAGCAGGGCATGACACTTACATAATAGAAATCACCCACAAATGACCCCCTTTAAGACACTACACCCCTCAAGGTATTCAAAACTAATTTTACAAACTGTGTTAACCCTTTAGGTGTTCCACAAGAATTAATGGAAAATGTAGATGAAATTTCAGAATTTCACTTTTTTGGCAGATTTTCCATTTTAATAAAAAAAAATTCCACTAACAAAGCAAGGGTTAACAGCCAAACAAAACTCAATATTTATTGCTCTGTGTAGGTTACAGAAAAACCCCATATGTGATCGTAAACTGTTGTACGGGCACACGGCATTGCGCAGAAGGAACGGAATGCCATATGGTTTTTGGAAAGCAGATTTCACTGAAATAATTTTAAGCTGCCATGTCACATTTGAAGACCCGCTGATGCACCCGTAGAGTAGAAACTCCAAAAAAGTGACCCCATTTTAGAAACTACACCCGTCAGGGTATTCAAAACAGATTTTACAAACTTTGTTAACTCTTTAGGTGTTCCACAAGAATTAATGGAAAATGGAGATGAAATTTCAGAATTGCACTTTTTTGGCAAATTTTCCATTTTAATCAATTTTTATCCACTAACAAAACAAGGGTTAACAGCCAAACAAAACTCAATATTTATTGCCCTGATTCAGTAGTTTACAGAAATACCCCATATGTGTTTGTAAACTGCTGAACGGGCACACGGCATTGCGCAGAAGGAAAGGAGCGTGATTATGGTTTTTGGAAGGCAGATTTCACTAGGATAATTTTAAGGTGCCATGTCACATTTGAAGACCCCCTGATGCACCCCTAGAGTAGAATCTTTCAAAAAATTACCCCATTTTGGAAACTACGGGATAAGGTGGCAGTTTTGTTGGTACAATTTTAGGGTACATATGATTTTTAGTTGCTCTATATTACACTTTTTGTGAGGCAAGGTAACAAAAAATAGCTGTTTTGGCACCATTTTCATTTTTTGTCATTTACAATGTTTATCTGACAGGTTAGATCATATGGTATTTTTATAGAGCAGGTTGTTACGGACACGACAATATCAAATATGATTTTTTTGGTTGTTTGTTTCAGTTTTACATAATAAAGCATTTTTGAAAAAATAATTTTTTAGTGTCTCCATATTCTGAAAGCCATATATTTTTTTTATTTTTTGGGCGATTGTCTTATGTAGGGGCTCATTTTTTTCGGTATGAGATGACAGTTTGATTGGTACTATTTTAGGGTGCATATGACTTTTTGATCGCTTGCTATTACACTTTTTGTGATGTAAGGTGACCAAAAATTGCTTACACCGTTTTTACTTTTATTTTTTTATGGTGTTCACCTGAGGGGTTAGGTCATGTGATATTTTTATAGAGCAGGTTGTTATGGATGTGTCAATACCTAATATATATATATATATATATATATATATATATATATATATATATATATACACACACACACACACACTTTTTTAATTTAAGTTTTACACAATAATATCATTTTTGAAACAAAACAAAAAAATCATGTTTTAGTGTCTCCATAGTCTGAGAGCCATAGTTTTTTTTTTTTTTCTGGGTGATTGTCTTATGTAGCGTATCATTTTTGAGGGATGAGATGACTGTTTAATTGGCACTATTTTGGGGCGTGTATGACTTTTTGATCGCTTGCAATTACACTTTTCATGTAATCTAAGGTGACAAAAAATGGCTTTTTCTACACCGTTTTTATTTTTATTTTTTTACAATGTTCACCTGAGGGGTTAGGTCATGTGGTATTTTTATAGAGTCGGTTGTTACGGACGCCGCGATACCCAATATGTCTACATTTTTTATTTTTTTTTACATTTAACACAATATAAGCATTTTTAAAACAAAAAAAAAATCATGTTTTTTTAATTTTTTGGGCGATTGTCTTAGGTAAGGGCTAATTTTTTGCAGGATGAGGTGATGGTTAGATTGGTACTATTTTAGGGGGCATATGCCTTTTTGATCGCTTGGTGTTGCACTTTTAGTGTATTGAACTGTCAGTGTCTTACACTGTAAGACGCTAACAGTTGCCTAGGACACCCAGTCCTGGGGCTGGATCTCCTGGGCTTCCATAGCTGGCAGTCCCGATGCCTGTTCAAGCCATCGGGGCTGCCATAGCAACCCTCAGTTCCCCGTCACCGCAGCACGGAGACCCGATGGGGATGTACAAGCTGCCGCAAACCCCCTGTATGCTGCGGTCAGAGTGATCGCGGCATACAGTGGGTTAATCCGCCGGCATCTGTGTTTTCACCGATGCTGGCAGATACAGCACATCTGAAAATAAGGTACTAAGTGCTATTAGCAGGGGCCCGGCTGATCAGCAGCAGGGGCCCGGCTGATACTGACAGCCAGGCCCCTGCTGCTGATCAGCCGGGCCCCTGCTAATAGCACTTAGTACCTTATTTCCAGATGTGCCTTTGTTTTTGTAGTTAAAAAAAACGGCGGCATGCACTTGGCCAGTATCTGTGTTTTGTGCATCTGAGATTTGCAGACGTTAAACATGCAGTCGTGTACAAGGGGCCTAAGTCCTGGTGTTTTTTTGTGCATTCCAGTAGATACCATACAGAATAGAGTGTGATGTCAAAGTAGTAACTAAAGTAGGAGGCATGTTAATACTTTAAAGCGTAAATGTCATTTCAGTTTCTTTTTAATATAGTGTAGGGACAAGAGTATTAAACATTTTTGTAATATACTTCATTAGGGAAAGATGTTTGTTCTAGAAAACAGGGTGTAAAGAGTGTTCCTAACAAAGCTCTGAGAACATAGATTCCCAGCCTGCCCCTTGTCACTATCCCAGTCCCTGGCTCTGTACATGTTCCCTATCACTGTCCATCACCCTGCCTACCTGATTTCTTAGACAGAATACGACTGAAAACAGGCACTCCTTAGCAATGCTCAGTTAGGGTGCTGACACACGTTCAGCTTTTTTGATGCAGTTTTTGAAGCCAAAACCAGGAGTGGATTGAAAAAAGTGGAGAAGTTGTAGCTGTCCTTAACACTTTCCCTCCTCCTATGATCCACATCTGATTTTGGCTTCAAAAACGACATTAAAAAAAACTACACGTGTCTCCAGTAAACACCTATACACTATATGTATCTGCTAAAAATGCAGGATTTTGTGAAGCAAAGTAAAATCAAACCTTTAATCAACCCTTTTCACATCTATAAAGATGTTGGATAACCTATTTCTACATCAGAAATGACAGGACAATGATGGGGTGTCTTACTACAGATCAACTGAAATCATTAAAGGAGTTCCCAAGATTTTTATTTTTTTTATATACTGTATATTTCCTACCCAGCTGTACCTGTGAAGAGATTTACACCTGCCTCCTCCTCACCGCTCTGTTCTGCCTCTGTGGCTCTCAGGTTTTCGTCACTAGACTTTCAGTCGCTGCCTGTCAACCTCTGCATGGCCTCAGAGGTGACGTGGCCCCAAGGAGCACATCCCTGCTGGATCACATGCCGCTTGTAGAGATGTCACTCCTGAAACCAGTCATTGGCTGCAGTGGTGCAAGTGATCCCGGCAGAAAGTGATAGATGGTGACCAGAAGTTCAGTGAAGGAAGCCTAGGAGCCTGAAATCAGCATCAGGGAGCAGTTAAGTATGGCTTTCTTTACAGGTACCACTGGCTCCTTCAGAGGTAGAGGCTAGCTAATAGAAGAGTATCCTTAGTGGTGGATCTCCTCTAAACATCTGTAATTATCTACAACATCCAACCCCATAAACCTGTTCACCTTCTCAATTCTGAAATATTACAATATTGATAATGAATGACCTTTTCTCTGTGCTCTACATAGCTGTATCAACAGCTTCACTATTAGCATACCCCTGATGTGACCAATGGCTTTCCTGATGTTGACTACCTTTTCATGCAGACCTTTATGTAAACCATAAAAATACTGAATGTGGTTAAATTAAAATGGCCTGCTGGGATTAAAGGCGGGAATAGAAATCATGCATTTTTTGCACACACCTCCAAGAAATTTCCCAATAAATAGTTGACTGTAATCCATCCGTACAGCCCTTCCTCCTGACCCGTAATGATGTGAGCTCCTCTAAAATCAAATGGCTGGGTTTTGAAGTAGTTCTCAATACTGGTAAGGACTTCTTGAGCGGCACTTTCATTTTTCAACCTAAGCGGTTTACAGGAAACAAAACTCTGAGAAGATGGAAAGGTGACCTTCAATGAGTATGGCTCAAAAGACAGAGCATGTACAGTACAGACCAAAAGTTTGGACACACCTTCTCATTCAAAGAGTTTTCTTTATTTTCAGGACTATGAAAATTGTAGATTCACACTGAAGGCATCAAAACTATGAATTAACACATGTGGAATTATATTCATAACAAACAAGTGTGAAACAACTGAAAATATGTCATATTCTAGGTTCTTCAAAGTAGCCACCTTTTGCTTTGATTACTGCTTTGCACACTCTTGCCATTCTCTTGATGAGCTTCAAGAGGTAGTCCCCTGAAATGGTTTTCACTTCACAGGTGTGCCCTGTCAGGTTTAATAAGTGGGATTTCTTGCCTTATAAATGGGGTTGGGACCATCAGTTGCGTTGAGGAGAAGTCAGGTGGATACACAGCTGATAGTCCTACTGAATAGACTGTTAGAATTTGTATTATGGCAAGAAAAAAGCAGCTAAGTAAAGAAAAACTAGTGGCCATCATTACTTTAAGAAATGAAGGTCAGTCAGTCAGCCGAAAAATTGGGAAAACTTTGAAAGTAAGGGCTATTTGATCATGAAGGAGAGTGATGGGGTGCTGCGCCAGATGACCTGGCCTCCACAGTCACCGGACCTGAACCCAATCGAGATGGTTTGGGGTGAGCTGGACCGCAGAGTGAAGGCAAAAGGGCCAACAAGTGCTAAGCATCTCTGGGAACTCCTTCAAGACTGTTGGAAGACCATTTCAGGGGACTACCTCTTGAAGCTCATCAAGAGAATGCCAAGAGTGTGCAAAGCAGTAATCAAAGCAAAAGGTGGCTACTTTGAAGAACCTAGAATATGACATATTTTCAGTTGTTTTACACTTGTGTTTGTTATGAATATAATTCCACATGTGTTAATTCATAGTTTTGATGCCTTCATAGTCATGAAAATAAAGAAAACTCTTTGAATGAGAAGGTGTGTCCAAACTTTTGGTCTGTACTGTATATTGCTCACATTTCCTCCATAGTGCCCAATGGGTATCTACATTTATCTCATCCATTGGGATCACCAATGTGGACAAATTGTCGATAAGGAAATAATTCTATCCCTCCACCAGAACCCCCCCAAGATCTATATTCAGGGATACTATTTTAGAGCGCGAGCTATACAAATACTCTGTTACTTGAGTTCCACTGATTTAAAGTCATAGATCCACTTGATGGAGTGAAACAATGTTTTCACAGGCCTGTCTATTATGTAATGATGTAGTAAATCACTCACCTGAGAAGCCTCATCCCTGCTGTGGCTCCCAGATATACAGGCGTGCTGTTCTGCTGATTAAATGGAATGATACTTATAACTTTCTTCATACAGCTGTCAATGTTCTGGGCCGCTTTTTCAGGCTCGCCCGCATAACTGGAAATCCCGAGGCCTGAAAACAAAACTAAGCATTATTTTGGAACATTCTTGAACTATATTCACATGTTCACTCCCATTTGGAAAGTGATAGGAGATGTAAAGATATATATATACATTACAAATCCTCATTAAAGGGGTCTTCCAGTACTTTGATAGGATTGGCAGGGGCCCAACTCTTGCCACCCCCACTGATCCGCATCAGTCGGCGCTTGAATTACACAGTTCCATCCATTGGGTAATGGATAGAGCCGTTTACTGCGGCACTGCTCCCATTGAAGTGAATTACAAGCTCTGTCCACTGCAGAATGTAGTAGTCCGGCACCTGAACTACTCTGTGCGTGTGGCAGATATTTCCGAATGTATATGCCAACATCCTCATAAACTTCAAAAGCCAAACATATGGCAGTGCCCCTTTTGCATTCATATGGCTGGTATACTTTAGTTTCTTATCTGTGATGAAAAAGACCAAGCTTTTCATTCCAAGAAGATGCTGCTAAAAACAAATTACCAAACATATACAGCAAGGCAAACTTTTTTTTTTTTTTATATAAAGGGAGGAGAGCTAAGCGAATCGATTCTAACAAATTGAATTCATTCACAATTAGTACTGGCTGTCCCTGTTGCCTCCACGAGCTGGCTCTGCTGGTCAAAAACTTGCACCTTCCACTTGTTTGACAGGGCCAAACAGGTCACCAGGCCCTGTCAATTTTGGGCCTGCGCCGTTGCCAACTGCGCTTGTGTCTCAGTACACCTGGAAGTGGAGGCAGCGGCCTGAAACGGAGGAGGGCCATCTCCCCTTCTAGGTATACCAAGACGTCAGCGTCGCTAGCACAGTCTGTATCTCTAGTGTTCAGATAGCAGTAGCTGATTGTTTGCGCTTGCGCTGATGCCCGGAGCAATGGCTTGGGCCCAAGATTGATAAGGCCTGTCGAGATATCTAGCCCTGTCAATCAAGGGGCAGCTGTGAGTTGACAATTGGAGCCAGCCCATCGGGGCTGATTTTGAATGAATTTGATTCGCTGTTCAACTCGAAGTTGGAGTCAATGACAGACATATTTAACTATATATGCATACATTTGTATATACATGCCTGGAGTAAAAGATGAATTCAGCCTAAGGTTGTATTCAAATGAGCATACAAAAATAGGTGTAAAACACAAAGGTAAATACTTGCACAAAATGATTTGGGTGACAGTATATTGTCTGGATTTTGTTCTTAAAATGAATCTGTTATCAGGATGGACCCTTTTAACTTAAAGAGTCACTGTACTTTTACATAATTTACTATAATAGAGAGTGGTTTAATGGAAAATTTCTAAATCACTTCATAAAAAAAAAAAAATCTGCCTGCATCCACCTGAAAAAAGCTATACATGTCATGGCCACTAGGTCATTTGCAGTCCACTGCCTGTTAGGCTAGATCCGTCTCTAGTAACAGAGATGGTTCAGAAGAAATAGGTGCGTGTCAGAGCTAGCTGAGCGCCTGAATCTGATAGAAGCACTTCCACTACACAGCCTTTGAAGGGCAGAGAAGCTCCTTTGTTTCTGTAAGTCTGATCTCCCCCTCCTTATCAGCTTTCTGAGCTCCATAGAAGAAAACAAATATAGTGGGATGTAAGAGAAGTGAGGTCGCTGCAGTCAAGTACTGGCAGACTCCATAGAAGGGAGACACCCACTGCTTGCGATAGTGATGCATCTAGCTGTGCATCTGAAACAGGGAATCATATGGCTGATGAAGTCATTAGGGAAGCCCGAAAATACCTGCTCCCTCAGAGTTATAATTCTACAATGAAGCAAAGCCATTACGCAAACTTTTTTGAAAGCTCGGGTATGCCTTAAAGCTATTCTGTCACTTGTTTTTTGCTCTCCTAAGTGCAGCATATACAGTACTAGTGACAGATCTAGGGTGCTGCCACATGTTCAAGTTTTTTTAATCCAGTTTGTAAAGCCAAAACCAGTTGAGGATTTAAATAAATAGGTAATATAATATTTGTCCTTTATAGTTTCTCTCCCTTTATTATCCACACCTGATTTTGTCTCAAAAACTGCATACAAAAAACCTGAACGTTTGGCAGCAGCCTTAGCAAAATGCTGGTTAACTTTCTTTAATTGTACCAGTTGTATTGCTAAAATCCTGTATTGAGCAGCCTAGCGCTTATTGAGGAATGAGTTCAAAGCTGTACCTCCCACCCACCACTTATAGTAGTAGTGAAAAACTGTCACTGGCAGCACGGGAGGTCAGGAAAGCCTTGAGCTCATGAATACGGTTGACCTGATTAATATGCTGTATTTCGTTTGTTGATCTGAGGCTCCATTCCGGAGTTATGATACTTTTTCTTAATATGCAAAGTAGGCCTTTGGTGCAATGAGGGTGTCAGCGTTGCTCTTGCTGCACCCAAGCTCTGCTCATTTATGGCAAGCCCCTCCCTGACTGATTTGTTGATGGGACCAGGCAATGGCAAAGCAGCCAGGGAGGGGCTGGGCACAGAAATGAGTGGTGCTTGGGTGCAATAAGAGCAATGGTCACACCCTTATTGCACCAAAGGCCTAATTTTTATAGTAAGAAAAAATATCATAACTGAGGAACAGAGTTTCATATCAACCCAAGCAAAACTGTTTTAATCAGGTCCTGATTTGGCACTATTATACATTTTGGTTATGCTCTACTTCCAGATATGCTCAGGCCATCCACCTAGACTAGGTAATCTGTATTACCGCACTTAGTGCTCTCAGTCTTATAATGTAACAGATTGTGTAATGTGAATAAAGATTGGAATTCTTTTTAAGAATTCACTCTGTTAATATGTCAACTGGCCGACAAATTGAACAGATTGTTCTGCCTTCAAGGACAAAAATGACACAGCCAATTTAGATGTAGCCAATTTCTTTTGATTCATGTAACAACATCTCTAGGACTTTAGATTTTTGCACTTTCTATGCAATATATGCAATTAATAGTTTCACAATAACAATACAATTGCTTTTCTTACCGTTAACGTTGCATTTGAAGGTCTGGCTTACTACTCCGGTATTGTTTTCTTTTTCAGCCGGCCATTGATACACATATACTGTGGTCCTTGAAGATCCTGCATCCAGCACTATGCCATACTGAGCAGACAGAACACATATTAGTAAAGGGATCAGTAATAACGAATGCTTTATTATCTGTAATTCAGGCTGACGTCACTAGTCAGGTTATACCTGAGAGATTATAAAACCAGAGATAATGATTTGGTTGACAGAACCATCATGTAGGTCCTTGTCCTAGACTGACTACTGATATTTCTTTATGTAATTCTGGCCATGGACATGACTATATAGGACCACCCTATAGGGTAGGGATACATAAAAAGATCAGTGTGCAGACTAGTGCTACTAGTGTACAGGTTGTCTTGTATGGTATTTATTCAATGTACTAAGTATCAAGAATACTCTGCTTTTCTTTCCTTTTTTGCAAATGATAGGATACGTCAAAGAATCACTCAAGATTTACGAAGGAGCAATCTGTATCTGAATAGTGCAACTACGGTATATCATAAGTCAGGAACGTTACATATTGATCTGTCCATCTAGCAAAGGAGAATCACAGCTGGCAATATCCTATTGATTGCCAATATTAATGTCCTAAATTTATGTTAATTAATGATTACATTTAGTTATATATACTTACAAAATCATGGCCATATATCTACACATACACCATGTATCTGCCTTATAGGGGGTTATCCCATAATGAATGTAAAAAGACATCATATAGCACATGACAATACCTTTCTAATAAAGCTAGAACCAGCCCTGTACCTCACATGGATCTAGTGATCTGCCTATTCATTGCTCTGCTAGATTTATATCAAGCTGGTAGCTCGGGGGTGTGCACTTTATCCAGGGACATGTCCTTTCTACTGCGGGTGGCGGCAGTTGGAGGAAGGAACTGAGCACGTGCTTCCATCTGAGTGAGCAGGACAGAGAAATAAGGAGAAAAACAGCAGGTGGCGCTATACAGGTAGATTTCAGTTAATAACTCAGTAGCTATACTAAATTTTCACATGCAATTACAAAAGTATTCAGATCCAGGTACTGGCTGGAAAATGTAGAATATTTTTTATGGGATAACCCCCTTAAGTCTGACAATATAGACTACGTGCAGTGTACTTAAATGGAACCTGTCATGTGGATATTTGATTATAATCTAACTAATTATATACAATCATTAACTACTAAAAAGTGCCTTAGATGTATTCACTTACTGGTGTGACAGATGGTTACCTCATAATGTACACACAAAGATGCCACATGCCGCATGCTAATGAGCTGATTTGAGTCCAGCGTGATGTCATTAAGTCCAGCGTATATTTAATTCAGAGCTATAGCCCCTCCCCTGCCCACCTGCTGCTGATTCATATGGAAAATAACTGTCAATCTGCAGCACGTGGGCGGGGAGAGTCAGGAGCTCATGAATATTCAGGACTCATCATTATCAGCTGGAGCTTTTCAATACAAGATGTTGGCAGATTGACTGGGTCAATTAAAGAAAGTGACCCAGCATTGTGCTAAGAGAATCAGTCACTTATATATGTTGCCCTTAGTTAGGACACCATAAAACTGGTGACAGGTTCCCTTTAAGGTGGCCATACACATTCAATAGCTGTCGACCAAATGATGGTCCTGCCGACAGCTATCATTCGCATACACATACGTCTGTGGCTTGGCCGAACATGTATGTGTCAAAACAGGGCTGAATATCAGTCCTGTAATCGGATGTAACCATCCCCCCCTTTACAATGCGGTGTGTCCCTGCACAATAACCTACAAAAGCCACACAATACAACACTCAATAACGGATTCAATGGGGCTGCAAAAGATGTGGACAGAACACCGTGTGCTGTCAGCATCTGCAAAAAAGATAAAACATGTCCTATTCTTGTCCGCAAATACGGACAAGAATTTCTATCATGGAGTAGGACGTCCAATTTGTGGTCTGCAAAAACGCATACGATCATGTGAATGAGCCCTTACATACGTTGTCACTATATACAAAACGTTAGTCGACCCTAATTGGAAAATAAATGTTCTAAATTGTATGTAACATGGAACAAACCGTACAGGTTAGGTCTTCTCACCCTTTGACATGGTATGGTAGCTGAGGTTTGGTGGTAACACACAGTTGTCAATTTATTGATAGATTTCTAGGAGGAATAGCAGAAGAAAAGGCACAACAAAGAATTTCTAGAAAAAATGCCCCAGAATTACTATTTCATGAAGAATAAAAGGAACTACTAGAACTGATATATCTTTCTGTGTCAGGGTGGCATACTGATCTCATAGGAGTTTTGATACCTCCACACAACGGATCCTGTCTGTGTAGCAGCTGTAAGGCCTGTATGGTCCCATCAGAATTGGCTTATGATTTGGTATCCAAAAGCAGGAGTGGGTACAAAACACAGAAGACATGCAAATATTCCAGTCACGTGTCATCTCTGTTTTGGATCCACTCCTGTTTATTTTGGCATCAGCAATACTGATGGATTACTGACCAAATGCTGAGTGACGGCTGATGCTCCACAGACAGGATCTGTTTTTTGGGGCATTATTGTTCTGACGGATCAGAGGAAGGGCAAAATAATCAGTGACGTCAACACAAACCTATTGCTGACACCCTCTCCACTCTGTCGGGGGCTCTAATTGTATAAGCGTTTAATAGAACAGGTTCTGTAGACATATATGTGGAATCAGCTGACGACGGTTTAAAAAGACGACGGTTTAAAAAGAATGCGCTTCTTCTTGACGCTACAGTAGGATCTTGGGCCTCTGCACGGTTCTTTATACTTGGCGCTAACATCGACCTGTAAGGCCTCATGCACACAAACGTATTTTCTTTCCGTGTCCATTCTGTTGTTTTTTTTTGCGTACTGTATATGGAACCATTCATTTCAATGGGTCCGCCAAAAAAATGGAAGTTACTCCGTGTGCATTCCGTTTCCGTATGTTCCGTATGTCCGCCAAAAAATAGAACATGTCCTATTATTGTCCGCATTATGGACAAGGATAGGACTGTTCTATTAGGGGCCAGCTGTTCCGTTCTGCAAAATACGGAATGCACACGGACATCAGCCGTATTTTTTGCGGATTCGTTTTTGTGGACGTGTGCATGAGGCCTAAGGCTGAGTTCACACTTGAATTATTTGGTTAGTTCTGCCCAAATAAGTGAAGTGTGCAGTGATTCTAAGAGTGACGCCTGTCATCTGCATGTCATACGGACTCACAGTATTGTTTTAGTACCACAGCAGACTCCCTATGCGTGTTACTGTAAGGCACAGTGTTCTACACCACTATACAGGCTCTCTGCAGCCAGGAAATAGACATTTTTTATCGTGATTCACCGCTAATAAATTCGGATTCGGATATTCCCTCCGTGGGAATATACTTACCCCGCTCCCGGCGCAGCTCCTGGTCCCTGCTGCTGCTTCTTCCTGTACACAGATGAAAACATCCGATGTCGGAGGGGAGCAGCCAATGGCAGGCGGGAACGGAACGAGCCTCCCTAGCATTGCGGGTGATGCTAGGAAGGCTCATCCCCGTCACCGCCTGCCATTGGCTGCTCCCTTTCCCCCGACACCGGATGTTTTTCTCTGTGTACAGGGAGAAGCAGCAGCGGTGATGCGGGGGCCAGGAGTGGCGCCGGGAGCGGAGTAAGTATATTCCCAGTAAGGGGCCCGGCACATGGGGGGCTGTTGTAGATACTGGATAACCCCTTTAAGGCTGTATTACGCAGCCTGATGTGGCAGACAATTGCCGGGAAGAAGCGTCCCCTCCTAGCAATTGCCTCGCTAGCGGAGGTGACAGCTGCTATTACATGCACTGATCTCCTCCGCAGCTATGTCATCGCTTGTCCCCAAGCTCTATAGTGGTTTGCCGGATGAATGTTAGCGAATTTTCTGCCAAAAAATCGGGCAGTGCAATACAGGCTTTAGAACAGAAAAGCAAAAACACAAACAAATCAAAACCAAAGGAAACAGACTATATTTCTTAACTCAACTTAAAAATGTATGTTCTTCATAAATGTTATATTAGCAAGATAATGGAGAACACCTCACAGTTAAGTACAATTAGCACAAATCATGTTGGCTTCTGTCACCCCACTAAACCGTTTAGTTTTTTTTTGGTTACTTATAATGCCTATAATGCGATTTATGCATACATACTGTAATTAATCATTTTCGTTCAGCAGATTCTATTAAAAACGTACTTTTAAAATATGCAAATTACCTTGCTACCAGCAAGTAGGGCGGCTACTTGCTGGTAGCAGCCGCATCCTCCTATCCTAAAGACGCCCCCTCCGCATGCTGATTGACAGGGCCAGCGAACGGGATATTTCTCTGCTGGCCCTGTTTGCATTCAAAATCTGGCGCCTGCGCCGTACCTGTCTTCAGTCGGCGCATGCGCACTGAGAGGAGGACGCTCGCTCGGTCGCTCCTTCCTCAATGCCATGCAAATGATAGGAAAAAACGGACGCGGACACGCGGATAAAAATCTTGTGTGTCTCCGCGTTTTTTCACAGTCCCATTGACTTGAATGGGTCCGCGAACCGTTTTCCGTGAAAAAAATAGGACAGGTTATATTTTTTTGACGGACTGGAACCACGGATCACGGACGCGGATGGCAAACGGTGCATTAGCCGAGTTTTCAACGGACCCTTTGAAAGTCAATGGGTCCGCAGAAAATCACAAAAAAAGGGAACATCGGACACGGAATAAAACAACGGTCGTGTGCATGAGGCCTAATGTACATAAAGTTGAAAGAAATAGGAATACATCAAGTTGGGATGTAAGAGGAAGAGCCTGTGACCAGTTGGGTGATCGCATGACCCCAGCAGGGATCGCAGATTTGGCGCAGGGACCGAAGGGTAAGTAATGTACTACCCATTTTAGGTAGTGGCCTGGACAACCCCTTTAATTCAATTTAATTCTTTAAAAAACTGCTGATTAATTAATAGTTAAGGCCTATTGCAGACGAATGTGAGCGTATTAGGTCCAGATGCGTTGCGGATGCGTTCAGTGAAAAATGAAAAACGATTTCGCAAGCAAGTTCATTCAGTTTTGTGTGTGATCGCGTTCAGTTGTTCAGTTTTTATCGCGCGGGTGCAATGTGATTTAATGCGTTTTGCACACGCATGATAAAAAACTGAATGTTTACAAACAACATCTCTTAGCAACCATCCGTGAAAAAGGCATGGCATCCGCACTTGCTTGCGGATGCGATGCGATTTTCACATAGCCCCATTCACTTCTATGGGGCCAGCGTTGCTTGAAAATCGCAGAATATAGAACATGCTGTGATTTTCACGCAACGCACAAGTGATTCGTGAAATACAATGCTCATGTACACAGACCCATGGAAATTAATGGGTCCGGATTCCGTGCGGGTGCAATGTGTTTGCATCACTCATTGCACCTGCGTGGAATACTCGCTCGTGTGAAAGGGGCCTAATAGTTTTTCAAGAGCATATTGATTTACAATAAAATTACTGACTGAAACCATGTATGCCTTCTGCAATATAGAGGAATCTGTTCAGGGGGCTGAATACTGGTGCCAGGCAATATACATAAGTATTATTAGGCGTTAGGAATAGAGATGAGCGAATTTCTTAAAAGTTCGATTCGGGTGATTCGCCGAATTTCACCAAAAAATTCGCTTCGTGACGAATTACTTCGTCACAAAGCGCATTTTTTTGTAAGTAGCGGGTGCAATGACAGGGAGCTGCGACAGCGCCGCCCCCATCATTGTACCCCTCAGATGCCGCATTCATACATGATCACCGCATCTGAGTGTAAAATTAATAATAAACAAAAAATTACATCAAACTTACCGCTTCCATTTTCTCGCGACAGGCCGGCCACCGCCATCTTGTCTTGCTTGAAGATCTCGGGCAAAATCCTGTGCGGCGTGAGAGATGTAATCTCGCGCCACACGGGATTTCGGATGAGATCTTCAAGCAAGATGGAGACTGGCAGGCCGTTGTGAGGTAAGTTTAATTTTTTTCGTTTTTTATACTATTTGAGGTTAAATCAATTCGCTGACACGAAGCATGAGGAAATTCGGCTTCTAGGCAAATAGAATTTATCCTGAAATTCGGATCGAATTCCACTTCGTGGGATTCGATTTGCTCATCTCTAGTTATGAATAATCCAATAAGCTAAAAGAATTCTCATGCAATTATTTAAAATAGGATCTCCACTAAATATGCTAAAATCCACATTTGTGCGATTAACAATATAGATCTTTTCATTCCCTATTACACAGAGGAATATTTTTTTAGAAACACAAAAAAATTATAATAATTCAATGAAAATAATTTCTAAATTAAACTAATATCCAGGACAAGCATGAGACAATGGTATGTATGAAAATACATTATATACCTTTAAACCAGGAGAAAGTGACCGCTCATGGTGAATCTGAACATAGGCAATCGCAATGATAACAGATACGCTGATCAAAAGAAACAAAATGGAAACAATGAGGGGAATTTTCACCTTAGAAGGCATCCCAGGACCTGTAAGAAAATAACAACACAATTAGACACAGCTCTTGGTGCTTCAAATACAGATGACCATTTATTATTCCAATGGTCCAAGTGACATGAACTAGGCCAGGGGTGGCCAACCTTACAGACACAAAGAGCCAGAAAAAAAAAAAAAACGTATGCCTACCAGGAGCCACGAGCTATACATTTACACACAAGTCACCATATTTTTCGCCCTATAAGATGCACCTAGGTTTTTGCGGAGAAAAATAAGAAAAAATCATCTGAGTTTTTTTTCTTATTTTTCATTAGCAGAGAATTTTTTTTTTTCATCAGACCCCCAGTGCTCATCTGACCTAAGATAAGATCCCCAATCCTCATCAGAACTCCAAATCAGACCCTTAAAATAAGACCCCCAATGCTCAGATCAGACAACACAAATCAGACTCCCAGTGTCAGACCCCCCCGTGCTCAGATCAGACCCCCTCGTGCTCAGATCAGACCCCCCCGTGCTCAGATCAGACCCCCCCGTGCTCAGATCAGACCCCCCCGTGCTCAGATCAGACCCCCCGTGCTCAGATCAGACCCCCCCGTGCTCAGATCAGACCCCCCCGTGCTCAGATCAGACCCCCCCGTGCTCAGATCAGACCCCCCCGTGCTCAGATCAGACCCCCCCGTGCTCAGATCAGACCCCCCCCGTGCTCAGATAAGACCCCCCATGCTCAAATCTGACCCCCCCCCATACTCAGATTAGACCCCATCATGCTCAGACCAGACTCCCATGCTCAGATCAGAGCCCAGTAGTCAGATCAGCCCCCCATTGCTCAGATAAGATCCCCCCATGCTCAGATCATGACCACCCTCATGCTCAGATCCCCCTGCTCTGATCAGACCCCCATGCTCAGTACTATAATTTAAAGAAATCGCCTACCTCTCCTGATCGGGCACCGGGCTCCTGATCAGGCACCTGCTACTCTGCATTGTGACCTGATGCGCACAGCGTCAGGTCATACTACGCATCTCCACCTACTAGGGTTGTCACGATACCAACATTTTGATTCGATTTCGATACTATGCGAGAAAAATAAAACACCAAAAAAGCCCTTCGCATTCCATATTTTATGGAACGTCCGGTCCATAATACAGCAGTCCTATCCTATTTTTGTGGGGGACAAGGTGACAAAAAATGGAGAATTGCGTGGTTCTGATTTTTTTGCTGTTACAGTGTTCACCGCATAGGAAATATTTTTTTATATTTTAATAGTTCACACTTTTTCGGGCATGGCGATATGTAATATGTTTATTTTTTATTGTTTGTAAATTTTATATGTAAAATTGGGAAAGGGAGCGATTTAAACTTTTAGTATTTTTGTGTTTTTTTTTAAAACTTTTTTAAAACTTTTTATTTACTATTAGCCCCCTTAGGAGCTAGAAACCTTGTCCTATTCACCCTAATAGAGCTCTATTAGGGTGAATAGGACTTCACACTGTCCCTGCTGCCCTGTGCATAGTACACACAGCAGCAGGGAGCTTACCATGGCAGCCAGGGCTTCAGTAGCGTCCTGGCTGCCATGGTAACAGATCGGAGCCCAGCAATTACACTGCTGCGGCTCCTATCGGAACTGCCACCAATGAAGAGGAGGGAGGGGACCCTGTGGCCACTGCCTCCAATGATACTAATACCGGGGGGGGGGCACTGCACCACCAATGGTTAGAATTTATAATATTGGGGGGGCGCACTGCGCCACCAATGAATGTAATTAACACATTAATCCAAGTATAGGGTGCCGGCGGCGGTATCACATACTCGGCCTTTAATAACAGGGCATGCGATCTACCGAACCACGGCAATTAACCCCTCAGGTGCGGCACCTGAGGGCTTAATTTCCGTGGTTCGCATGCCCTGTTATTGAGGCCGGGTGCCGGGTATGTGATACCGCCGCCGGCACCCGCTGCCTCCTGTACTTGAATTATTGTGTTAATTACATTCATTGGTGGCGCAGTGGCCACAGTCGCTCCCCTTCTCCTCCCTGCTATCTCCCCATTGGTGGCAGCGGAAGCCACGTCACAGTGGAGAGGGAGGGAGCTGCATGCGGCTCGAGAGCCGCGGTTTGGCCACCCCTGAACTAGGCCATGAGCTCAGGTCCAAAAAAACATATCTTAGCATTAGGCCTCTTTCACACAAACGATACGGATTGGCTCCGGATGCTTTCAGGGTGCATTCAGTGAACTCCAGTGCCTAACTGCAGTGACATGCGCAGCAGAAAAGAAAAGGGCTGTAATGTATAAAAGTTCCTACGCATGGGCAGCAGCGGACATTGTAGATCATCTCCCAAGGAGTAGGCGCGTGCGCAGTGGAGGGCGATCGTTCAGTATTCCAACACTGGACGCAAGCGCAGCAGAGAAGCGAGTCTGCATCATATATATGTTCTGTGACATGCGCAATGGAAGCCGCTTGATCTGAGGGATTTTAAGTCCTGACGCATGCGCAATGAAAAGGAGGGCGATCGCTCAGAATCAAATACTGCACGCATGCGCAATGGAAAAGCAAGTTCGCACCATGCATATAAGTCCCTTGACATGCGCAATGGAGATCGCAGTGTCTGACGGATTTTGGGTCCTGACACATGCGCAGTAGAAAAGGGGCGGGCGCGTGCTCAGTGGAGGGCGACCGCTCAGGAGTCCAATACTGCCCGCATGTGCAGTAGAGAAGCAAGTCCGTATTATACATATAAGTCTCCTGACATGCGCATTGGAAGTCGCATCATCAGACGGAGTATAAGTCCTGACACATGCGCTAGGCAAAGGCGCGCACGGATTGGACAACAGTGTACATGGGAGTGATTAAAAAGGCAGCAACCCTAAGAAGTCATCATTGATAGGTCGAGAAGTAAACATAGTAACAAAAGAGATACACAGTAGCCAGCGATACTGTGACATCGCTGGTAGGGAGGTTTTAAAAGCTTGGTTCCGCCCCCTTCACGATTAGACTGCCCAAAACCCCTGAGGATGCCAAGTGTTTGGCGAAACATGTCGGGGGGCAGAGTGTGAATGCTACATGGTTTTAAACAGCGAGTGACTGCATAAGCAATAGACATGCAGCCCAAATGAGCAAATAGGGAGCGATAAGAAGGAACATACAGACCCAGAGGAGTAGCGCACTGTGAGACAAACAGTGTGAGCCCATAACAGCACGGCAGGTGCCGTGGGAAAATAGAAGAGTCTGTTAGGCAGAAAGGAATGAGAGCCCCATAGGTAGCCCTATTGCAAAGAAACAAGGCAATAACAAGCGGGAATTGCAGACACAGCTGATAATTTTAAAATGTCAGTCATAGGTAGGGACCTTTTAATGATAAAGAAATAAACGTTACATTTTATATATAGGCATAAAGTAACACATGTAAACCTAGAGACAAATTGTGGTCCTAGTGACCAATTGTAAATAATCGTTCAGTGAATCTCGCACCATTTTGCAAGCAAGTTCCAGACATCCCAACCTGCAAAAACTCATTTCAGGGAGGTGCACTTCTCATTTCAGGGAGGTGCACTTCTCATTTCAGGGAGGTTTTCTTATTTATTTTTTTCACGAACTTTTTATTACATTTTCCAAACATATGCAGTATCTGCACACTTTGCTCTATGGTGTGGAGGACTGGCTCATTTCCCTGCCTCAAATTATCATATTTATGTATATGATTAAGTCACCACCTATAAGGCCTCTGAGCTAAACATATGCTCATGTCCAGGGTAGCATTCTGATTTCTAAGGTGGTCTTATAAAAGCTATTTGTGGCCGCGGCCACGGTCAGTAAGGTGACAGGAGGGGGCTAGACAGTGGCTGGGGTGTGCCTGGAGCCACGGGACGTGGGCCTGCCTAAAAGAGGGCCAACCCTAGGGAGAGTAGGAAGAAAGGGCTGGGAAAAGGGTGGGTGAAGTGCGGGTCGGCAGGAGCGGTGATGGGGAGTTGTACGAGGGGGTTTAAGTAAGGGGACCCGGCCCCTCCCACAATTACAGGCTGCATGCAGCCTTAACTATTTGTGGCCGCGGCCACGGTCAGTAAGGTGACAGGAGGGGGCTAGACAGTGGCTGGGGTGTGCCTGGAGCCACGGGACGTGGGCCTGCCTAAAAGAGGGCCAAAAAGACACCGGGTAGGAGAAGTGCTGCTGTTTAATGCATGTGGAACAGGGTTACAAAACCAAGGAACGGAATACCTGCCGTATTTCAGTCAGCGGATCCGGGATGTACCGGGAAAAACAGGCAGATCTCCACCTACCCATGTGACGGATGACGTGCGGAGGCGTCCCGTGCTTGGAAGCTGCAGAGGCTGCCCCGATGCGGAATGAATGACCTGTGATGGTTTTGGGGTCCACCCCCAACCCTGCGACCAGGGACCTGATGTGGGAGACGAACTGTGGCGTGGACAGGGGTTTCCCTTGGAATGGAAGCAAGGGGGACTCTGGATCTGAAGATGGTGTGGAAACTAGGAGACGTTGGAGTACCACTACTGGACACCAGGCGTTTTCGGACTTGAAGAAGCGGATCAGTATGGGAGGACCGGTTTGGGACGTCTTGGTGGAAGGAAGGCTTAATACCAGATGATCCTGGCTCCAGGATAGCTGCTTCTTTTTCAGGAAGATCGTCTTCAGGGAAGAAACCGAAAATTCTCCTGGACGAAGGAAGCCGTAGAAGCTTAGGTACATGGCGGCCTTGATGACCAGACTAGTGGAATGGCCAAAAGGATTGCCATCTAGGGATGCAGACAGCTGCCTAAACAGCTCACCGGAGACCGGCCGACGGGACGGGTTGGAGTCTTTACTGTTTTTCTCAATGCCCCTGAGCGTGGCCTTGACGGCTTGGGACGTGAATGCCGCGCGTACTTCTGGGTTCTGGAGGGCTAAGAAATGCTGCGCCCCGGCCAGGTACAACCGGATGGTGCTGGGTGCCAGCTTGAGGTTGACATGGCAATGGGCCATGAAACCCATGATGTATGCGATGAAGGTCGTATCCTGTTGGGGATGGTCCCTGGAAAACTTTTGGAAGAGGTTCCAACCTGTGCCGTAGTTGCGAGCCGTGTTGGCCGAGAGGGACCGGTGCATAAGGTCCTTGGCGGTTGCCAGCAGAGACCTCAATCCAGCATCAGGTCGCTGAAGCCGGGAATCCGGGCCCCGGTCCGGTCTGCTTCTGGACATACCTGTAAGAAGGTGTGAAAATTGAACCTCGATAAGGCATCGGCCGCCGTGTTGCTGGCACCTGGAATATGGGAACATGAAAAATGAAAGTTATGGGTCATGGCCAGCCAGACCAGTTTGCGCAACAGGGACATGACCCTGGCCGACTTAGCTCGGCCTTTGGAGATGATGTCCACCAGGTCCTGACTGTCAGATATAAACATGATGCTGGAATTAGCCCAGAGGTGACCCCAGACGGATGCGGCCGCCACGATGGGGTAACATTCCAGGAACGGTGATGAGCTGAGGGACTGAGGGTCAAAACTGACCTGAGGAGGCCATGGGCCAGCCAGCCACTGGGACCCGAAGATGGCCGCGAAACCCCGGGATGCTGCGGCATCAGCAAACACCCTGGTAGATGACTGGGACCATGAGGGGACGAACAGGCTGACCCCGTTCCAAGATAACAGAAAGCTGTCCCACATGCGCAAGTCTGCCATGGCAGCCCTGTCCAAGTGGACAATGCTGCTGGGTTCGGAGGCTGTGGGAAGGAGCGAGAGCAGACGGGAAGTGAAGGCCCTGCCCTGGGGCATGACCCTTAAGGCAAAGTTCAGCCGACCCAGGATGGACTGTAGCTCGACCTTGGTCACCTGGGAGGAGGTGATGGCCCTGGCCACGACTTCCCGTATTTGGGACAGCTTTGCCTCTGGAAGCCTGGCTTCCATTCTGTCTGAATCCAGGACAATACCCAGGAAGGTGATGGAAGTGACCGGCCCCGCGGTCTTCCCCTGCGAAATTGGGATGGAAAGGGCGGCAAAGATCTCCAGGAGGGAGAGCAGCCGGGATGGCCGACATAGCGGAGGTTCTATGAGGAGGAAGTCGTCCAGGTAATGGATGACCGCTGGGGCGCTGCCGTGGTGGATCAGGATCCAGTGCAGGGCCTGCGCCAATTGGTCAAATAACCACGGGCTGCTTTTAGAGCCGAAAGTCAACCTGTTGGCAAAATAGAACCTGCCCTCCCACCTGATACCATAGAACTGCCAAAGGTGAGGGGCGATGGGCAGCAGTTTGAAGGCGTCCGCTATGTCAGTTTTAGACAGCCAGGCGCCTTTCCCGGCGCTAAGGATGAGGAAAATGGCTTCGTCTATGGATGCATAGGTCATGGAAAATTCTTCGGAAGGAATGAGCGAATTGATGCTGGGGATGACGGAATCATGGGGGGCGGAGAGATCGTAAATCAAACGTTTTTTATTCGAATCTTTTTTGGACACTATGCCAATAGGGCTGATCCGCCAGCGAGAGAAAGGAACCTGGTTGAAGGGGCCCAGGAGGAACCCTTTCTCAACCTCCGAATTCAGGAGTTCCTGCACAGCGGTGGAATCTGACCTGGCTGACTGCAGATTGTCGCACTCCCAGTTGGAATGGGGTAGTGCCACCAACCCTGTGTCAAAGCCGGAGCAGAGGCCAGTGATCAGGAAGTCCACGAACCCTGGCACCGGATGGTCCCGTAAAAGGAGAGCCAGGAGGTCGATGTCGCAGTCGGCTAGTCATAGGCGCTTGTACGCCTTCTTGGGACATGTGGACCTGGGGTGAGCCCTGAAGCAGATGGAGCAGATGTGCAGGGCCCTGCAACCGCTGAAGAGACAGGAACCAAAGTTAAAGTTATTGCAAACTTGGCTGTTGCCAAGGTACACAATGGGTCTACCCAACTTACCGGTGGTGGAGGGACTGCGGGGGACCCCGGAGGGGCCTGGAATAGCCTTGTCTGGTTGGGCCGTGGCCGTTTGAGGACACCACTCAGTAGAGTGAAAAATCGACTGGCAGGTCGAACAAGCGGGGGCCCGGAGACCGGCGAAATGCTGGCAGAACAGCTCCATGTCCAGCGTGGCCCAGTTGACGGAGAACTGAAACTGGGCAAGCCCGGCGGCGGCCTTGGCTGAGAAGGAGCGGTGGTAGTCATAGAAAGCCGTGCCGCCGTACTTGTGCCCAAGTCCAGTGACCCTGTGTAGATACGTGTCCAGCTCCTCCCGGCGGGCCGGAAAAGCGGAGCAGAGCACGTCTCTAAACAGGCCGAAGACCAAAACAAACTCGACTACAGAGAGCTTGCGGTTGAGACGTCCGTCCTTGGCCCGAAGGACCACCGAGACCTCCCCGCAGTCAAAGGTCTTGTTGTCTGCGGCATCGTGGGACGCAATCAGGATGGACGCGAGATTCACGTCCTTGCCCGCCAAGATGTCCCTCCTGATGTGGTCCGGCACCAAGTGCGCAGGAGCCACCACCGGAGCAGCCGGGGACGTACCTGGAGCTGGAAGCTGAGATAGAGGGGGATCGGAGACGGGGACCACCGCCTGGGAAGACGCCGGTGTTCTGGACTCCAGGTCCACCACCCTGGTCCTGATGTCGGCAACGGACGAGATGAGCGAATCCAAGGAGGCCTGCAACAGCACCAGGGACTGCTGGATGGCTGGGGGTGGATCTTCCCTTTCAGGAGCGCTGGGCTCGGTCATCAATAGACGGTATAGCTCAGCCTTCCTGGCTGACGCTGGGTGTCTGATGCCTCTCTTGGCCAACTCCGCAATGAGCCTCGGCACAGTCCATCTTCGGAGGGCAACTGGGGCGCCTTGGCTGGAGACCGACGTACCCGGGAGGGACAATGTGTCGTCGACATCCGAGACCTGTGACATGGCTTCAACAATAGCAGAGACCTTGCAACACCTGGAATTAGAGACAACAATATGGCCGCTGGAGAGGTCATGGGGACGTGTACCCTGACTACGAAGGTCGTGGATGAACGTATAAGAGGACGTACCTGAGAGCGTGGAATCAACACCCTTGTCTTACCGTCAGAGGATGGACGGGAACGAACCGGCTGGCCCTGAGGACTGGAAAAGTTAGGAGTGACGTGAGAAAAATGCCGCGCGGGACCGGAAACCATCGCGGGTGCGCGCGGACACAGCGTAATGTCGTCTAATGTGGAGACAGGGAGACGTGGATAAAACATGGACCAGGAAGAAGGGCACCAGGAGGCGGAGACTAGGGACTGCGGTAAGAAGGGGCCTGGAAGTACCGGGACGCGTGGCGAGGCGTGGTCCGAATGCACCGGCTGCCTACCGGGAAGGTGGCTGCACCTGAGGCTGAAGAGCCCAGGACCGACCCCGATGCTACCAGCCACCGTGGACGGAGAAGACACCTGAGCGCCTCAGGGCCCCTGGCAGGGAAGACACCTGAACGTCCCACCTAAGACGGACAGAGGAGACACCTGAGCTCTTCAGGGTGCTGGGACAGAGAAGACACCTGAACGCCTCAGGCAAGGATGGACAGAGAAGACACCTGAACGCTTCAGGGTACCTGGACAGAGAAGACACCTGAACGCCTCAGGCAAGGAAGGACACAGAAGATACCAGAACGCTTCAGGGTACCTGGACAGAGAAGACACCTGAACGCCTCAGGCAAGGATGAACAGAGAAGACACCTGAACGCTTTAGGGTACCTGGACGGAGAAGACACCTGAACGCCTTAGGCAAAGATGGGCAGAGAAGACCCATGAACGCTTCAGGGTACCTGGACAGAGAAGACACCTGAACGCCTCAGGCAAAGATGGACAGAGAGGACCCCTGAACGCTTCAGGGTACCTGGAAAGAGAAGACACCTGAACGCCTCAGGTCAAGATGGACAGAGAAACCACCTGAACGCTTCAGGGTACCCGGAAAGAGAAGACCCCTGAACGCCTCAGGCCACGATGGACAGAGAAAACACCTGAACGCTTCAGGGTACCTGGGCAGAGAAGACACCAGAACGCCTCAGGCTAAGCAGGACAGAGGAGACACCTGAACGTCTCAGGTTGAGAGCGAGAAAAACATCCCTGCGTGCCTCCTGGGAGGCAACCCGGGATGTCGGTAAGAGGAACTGCCAGGAGCAGCCCAAGATTACCTACCTGAACCCTCAAGTATGAGATTTCCCGCGAGCGGCCGACAGCGATTTTCTGCAGGACCTAACCCGACGTCAGGAAAGTCGAGATAAGGTACGACGGGGACCACGAATGCTACTGGCACCTGGGAAAGGAACACACACGTGAACATAGGGAGCAACAAGGCCGGAGCCCCCAAGGGCCCTGCTGGAAGGCCGTGGGTAGGCCGGGGCGTGAAAGTGCCCGGGGCGCCACGGAGCTGACCCGAATGTGTGTGGCGGAGACCGTGGCGCATGCCAGCCTGGCGGGAGCGGGGCCTGGGGGTGGACACGCCGGGCCAGGCACGGCGACCTGGATGGGGCAATGTGGGACGTGGAGGGGGTGTGGCCCGTAAATTGCCCATCTGGCCACCTGTGAAGGGCAATTAACGCGTGCCAGGGGTCAGACCACCCAGATGGTGGTCATGACCAGAGAGCCATCCCTGCCGGCCCAGCCCGGGCCTGGAGCGGGACCTGGCCTGCCTGCAACTGCAGGCTGGCCACCAAGGGATCCACGGCTGCAGGAGCAATTGAATTGGAGGAAGCTTGAACCAGCTAACTAGTGGGGGAGTAATACACCTGCCGGTGGCAACTTGTGCAAATATGGTGTGGCCGCGGGACAGCGCGGGTGGCGGCTGCCTAAGCACCCCGGATGAGCAGACAGCAGCGGCAGCCCCACCGGAGTGGGAGCAGACTGTGCACGCATGTCTCAGCCCTCACACCGGGGGCATGGCAGCCGCCAGCCGAGACAGCCCTGTCCGGAGTGTGGGAGGCGGGCAGCGGGTGGGCAGCCCGGCCGCGGCGGGGGGAGGAGGCAGGGATAGAGCTCCCCTCTGTGCGCCCCCCCCCCAGGCGGCCAGCGTGCAGCCGTGAGCTAGATCCAGAGGCGGCCGCGCATGCGTCCTACCTCTCGCGAGAGGACGGACGCCACCGGATGGCGGAGAGGGGAGCCTGCGGCGGCCGAAGGTGATGAGGAGGAGCGGGCCAGCGGCCGGCCACGGCCCCGGAGGCGGACAGACCGGAGCACACGGCGGGAGGCGTGCGGTGATACTTACCTGGGGCGCGTGCTTACCGGAAGTGACGTGAGTCACAGGAAGTGCGGGTCGGCGGGCGCGGTGATGGTGAGTTGTACGAGGGGGTTTAAGTAAGGGGACCTGGCCCCTCCCACAATTACAGGCTGCATGCAGCCTTAACTATTTGTGGCTTTATTCTGCGGAAAAACAGGATTTACTAACCTGTCAATCATTGAATTAAGGTGCCCAAGCAGGGGAGATCTGTGGATGCATGGTGCCCGGCCGCACGCATCGCCGTTCGTGCCCAGCGCCGCCTTCTACTCCTCAGTGCCACCTCTCCCTCCCTCCCCCTCCTCCCGCTTTGAGATCCCGCGCATGTGCACAGGCTCAGCCTGATGCGCCATTGCGGACTGCTGGCATCGGCTTCTTCTTGCACTGTGCGCACGCGCCGAGAAGGGGACACTGCTACAGGTTGCCGGAAAGGTTTACTGCGAGTAAACTAGAGATGGGAAGTTCGGATCTTTCACATGAATCGGTTCATTTGAATCAGTTCATTCAAATGAACCGATTCATGAATGAAATCTTCGGTTCATTCGCTGAGCTGACAAGAAGCAAGTGAACCGAAGCTTAGGTTGCGCAATGCGCATGCGCGGATGCTTCGATTCACTTGCTCACTCGCTGAGTCGGGTCTTGGTCTGAGTCAGGAAGTTTATTCTTTAAAACCCTGTGTGTAATTATCTACCCCACTGTAGGAAAAAATCAAGCATCCAGGGGTGTGAATTTAACACTGGGGTAAATAATATAATTAAAATGGAGGGTTAAATGTGTAAATGTATTTTAAAAAAACACATCTCTCTCAATAGTTCTATAGCTACTGAATGAGACAGAAGAAGGGATGCCTTTAACATATATATCTCCTTGAGAAGCCAATTTGACCCTAAAGGGTTAATTCAACCTGTAATGTAAACTCTGTGTCCTGTCACTTCTCTTATCTCTCTGCTCTGCTATCAGTAAACCTTTCCAGGATATATTGTCTCACATGCGGGTGTCAGGGAGCCGCTATCTAATAGCGGGAGACTCCCTGAACCTCCGGGAGACTTGAGATCCCTGAAGTTCAGTCAGTTTTCTCTGCGATTGTGTTCAGTTGTTCAGTTTCTTCCATGCGGTGCAATGCGTTTTGATGCATTTTTCACGTGATAAAAAACTGAAGGTTTACAAACAACATCTCTTAGCAACCATCAGTGAAAAACGCATTGCATCCGGACTTGCTTCCGGATACATTGTGTTTTTTACTGAAGCCCTATTCACTTCTATGGGGCTAGGGCTGCATGAAAAACGCAGAATATAGAACATGCTGCGTTTTTCACGCAACGCAGAACTGATGCGTGAAAAAACACATGAATGGGTCAGGACTCAGTGCGGGTGCTATGCGTTCACGTGACATATTGAACCCGCGCAGAAAACTCGCTCGTGTGAAAGGGGCCTTACTTCTGACATTCTCATTACCCTTCTAATAACTACATACATAAAAAGATCACCATAATCCTGTTCTCTAATGGATAAAGGCAAAATATGGCACCTGAAAGGTCGAATTAGAATATGACCCATGCACAAAACTCTTAAGATGTCATACACATGCACCTCAGCAACTACACTGCCCATTGTACACCCTCTGTGTTGTTAATCGGGATACCCATTACCCTTGTCAATACCATTACCCTTGTCAATAAAGCGTATTCCTACATTCTGACACCCCAGTCAGGACAGTGTAAAGTGTTCCTTCTTGACAATCACATGTTCGTCAGTGAAGGAGACTGCTGCATTTACATGCAGCAATCTCCACAACAGTATGGCGAGGAGTGATCACTAATGCCATTGCTTGTTCCCAGTGTGGTGAAGCTATAGTACATAGTGTATATGATATATAGATGCTAGGACACAGCGCTGCCCTCAGCATGTCTAGCCCTGTCAATCAAGGGGAGGGGGGAGTGTGCAGAGCACAGGGGGTGTTACAAAGCAGTGGGTAATTGTTGTTCAATGGTTTTTAAATAAAATAAAAATAAAGATAAAAAAAAAAAGCTTTGCTCAAAGGATTGACCCCCACCCCCTGCTATTCGAACTTCTTATTTGCTTATGAATAAAAACGCAGACATATCCACAGCTACTTAACATACAGAAAAAAGAAATGTATCATTTTAATCAGCATGATGAGCTCTACCAACTAGTGTGCCTGATTTAATAGGGTTGATCCTGGTGACAGAGCCTCTTTAAAGTACATCTGATACCAACAATCAGTTCAGTAGGCAAATCTTTTTTTTTTTTTAAAGGGTTTCTACCACATCGATTTGTCATATTGAGCTGTCAGACACTAGCGATCCGCTAGTGTCTGCTCTACCAAACAATGTTATTATAATAGCTTTTTGTGCAGCCGTTTGGGGGGGGGGGGGAGAGGCACCTGATACTGGCACCTGGGGGGGGGGGGGAAGAGGGGTTGGCACCTGATACTGGCACCTGGAGGGGGGGTTGGCATCTGATACTGGCACATGGGGGGGGGGGGGAAGAGAGGCACCTGATACTGGCACATGGGGGGGGGGGGGGAGAGGGGTTGGCACCTGATACTGGCACATGGGGGGGGGAGAGAGGCACCTGATACTGGCACCTGGGGGGGGGGGGGGAAGAGAGGCACCTGATACTGGCACATGGGGGGGGAGAGGGGTTGGCACCTGATACTGGCACCTGGGGGGGGGGAAGGGGGGGTTGGCACCTGATACTGGCACCTTGGGGGGGTTGGCACCTGATACTGGCACATGGGGGGGGAGGCACCTGATACTGGCACATGGGGGGAGGCACCTGATACTGGCACCTGGGGGGGAGAGAGGCACCTGATACTGGCACATGGGGGGGGGAGAGGGGTTGGCACCTGATACTGGCACCTGGGGGGGAGGGGGGGTTGGCACCTGATACTGGCACATGGGGGGGGATGCACCTGATGCTGGCACATAGGGGGAGGCACCTGATACTGGCACCTGGGGGGGGAAGGGGGGTTGGCACCTGATACTGGCACATGGGGGGGGGGGAGAGGCATCTGATACTGGCACATGGGGGGGAGAGGGGTTGGCACCTGATACTGGCACCTGGGGGGGAAGGGGGGGTTGGCACCTGATACTGGCACATGGGGGGGGGGAGGCACTTGATACTGGCACTTTTTTTGTGGGGGGGGGGGGGGGAGATGGCACTATGATACTGGGACATGTGGGGGGGGGGGAGGAGAGAGGCACTTGATACTGGCACATGATGGGGGGGGCATTATGGGGGACACTAGGCCGGCAGCCTATCAGAGGCCGGACACTGAGGGGCATCTACTGGGGCCCTATATATGGGGCATTTTATACTGGTACATTATGGGGGGCACTAGCAGGAAGGGGGGAGAGGAGCACTAAGGGGCATTTACTGGGGGAACTATATAGGGGTATTTTATACTGGGACATTATGGGGGCACTATGGGGACATTAGCTCAACTGGGGGCATTACAAGGGGGTATTTTTTGCACTGTCATTATAAGGAGAATTATTACTACTGGGGGGGGGGCATTATGGTGGGCTTTATTACTCCCCCATGGTATGACCCCCTAGTAGCAGCACCAGCCTCTCCCTGCTCTGTGACCCCACTGCCCCTTCTCCAAATCCTTATTATGAAATCTTTCTCATTAGGATAAAGCACAACATCAGCTCCGCCGAGCCCCCGGCCAAAGTGGTGAAGTGGCGTCCGAGATCCCCAAGGGCCAAGCCAAGTAACTGTAAGTTTTCATGTGAAATATGTTTGTTATACACATATAGCCTACACTGTGCCACACAATATACAGTATACCGCTACACTGTGCCACACAATATACAGTATACCTCTACACTGTGCCACACAATATACAGTATACCTCTACACTGTGCCCCACAATATACAGTATACCGCTACACTGTGCCAAAGGAGTGGGGTTTACACAGGAGGAGGAAGGTGCGAAGCGCGCTGGGGGGGGGCCCTTTCAAATATTTGCTGTGGGGCCCAGTCACTTCTAGTTACGCCCCTGCGCGCACGGCGCAGGCGCGAGGATTCGTCCGCTGGCTCAGAGGGAGGATCGCATTCCAGAGGAGATGGGCGGGCTGGAGGGACGCGCTGGACGGCATTTTGGGTGAGTAGACAGAGCTTCTAGGTGCTGAAAAGACGCCCCCATAGCACCTAGAGGCTCATTAGCATAGCAATAAAAGTTTGTTTTTTAGGCAAACGTCTGCACAAAAAGCTATTATAATAGCATTGTTTGGTAGAGCAGACACTAGTGGATCGCTAGTGTCTGATAGCTAATTATGTCAAAACGAGGTGATAGAAACCCTTTAAAGCTAAACGTCAACACGATTTTTGCAAATTTCATTTATGTAACATTTGCAACAAACGGCACAGTGTAAATAATGAACAGCCACTGTTAGCCACTTGCTCAGTCCTCTGGCAATAACTAGTGTTGGGCGCAAATATTCGAATAGCGAATATTAATCGCGAATATCGGTACTTCTTGCTTGTGGGCCAATGAGAAGACTGCAATGTCTTTGTCTGAGCTTAGCAACATCCCTAGCCACCAATAGGAACGTTGTCTACCCCTTACTATATAAGAACCTCCCCAGCAGCCCTTGTATGCAGTATTTTGCAGATCTGAGGCCTCTTTCACACTTGCGTTGTTGGGATCCGGCATGCACTTCCGTTGCCGGAGGTGCCTGCCGGATCCGGAAAAACGCAAGTGTACTGAAAGCATTTGAAGACGGAACCGTCTTCCAAATGCTTTCAGTGTTACTATGGCACCCAGGACGCTATTAAAGTCCTGGTTGCCATAGTAGGAGCGGGGAGCGGGGGAGCGGTATACTTACAGTCCGTGCGGCTCCCGGGGCGCTCCAGAATGACGTCAGAGCGCCCCATGCGCATGGATGACGTGATCCATGCGATCACGTGATCCATGCGCTTGGGGCGCCCTGACGTCACTCTGGAGCGCCCCGGGAGCCGCACGGACGGTAAGTACACTGCTCCCCCGCTCCCCGCTACACTTACCATGGCTGTCAGGACTTTAGCGTCCCGGCAGCCATGGTAACCACTCTGAAAAAGCTAAATGTCGGCTCCGGCAATGCGCCGAAACGACGTTTAGCTTAAGGCCGGATCCGGATCAATGCCTTTCAATGGGCATTAATTCCGGATCCGGCCTTGCGGCAAGTGTTCCGGATTTTTGGCCGGAGCAAAAAGCGCAGCATGCTGCGGTATTTTCTCCGGCCAACAAACGTTCCGTACCGGAACTGAAGACATCCTGATGCATCCTGAACGGATTACTCTCCATTCAGAATGCATTAGGATAATCCTGATCAGGATTCTTCCGGCATAGAGCCCCGACGACGGAACTCTATGCCGGAAGACAATAACGCAGGTGTGAAAGAGCCCTGAGAGAGACAGCAGTGGTATTGTTGTGCTCTCTGCTTTCCTGTGTCATTACATTAGATGGTTAGTTAGTTAATATATATATATATATATATATATATTATATATATAATACAGATAGTTAGTGCTACATACATACATGCATAGTGCTGTGATGTCACAAGTTCACAACAATACTTAGTGCACCAATCCCTAATAAGTAGTCAGACCTGTTAAAATGTGAAGTTGCATGTATTGCGCCAAAATATTTGCATCATTAGTGCCAATTTTGCAATAGAGAATATATTGGAGCACTTTATCTGCATATAAAGCTATTGTAATGTTCTGCCGAGCCAACCATTTTCTCGAGTCTCAGGAAACTTCTAGCAGCTTAAAAAATGTAGCTATAGTGACCCACGCCTGTATTTTGCACCCATTACGCAAATATTACATTGCCGATTTTTCACGATCAAGAAAATAATCTCGAATTAGCGAATATATGCCGCTCATCACTAAAAATAACATATGGGCAGTGATTTGGGAGGAGAACCCTATCATTCAGTAGCATTCCTTCCTTCCTGATAGAATGATCCCATACAAGTAATTGAAGGGGAGTCCCCAAGTGACAACGCAATTCTCCAGAATCTTCAGAGGACTCCCCACTTAGCTCTGTGCCTATTATTCCATCTCCCATATTCATCATATAAATGTCCGTATCTAAAGTGCTATAGTCTCATGACAAGAGCAATTTCATAGTGTAGCCTATTGTGTCTAGGTAAAGGCTGATCCAGCATCGGGCAGATTATCTGCATGTGTAAAGATGCTGCCGAATACCCGATGATTGAGCCAACAGCGGATTGTGATGGCTAAATAGCACTCTGCTCCCTGCAAACAATGATTCAATATGGTATTAGCGATCACTCCTCCCCATACTGTGTCTCCTTTGCTTCCTTCCCAACAATTGTCTGCTAGATTCAGCAGTGTAAAGGGGCCTTAAAGGGTTTCTACCACTTCGTTTTCACATAATTAGCTTTCAGACACTAGTGATCCGCTAGTGTCTGCTCTACCAAACAATCCTAATCTAATAGCTTTTTGTGCAGCCGTTTCGCAAAAAAACGAACTTATATTGATATGCTAATGAGCCTCTAGGTGCTATGGGGGCGTCATTAGCACCTAGAGGCTCGGTGTACCTTCACAAAATGCCACCGCCCAGCACGTCCCTCCAGCCCGCCCATCTCCTCCGGAATGCGATCCTCCCTGTGAGCCAGCGGACGAATTCTCGTGCATGCGCCGTGCGCATCTGTATTCAGCGCATGCGCAGTGAATGTCTGACCGCTTTCTGCACAGACATCTCCACTGCGCCTGTTCCTCGGAGCACTATGACGTCATCGGCGCAGGCGCAGTGGAGATGTCTATGCAGAAAGCGGAACGGCTGCACAATAAGCTATTATATTAGGATTGTTTGGTAGAGCAGACACTAGCGGATCGCTAGTGTCTGAAAGCTAATTATGTGAAAACAAAGTGGTAGAAACCCTTTAAAGCAAAAGGAAGCACATGAAAATCATCAGATTACAGTAAAAAAAAACTGAAAGTGCATAAATACTCCACTTGTCACGCGGCTAGAGGATTCTAGTAATCAGTTGGGTTTCAGAGGTTGGACCTCACTGGTCAAACATGTGTCACCTATCCAGTATTTTAGGTTTAAACCCCTTTAAAGGCTATGTACACCTTTGGGGGCATTTTGTTATTAATGCACTGTGCTCATTTTGAGCTAAAAAAAAATGTTTTCCCTTGGGCTTTATTAAAAAAGTTGAACCCCTCTCTCTGTACAGTCTTGAGATTCTCTAGCAGCTTCTCTGTATTTTTACTCTGTTCCATCAAGCAGTGTAGCTGATGGCTCCTCATCTCTGATCTTACTGATAAGAATGTGGCTTAAATAAGTCTTTATGACCTTTTAGAGATAAGGTTTATTAGATGATCGGCACAAAGTGAAAGTAGGATTCACACAGCTAAACACACACTTAACCCTTTAAGACATAACTGCTGAATATTTTTCCAAGCGGCGCCCAGGGATAGTAAGTGCAGTGAGATCCCTGGGTGCCGCTCTACATGTCCAGATAGTTATCTTACAATGTTCGGACCCATGAAAGGTCCTCTTTAAGGTTCACTGTATGATCAGAATTTTTATGTGTACAGGAATTTAGTACAATTTTGAGAATTTGTTGCAATTTTCTCCAAGATCCTATAACAGAATTTTATGAGTATAATATTGCCAAGGTTATTCTAGGAAGCGAAGGCTATTGTGTTTAGCCAGAACTTGGAAACCTTATCATTAATACTAAAAATAAGCCAAGAAGAAACAAGTGATGATATAAAAGTGAGTGTGATTAATGTTCCTGAGCTACAGCATCACCCATAGATTTATTATTTGCCCTTGTCCCTAATACTAAGTCAAGTTTTTCATAGGGGACTAAATTTACTAATGACACATTTTGCAAATAGAATCCTATCTTACTCTAAAAATACTGTATGGATATAATCATCTGGCACACTCAGATAATCAAGTGCGTTGGAAACTAAACCCTTCAAGGAATTTATCGAGCAGTGTAGTGAGTGCTTTAACCCCACTGGCATTTCATAGAGTTTAGAGACACTTAGGCTGGTTTCACACGGGCTTTGCGGGAAAATGTGCGGGTGCGTTGCAGGAACACGCGCGATTTTTACGTGCGAGTGCAAAACATTGTAATGCGTTTTGCACTCGCGTGAGAAAAATTGCGCATGTTTTATACCCAAACCCGAACTTCTTCACAGAAGTTCAGGTTTGGGATCGGTGTTCTGTAGATTGTATTATTTTCCCTTATAACATGGTTCTAAGGGAAAATAATAGCATTCTGAATACAGAATGCATAGAAAAATAGCTCTGGAGGGGTTAAAATAAATAAATAATTTAACTCACCTTAGTCCACTTGATCGCGCAGCCCGGCATCTCCTTCTGTCTCCTTCTTTGCTGATTGTAGGAACAGGACCTGTGGTGACGTCACTCCGGTCATCACATGGTCCATCCACATGATCCATCACCATGGTAAAAGATCATGTGATGGATCATGTGATGACCGGATGGACCATGTGATAACCATGTTATAAGGGGAAATAATAATGATCGGGTCTCCATCCCAATGGTCTCCTAGCAACCGTGCGTGAAAATCGCACCGCATCCACACTTGCTTGCGGATGCTTGCGATTTTCACGCAACCCCATTCACTTCTATGGGGCCTGCGTTGTGTGAAAAACGCAGAATATAGAGCATGCTGCGATTTTCACGCAACGCACAAGTGATGTGTGAAAATCACCGCTCGTGTGAACAGCCCCATAGAAATTAATGGGATTCAGTGCGGGTGCAATGCGTTCAACTCACGCATCGCATCCGCGCGGAATACTCGCCCGTGTGAAAGGGGCCTTAGAGGTGAAAAAGAAAAAGTACATTTTGTTTCCAATAAAATTTTGCTTTGGCCCCACATTTTTCATTTTCACAAGGGGTAACAGGAGAAAAAGCAGCCACAATTGGTTACCCATTTTTTCCTGAATTCGGCAACACCCTATATGTGGTCATAAATTACTGTATGGGCACACTGCAGGGATCAGAAGTGAAGAAGCTCCATTTGGCTTTTGGAGGGCAGATTTCGCTGAAATGTTTCTTGGCCGCCGTGTCACGTCTGCAGAGCCCCTGAGGTACCAGTACAGTGTTAAACCCCAAAAAGTTACCCCATTTTGTGAAACTAAACCCTTCAAGGAATTCACTTAGAGTTAGGGCCCATTCAGACAGATCTGAAATACACGGAAACCGGCCGTGTGCATTCAACAATTTGCGGACCGCACATGGACGCAACCATAATAGAAAATGTCTATTCTTGTCCGCGATTGCGGACAACCTCTATCTTTTCCGCGGAACCACGGATGCAGACAGCACACGGTGTGCTGTCCACATCTATTGTGGCCCCATTGAAACAAAATTGCTGAACGAATGCAGACTCATTCATACGGCCATCTGAATGAGTCCTTATAGTGATTGTCTTGTCCCCACAGATCTTTTATAGAATTTTTTAAGATTCAGACATGAAATTAAAAATAACTTTGTATTTCAATTCTATGTAGATTTAGCCTCAAATGTTTCATTTTTAAAAGTGGTAGTAGGAGAAAGAGCTCCCCAAATTTTGGTACATAATTTTTCCTGAGTATGAGAATACCCCCTATGTGGTTATAAATTGCTGTTTGGGCACACTGCAAGGGTCAGAAGAGAAAGAGCATCATGTGCATTTGAGGCTTAGATTGGTGATTTATACAGCACTGGCCGACAACTGCAGAGGCTTTGAGGCTAAATTAACAAAAAAAAGAACTTCCTCAGGAAATGACTCCATTTTAGAAACCACATCCCTAACAGAAATTAGCAACTGGTGTTGTGAGCATTTTGACCCAACAGGTGCTTTTTTCCAACAATTTCTCAAATGAGCATTTATTTTACTGCATTTGCATGAAACTTCTAGGAAACTCAGACATGATACAACAAGCTGTTTAATACTAATTACCTTGTGGAATTTTTATGCCTTTCATGATGTTTTTAGACTTTTCCACCCACACAGTTCATATTTGACAAGCAGGTATGTGCAGTTGTCATGATTTGTAATATGTTTAGCTAGAGGACATTTTACTACCAACATGTTGATATGACATTGAGAACAGAAAGTGACACATATAGACACACTACTTAATATATGTACAGTATATTCCATAGCTTGCACCATGACCCATCATATACACTCACCTAAAGAATTATTAGGAACACCTGTTCTATTTCTCATTAATGCAATTATCTAGTCAACCAATCACATGGCAGTTGCTTCAATGCATTTAGGGGTATGGTCCTGGTCAAGACAATCTCCAGAACTCCAAACTGAATGTCAGAATGGGAAAGAAAGGTGATTTAAGCAATTTTGAGCGTGGCATGGTTGTTGGTGCCAGACGGGGCCGGTCTGAGTATTTCACAATCTGCTCAGTTACTGGGATTTTCATGCACAACCATTTCTAGGGTTTACAAAGAATGGTGTGAAAAGGGAAAAACATCCAGTATGTGGCAGTACTGTGGGCAAAAATGCCTTGTGGATGCTAGAGGTCAGATGAGAATGGGCCGACTGATTCAAGCTGATAGAAGAGCAACGTTGACTGAAATAACCACTCGTTACAACCGAGGTATGCAGCAAAGCATTTGTGAAGCCACAACACGCACAACCTTGAGGTGGATGGGCTACAACAGCAGAAGACGCCACCGGGTACCACTCATCTCCACTACAAATAGGAAAAAGAGGCTACAATTTGCACGAGCTTACCAAAATTGGACTGTTGAAGACTGGAAAAATGTTGCCTGGTCTGATGAGTCTCGATTTCTGTTGAGACATTCAAATGGTAGAGTCCGAATTTGGCGTAAACAGAATGAGAACATGTATCCATCCTCTGATGGCTACTTCAAGCAGGATAATGCACCAGGTTACAAAGCTTGAATCATTTCAAATTGGTTTCTTGAACATGACAATGAGTTCACTGTACTAAAATGGCCCCCACAGTCACCAGATCTCAACCCAATAGAGCATCTTTGGGATGTGGTGGAACGGGAGCTTCGTGCCCTGGATGTGCATCCCTCAAATCTCCATCAACTGCAATATGCTATCCTATCAATATGGGCCAACATTTCTAAAGAATGCTATCAGCACCTTGTTGAATCAATGCCACGTAGAATTAAGGCAGTTCTGAAGGCAAAAGGGGGTCCAACACCGTATTAGTATGGTGTTCCTAATAATTCTTTAGGTGAGTGTATATATAACCCAAAACACATCAGCACAAGTGAAAAAATGGAAGGTTCGGGTGCAATCGCTCCAGGCCGTGGGTTAAGAGCCAATGGATACTATTAGAGATGAGCGAATTTCCTTATTCTTCTACTATTGTATCTAGAGATGAGCGAATTTCCTGTTATGAATTTCATTCACACTTTGTTTAGTAATAAAAGCAGAATTGCATTATGGATTCCGTTACCACGGACCATAACAGAATTCTATGACGGAATGCCTTTAGAGGCATTCCGTTATTCATTATGTCATAATAGAAGTCTATGATCTGCATAATGGATCTGTCCCGTTTCCGTTATGCAGGAGAGGACTCCCCTGCATAATGGAAATGGGACGGATCCGTTTTGCAGCCCAGAGACTTCTATTATGACGGAATGAATAACGGAATTCCTCTAAAGGCATTCCGTTATGCATTCTGTCAAAGAATTGTGTTATGGTCCGTGGTAACGGAATCCATAATGCAATTCTGCTTTTACCACCAAAGTGTGAATGAAATGTGCTCATCTCTAGATACAATAGTAGAAGAATAAGGAGTGATGCCTCATTCTTCTACTAATATATATATACAGTGATCCCTCAAGATACAATATTTTCAACATGCAATGGTCTTTTCTGGGCCATCGTAAGTTGAAACCAGACTCAACATACAATGTCTCAGACTCAGATCCAACCAATCAAGACCACTTCTCTGGTAAAATAGCTGGATTAGTTGCTAGTTAGCAGCCATTCCTGACTGTTATATGTAAGGACTTGTTGTATATGTCTTAGTTATCTGCTTATTTTTCTTAAATATTCATTTTCTCTTATCTTGGATGACATTTTGTGGATTTGGAACCAATTACTCAACTTACAATCGTTTCAACATACAATGGTCGTCCTGGAACCAATTAATATTGTAACTTGAGGGACCACTGTATATATACACTGCCTGTCCCAAAAAAAGGTTGCCACCTGGATTTAACTAAGCAAATAGTTATGAGCCTTCTATTGGATAATTACTGCATGGGCGATTATCTTTCAGCTGGCAACAAGTTATTTAACCCCAACTGCTTCTCATTTCTTAAACAACCATGTCGAAAGACACATCTCGTGGTCGTGGAAAAGATGTTAGTCTGTTTGAGAAGGGTCAAATCATTGGCATGCATCAAGCAGAGAAAACATCTAAGGAGATTGCAGAAACTACTAAAATTGGGTTAAGAACTGTCTAACGCATTATTGAAAACTGGAAGGATAGTGGGGACCCATCATATTCAAGGAAGAAATGTTGCGGGAAAAAATTCCTGGATAATCGTGATCGGGGATCACTTTAACGTTTGGTGAAATCAAATCGAAGAAAAAAAACAGTAGAACTCAGGGCTATGTTTAATAGTGAAAGTAAGAGCATTTCCACCTGCACAATGCGAAGGGAACTCAAGGGATTGGGACTGAACATCTGTGTAGCCGTATGAAAACCACTAATCAGTGAGGCAAACCAGAAAAAAAGGCTTCAATTTGCTAGGGAGCATATTGATTGGACTCTTGAGCAATGGAAGAAGGTCATGTGGTCTGATGAGTCCAGAATTACCCTGTTCCAGAGTTATGGGCGCATCAGGGTAAGAAGAGAGGCAGTTGAAGTGATGCACCCATGATGCCTAGTGCCTACTGTACAAGCCTGTGGGGGCAGTGCTATGATCTGGGGTTGCTGCAGTTGGTCAGGTCTAGGTTCAGCAACAGTATGTGCTTCAAGAATGAGGTCAGCTGACTACCTGAACATACTGAATGACCAGGTTATTCCATCAATGGATTTTCCATGCATATTCCAAGATGACAATGCCAGGATTCATCGGGCTCAAATTGTGAAAGAGTGGTTCAGGGAGCATGAGACATCATTTTCACACATGGATTGGCTACCGCAGAGTCCAGACCTTAACCCCATTGAGAATCTTTGGGATGTGTTGGAGAAGGCTTTGCTCAGCAGTCAGACTCTACCATCATCAATGCAAGATCTTGGTGAAAAATTGATGCAACACTGGATGAAAATAAATCTTGTGACATTGCAGAAGCTTATCGAAACAATGCCACAGCGAATGCGTGCTGTAATCAAAGCTAAAAGCGGTCCAACAAAATATTAGTGTGTGACTTTTTTTGGTGACGACCTTATTTTTTTGGACAGGCAGTGTATATTGCTAATGAATGAGCTTCTGATGGAGCCGTGGCCAGAACCACATGGTGCCTCTTGGCCAATCTGGGTACACGTTCGGAATACGTTTTTTTTGTGGACCCATTGAAGTGAATGGTTCCGCATACAATCCGCCAAAAAAAATGGAATTTACTCCGTATGCATTCCGTTTCCATATGTCCGTTCCGCAAAAAAATAAAACATGTCCTATTATTGTCCGCATTACAGACAAGGATAGTACTATTCTATGAAGGGCCAGCTGTTCCTTTCCGCAAAATACGGAATGCACATGGATGTCATCCGTATTTTTCACGGATCAATTTTTTGCAGACCGCAAAATACATACAGTCGGGTGCATGAGCCCTAACGGCCAGGGGCGGACTGGGAAGTTAAAGTGGCCCTGGAAAAAATACTAAAAGTGGCCCTGTTTTGTAGTCGGGTACAAATTGATGGAAGGCAGGGCCAACACAAGTAGGTAGGGCCAGCAATACCATATTGTGGCACATTATACCACCCCAACAGAGCTAAATACCACAGTCCATCACAAAATACTGCCAGCAGAACAAAGTACATCACCAAAAACTTCCACTGGCCGGCCGTGAGGAGAGCTCACGTGGCCCCCTGGGCATCGGCCCACCATGAAATTTCCCTGTAAGGTCTATGGCCAATCCGCCCCTGGTAAGGGCCCTATTACACCAAACGATTGGGCCAATAATCTGGGATGAGTATTCATATGAATGCTCGTTCCCAATAATTGGCCCGTATAATTGAGCAGCTGATCAACACTTGTTCATCAGTTGATGGGCATCTTTCATCAGGATGAAAGATGCCCAGTTATCGGCAGCACATCTATCTATGTAATCAGGGATGTGCTGATAGTAAAGAATAGAAGAGAACGATTGAGGAATGGCTGCGGTAGCCTGGGTTTACATGGAGGGACCTGAGACAAGCAGCAGAGGCCAGGGGAGAACGAGCTGGGACCCAACGATGAAGATCAGGTAGGTATGATCACCAATGTGGGTCCCGCCAGTCTGTGAGCTCTGGAAAATAGCGCACAACCCCTTTAAAGTAAAGAATTAAGGAAAAAATGATGTCTTCTAGTTTCTGAATTATCATTCAAAATGATATCATTCCGCCTGTTAGTTGTAAACGGAAGCCATGACAAATGGAAGGATATTGCTATTTGCCAACTAGTTAAAGGGCTTCTGTCACCCCACTAAAGTCATATTTTTTTTTGGGGCTAGTTAAATTACTTATCCTGCGATATATGAAAATATAATGGTGTTACTTTCTTTGATTCAGCGAACTTTTATAATATGTAAATTAGGTCTCTACCAGCAAGTAGGGCGGCTACTTGCTGGTAGCAGCTGCAGAAAACCGCCCTCTCGTCGTGTTGATTGACAGGGCCAGCCGGGATCTCCTCCTCCGGCCAGCCCTGTCGGCATTTCAAAAATCGCGCGCCTGTGTTCATTCTGCGCAGGCGCTCTGAGATGAGGAGGCTCACCTCCTCAGAACTCCCTCAGTGCGCCTGCGCCGATGACGTCTTCTATTTCGGTGATGTCATCGGCGCAGGCGGCACACGACGAGGGGGCGGTTTTCTGCAGCTGCTACCAGCAAGTAGCCGCCCTACTTGCTGGTAGAGACCTAATTTACATATTATAAAACTTCGTTTTTAGAAGAAACTGCTGAATCAAAGTAAGTGACACCATTATATTTTCATATATCGCAGGATAAGTAATTTAACTAGCCCAAAAAAAGACTTTAGTGGGGTGACAGAAGCCCTTTACTGGTGATTGCTTTACGCAAACAGTTTTTAATGTAAGCGATTTATCCTGTTTGTCCATTGTATGATAGGCTAATAAGACTTGCTGTATAATAAAATGGATTCTGTTTAGCAGTACGCCTCTAATCCCCATCCGCTGATTTGCAGCTATTTTAGTCCCACGGTAACAATTCGGGTGACACATAACACATTTCACAGCAGGAAAATGGAGGAGTTAATTAGAATCCACATACTGTACATGAAATCTAAGGAAACTCACATTTCTGCAACCAGAGAATAAAAAACATCATGGAAACGTTATACAGTAGCATTATAAAAGGATGTAAACATGGTATAAATGAATACTACATCTGCATACATAAAAGAATACTTGGAAAGTATGTTGTATGTGCAATCCACCATGTTTACTGAGGATGAATGGAAAGCATCCAAAAATGTTAACGTTCCGCAGAAGCACAGCAAGCTAAATGTCACATCAAGGAAAGGGTTAATAATGATAATGTGACAATGCCCCTTAGTATATAGGATATAGCTGCTCATATATTAGTAATCTGGGCAGCTGACTTGAATGAGTTGTTGTATGCCAGGGATAGGCAGCCTCCGGCACTCCAGCTGTTGTGGAACTACAACTCCCAGCATGCATACTTCCTCTGCTCTTCTCAGAATGCTCCTAGAAATAGAGCATGCTGGGAATTGTAGTTTCACAACAGCTGGAGTGCCAAAGGTTGCTGACTTCTGTTGTAGGCTATCTGGTCACACTGCAGTTTGGGAAGACATTATTAAAATGTTGATGGCGATGACGATAACAGTGGCACATGCCCATTGGCACCGATCTCTCGTTTGATTTGATTGACAGCTGACGTGGTCTTTCGATTATTAAACCACTACGTGTACGGCCAGTTTAAGACTTTATAGATAGGCGAACACATCATGATAACATCAATAGGATCAAAAATTAGTACCCAGTTTACAAGTCCAATGCATTATTTTCTGTAATTCAGAACATTTCCCTTCCGTGTAATGATTATCACTCTACTCCACATTATTGGAATATCATTGCATATAAAGAAGAAAGCTATATACTAACAAGCTAGGGGAAGCCGTATATATTGTGACAGTACAGAAGTCATTTAATAAGTGGTTCTTACCGTTCTCCCAGCAAAGTCAGCAAATAGTCTGAGAATTGGCAGCAAGAAAATACAGAATCATCCCAGTGCGTTGATCAGAAGTGAAGAAGTGAAGAAGTAAGGCGGCCAGCGTGTAGTGAGCAGCGTGGGGATGGTTGTGTTCTACAGATAGGGCTGCTATGCTAACCACTCCCCCAGCAGAGGAGTATCCAAGGCCCTAACAAAAGAGGCAAAGGGGGAAGAATAATTCCACAGCAGGTAGGCAGAGCCCATACACATTCCTCAGTAACACCGCCCGAATTGTCCCTTACAGAAATCTGGGGTCCTAATGTGAAAATATCACCATTTCTGGGACAAAATATTTTACATAATTTGTACTTGGAACTTGTACATGAGTATGGAAGTTGTGAACAGCAGATATTCTGTGGCCAAATAAGGGTATATTCACACAGTTAAAACCGCATCTGAGAAACCGCGAATGATCTTGCCACAGTATTGCGATGCTGTAACTGACTGCACGTGAAACTCAAGTATCTTAGGGAGCATTCACACGACCGTGTTGGTTTTTGCGGTCCGCAAATCACGGATCCGTGTGTTCCGTACGTCTTCAGTTATCTTTCCGTTTCCGTTCCGTAATAATACGGACGTGGTGCTTCCGTGTGTCATCCGTTTTTCACGGTCCGCAAAAAACTGAAATGGGACTGAAATGGGGTTTCCTAGAATGTTTTCAGTCCAGGGGTCCACAAAAAAACGGATGACATACGGATGCATTTCCGTGTGCTATCCATTTTTTATGGACCCAATGACTTTCTATGGGGCCACGGACCGCAATTTGCGGCCAAGTATAGGACATGTTCTAAAATAAAAGCAACGGACGCTCGGAACGGACAGCACACGGATGACAATTAAGGCATTCCGCAATTTTTGCGGACCCATAGAAATGAATGGGTCCATGCATTGTCCGCGAAAATTGCGGAACGGACACGGAAGAAAAACACGGTCGTGTGAATGCTCCCTTAGGGCGCGTTCACATCACTGGTTAGCTTTCCGTTCTTCTGATCGGTCAAAAGAACAGATAAAAAAGGGATCCGTTATTTTGAGCATCAGTTATGATCATTTTGTGTCACTTCCATCAGAAATCAGTTATTTTTGACAGGAGAAAAAAATCTTGCAAAAAGTACTTTTTGTCCCGTCAAAAATAACTGATCTCTGATGGAAGTGACACAAAATGATCATAACTGATGCTCAAAAAAACGGATCGATTTTTTTCTTCGTTTTCTGTTCTTCTTATGGATCAGAAGAACGGAAATCTAAACGCTGATGTGAATGCACCCTCTTTCATACGAGCGAGTTTTCCATCCGGATACGATGCAAGCAGTGAACGCATAGCATCCGGACTGAATCCTGACCAATTCATTTCTATGGATCTGTGTACATGAGTGTTGTTTTTCACGCATCATCTCTGCATTCAGGAAAAATTTCAGCGTGTTCTGTATTGTGTGTTTTTCACGCCACCCTAGCCCCATAGAAATTAATGGGGTTTGTGTGAAAAACGGAAGGCATCCGGAAGCAATGTGTGTTTTTCACTGATGTAGGAGATGTAGATTGTTATTCTTCAGGTTTTTTTTCACACGTGAAAAACACATGCATTAGGCCGAATGCACACGGCTGTGTTTCGCAGCCGAGAGCGGTCCGTGATATGCCGGGCTGGATTCCTGTTCAGAGCAGGAGCGCATGGCGTCATTGGTTGCTATGACGCCGTGCGCTTCATGCCGCCGCTGCTGTACAGTAATACACTCGTATATGAGTGTATTACTGTACAGCAGCGGCGGCATGAAGCGCACTGCGTCATAGCGACCAATGACGCCTGTGCGCTCCTGCTCTGAACAGGAATCCAGCCCGGCATACCACGGACCGCTCTCGGCCGCGGAACACGGCCGTGTGCATTCAGCCTTAGGCCTCATGCACACGACTGTTGTGTGCATCCGCGGCCGTTGTTCCGTTTTTTTTTTTCGCTGACCCATTGACTTTCAATGGGTACGTGGAAAAATCGGAAAATGCACCGTTTGGCTTCCGCGTCCGTGATCCGTTTTTCCAGTCCGTGAAAAAAATATGACCTGTCCTATTTTTTTCACGGACCCATTCAAGTCAATGGGTCCGTGAAAAATCACGGATGCACACAAGATAGTCATCCGCGTCCGTGATCCGTGTCCGTTTTTCCTATCATTTTCAATGGAAACTTGACTTATTTTTTTTTTTCACTTTTCATGTCTGTGGATCCTCCAAAAATCAAGGAAGACCCACGGAAGAAAAAACGGTCACGGATCACGGAACAACGGAAATCCGTTTTGCGGACCGTAAAAAAAAAAACGGTCGTGTGCATGAGTCCTTAGGCTACATGCACACGCACGTATGTGTTTTGCGGTCCACAAATTGCGGATCCGCATAAAAAAAGGATGACATCCGTATGCCATACGTTTTTTTGCGGATCCATTGTAACAAAGCCTAAAACGGACAAGAATAGGACATGTTCTATTTTTGGCGGGGCTACGGAACGGACATACTGACATACGGTGTGCTGTCCGCATTTTTTGTGGACCAATTGAAATGAATGGGTCCGCATCCTATCCGCAAAAAAAACGGAACGGACACGGCAGCAAACAACGTTCGTGTGCATGTAGCCTTATGGATACAATCTGGATGTAAAAACCGCAAACACTGAACGCATTCGCAGACAAAATTGATTGAACTTATGTGGAAAACCATAATTTTTTTCTTAGGCTACATTCACACGTCCGTGGTGTGTTGCGGACCCGCAAATTGCGGGTCCGCAACACACCAGCCCGTCACCCCCATAGAAATGCTTATTCTTGTCCGCAAGCTGCGGACAAGAATAGGACATGCTCTATCTTTTTGCGGAGCTGCGGTCCCAAAATCAGGGCCGCGCTCCGCAATAGCGGCTGCAGACAGCACACTGTGTGCTGTCCGCATCCATTCCGTCCCCATAGAGAATGAATAGGTCCGCACCCATTCCGCAAAATTGTGGAAAGGATGCGGACCCATTTTGCGGACGTGTGAATGGAGCCTTAAACAGATCCTGACACAATCCATATCGCTCGTGTGAAAGAGCCTTTCTCATCACCGTTTTGCTTTCCGCAGTTTTGATTCGTCAGAAGAACAGAAAACAAACAAAAAAGCGGATCCTGTATTTTAAACATCTGTTATGCTCAGGTTTGCACATTTTCCTTTCATTTTAGTCATTTTCATCTGAGATTATTTTAGATGGAAAAAAAATAAAACTTAGTGTAGAACTTTCATTTATGGGCAGGGCTAAATGCGTCTTGGACGTGGGTAAGGCATGCCGAACCTGAACTATGGCTGAGTTGTGCCGGAACCACGGGCGTGGGTAAGCCTGGAGAGGGCGTACCCTATTGGAGTGTGTGAAAAAAGGGGTGGGAGGGAGGGGCAAGTGAGACACACCACCTGAGGGAAGGAATTGGCAGGTATATATAGGGAGCTAACGCCCTGCCCACAAATACAGGCTGAAATCAGCCTTAATACTTATGGGCAGGGCTGAATGCGTCTTGGACGTGGGTAAGGCATGCCGAACCTGAACTATGGCTGAGTTGTGCCGGAAGCCACGGGCGTGGGTAAGCCTGGAGAGGGCAAAAAGACAAGTACGCTATGTTGTCTACACTGGTTTATTCATATTCTTCCAGCCCGCATGACCTATAACGCCAACGACTGAAAGCTTGAGAAATTTCCCGGTGTGGATTCGGAATGTATCTGTTGAAGCAAGATGACCTCCAGCGCCCCATGGATCGAATAACGTGAGCGGGGACTTGGTGTTTCGAAGCTGACGATGCCGCCCCAATACGGAACGAGTGACCCGAAATGGCTCCTGGGTCGTACCCCAGACCTGCCGCCAGAGAGCGGATGTGGGACGTGAATTGGTTTGAAGTGAGGGGTTTGTTCTTGAAGGGCAGGAGCAGACTGTCAGGAGGCGCTGTCTGCAACAGGGACAATAATTTATTGAGGATCTGGACTGGACACCAATTATTCCGGGTAGGGAAATATTTAATTTCCGTGTATGGCCCTTTCTGGTTTGTTTTGGTTGACGGAATGCTGAGTACATAATAGTTATAGTGCCACGACAGTTGTTCTTTGCGAAGACCGCCGGGTCTCGGAGAGCTGCCAGTGAACTCTCCTGGCAGGAGGAAGCCATAAAAACTTAGAACATGGCCGCTTGGATGACCGTGCTGGTCAAGGGCCAAAAAGGATCGCCGTCCAGGGCAGAAGACAAATCCCTGAACAGCTTGCCGAACACCGGCTGTCTGCGGGTGGCAGCCTGTTTTGCATTTTCCTGTATTCCCCTGAGGGCCGCCTTGATGACCTGGTTGGACAAGATAGAAGAACAACCCGGATTACTGAGCATAAAATGGAGTTGAAGGCCTGCTAGGTATAATTTGATAGTATTATATGAGAGCTTTTGTTGGGAATGGCAGAAGGCTATGAACGCCAGTAAGTAAGATATTTCGTCGCGGCCGCCCTGAGAATAGAGAAGTCTAAATCTCTCAAACGCTTTCAACCCCGCTTTATAATTCCTGGACATATTTGGGGCTAATGATTGTGTTATGAGGTGTTTTGCTGTTGAGATCAGAGATTCTAATCCATCACTGGGGTGTTGTATGCTGGGATTGTGGCACCCGTGGGGTCCGCGTCGGGCATCTCCTTGCGGGGCTTTGCCTGCTTTTAGAATGATAATGGCCGGAGACGCTTCTAGGAATCTGGGGGAAACATAAAGTAAACTGAATAACGTACCCGTGGGGATAGGATAAGGACCGTGAGACCCCTTGACCATCCGGGAGACTCCTAACTAAGAACCGAGCCCGGATGGCCTGGAGTGGGGTGTGGCGGACTCAATATGACATATGGCGTGGAAACAACAATGGCTAAATTGAAGGTACAGTTGTCGCCCAGCATTTGGCTCATCCTGGCGGGACCCAGAGGCAAGATAAATGATGTGACATGGTATCAGTGGTAGCTGAACCTGGACGATCTAGGTGACATACACTGTTAAGTTGGCCTGGACGATCCAGGTGACATACAACATTAAACTCGGCCTGGACGATCCAGATGACATACAACGCTAAAGTTGGCCTGGACGATCCAGGTGACATACAACATTGAACTCGGCCTGGACGATCCAGGTGACATACAACACTGAACTCGGCCTGGACGATCCAGGTGACATACAACGTTAAAGTTGGCCTGGACGATCCAGGTGACATACAACGTTAAAGTTGGCCTGGACGATCCAGGTGACATACAACATTGAACTCGGCCTGGACGATCCAGGTGACATACAACATTAAAACTCGGCCTGGACGATCCAGGTGACATACAACGCAAAAGTTGGCCTGGACGATCCAGGTGACATACAACATTAAACTCGGCCTGGACGATCCAGATGACATACAACGCTAAAGTTGGCCTGGACGATCCAGGTGACATACAACACTGAACTCGGCCTGGACGATCCAGGTGACATACAACGTTAAAGTTGGCCTGGACGATCCAGGTGACATACAACGTTAAAGTTGGCCTGGACGATCCAGGTGACATACAACGTTAAAGTTGGCCTGGACGATCCAGGTGACATACAACATTAAACACGGCCTGGACGATCCAGGTGACGTACAACATTGATCTTGGCCTGAGTGGTCCAGGCGACAGATAATTTAAGTACGCAGTATATGTGGTAACTAAACTGATCGCGCGCCACTGACGAATCTTCCCAGCCAAATCTGCGTTTGGAAAACGGGGAGCCTGCCACGCGCAATTTTGTACCCCTGGCACCTGCTGGCAGAGTGAATCCCTGCCTCCATGCCGAGACACAATTCTGACCTGCAGGGACCAAGTAGCTTACTGGCCCATGTGCTGTTGATTAATATATGTAAATACGCACACCAAAATTGCCCCTGACAGGCTGGAAGCTGGGCTGCCGCAGCTTGGCGTAACGCCGGCAACAATGCCCACTGCTTCCCACCTGTGCCGCCTCTGCTATATAGCGTCTCTGCTGGGGCAATGATTTAATTATCCCTTTTTTTTCTTTTTTTAAACTGGGGCGGATATTTCCGAATGGACATGTGGCGCGCTCATGGCCGCTGCAGGGAGGGGAAGGGGGACCCCCGTGCCTGCGACCCTGCTAGGACTGGGATGTGCGGTCCCCAAGTGCGAGCCTGGAGTGGACGGACGTGTGTGCCTTTCAAGGGGAACCTAGACTTGTACTCTTTCCCTAACTAAACATAGCTACCCCCGACTGCCCATTTCCCGCCACCGTAGGAGCTCCGGAAGGCAGAGCGAGCGGTGGACGTGTACAGGAGGGTCATTTCTTCGGCGCTCGGCTGAACATGCCTGTGGAGACCCGGCGGTCACGTGTGCGTTCCACCGTGAACCGCACGCCATCCGCGAGAAGGGGAGACCGACCCGTGGCCGCAAGTATACGGCACGCTCCATTGGACAAGTACTTACCTGGTGACAGACCGGAAAAACAGTTTAAGTATTGCACTATACCGTGTAGCGAACCGAAACTTTTGAAACAACCGTGATGCTTGCACGTGCCGGCAGCTGGATGTGGCTCCTCTTGAGAACGAAAACTTCTCTCAGGAATGTCGCACTGTGCAGAGAATCGTACTGAAGAGAAAAAAAAAAAAACAGACGTGAAGCTTACTGGGCAGCTAGGTGTGGCTCTTCCTACAGACGCAAGTGAGACACACCACCTGAGGGAAGGAATTGGCAGGTATATATAGGGAGCTAACGCCCTGCCCACAAATACAGGCTGAAATCAGCCTTAATACTTGACGTCTAAAATAACGGATCTCAGAAGGAAATGGCTAAAACGGATGCAAAAGGTGCATAACAGATGCTGCTTAAAATACAAGATCCGTTTTTTTTAGTTTTTTTTTGTTCTTCTGGCGGATCAGAAGAACGGAAACCCAGCCTAATATGTTTCATATGTAAAAATCACACGGCCAATTACCATGTTGCAGTTCCATGGAAAAACCGCCTGCGTTTTTATAGACCATACCTCAGCTGCAACATGTGAATATATTGATCAGGTGGCGCTCTCACTCGGCTGTTTCTGTATTCCTCCCCCAGGGTATGTTCACATAGTAAAAATACAAGTTGGATAAATCCAGTGTGTATTTGCTGCGGAATCAGAGGCATACATCCAAGGCTGATCCATAGATTTCTGCCACCATTTTGCTGTTTGCATGCTCCAAATCCACTTGCAGATTTAGCCCCATAAAAATCTGTTTGCCGACACCTGCCGCTGTGTCAGAGAAGAAATCACACTACAAAAGGACATGTAAAGTTTTGTAAGGCCTCATGCACACGACTGCGCCATTTTTTGCGGTCCGCAAACAGTGGATCCGCAAAAAACGGAAGCCGCCCGTGTGCCTTCCGCAATTTGCGGAACGGAACGGGCGGCCCATTGTAGAAATGCCTATTCTTGTCCGCAAAACAGACAAAAATAGAACATGCTATATTTTTTTTGTGGGGCCACGTAACGGAGCAACGGATGCGGACAGCACACGGAGTGCTAGCAGATAAATAAATGGTGGTCGCGCTGCCCAGTATATAGAGGTCTGTCAGGTAAAGGTATATCGGATTTCCAAGCTCTTCACAATGCAGCCACACAATAAGGTTCAGGGGTTGATGCACTAGAGGACATCCAAACAGCTGTAATGAAAATTTGGCGCAAAATAGTGAAGTTCCACAAGGATCAAATTCCCAAGGATTTTTATTATACACTGAGTGCTGTCCGCATCTTTTGCGGTCTCATTTAGGTGAATGGGTCCGCATCCGAGCAGCCAAAACTGCGGCACGGATGCGGACCCGAACTACGGTCGTGTGCATGAGGCCTAAACTGTATGGAAAAATCCTCACTCCATAAATGACTCCAGATTTCAGATTTCCCATTAAAAACAATGATAGGTGGATTGTGAGCAGATTCCATAAGGAATTCAGCGCAGAATACGTGCTAAAATGCCAGTGGAAGAACATACTGTGTGAACATACCCTTAGGATAGGGACATGTGGTCAGGTTTCTACTTACAGTTTTGGAAGCCAAAATCAGGAGTGGACCATAAAAGAAGATAAAGTATACAGGACAGATAAGACTTTGCTTCTTTTTTTGAATTCACTCCTGGTTTTGGCTTACAAACTGCATCAGGAAACCTGACGGTGTGGCTATACTTTTAGAGTTGTTTGGAGCTGCAACACTCAACTGTCTCTCTATCCAAACTCCCGCTCATGGTAGACATGCTGGTGTAGATGAACAGGAGACCCACATACGAATGGACCATGGGATCCCAGTGGTGGAGATCCCAGCAATCTAACATACTGTATATCACCTAATCTGAGGATATACACAGACACATTTGCTGCTTGTTTAAAAGAACATTTTTATGCTCTTTACCCTTCACCATATAAACAAGACTTCATATGTGACATTCGACACAAAACTGATACTATCTAATGGGATAGTAAAGTTATTTACAGGGGTTGTCCAAGATAATGAAAATTCTCAAATAAATGAGTGCATAATTAAAGTGGTATTCCCATCTCACATATTGGGGGCATATCGCCTCTGGGGGACCCACACCCATGCTTAGAATGGAGCCCCCAAAGTGCCAGAGGGTGCACTGTGCATGTGCGGCTGTCCTCCATTCACTTCTATGGGAGTGCCGAAAATGAATGGAGGGCGGCTACGCATGCGCAGTGCACCCTCCGACACTTTGCGGGCTCCGTTCTAAGTATAGGTGCAGGTTCCAGAGGTGGGACCCACACCTATCAGACAATGGGGGCATATCCTGGCTATATGCCCCCAATGTGAGAGAAGGGAACACCCTTTAAACTCTTGCTCCAGCAAGCAGCGGCAGGAGGAATGGACCAGCAATGGAGAAATAGTTAAGTATACAATCATTTTTATTTTATTTTAGACCATTTGGGGGCACACAGAACATTTTTAATGATCTCAAACCACCCCTTTAAGAGGAAGAATGTGAAGGAAACAGTGAGGGAGTACTAGAAAGAAACCTTGGATACATTCTATTAGGAGCACTGTTGGGACCTGTCCACTGGCAGTACAATCATGGTGGTTTAATAATTCAGAGATTTCCATTATGTCATCTGTGGAAAAAGCATTTCAATCTAATTACTGAATGCAACATGGTTAGGAAGGGAAGCTTTACAAAATACTAAAATGGTATGCACTTGTGAACCTAGTGCTTTGTGATGAATGAATTCTTAAAGAGGTTGTCAGAGATAATTAAAAATCTCAGACAAACTGTCTATAATAGCTAAAGTTTTTAAAAATGTAATACTCACCCTTTTTTTTAGCTCCATTCTCTGCGGTGGTGGTCGGGTGTTTCTGCCATCGTTTGTTTACAAACTGCAGGGGTGACGTGTCGGTATACGGCATGTGACTGCTGCAGCCAATCACTATTTTCGGTGTTAGACTACCGAGGACCGTTACTGGCTGCAGCTATGCCATGTAGGGCATGTCACCACTCAACCTTGTAAAAAAATAAATAAATCAATGGCAGGAAAAAGGAGCTGGGAAAAGGAGAGAGTGTGACATCAAGAGCCTGGTGACAAGTGATTGGCTATAAAGCTGGCTCCAAATGGAGTTGTGATGAAGTGGCAGAATTCTTATTTTTGGTGCACACAACACACATAGTAAAATGGATGGACTGTTACAAAGTAATTTGGGATGGGAAAGCATTTTGACTGAATTAGTGTTTAGTAATCTTTATGGCTTATGAAATATTAATAAATTAATTATTAATAAAAATGTGAAACTCATTGACTGGGCACCATGTAATGCCACATTTCCCCTCCAGCAGTTGCTACAGGTAAGGGCAATCATCTCAGAAGCTGGTCCCTTAGAGTTGTCTGGCTCAAAGACCCTTCTCCAGAAATATAACAACTATATAACCTGGAATATTATTACACTCCAGAAATACATCCAGGCCACTTTTGACTCTTGAGGGAAAGTTACTGAGTCCACCATCACGTTCTTGGGCAAAGAGTTCCTGTCTTATGAATACAGTCCTGGGTAGTTATGCTTAGACATAACTATTAGGTCACCCTTCAGCTGACTTTTTTTCTTTAATAACATTTTATTTGTTCACCAGGTAAAGATCCACAGAGAATACAACAATGGAACAAGAAATGTGACCAATTTACAGTATTCAGTACTTACACAAATCTCCAGCCATGAACATAACCCTTTTAACCCCCAATCCTGGACATCTGGTTCCAAATTCCCTAAGGTTAGTTAGGCTCTTATTACACTTTCAGTCTATCTGCTATAAGATAACATAATTGTGCACATAAAACTTCCATTTACTGGAAAATCCTTTGGACTGCTGTGTCTTATGCTTTTCCACATCTGTTTGGTCCATCAATGTTTCATCTTAGTAATGATGTCCTGTACTGTTGGGATGTTTGGTCGTAGCTAGGGTGTCAACAAACAGTGGAGCAGCAGCGCACCATCCACCAATACAGGCATTCTAACCCCCCTGGAAAACCCTGAAAAAAGCATAATCGCTGGATAGTAGTCAAGTGGTCTTGATCCAGGAGTGAACCGTCGTCCAATAAACCTGGATTTCTGGGCAAGACCAAATACAGTATAGTGCATCAGGTCTGCTTTAGGCTGAGCAAATTTTGGGCAAGCCTGTATCTTCTGAGGTGTTTCTGGAAGGGTGGGAATATTAAAAGCATATATGGCTGCATGAAGCTATCGAAAATGGGATTCCCTCCACCTTTCACAAGTGACAGCCTGTCTCACTGTGGCCCATCCCCTCAGAAGGTGTTGCTTGAGATCTAAAGAAGCAGTGTTCCGCTGCCATTCCATGAATAACGTATGTTCCAATTTAAGACCCTTGACCTCTCTTAGAGATCTATAAAAGGCAGCTAGAGGGGTTCAGCTCGGTTCAGGACCAATCACAGAATACATTGGGTTTGGCAAATATTTCGCCTGCACATTTTGTAGTATACTTTTGTATTATCTGCTGGCATTGGAGGTAGTGATTTGATAGCAATTTGAACAGCATACAAAGCTCATCAAAAGACAGTTAACGTGTATCGGCAGTATGTAATAGGTGTTGGAATTTGCTATGTGTCAGTACTGTGGAGCTGACACTGACATTAGAGAAGTCTTAAAGGGTGTCTGTCACCAGTAAAGTCACTGTTAAACCAGGCACAATATCTTGTAGGGCTAGCTCGGTTAAATGTAATACCTTTCACTTAGCGATCCGTTTTGTCACTCTGGAGAAAAATTACATTTAAACCATATTCAGGTTTTTTTTTAGGGGCCCAACCACTATATCATCAATAAAGTCTAATAGGTTTTAATTAAAAGAACTAGACCCTAATGGCAAGTGATTGGCTTCAAATGCAACTCTGAATGTATTTTTTTCCCCTGTGGAGTGTGTCCCACACAGTTTGAGTGCTACCAGTATGAGGCTACAGGAACACCGCCGACTGGTTGCAGATTCATTAAATAAACTTGTAGTTGTGATATGGAGAACAGAATAACACAGAGTTACTGAGTAGTTGCTAAAACATACCAGTCTGTAATGGTGACTGGCCCTCTTTAAAGAAAACCTGTCACCACAAAATGCTATGAAATCTAAAAGCAACATTGAGGCAGAGTTGTGGCCACAACACTCGTCCAGATGGATTTTGTGGGTGCACATCTCCGGGTTGATCTCCCCCCACTTGGGGATCTGTATGCAACTTAGTATATATTTATGGATGAAGACAGCAACCAAGGAGGTTATTTGGAAAATTGCTTCTTTTATTAATTCATTTCAACATCATTTGTACACAATATACAGGTTACATCAGTGCAACGTTTCGGACCCTTTTCAGTAGGTGTGAGATTGAGAAACCGTTCTTAACGTTTGAATACTGTTTGTGGGGACTAAGTTAACAAGACTGTTATTTTTCTGTTTGACCACAAGAGGCCGCTGTTTCCCCACACAGCTAATAGACGGCACAGATTACAACATGCATGAGAGGAGGGGCAATCAAGCTACAGAGGGACAGGAAATCGTCATCTTGTAAGGAGAGGAACTCAGACAGTGTGGATCCGTCCCCATCCAAGTGTTTGGAAGTGTTCTTTGGCATCCAGAACTGCAGCCCAGGAGAGCTGATCATGTCCAGGACTCGGATCTCGACCAGAAAGAGGAGTGCTGCTGCCCAGGAGATGGAGGATGTCTGCCAGGAGTGCTGATGAGAGCTGAGGAACAGATTACCCATTCTGTGGTACCGCATGTTCATTTGAAAGACTGCTTGTTCGGTTCGGAATCATCAGGGGAGACAGAGCAGACCCGGGTCGGTAAGACAAATCGTGCACGCACCTCAATATAGGATTGGCGCCTAAAATACTAGAGACTGAGATCAAACCTGCCAGTAGTTAGTTAGTGTTGCTGTTTGGCCACAAGAGGCCGTATGTTTCCCCACACGGCTAATAGACTGCACAGATTACAATATGCATGAGAGGAGGGGCTATCAAGCTGCAGAGAGACAGGAAATCGCCATCTTGTAAAGAGAGGAACTGTATGGATCCGTCCCCTGTTAGAGTAAAAAAGCCTGTTTTACAAAAGCTGGTGTCAGAGTTGATTTCCTCGTTCATGACTTCGCTGTATCCTGGGGAACCCACCCCGATACAAGGCTTACATAGGCACCCTTTTTCAAGCTGTTCCGATGCTCGGCTATGTGTGGAAGTAATTTTCCAAATAACCTCATTGGTGTGCTGTCTTGAACCATAAATATAATCTAAGCAGGATGTTATAAAGCATCAGCTCAGCTCCTCCTGCTCTATAACATGGTGTTTTCAGATTTCACTGCATTTTGTGGTGACATGTCCTCTTTTACCACCTCAGCTCCCCTAGCTTAAACCCCCTTAATAACCAGACCACTTTTTACAATTTTGCACTACACTACTTTCACGGTTTATTGCTCGGTCATACAACTTACCACCCAAATTAATTTTACCTCCTTTTCTTCTCACTAACAGAGCTTTCATTTAGTGGTATTTCACTGCTGCTGACATTTTTACTTTTTTTGATATTAATCGAAATTGACCGAAATGTTTGCAAAAAAATGACATTTTTCACTTTCTGTTGCAAAATTTTTCAAATATAACTACATTTCTATATAAATTTTTCTCTAAATTTATTGTTCTACATGTCTTTGATAAAAAAAAAAATGCAATAAGTGTATATTTATTTTGGGTAAAAGTTATAGCGTTTACAAACTATGGTGCAAAAATATGAATTTACGCACTTTGACTTTCTGAGCACCTGTCATGTTTCCTGAGGTTCTACAATGCCCAGACAATAGAAACACCCCACAAATGACCCAATTTCGGAAAGTAGACACCCTAAGGTATTCGCTGATGGGCATAGTGAGTTCATGGAAGTTTTGATTTTTTGTCACAAGTTAGCGGAAAATGATTTTTTATTTTTATTTTTTTCTTACAAAGTCTCATATTCCACTAACTTGTGACAAAAAATAAAATTTTACATGAACTCACCATACCCCTCACGGAATACCTTGGGGTGTCTTCTTTCTAAAATGGGGTCACTTGTGGGGTATTTATACTGCCCTTGCATTTTAGGGGTCCTAAAGTGTGAGAAGTAGTTTGGAATCCAAATGCGTAAAAATGCCCTGTGAAATCCTAAAAATACTCATTGGAATTTGGGCCCCTTTGCGCACCTAGGCTGCAAAAAAGTGTCACACATGTGGTATCGCCGTACTCAGAAGAAGTAGGGCAATGTGTTTTGGGGTGTATTTTTACATATACCCATGCTGGGTGAGATAAATATCTCTGTAAAAGACAACTTTTCCCATTTTTTTATACAAAGTTGTCATTTTACAGAGATATTTCTCACACACAGTATGGGTATATGTAAAAATACACCCCAAAACACATTGCCCTACTTCTCCTGAGTACGGCGATACCACATGTGTGAAACTTTTTTGCAGCCTAGGTGCACAAAGGGGCCCAAATTACAATGAGTATCTTTAGGATTTCACAGGGCATTTTTTATGCATTTGATCTCCAAACTACTTCTCACGCTTTAGGGCCCCTAAAATACCACGGCAGGATAAATACCCCACAAGTGACCCCATTTTGGAAAGTAGACACCCCAAGGTATTCCGTGAGGGGCATGGCGAGTTCGGACCGGCGAAATAGTCAATGGGGATGGGGGCGGAGCTCCGGCGCAGCACGGCGGTGCACGGCGAAAGCCGCCGGACTAAAAAGTCCTGCATGTCCGACTTTTTAGTCCGGCGGCTTTCGTCGTGCACCGCCGTGCTGCGCCGGAGCTCCGCCCCGTCCCCATTATAGTCAATGGGGACGGAGCGGCGGAGCGGCGGTCCGGCGGCACGGTGAAATAGCGGAAGGATGGATCCGACATGGTGAACAGCCTGTCAGATCCGTCCTGCCGCAAGTATGAAAGTACCCTTACAAAGTCTCATATTCCACTAACTTGTGACAAAAAATAAAATTTTACATGAACTCGCCATGCCCCTCACGGAATACGTTGGGGTGTCTTCTTTCCAAAATGGGGTCACATGTGGGGTATTTATACTGCCCTGGCATTTTAGGGGCCCTAAAGCATGAGAAGAAGTCTGGAATATAAATGTCTAAAAATTTTAACGCATTTGGATTCCGTGAGGGGTATGGTGAGTTCATGTGAGATTTTATTTTTTGTCACAAGTTAGTGGAATATGAGACTTTGTAAGAAAAAACAAGAAAACAAAAAAAAAAATCAATTTCCGCTAACTTGTGCCCAAAAAAATAAAAATCTTCTATGAACTCGCCATGCCCCTCAAAAGTGATCTTTATAGCGCCGCAGCGATTTTACGGTGTTTTTGCAGTGATCAGAAAAAAATAATTTCTGTCCCTGCGGTGGGGCGGACTGAACGCAAGTGTGCGCACAAGATCAGGCCTGATCGGCAAACACTGCGTTTTTTGTAGAGCCTATAGAACATGTCCTATTCTTGTCCGCAATTGCGGACAAGAAAAGGCATTTTTAATATAGTTCTGGCAATGTGTGGATCCGCAAAATGCGGAAAGCACATTGCCGCTGTCCATGTTTTTCGGATCCGCGGTGTCCGTGTTTTGCGGATCCGTGGATCCGCAAAAAACATACGGACGTCTGAATGGAGCCTTACAGGGGGGTGATCAATGACAGGGGGGTGATCAGGGAGTCTATATGGGGTGATCAGGGGTTAATAAAGGGTTAATAAGTGACAGGGGGGGGGTGTAGTGTGGTGATTGGTGCTACTTACAGAGCTGCCTGTGTCCTCTGGTGGTCGATCCAAGCAAAAGGGACCACAAGAGGACCAGGTAGCAGGTATATCAGACGCTGTTAACAAAACAGCGTCTGATATACCTTTCAGGGGTTTAAAAAATCGTATCTACAGCCTGCCAGCGAATGATCGCCGCTGGCAGGCTGTAGATCAGCTCGTTTACCTTCCGATCCTGTGAACGCGCGCTCCTGTGTGCGCGCGTTCACAGGAAATCTCGCGTCTCGCGAGATGACGCGCCGATGCGTCTAGGAGGAACAAACCGACCGCCCGCAGGACGCATCCCTGCGTTAGGCGGTCGGGAGGAGGTTAAGTAAACCACCCCTAAATAAACCTGACCCCCTATAGTCGTATTTCATATAGAAAAGTGACAAAGTGGGGACAATTAGAAAAACATTAGTTCATTTACTCCTTGTGCCCTTACAGTGGATTACATTGAGTGGCATTGTCCCACCTATGTAATTATCTCATGCTATAAAGAAATCTCCTCAAACTCCATTTTTGTCTAGTAAATGTCTGTCTCCCATGCATCTAAACCCATTGTTTGGCAGATAACATGGCAAACACCTGCTGTGATAGGGTCGTAGAAGACAACAAAGTAGTGTAAGGATTGCAAATGAAAGCTCATTGTAGATGGGGTTAGTATTGATGGACTTCCTAACAGTAATCCTGATTGTAGTCAGTCATTGTTGTCAGGTTTGGCCAACAGTCTAATGTGTGTGGAGAGCTCCCGGCCATTCCATGCCAGATGATATCTGGAGAGAGAAGGATTGAGCAAACTTAATATTTTTACCTGATCCGTTTATCCTCCCAGCAGATAAGCCACCACCAAGAGCATCTGGCAGCGACTTTCTCCCCTCTCCCCATTGACAAACCAACATGTTCAGCGGATCTGAACGAGTATATGTATGGGGGAGTCAGATTTAGAACTTAAATTGACCCTGAAAAAGTGTCCCCATGTTATAGGTAAGTGTAAACTGGGCCCATATAAATAGAATAGGTCAGCAGTACCATACTGAAACACAAAATACTTCCTCAGCAGAACCAGAGAGTGGTTTCTATAGAAATAAAGTTACCAATATAGTGCCCCCAGTAGTCCTAAGCCTCCTATGGTATCTCCCAATAGTAATAAAGCCCCCTATAGAACCCTCAGTAGTAAAAAGGCCCTCTATAGTGCCCCAGTAATAATAGTGCCCCTATTGTGCCTTCAATAATAATGCCCCTATAGTGCCCTGATATCAATAATGGCCCCTATAGTGCTCCCAGTTTTAATAACGCCCGCTATATAGTTAACGCTGGGAGTGTCAGGTCACTATGTACCTGGCCAGCAGCTGTGAGAAGGATGCTGGCAGGTCAGGGGACCCACTAGGCATCAACTCATGGTCAAGTTTCCCATTAAGGTCTATGACCAGTAACCCCCCTGACCCCTGCTTATACACAATGATCAAGGAAGAAGAAACCACAGCACTCCATTTATAAAATAAACTTTTTCACACCAGCATGTGCCAACTTCATGAGCCTTGTAGATTGTAAGCTCTTGCGGGCAGGGTCCTCTCCCCCTCTGTACCAGTCTGTTAATCGTTTCTTGTATTTTTATATTATGTATGTGTGACACCCCCCCCCCCCCCTTGATGTACAGTGCCATGGAATTAATGGTACTTTCAAATAAATAATAATAATAACCCTCTTTAACAAGCTTGCTGCACTTTCTTCAGCCTTGCCCTAAGATGTCCAAGGAATCAGGACATATGCCGCTCTGCAATCTAATACTTACCTATGTGAACTTTGGTTGTGCAGCTGATCTTTCAATGATCACCACGATACTGTCTGTTAGGTGACACATATAGTTATTGTGCCATTGATCAACACTTAGTGAACCATGAATGTCCCTGTGATCAGGAATAAGGGTGTGTTGTATTTCCATGCACTGCAGGTAGAAGGGAGCTTGCAGGATCAAACTGCAAAGGAGCACCACTGATGGTCGGACCTTCACTGATGAGGAAGTGATGACATAATGCAGCGAGACCATGAAGGGGGTAGCATGGAGGATATGAGTGGTGGTAGTGGTCATGATGGTGGTACTGTACCTGCAGTGGAAGTTAATTAGACTAAACTAGAGTTAATGGCCGGGCAGGGAGCCAATGACTTACTCTGGCGCTCCCTGGGCTGTGCAATGAAGGGAGGGCACACCACTTGCTTCCCTCAGGGCATACCCTGATCTTTTGAGGGCCCCTGACTGGTGGTAGCTGGGGTGCCCTTGATATTGGGTGCATGGCAAGAGACATGGCTTTGTTCCAACTGTTTTCCACTCTCAGCAATGGTGTCCTCGATAAGGCTTCTCCTTAAGGCCTACTTGGTAGCAGCACAACTTAAACAGGTCTTGTCTTTAGCATTGCTTGCTAGGAATCCCTACTCTACAAGCCGGGAGGCAGAACCAGCCTATCTCCCGGCGGCAACCAACTAAAGACTAGCTCCTACCCATATACAACCTTTTGGCATATACAGTGCACAGATAATCACAGTAGCCATTTTAAAGGGGTAAACCTGAGTATAAACCTTTTAGCAGTGAATTACAGTATTAACCCTTTAACAGTGAACCAATGGGTCACTGCAGTAGCTTAGTGATATGCTATCACTTCTTCTGGTTGTAAAACCCCTTTAATGTCCTAATAATTGTTCACATCATAGAGATATAAATGATTACAACAATCTCTGCAGCTGCTAGGGAGTGCAAGACTGGCTAAGGGGAGTAATAAGTAAAGGCAAAATAGCTCCATTGGAAGATCCGAGCAAATATGCAAATTTATAGATGAGGCTGATGAAACTAAATAACTGCATTTTGCAAGATCCAAGTGAAGTGAAGGTGATCAGAATACAACATATCAAGGCTTCTCAGAGCTATCGTCAAAGGATTTCACACCTAATAACAACAATCTGGATCATCTCGCTAAAAAGTTATAAACGGATAGCACACTAACCTACGCAAGTTAATATTCACATATTTTAATGGAACAATGTGCCCGATCCCAGGGGTGTAATTAGAGTTCTGTGGACCCCAGGACAAGTTTTGAACCTGCCCCCCACCCAGTTCTAGTGCCCGAGGTGGTAATAATGCCCCAGAAATAACTACCCCCCCCCTGCACAGTCATAGTGCTCCCCGAATGATATTAGTGCCCAGACTGCCCACATAGTAAGGCCTCTTTCACACTACCGTATGGCTATTTCAGTGTTTTGCGGTCCGTTTTTCACAGATCCGTTGTTCCATTTTTTTTTATCCGTTGTGTTTCCATTTCCGTTCCGTTTTTCCGTATGGCATATACTGTATACAATATTTGCCAGACTTTGTGGCCACCTGCCTCCTTGGGTGCTGTGGATAGGGTCCCCAGCCGTACTAATAAAATACAAAAATCACAGCAGGAGAGTTGTTTTTCTTTTTCCGTGAATTAATTTTATTTCTTAGGAAAAAGCGGCAACGTATATGCACAAACGTTTTCGGCCTTATTGGGCCTTCGTCAGGCACTAGAAAAGTAATTTTGGCAAAATTTCAGTCCATATGTACATGATTATCAGTTTACATGTTATATATTTAACACCAAGTACATCCATTGCAACAAAATTGCCGTCTTTTTCTTTTTAGTGGAAAACAATGTATATTGGTAAATCTATTATGACATTCATATCTGTAGAATCTGTTATAAGGAAAAACATCCACCATAGGTCTTTTTAACTTTCTCAAATATTCTGATAACAGCTCAATTTACAGAATGATTGTATCCTATAATGACAGGGTATGTAGAACGTTCATATATTGCATTATATTCCTAAAGATGAGGCCAGAAAGAGTAAGGCCTCTTTCACACTTGCGTTGTCCGGATCCGGCGTGTACTCCACTTGCCGGAATTACACGCCGGATCCGGAAAAACGCAAGTGTACTGAAAGCATTTGAAGACGGATCCGTCTTCAAAATGCTTTCAGTGTTACTATGGCAGCCAGGACGCTATTAAAGTCCTGGTTGCCATAGTAGGAGAGGGGAGCGGGGGAGCGGTATACTTACAGTCCGTGCGGCTCCTGGGGCGCTCCAGAATGACGTCAGAGCGCCCCATGCGCATGGATGACGTGTCCATGTGATCACGTGATCCATGCGCTTGGGGCGCCCTGACGTCACTCTGGAGCGCCCCGGGAGCCTCACGGGCGGTAAGTATGCTGCTCCCCCGCTCCCCGCTAAACTTTACCATGGCTGCCAGGACTTTAGCGTCCCGGCAGCCATGGTAACCATTCAGAAAAAGCTAAACGTCGGGTCCGGCAATGCGCCGAAACGACGTTTAGCTTAAGGCCGGATCCGGATCAATGCCTTTCAATGGGCATTAATTCCGGATCCGGCCTTGCGGCAAGTCTTCAGGATTTTTGGCCGGAGCAAAAAGCGCAGCATGCTGCGGTATTTTCTCCGGCCAAAAAACGTTCCGTTCCGGAACTGAAGACATCCTGATGCATCCTGAACGGATTTCTCTCCATTCAGAATGCATTAGGATAAAACTGATCAGGATTCTTCTGGCATAGAGCCCCGACGACGGAACTCTATGCCGGAAGAAAAGAACGCAAGTGTGAAAGAGCCCTAACAGATATCTATAGCTGTAGTATACTATTGTATAGACTTACCTATGCCGCGAGAGGTGAGAAGTTGAGAGTAAATAAGGAGATGGAGCGCTCCGAAAACGTTTGTGCATATACGTTGCCGCTTTTAATTCACGGAAAAAGAAAAACAACTCTCCTGCTGTGATTTTTGTATTTCATATACAGTATACAGTAATTACATAGAAAAAATTGGGCTGGGCATAACATTTTCAATAGATGGTTCCGCAAAAACGGAACGGATACGGAAGACATACGAATGCATTTCCGTATGTGTTCAGTTTTTTTGCGGACCCATTGACTTGAATGGAGCCACGGAACGTGATTTGCGGGCAATAATAGGACATGTTCTATCTTTCAACGGAACGGAAAAACAGAAATACGGAAACGTAATGCATACGGAGTACATTCCGTTTTTTTTGCGGAACCATTGAAATGAATTGTTCCGTATACGGACCCGATACGGACCGCAAAAAACGGCCTGCAAAACGGAAGAAAAAAAACAGGTAGTGTGAAAGAGGCCTAATGGTGTCTCTAAGTGGCCTCTTTTGTGTTCACTACACTGCAATACCGCTTTCTGTGCCCCCACAGAGCAGTTATGTCCCCTTTGTGCCCCTTCATTGTAATAACATCCCCCTTTGTGCCCCCGCACTATAATAAGGCCCTGCTTTGTTCTCCCACACTGTAATAAAGTCCATTTTTGTGGCAATTAAAACAATATAAGAACTCTCCTCTCTCCCCACCACAATGAGCAGTTGGATCATCATGATGCCTGCTGTCCGTCACTTTGCCTGTGCTGTGACAGGACACTAACGTCATTGGAGTGATCCAATCCTCCAGCAGGCCAAAAGCAGCCTATGACTTACTAGAGTTAATGGCCGGGCAGGGAGCCAATGACTCTTTGCACCGCCATATTTTTACAACTGGATCTGCGTCATAAAATGGCACTAGACATCAGTGGTCCTCCTTCCCATTTGGGTCTTAATGCAGTCACACCCCTTGAGTCCTTAACTGATACACCACTGCCCAATCTGAGAATGTCACTGCAGGTCCTATTCTGTTTCATCTTTGTGGAACAGAATAGCCATTTCTACTGATGGGAGTGAGAAAAGAAACGGTACATGGGCCAATGCAAAGGACAATGAGCTGACGACAAATATTTAATTTTTGAGCAGCATAACAATCATATCTACTGACATACCAGCGTTTGCTTTTCGAACATTCGTTCCTGATGATTGGCACAATAATCTGCCCATGTAAATGGGCCATTACTTCCCAGTGGAGTAATATTATCTAGACATTTACCGGTACCTGGTAAACACTTTATTGGCTGCATACTCTGCTATTTTCCAAACACCTATAAAGGAACAGTCCAGAACCTGTTGGAGGACTAGGTAAGAAAAAATATCACTTTGGTAATAGTTTCAGCCAGAGACACCTGATGACTTTAATTAGAATTTTTTGGTAAAGCAGTGATTGCATCTGGGAAGGAATAGAGAAATCTGAAGATCCCTTCCCTTTTGCACATACAGTGCTGCTTGAAAGTTTGTGAACCCTTCAGAATTATCTATATTTCTGCAAAATTGTGACATCAAATTTTCACACAAGTCCTAAAAGTAGATAACCAAATTAAACAAATGAGTCAAAAATATTGGCAGTGGCTGTGTGCATATGGTCATTTAAAGGGGTTGTGCCATAAACTACTGTTCACTCTAAGCTGTATTTTTATCAATTACTCTAGCTCCCATTTCTCTTTGTTTTATTTTTTTTTTATTTACCTCATTTGCAGTTTTTTTTTATCTCCCTTGATTTAATTCTACTTCCTGGTTTGTCATGTGTCCCATCATGCCTTAGGGCAGTGAGATGTGTCCTGACATCAATGAGGCTTCCTATGTCCTACATGATAAGGCTCCAATACAGGACATAACTGATTTACCACAGGGTGCAATGGTAGGCTAATAACGTTTGATAAAGGCAGTTTTGATAAATGGTGATATTTGGGGAAAGTGATATAACAGTGATCTCTGTTGGGTGGGATACATATACATTAGTGTTTAGAAATCTAGCCTAGCTCTATAATGCCGGGAACCGCTACAATGGGATCCAATGGGGATCTGGTCGCTTTTCTGCATAAATGGTGAATTTTGGCCAAAGAAAAAGTTGTGCATGCAGCACTAAATGCTGATGTGAACGTAGCCTAAAAGGCATTTTACACGGGTCGACAATTGAACAGATTATCGCTAACAAGCATTACTAGTAACGCTCGTTAGCGATGATCTTGCGGTGTAAATGCACCGCCAATTACCCGATGAATAAGTGAAACGCACAAAAGATAATCGTTTCCCAGAGGCAGATCGCGCTGTGTAATCACGATCTGCTGCCGGGAAACAAGACAGTATGCAGATTGATGATCTCTACTCCCCATATTCTGGAGTAGCTGGAGATTGCTGCATGTAAATGCACTCGTCTCCTCCGCTAGCGATCAGCAGATTGTCAGGAAGGAACGCTCCCTTCCCGACAATCTGCTACATCGTCGTCCTGTGTAAAGGGACCTTAAAGGGGTTGTGCCATGATTAATTTAGAAATTGAAAATCAGACATCATATAGTACATGACAACCTCTTTCTAACAAAGCTAGAACCAGCCATGTACCTCACATTGATCCAGAGATCTCCCCATTCATTGCTCTGCTAGATTTATATCAAGCTGACAGCTCAAGGGGAGTGTCTTTTCTGCTGCAGCTCAGGGGGTGTGTCCATTCTCTCCCTATCACAGCTCAGGGGGTGTGTCCATGCTCTCCCTATCACAGCTTAGGAGGCAGTTGAAGGATGAAACTGAGCATGTGCGGCCATCTCAGTGATCAGGACAAAGAAATAAGAAAGTAAGTGGCACGATACAGATACATGTTATTGAATAACTCAGTAGCTATAAAAAAGTTTTCATTACATGCAATTACAAAAGTATTCAGATCAAGGTGCTGGTTTGAAAACTGTAGAATATTTTTCGTGGGACAACCCCTTTTAGAAATTGTCTGAAATAGGATAATGAGAACATAAATAAACATCACACAAATATCAGGAAAAACTTTTGCACATGCTTATGATTGGCAACAAACAATTGTAGTAACGTTTTATCGGCCTTCACTAAATAAGTGACACAGAAGCATGAGATTTGTGCGGCTGATCAGACCTTAGGTTTAAATTGGGCTCAGAAGGGAATAATTTTAATAAGAAACTAAAGGTAAGTGGGTACAATCTGAAATTATTTGGGGGAAGATTAGAAGCAATGTAAAAAAATATCATTTTACTAATTGAGCAGTAAAATAAAGGTTCTGACTTCACTTACTGGAAATAACTGGTATAAACATTAAATAATTAAAAATAATAAGGAAATGATATAACGGCAGACTAGATGGACGCGGCAACAAGCACAGCCGCTAAACAATGTGCTTGGTAAGCTGCAAGAAGGCCACGGAGCTCACAAACAGCTGATCGACGGGGTTTCCAGGTGTCGGACCCCCACTATCAGATACTGATGACCTATCCAGAGGATAGGTCATCAGTAGGGATGAGCAAACCCAAATTTTACAGGTTTGGGTGGTGTAGGAATTCCTTTATAACGGAATTCGTAGACTGAATAAAGCTTCTGACTTCACTTACTGGAAATAACTGGTATAAACATTAAATAATGAAAAATAATAAGGAAATGATATAACGGCAGACTAGATGGACGCGGCAACAAGCACAGCTGCTAAACAATGTGCTTTGTAAGCTGCAAGAAGGCCACGGAGCTCACAAACAGCTGATCGACGGGGTTTCCAGGTGTCGGACCCCCACGATCAGATACTGATGACCTATCCAGAGGATAGGTCATCAGTAGGGATGAGCAAACCCAAATGTTACAGGTTTGGGTGATGTAGGAATTCCTTTATAACGGAATTCGTAGACTGAATGCAAAATGGAAGCCTTTTAGAGGCATTCGGTTTTGATCCGTTATAATAGAAGTCTATGGCCAAGCAAAATGGATCCGTCTGGTTTCCGTTATGCAGGATGGAAAACAAAGTCCTGCATAACGGAAAGCAGACGGATCAGTTATGCTTGGCCATATACTTTTATTATGACGGCTCAAAATGGAATGCCTCTTAAAGGCTTCCATTTTGTATTCAGTCTACGAATTCCATTATAACGTAAATCCATAACGGAATTCTTACACTACCAGAACACTGAACCAGAACCTGTAAAGTTTGGGATCGCTCATCCCTAGTCATCAGTATTAAAATCTCAGAAAACCCTTTTGAGATATAAGGGACCATATAAGGCCACTGGTAGGGAATCCTCTAACGAGCATTAAGTTAAGTATCCTTGCCATTAACTGTGCAGCTTGTGCTGCTAGATAATATTTGTAAAACTGAGTGAAAATAAACATTATACAGTTTCAAGAAAAAGTATGTGAACCCTTTGGAATGATATGGATTTCTGCACAAATTGGTCATAAAATGTGATCTGATCTTCATCTAAGTCACAACAATAGACAATCACAGTCTGCTTAAACTAATAACACACAGAGAATGAAATGTTACCATGTTTTTATTGAACACACCATGTAAACATTCACAGTACAGGTGAAAAAAGTATGTGAACCCCAAACCAAAGTTGAGTTGTTTGGAAGAAACACACAACACTATGTGTGGAGAAAAAGAGGCACAGCACACCAACATCAAAACCTCATCCCAACTGTGAAGTATGGTGGTGGGGGCATCATGGTTTGGGGCCGCTTTGCTGCGTCAGGGCCTGGACGAATTGCTTTCATCGAAGGAAAAATGAATTCCCAAGTTTATCAATACATTTTGCAGGAGAACTTAAGGCCATCTGTCCACCAGCTGAAGCTCAACAGAAAATGGGTGTTGCAACAGGACAACGACCCAAAGCATAGAAGTAAATCAACAACAGAATGGCTTAAACAGAAGAAAATACGCCTTCTGGAGTGGCCCATTCAGAGTCCTGACCTCAACGCCGATTGAGATGCTGTGGCATGACTTCAAGAAAGCGATTCACACCAGACATCCCAAGAATATTGCTGAACTGAAACAGTTCTGCAAAGAGGAATGGTCAATAATTACTCCTGACCGTTGTGCACGTCTGATCTGCAACTACAGGAAACGTTTGGTTGAAGTTATTGCTGCCGAAAGAGGTTCAACTAGTTATTAAATCCAAGGGCTCACATACTTTTTCCACCTGCACTGTGAATGTATACATGGTGTGTTCAATAAAAACATGGTAACATCTCATTCTTTGTGTGTTATTAGTTTAAGCAGACTGTGATTGTCTATTGTTGTGACTTAGATGAAGATCAGATCACATTTTATGACCAATTTGTGCAGAAATCCATATCATTCCAAAGGGTTCACATACTTTTTCTTGCAACTGTATGTATAATAGAAAGTATATTTGCTTAGTTTGTAAGTGATGTAAATGTATCCAAAAAATGTATCTTTCAATTGTTTGCACCTATTGTACCTACCTAGCTATACACCCTATACAGAATTATTAGGCAAATGAGTATTTTGACCACATCATCCTCTTTATGCATGTTGTCTTACTCCAAGCTGTATAGGCTCGAAAGCCTACTACCAATTAAGCATATTAGGTGATGTGCATCTCTGTAATGAGAAGGGGTGTGGTCTAATGACATCAACACCCTATATCAGGTGTGCATAATTATTAGGCAACTTCCTTTCCTTTGGCAAAATGGGTCAAAAGAAGGACTTGACAGGCTCAGAAAAGTCAAAAATAGTGAGATATCTTGCAGAGGGATGCAGCACTCTTAAAATTGCAAAGCTTCTGAAGCGTGATCATCGAACAATCAAGCGTTTCATTAAAAATAGTCAACAGGGTCGCAAGAAGCGTGTGGAAAAACCAAGGCGCAAAATAACTGCCCATGAACTGAGAAAAGTCAAGCGTGCAGCTGCCAAGATGCCACTTGCCACCAGTTTGGCCATATTTCAGAGCTGCAACATCACTGGAGTGCCCAAAAGCACAAGGTGTGCAATACTCAGAGACATGGCCAAGGTAAGAAAGGCTGAAAGACGACCACCATTGAACAAGACACACAAGCTGAAACGTCAAGACTGGGCCAAGAAATATCTCAAGACTGATTTTTCTAAGGTTTTATGGACTGATGAAATGAGAGTGAGTCTTGATGGGCCAGATGGATGGGCCCGTGGCTGGATTGGTAAAGGGCAGAGAGCTCCAGTCCGACTCAGACGCCAGCAAGGTGGAGGTGGAGTACTGGTTTGGGCTGGTATCATCAAAGATGAGCTTGTGGGGCCTTTTCGGGTTGAGGATGGAGTCAAGCTCAACTCCCAGTCCTACTGCCAGTTTCTGGAAGACACCTTCTTCAAGCAGTGGTACAGGAAGAAGTCTGCATCCTTCAAGAAAAACATGATTTTCATGCAGGACAATGCTCCATCACACGCGTCCAAGTACTCCACAGCGTGGCTGGCAAGAAAGGGTATAAAAGAAGAAAATCTAATGACATGGCCTCCTTGTTCACCTGATCTGAACCCCATTGAGAACCTGTGGTCCATCATCAAATGTGAGATTTACAAGGAGGGAAAACAGTACACCTCTCTGAACAGTGTCTGGGAGGCTGTGGTTGCTGCTGCACGCAATGTTGATGGTGAACAGATCAAAACACTGACAGAATCCATGGATGGCAGGCTTTTAAGTGTCCTTGCAAAGAAAGGTGGCTATATTGGTCACTGATTTGTTTTTGTTTTGTTTTTGAATGTCAGAAATGTATATTTGTGAATGTTGAGATGTTATATTGGTTTCAGTGGTAAAAATAAATAATTGAAATGGGTATATATTTGTTTTTTGTTAAGTTACCTAATAATTATGCACAGTAATAGTCACCTGCACACACAGATATCCCCCTAAAATAGCTAAAACTAAAAACAAACTAAAAACTACTTCCAAAAATATTCAGCTTTGATATTAATGAGTTTTTTGGGTTCATTGAGAACATGGTTGTTGTTCAATAATAAAATTAATCCTCAAAAATACAACTTGCCTAATAATTCTGCACTCCCTGTATGTTTTCCAACAGCCGCTAATATTGTACAATAAAAAACATACACTTTCTTTTTTATAGTTGCATGTTTATTGAAGCAGAAGAATTCCGTTTTCACATCAGCCGCTGAAATGAAAACTACAAATTATAGATGAAAAAGCATTTCCATGTGCTAGTTCTGAGCATATCCTAGGGCCATTCCGTTGTGCCATTTGTGCATCCAACAGCATACCTCCCAACCCCCTCTAAAATACAGCAACCAAAAAGGGATTTTTTTTCCTTCTCCCTGTGCTGGAATTCCTTCATGCTTTTGGTAAATATTGATGGATGGGAGATCAGATCTCTCAAATATCAGTGTGAATGCAGCCTTATACAGCATGGTAAGTCAATATAATATAAATAGAATCAGACTTTATAATGTAGAAATAAAATATTGTTCAAAAACTGAAAAGCCTGTTCAACATCACTGCTGTGTTATTTAAAATACCGTAAGAATCTTATCACCAGCCGCTTTTAATATGCTAATAGGGGTGCATTTGATTAGCTGAATGTATCATTCCCGTAGCTGAAGGGCTTATTTTGTGAGATGAATAAGAACACTGCCAGCTCATGAGGCCTCGGCTCACGGAGTGGTGAGTGGGCGATATTCTATCAAAGAGGACATATGAACAGTAGGTGCCATACTAATCTAAATGTGCACAGGATGATTCAAGAGAGTTGATCATATTCCAACCTAAAGCACCATGTAGGAGCACAATCCTCCTGACACATATTCTTCTTTATTCTTTATTAGCTTTTCTAATTAAGGTTATGCACTCATTTGTGCCTATAATTTTGCCTTCCCCTCTTCTATTAAAATTACTTAAAAAGAATAATTAATAATGGAATAATGGGCGGAAGACAAAAAATTATGTACCTGATTGACTATTATTTTTTGGAATGGACCAGTTGTACCTCATTTATCATTCACGGGGCTTTGAGCAGTTGTCAGTATCATTCCAGTAGTTGGTATAGGACGTCTGACCCATGTGTCAATAAAAGGACAGATATCAGCAACAATTTAAATAGATTGTTCCATTGTGAATGTGGATGTGAGTGTGGATATACTGTACAAAAGCTGATGAAACATCATAATCATAACCAATATGGATTGAAATCAGGTAGTGGAATAGAGTTTTCATTGGCTAGAGAAAATTATGTATGTTTGCATCTGAGGGAAGAAATGGTGTAATATGTTGTTGTACTAATTGCAACCAGTGTCCATGACCAAGCCTGGCGTTTACTATGACCAAGCCTGGCGTTTACTACTGCCATTATCAGTGGTACCTTGGAACCAAACCTGAGTTTGGTACAAAGGTTTTTTACAGTAGAAATTAATTTCCCAAGTTATTACACAAAGTCTTGCGAGACTTCGCAAACGAATAACTTCGGCTCATCGGAGACAATACATTCTAATACTGTACGGAGCGCCCACGAAGTTTTATGCGAATTGACTTCAGTTGAATACTCCATAGAACACTACTCATATGTATATGGTTCCTAAAACACCACTGCTTTTCCCTTAAACTGCCACCAGTGAATTTTTTTTTAAGTAAGTTTTTTATTAAATAAATACATCCACAAAGTATTTACATTCCAGGGGGATACTAACAATATAATACATTTATAAAATCGAAAATTCTTACACAATATCAAATGGCTCAGTATATTATATGCATTTCTGGCTATAACACTGGAGAACCCGCAGGGCTTGCCTCCAATAAATCATCCCTGCCCACACTGGAACGCCCCACATTTTTGTAAATTACTTTCCAATTCAGTGCATCCCCGGTATCTTGACACCATTTCACCTCATATTAAACCTGCATGCAGTCTTTAATCCGTTTATATATTTTTTTTATATATCTGTGAAATAGAAACCTTACTTTCTCTATGGCAATAGCAAAAATCTGTGAAATCATGTGAATCCACAATAAAATATTCCTGGTTCTGTGTGTAAAAACACATGTTTAAGTTGCGCATATCTAAAGTTTGCTAACACCCCGTGTTTATCTAGGGGGATCTATTCCCCAATACCTCTTATATTTCCAGTGGAAGCTATTTGTGACACGTTTCTGATCTTTAAATTTATCCAATATCTTTGGTCTTCCATAGTGATAAATTCCCGTAACTTATTATTATACCAAAGTGGTGTGAAAGGAAGAGTATACGTTATCCCCAGTATACCTTTTATTTTTTCCCATACTATGTGCATTCCCCTACTAATTACACATTTTTCTCCTCGTCTACCCAAATGTCCTGCCTCGAGGATGCTAAAGATATCGCGTTGGGGGCCCGGGAAGTCTTTTGTAAAAATGTAAAATTTTGCCAGTATTGTTCATAAACCACGGAAATTGGGCTGCTAGATAATATCCCTGAAGGTATGGAATGGACAGTCCTCCATCACCCTCTAGGAGCCAAAGGTATTTCTGCTTTATCCTAACTCTTTTCCTTCCCCAGATCAAGTCGTTGAACACACCTTTAATTTGCGTGAAAAAAATGTCATCAATCCAGATAGGACAGGCTGAGACTTTATACAGAATTTGTGGAAGAACAACCATTTTTTATCAAAGCTATCCTATCCATTTGGGAAGCTTTTGCCATACCCTCACTTTAATTTTGATCTTAGTGATTAATGGCATGATATTTAACTTGCAATAATCTTGGACCAGTGTACTAATTTTAATTCCCAGGTATTCAAATGACGACTTCTGTCTCAGGGGATCGAGACAACGGTAGTAAGACAGATTTTGTCCAGTTCACCTCATACCCTGAGATACTCCCAAATTGATTAATCAGTTGCATTATGTAGGGAAGTTCTTTCTAACCTTCTTGTAGAAAAATGTATACATCGTCCGCATGAAGGCTAATTTTATCATGTATGCCCTGTCCTCCAAATCTCCGCACCTGATCGTCATCTCTTATCCTACATGCTAGCAGTTCTAAAAAAAATAGCAAATAAAAGAAGAGAGAGGGGACACCCCTGTCTAGTTCATAAAGGTAATCTGGTTGGTGCATATTCCGTTAATTTTCATTCTTGCCATTGGTGAGGAATAGAGCAATTTCACCCAACTGATAAATTTGGACCCCATGTTCATTCTGTCCATAGTGTACCATAAGAAGTCCCACTCCACCCTGTCAAAGGCTTTTGCGGCGTCAAGAGACAGGATGGAGTGGTTCTCCCCCCTTCCCAGAAGTATATTTAATATCGCTCTTCGGATATTTTGTTGGGCCTGTCTTTTAGGAATGAATCCGGATTGATCAGTGTGGACGATTTTATCAATGATCTTTTTTAGTCTATTAGCTAATATCTTAGCGTATATTTTATAGTCTGTATTGAGCAATGATATGGGATGATACGAGCTGGTCTCATATTCGTCCTTATCCTTCTTCGATATCAGTGTAATGATGGCCTCAGACACTGAGGGAGGGAGTTCACCCTTCTCCCATGCCCTCTCCAGCACCTGCAGGAGACAGGGAAGCAGCACATCGCCATATCTCCTATACAATTCAAAGGGCAAACCATCCGAACCCGCAGATAAATTACCACCTATTCACCTAATTGTATAGGGAGATTTAACATATCCTGATCCTCTTTAGATAAAGATGGTAGTGTTAATTTAGCGAAAAAAGAGTCTATGCCCTGCTCCCTCTGTCTCCCTCCAGTCTGATACAGAGAAGTAAAGTGAGTTGTAAATTCCTGTTAAATATTTTCCCAGTGAGGGGAGAGTACCCCATTTCTTAAACTAATGAGTTTAATTTGTGAGGGCAGTCTATGATTCTGTATAATGGAGGCCAAAAGCCTTCCTTATTCCCCCTTTCACAAAAGTTTTTCTGTCTGATAAATAAGGACTTCTGCTGGGCTTTCTCCTGTAAATATGACCTATATTCTTCGATTGCCAACCCAAGCTCAGTTATTTTTTCCATGCAGTCCTGATGGCTGCCGGGGTCATTTTAAAGTGCCGTGACCCTTTCTTTCAATAGTTTTTTTTTCTGCAAATGAAGATTTGATCTTTTTTATCTTATACCATAGAAGGCCATGTATAAAAGCTTTTAAGGTGTCCCAGACGCAGAATATGTCAGTAGAGTTTAAGTTAATCTGCCAAAATTCTTTTAATTCATCCTTAATTTTATCATGATCCTGAATTAGGTTGAACCCGTGGGGATTTATACTATTTTGGGGGTTATAACTGCATCAGTCTTTTTGCATGTCAACAGTATGGGGCTATCTCATGCGTGCCACCCGATGAAGAAATTCGGGGTTAGCCAGTGCTATATATATTCTAGACATAGTTGAGAACGAGCGACTAAAGTAAACTTTTTTCTCACCGCATAAATATCTGCAGATATCAACTAGACCAGTTCCTGACATATCCTATGTAGGTTTGTCTCTCCCCTTTTTTCCTTTATTTTTACCTCTAAATCCCTTTTACCTTCTGTCCTTCTCCTGGTTCATGACATTGTTAAAATCTCCTATTACCAATATTGGGCATTTTCCCATCTTATACACAAAGTCTGCTAAACAGGACATAACATCAGCTAAGAAAGGGGGGGGGGGATATACACAAAGACGAGTACACAGACACAGTAGGAAGACAGGCAAGAATGGAACTTATATTGTGCCCATCTTTTCTGCATACATGTCACGGTATCTTGCGTAAAGTGTGTTTCTGTTACTATTACGGGAAGATGTGTCTTAATATCATTCACTATAACTCTTTTTGTTCTTTATGCAAGTCCCCTCATGTTCCATACTAATATTCTATTTGTTGTATCCAGTTATTTCTATCTAGGTCGCTGCCAAACAAATTGATATCTGGGGACCCCACCCCCCCCAGCTCCCGAGACACAAGGACATCTGACCACCCCCCCTTTGATATGCAAGGCAGTATATCCTACGCATCTCCTCATATCTGCCCTCCACACTGACCTCCCCCCCCCCATCCCCTTTATCTAGTCCTCAACCCATTCGTTTTCACAGCTCTTGTTCATCCAGCCAGTCTGATAGTTCACCAGATGTGGCAAAGAAGTGAATTTTTTCATGGTGAACTATGCGCATTTTCGCAGGGTACATCATTGCATATTTAATCAGTGAATTTTTTATTATTTTAACAGGCATGATTGCTAGTCATAATTTATGTAAACAAAAAATATTATCAAGCAATAGATACATTGTCTCAATGCATAATTTATAGGGTATCCATACATTTACATAATTGATAAGCACTTTACAAAATCTCATATATTATCCATTAAAAACCAACAAAGTACATGAACAATGATATGATTCACGATAAAGTGCTCTGTGCAAAGGTGCTCACATATATCATCTGCTCATTTCATATATAAGTATTGACATAATTCATAATTGATATTGATATGTAAAATATTTAGAAATAGCAGTCGATGTGTTCGGCATGGCGTGTATACAGATCTGGTGCGCATGTCCGCGCATCCCTATTGTGTGTATTTGTCACATGGTCGGCAGGATTCGTGTGGGTTGAACACGGTTTGTACGGTTTGGTTTGTGCAGGCTCTGAGATATGATAGTGCACATCCTCGCAAAATGATCCAGTCTTTGCCCTTTAGTCAGTTCACTAGGGCCAAAAGGATCATTAGCGAGGATATAGAACTGGAAAAAACTTTAAAATACTATGGTACACTCATTTAAAACTAGGGGTTATCCCCAAAAAATAGTAAGTGACCAACGTAAACACCTTCAATCGAAGGATAGATCAGAAATTTTGTAGAAAACTATTAGAGAGAATAGCTAAAAGCGATTACCTTTTGTATCCACCTACAATGACATGAGTGTGAGTATCAGCAGGATAATTAACAGACACTGGCCTATTTTGTCCAGTGGACATGCTGATATCATAGAATTCAGATCTAAGCCCTTAATGTCCTATAGAAGATCGATAAATCTTAAGGACAGGATAGTGAAGAATGATATAGGCTCAAATAAGACTTTCCAACAAACATTTTTGACTTCTAAAAAACTGGGATGTTATCCATGCTTACACTGCGTGAATTGCAAATATAAGAGTACACATTTTGTACATCCCACCAAACAAACTACATATACCATAAGACATTACTTGACGTGTGACTCCTCCCACATTGTATATGTCCTCTGGTGTCCTTGCAACCTACTATATGTCGGCGAAACCACTTGCGATTTTAAAACACGGTTCAATCAGCACCGCTATTCAATCAGAAAGCGACGCATGGACCTACCGGTGTCTAAACACTTTGCCGATAAAGAACATACTGAACATGATCTCAAATTCATGATAGTAGATCAAGTCCCTCTTCCTAGAACAGGTGGCAATCGTATCAAACTACTAAAAAAACGCGAAGCGGAATGGATATTTAAACTTAACACGGTAAAACCAAATGGTCTTAATGTTGACTTTAGACCTTGGTTATTTGTATGAATTCTCTGGTTTTTACTATGTCTTCTATTTTTCTGTCTTTTACAGCCTCTGTATATTAAGATATGTGGTTGTTTTTATACAAAAGCATTTTTTTACTTTATTTTTTAGGATGGTTCCAGATGGAGAACTAGGGACCGCTGTACCTCAGTATGAAATACAGTCGACCATATTGGATATTGTTTTTTTTCCATCTGTTACCCCAATAGAGTAATATTTATGTCACGTTAATAATTAACCACTATGTTAACTTGCATTATATGCTTTTCAGCTAATCTAAAAAGGTATCTGCAATATATACTCCCATTACTATATGCCACTGTATGAGGTAGGTAGCTAGGTTTGATTGACACTTTTCGTGGTGGGTAATTGCCAGTTATCCACCACTCGTGTCTTTTGACATTGGATCAAGCTAGGTGCGCTTGATTGCAGCACCTCCTGTCCCTGCTGCCATTGCCTCTTGTGGATGTTGAGCTATATTAACCCCTTCCCGACTGCAATCCGTTTATATACAGTACGTGCTATCTGCACATACCCCGTGCAGCTAGCACGTGTATAAACGTCAAGCCAGCTCTTTAATCCAAGCGCTGCAAAACACTTGGATTAAAGCTTCTGCCCCTGGACTGCTGCTGTCACGGACAGCATACAGTGCAGTAATGCCAGCAAGGGACCAATCAGAGTGGTCCCTTGCCGACATTCGATCCGATTGGTTAGTCTGTGCAGACTAACCAATCAGATCGCGGCAGTGAAAAAGTGCCTGTTCCAGGCTCTGATCTGCGCCCGATGGTTGCCATGGCAACTGGACGCTTTGCAAAGCGTCCTGTGTTGCCACCTACAGGACATCTGATAGTATTATACTTTGCAATGCAATGCAAGTATAGTACAGCCGACAGCCCCACTGGATCTTCAAGATATAAGAGGGACTTAATAAAAAAAATTTTTTTATTAAATGTAAATTTTAAAAATAAATTGCCTTTTCCTATAAAAAAAACAAAAAAAAAAAAACAACACATATTAGGTATCACCGCGTCCGTAACAACTGTCTCTATAAATGTATCACATGATAGACCCCGTCCGATTAAACACCATAAAAAATAAAAATAAAAACTGTGTAAAAAAAGCAATTTTTGTCACCTTACATCACAAAAAGTGCAACACCAAGCAATCAAAAAGGTATATATCAAATAAAATGGTACCAATAAAACCGTCACCTCATCCCGCAAAAAATGAGACCCTACTGTACATAAGAAAATTGCTCAAAAAATAAAAAACTATAGTTCTTAGAACATTGAGACACTAAAACATTTTATTTTTATTTCAAATATGCTATTATTGTGTTAAAGTGAAATAAATTTTTTTTTACATATTAGGTATCTCCGCATCCGTAATAACCAGCTCTATAAAAATATCACATGACCTAACCCCTCAGGTGAACACCGTAAAAAAAAAAAAAAAAACTGTGCCAAAAAAGCCATTTTTGTCACCTTACATCACAAAAAGTGCAACAGCAAGCGATCAAAAAGGCTTATGACCCCCAAAATAGTACCAATCAAACTGACACCTCATCCCTCAAAAAATGATACCCTATTTAAGACAATAGCCCCAAAAATAAAAAAGCTATGGCTCTATGGAGACACTAAAACAGAATTTTTTTGGTTTCATAAATGCTATTATTGTGTAAAACTTAAATAAATAAGAAAAAGTATACATATTAGGTATTGCCACGTCCATAATGATCTGCTCTATAAAACTGTCACATGACCTAACCCCTCAGATGAACGGTGTAAAAAGAAATAAATAAAAACTGTTCCAAAACAGCCAATTTTTTTGGTCACCTTGCCCCATAAAGTGTAATAATGAATGATCAAAAAATCCTATGTACCCAAAAATGGTACCAATAAAAACCTCAACTCTTTCTGCAAAAAACGAGCCCCTGCACAAGACGATCGGCAGAAAAATAAACATATGGCGTTCAGAAAATGGACACACAAAAACATAATTTCTTTTTCAAAAATGCTTTATTATGTAAAACTGAAACAAAGAAAGTAAACATATTTGATACCACTGTGTCGGTAACAACCTGCTATATAAAAATAGCACATGATCTACCCTGTCAGATGAATCTTGCAAAAAAACTGTGCCAAAACAGCCATTTTCAGTTACCTTGCCTCACAAAAAACTTAATATAGAGCAATTTTCTTAAAATTTTTAACCACCTCAGCTCCCCTAGCTTAAACACCCTTAATGACCAGACCACATTTTACAATTCTGCACTACACTACTTTCACCGTTTATTGCTCATACAACTTACCACCCAAATGAATTTTACCTCCTTTTCTTCTCACTAATAGAGCTTTCATTTGGTGGTATTTCATTGCTGCTGACATTTTAACTTTTTTTGTTATTAATCAAAATTTACCTAAATTTTGACAAAAAAAATGTCATTTTTCACTTTTAGTTGTAATTTTTTTTTTAAAAAAACGACATCTATATATAAATTTTTCTCTAAATTTATTGTTCTACATGTCTTTGATAAAAAAAAATGTTTGGAAAAAAAATGGTTTGGGTAAAAGTTATAGCGTTTACAAACTATGGTCCAAAAATGTGAATTTCCGCTTTTTGAAGCAGCTCTGACTTTCTGAGCACCTGTCATGTTTCCTGAGGTTCTACAATGCCCAGACAGTACAAACACCCCACAAATGACCCCATTTAGGAAAGTAGACACCCTAAGGTAGTCGCTGATGGGCATAGTGAGTTCATGGAAGTTTTTATTTTTTGTCACAAGTTAGTGGAATATGAGACTTTGTAAGAAAAAAAAAATCATCATTTTCCGCTAACTTGTGACAAAAAATATAAAATTCTAGGAACTCATTATGCCCCTCACGGAATACCTTGGGTGTCTTCTTTCCAAAATGGGGTCACTTGTGGGGTAGTTATACTGCCCTGGCATTTTAGGGATCCTAATGCGTGAGAAGTAGTTTGAAATCAAAATGTGTAAAAAATGCCCTGTGAAATCATAAAGGTGCTCTTTGGAATGTGGGCCCCTTTGCCCACCTAGGCTGCAAAAAAGTGTCACACATGTGGTATCGCCGTACTCAGGAGAAGTTGGGCAATGTGTTTTTGGGTGTCATTTTACATATACCCATGCTGGGTGAGATAAATATCTCGGCAAAAGACAACTTTTCCCATTTTTATTTTTTTTATTTTTTTAAAATATTTTCATTAAGATCAGGCAAAGAAAAGGAGATACATAGAATGATTGTCAATTAAAGATACATGGCATGTACACATCAGAGAAGCAAGAAAAAAGACATTATTGCGTATACAGGTTAGTGCCTAGATCCCTTTTTTTTTTCCACCCCAGCCCTCCTCCCCCCACCCCCACAAGAAAAGCGAGATAAGATCTGGAACACCTCAATAACATTTGTGCTCGGATCGGCTCATGATGAGAGGGTCCCCTACCTAAGCCTATACTCCCCCTCCTACTTAGAAGCAGCAGAGTTATGCCGGAACTGCTTATCGAAGGGTAGCCTAAAGGGGGCCACACCAATGATAAGTCCTAAGAAGGGAGGGCTTCTGGGTGGGTTGAGAGCATTCGAACCGACAAGTGGGGGCAGGAGAGCCAGGTTTAAATAATTAAAGCCCCGCCTCCCCTCACACAAACACGGCACTCTTAATTGCCTACCACTTGTGCTCGGATCGGCTCATGATGAGAGGGTCCCCTACCTAAGCCTATACTCCCCCTCCTACCTAGAAGCAGCAGAGTTATGCCAGAACTGCTTATCGAAGGGTAGCCTAAAGGGGCCAAAAGAACCATGCATAGGAGTTTGAAAATACTTTGATAACAGAACTACAAAACCAAAACTCGAAAGCCAGTGACATTTCGTATTAAGGATCCGGGATATAACGCTTGGAACACGCGGAACTGCGACGACCCAACCGTTTGATGACATGTACTGGCACCTTATGCATGGACGCCGCAGCTGTCGCGCCCATGCGGAAGGAATGTCCTGTGATCCAGAGAGGACCGACCCCTGAACCTGTCAACTAAACCCGAATGTACCTAAGAAAGGCCGCGGTGGTTAGCCGGGCATTGCCTAGTTTGAGTACGGGAGAACATGCCGGCTTGGACTAAATACTACGCAGCCAAGCCTCTAAGGCCTGCACCGGACACCATCTACTGTCCGTGGGAAAGTATCTGACCGCCACCGATACCCCCGGCCGTGACGTCTTGGACGAGGCCAAGGTGAGGACATAGATGGACCCGCGCCGGATGAGCTGACCTTTCCGCAAGCACCCAGCCAGCGTATTGGTGCTCATGAGCTCGTCTGACCTGAGGAATCCATGGAAGGCCAGGTACCAGGCTGTTTCTACCAGAGCGCTAACCTGCGGCCCGAACGGTTTACCCTGCAGTTTGTCTGTCACGGCCTGAACAACAGACATCTTGCACAAACCCTTCAACGCTGCTTTGATCGGGTGGGCGGAGAAGAGTGACGGTAGGTCCGGATGTAGCATGTAACAATGGTGCTGAATACCTGCCAGGTATAGTTAACAGTGCTATAGGACAGATTTAATTGAGAGTGGCAAAACCCAGACGAAGCCCAATAGGTGAGTGATAGGCCCCCGGCCAGCGGCCGGGTAGGTGTTCTCATATCTCTGAAACAGGCGCCAAGCTGTCTTGTAAGCCCTCAGAGTATTACTGGTCAAGGAATTGGCCATCAGTCTCTTAGCTATGGTGAGATGAGAGACTAGTCCCAGCGCAGCTGGGCCTGGTGAGGAATCATTTTATTTATTTATTTTCCTCCATGTGTGAGAGACTCTGATGGCGGAGTCATGTGTGTAAACCTAAAACGGAGAAGTCGTGTGTGAGAGACTCTAATGGCGGAGTCATCTGTGCAAACCTAAAGCGGAGAAGCCATGCGCGAGAGACTAATGGTGGAGTCATATGTGTAAAACTAAAACAGAGAAGCTCTGCGCGAGAGACTAATGGCGGAGTCATATGTGTAAAACTAAAACGGAGAAGCCATGCGTGAGAGACTGAGATGGCGGAGTCATATGTGTAACTAAAACGGAGAAGCCATGCGTGAGAGACTCTAATGGCGGAGCCACGCGTGAGAGGCTCTAATGGCGGAGTCATATGTGTAAACCTAAAACGGAGAAGCCATGTGTGAGAGACTCTAATGGCGGAGCCATGCGTGAGAGGCTCTAATGGCGGAGTCATATGTGTAAAACTAACACGGAGAAGCCCTGCTTGAGAGACTCTAATGGCGGAGTCATATGTGTAACCTAACACGGAGAAGCCATGCGTGAGAGACTCTAATGGCGGAGACATATGTGTAAACCTAAAACGGAGAAGCCAAGTGTGAGAGACTCTAATGGCGGAGTCATATGTGTAACCTAAAACGGAGAAGCCATGCGTGAGAGACTCTAATGGCGGAGTCATATGTGTAACTTAAAATGGAGAAGCCATGCGTGAGAGACTCTAATGGCGGAGTCATATGTGTAACCTAAAACGGAGAAGCCATGCGTGAGAGACTCTAATGGCGGAGTCGTATGTGTAAAACTAAGACGGAGAAGCCATGCGTGAGAGACTCAGATGGCGGAGTCATATGTGTAAAGCTAAAACGGAGAAGCCATGCGTGAGAGACTCTAATGGCGGAGTCATATGTGTAACCTAAAACGGAGAAGCCATGCGTGAGAGACTATAATGGCGGAGTCGTATGTGTAAAACTAACACGGAGAAGCCATGCGTGAGAGACTCAGAAGGCGGAGTCATATGTGTAAAGCAAAAACGGAGAAGCCATGCATGAGAGACTCTAATGAGGAGTCATATGTGTAACCTAAAACGGAGAAGCCATGTGTGAGAGACTCTAATGGCGGAGTCGTATGTGTAAAACTAACACGGAGAAGCCATGCGTGAGAGACTCAGATGGCGGAGTCATATGTGTAAAGCTAAAACGGGGAAGCCATGCGTGAGAGACTCTAATGGAGGAGTCATATGTGTAACCTAAAACGGAGAAGCCATGCGTGAGAGACTCAAATTTTTTTTAATTTTTTTTTATTTTATACTATAAACCACTTAAGTAGCTCCCGTATGGGCACAGCTCTGAGTACGAGCATGAAGAGCATGGTATAACGCAGATCCCCTGCACGGACTAACTAACATCCTGTGCCTAAATAAACCCCTTGGAACCTTATGTACGGCCGGCAGCAGGAAGCCAGCCACCGCCTATGATCTGCTCCCCCTGACCGAGCCTAGTACTCCTTCCCCTGATCCCTGCCTACCTAAAGATGAGGAGCCTTTACCCCCAGCCATGTGGGGAGCTCACGCTGCTCCCTGGCAGAATGCACCAGTGCGGGGGAGCCCCCCCCCCTCAGCTAGGGCCGCCCCACCGCCGGCTGGACCCTTGTACTGTGTGGGGAGCAGCGCCGCTCCCTGGCAATGTGCACCGGATCAGAGGGAGCCCTTCCTTTACCATGGGCCCCGGCCCCCGCTGGTTTGAATCGCGAGCCACGTGAGGAGCCGCACAGCTCCCTGGCATTGTGCGCCGGTGCGGGAGTGCCCCCCCCCTCACCTAGGGCTGGTTGTTGTGACTGGAACCCGCTGGGAGACAGAAGCCTGACCGGACCTACCTGTGACCGTGAAGGCTGACCTCCCAGACCGTGGCTGACCCGCGTGCGTAGACGTGACGCAACTACCCGTAGATGCCCACCCAGTGCCTGCAGTCAACGGGAGTGCGACCGAGTCTGTGGATGTGACCGACTAGCTCCTGTAGTCATGAGGGGACCCTACATCGAGAGTAGCGGTAACGGACCATCGCCTGTAGACGTGGTAGTATTACCTCACGAGTCTGTTGACATGAGACTAATGCCTGCTGTCGTGGCAGGGCTTTCTAACAAGTCTGTAGTCATGACAGACTAATGCCTGCAGTCGTGGCAGGGCTTTCTAACGAGTCTGTAGTCGTGACAGACTAATGCCTGCAGTCGTGGCAGGGCTTTATAACGAGTCTGTAGTCGTGACAGACCAATGCCTGCAGTCATGGCAGGACTTTATAACGAGTCTGTAGTCGTGACAGACTAATGCCTGCAGTCGTGGCAGGACTTTATAACGAGTCTGTAGTCGTGACAGACTAATGCCTGCAGTCGTGGCAGGACTTTATAACGAGTCTGTAGTCGTGACAGACTAATGCCTGCAGTCGTGGCAGGGCTTTATAACGAGTCTGTAGTCGTGACAGACCGATGCCTGCAGTCGTGGCAGGGCTTTGTACCAATATATATATACACTCACCTAAAGAATTATTAGGAACACCATACTAATACGGTGTTGGACCCCCTTTTGCTTTCAGAACTGCCTTAATTCTACGTGGCATTGATTCAACAAGGTGCTGATCGCATTCTATAGAAATGTAGGCCCATATTGATAGGATAGCATCTTGCAGTTGATGGAGATTTGAGGGATGCACATCCAGGGCACGAAGCTCCCGTTCCACCACATCCCAAAGATGCTCTATTGGGTTGAGATCTGGTGACTGTGGGGGCCATTTTAGTACAGTGAACTCATTGTCATGTTCAAGAAACCAATTTGAAATGATTTGAGCTTTGTGACATGGTGCATTATCCTGCTGGAAGTAGCCATCAGAGGATGGATACATGTTCTCATTCTGTTTACGCCAAATTCGGACTCTACCATTTGAATGTCTCAACAGAAATCGAGACTCATCAGACCAGGCAACATTTTTCCAGTCTTCAACAGTCCAATTTTGGTGAGCTTGTGCAAATTGTAGCCTCTTTTTCCTATTTGTAGTGGAGATGAGTGGTACCCGGTGGGGTCTTCTGCTGTTGTAGCCCATCCGCCTCAAGGTTGTGCGTGTTGTGGCTTCACAAATGCTTTGCTGCATACCTCGGTTGTAACGAGTGGTTATTTCAGTCAACGTTGCTCTTCTATCAGCTTGAATCAGTCGGCCCATTCTCCTCTGACCTCTAGCATCCACAAGGCATTTTTGCCCACAGGACTGCCGCATACTGGATGTTTTTCCCTTTTCACACCATTCTTTGTAAACCCTAGAAATGGTTGTGAGTGAAAATCCCAGTAACTGAGCAGATTGTGAAATACTCAGACCGGCCTGTCTGGCACCAACAACCATGCCACACTCAAAATTGCTTAAATCACCTTTCTTTCCCATTCTGACATTCAGTTTGGAGTTCATGAGATTGTCTTGACCAGGACCACACCCCTAAATGCATTGAACCAACTGCCATGTGATTGGTTGTCTAGATAATTGCATTAATGAGAAATAGAACAGGTGTTGCTAATAATTCTTTAGGTGAGTGTATATATATATTTTTATTATTATTTTTTATTTATTTATTATTAATTTATTTTATTTTTACAACTTCCCGCCAAAGGCCACGACTGTAGGCGCCACCCTGCAAGACATGCGTCAGTGGCCTGAGCTTAGATAGGCCACGCATGCGCACCACACCTGACGGCCATGACAGCCACCAACCCCGCAGAATCGCAAAGTAGCCAACCACCTGTGGACCTGAATAAGTGACAGACATGTGAGTGAGCGAACCCCGGCTGAGTGATCCTTCACCCACGCAACCGCTCCCTAAATATCCACCGGCTTGTCGCGGCTGTGCCCCGACCCGAGCCACTAACTCCCCATGTACCGTATGTGCTATGGGCGGCCAGGCTACGTGCCCGAGGCGTAGTGGCAATCCCCCTTCCTTGAACCCCCTTATTTAATAAAGCCCCTTTTTTTTTTTTTTTTATACCAACTGACGCCTGCCTTGGTACCTAGACACTAGTGCTGAGCAAGGAGCCTAGTACCTGGACTGCAGTACCAGTAACTGGTAACACTTCCACCTGTCTCAGGTGTGTTCAGACCTATGTCATTTCCAGCTTACCTCATATTGTTTTAGAAAAAACAAAAATTACTCATTACCTTAGGTGGATATAGGTTAGGAATGTCACTACCACTGTGTCAGGCCCTACATGACGAAACACTGAGTGCATCTGGTTTTATATACCGGTACAAACATGTTATCTGCTTCTTCCTCCTGTTTACTAGTTATCTAGTTCATCCATTACCAAATAGATCTGCAAATGATGTTACCTTCTGGTATTATGTCCCATACATGTATGCAGTTTAATCAATCATTGAATTCAGAGTATCATTCCTGATCTGTTTGCTATACAGGATGCATGAAAATTTAACTAGTTATTTGGGCCGATGGCACATTATATAAATCCACCCACTCATATGTTTTACACTAAGGCCTCATGCACACGACCGTTGTGTGCATCCGCGGCCGTTGCTCCGTTTTCCGTTTTTTTTCGCGGACCCATTGACTTTCAATGGGTCCGTGGAGAAATCGGAAAATGCACCGTTTGGCTTCCGCGTCAGTGATCCGTTTTCCAGTCCGTGAAAAAAATATGACCTGTCCTATTTTTTTCACGGACAACGGTTCACGGACCCATTCAAGTCAATGGGTCCGTGAAAAATCACGGATGCACACAAGATAGTCATAAACTTTATTTAACTTTTTGAACAGAACGTTAACTTTTTTGCTTACCAGTGATTTTTTTCTTTTTTTTTACCTTTATAGGACAAACCTCTCCTTCCCCATGGGACAATGTGCAAAGCGCAAATCGCCCAAAGATGTGGCGAAGTACATTATGCACTTTGTCCCAGGTGAAAGGAGAGGTTTGCAGCAGCTGTGAGTGAAAGGGCCCTAATAGCCCTGTGTGCCTGTCCTGTGAAACGCAATCCCTATGCTAAGTGTACCTGTGTGTGGTACTTCCGGAAACACTCCCCTAAGCATAGGGCAGGGTGGTCAGGGCAGTCAGGACAGAAATAGCGGGTGTCACGCCTTATTCCACTCCTGCTACAGACACAACATCTTTTTCGGGGTGACGGTTGGGTTGAGGTACCAGCAACGACATTGGGGAAATGTCGCTCGTGTAGACGGCTCACTACACTCGTGGATGGGGCCACGGAACCTCCTGGATACAGGAGGTTCTCGATGATCTCTTCCTGAAATTTGAGGAAGGATCCTGTTCTCCCAGCCTCACTGTAGAGAACAAAACTATTATATGCAGCCAATTGAATCAAATATACAGACACCTTCTTATACCAGCGTCTGGTGCGTCGGGAAACTAAATAAGGAGCCAACATCTGGTCATTGAAGTCCACCCCTCCCATGTGAAGGTTATAGTTGTGGACTGAGAGGGGCTTTTCAATGACACTGGTTGCCTGTTCTATTTGTATTGTCGTGTCTGCGTGAATGGAGGAGAGCATGTAAACGTCACGCTTTTCTCTCCATTTCACTGCGAGCAGTTCTTCGTTACACAAGGCAGCCCTCTCCCCCCTTGCAAGACGGGTGGTAACGAGCCGTTGGGGGAAGCCCCGGCGACTAGGTCGCGCGGTGCCACAGCAGCCAATCTGTTCTAGGAACAAATGCCTGAAGAGGGGCACACTTGTGTAAAAATTGTCCATATAAAGATGGTACCCCTTGCCAAATAAGGGTGACACCAAGTCCCAGACTGTCTTCCCACTGCTCCCCAGGTAGTCAGGGCAACCGACCGGCTCAAGGGTCTGATCTTTACCCTCATAGATCCGAAATTTGTGGGTATAGCCTGTGGCCCTTTCACAGAGCTTATACAATTTGACCCCATACCAGGCGCGCTTGCTTGGGATTTATTGTTTGAAGCCAAGGCGCCCGGTAAAATGTATAAGGGACTCGTCTACGCAGATGTTTTGCTCAGGGGTATACAAATCTGCAAATTTGGTGTTGAAGTGGTCTATGAGGGGCCGAATTTTGTGGAGCCGGTCAAAAGCTGGGTGGCCTCTGGGACGAGAGGTGCTGTTGTCGCTAAAGTGCAGGAAACGCAGGATGGTCTCAAATCGTGTCCTGGACATGGCAGCAGAGAACATGGGCATGTGATGAATTGGGTTCGTGGACCAATATGACCGCAATTCATGCTTTTTTGTCAGGCCCATGTTGAGGAGAAGGCCCAGAAAAAATTTCATTTCGGAAACTTGGACGGGTTTCCACCGGAAAGACTGGGCATAAAAGCTTCCCGGGTTGGCGGCTATAAATTGAGTGGCATACCGATTTGTTTCTGCCACGACTAAGTCCAAGAGCTCCGCAGTCAAGAACAGCTCAAAAAATCCCAGTGCCGAACCGATCTGAGCTGTCTCAACCCGAACTCCAGACTGGGCGGTGAAAGGGGGAACTATTGGTGCGGCTGAAGTTGGGGGCTGCCAATCAGGGTTTGCCAGCACCTCAGGGACTCTACGGGCCTGTCTGTGCGGTGGCTGCGACGGGGGAACTAATGCACGTGCCACCGTACCAGCTTCAACTGCCCTTCTGGTGCTTGCCACTTCACCATGTTGTACGGCAGTGCTGGTACTAGGTCCAGGATGGGCTGTGCTGCTGGTGTATGCCTCACCACGTAATCCGACAGCGCCAGCCCCACTCTGCTGCCCTTGAAGCGGATCCTGTGCAACCTATGGTCTAGCAACACGGGGCCTGGTACGCCTGGTGCTATCAGGGACCTCAACCTCCTCGTCCGAACTTTGGGTCAGACTGCCACTGCTTTCTACAGGTTCATATTCTGACCCGCTAGATTCGTCAGATGAGGGTTCCCATTCCTCATCCGACTGGGTCAGAATCCTGTAGGCCTCTTCAGAAGAATACACCTTGTTTGCCATTTGGTCAACTAAATTTAGGGGGTATTCCCTGAGACTACCCAAGAAAAAAAAGCAAGCCTGTCTTACAAATGGGAGGCTAGCGAAGTACCGGAGGCTGCTGCGATTGATAAAAAATATCAAAACAGATTTTTTTTATCGCCGCAGCGCTTGTAAAGTGATTGTGCAGTGATCAAAAAATAATAATTTTTTGTCACTGCGGCGGGGCGGGCGTGGGTGAACGCACGTGTGGGTGACCGATCAGGCCTGATCAGGCAAACACTGTGTTTTTGGTGGAGGGCGAACTAAGGTGACACTAATACTATTATAGATCTTAATGTGATCAGTTCTGATCACTTACAGATACTATAAAAGTACAAATGCTGATTAGCGATACGCTAATCAGCGAATCAGTGACTGCGGTGCGGTGGGCTGGGCGCTAAACGATTGCTAACTACCTAACCAAGGGGCCTAAACTATCCTAAAACCTAACAGTTAATACCAGTGGAAAAAAAAGTGACAGTTTACACTGATCACTTTTTTCCCTTTCACTAGAAGATTGACAGGGGCGATCAAGGGGTTAATTGGGGTGATGGGGGGTGATCTGGGGCTAAGTGAAGTGTTTGGTGTGTACTCACAGTGATGTGTGCTCCTCTGCTGGGACCAACTGACGAAAAGGACCAGCAGAGGAGCACAGAAGCCATTTAACACATTATATTTATAAATATAATGTGTTAACTGGCTTGTGATTAGTTTTTTTGAAAATCAGCAGCCTGCCAGCGACGATCATTGGCTGGCAGGCTGATTACGAACTTGTCCTTTAACTTTTGCCGGCCCGCGATGCGCATGCGCGGGCCGGCTGTGAGCGTAAACTCGCGTCTCGCGAGATGATGCGCCGGCGCGTCCAGGAGGAATGAATCGACCGCCGCCGGAACGCAATCCTGCGTTAGGCGGTCGGGAAGCAGTTAAGAATTGCTTCTAAACTTCTAAGCCTTCTAACGTCCTAAAAAAATAAAATGACATTTCCAAAATGATGCCAACATAAAGTATACATATGGGGAATGTTAAGTAATAAATATTTTATTAGGTATGACTTTCGGTTTTAGAAGCAGAGAAATTGAAATTTTGAAAATTGAGAATTTTTCAAAATTTTTGGTAAATTTGGGATTTTTCCATAAATAAAGGTGAAATATATTGACTCAATTTTATGACTATCATGAAGTACAATGTGTCACGAGAAAACAATCTCAGAATGGCTTGGATAAATAAAAGTGTTCCAAAGCTATTACCACATAAAGTGTCAGATTTGTCAATTTTGACCTGGACACTGGGGAATCAATGACCCTTGGTCATGAAAGGGTTAATTACACTAGGACCGCGACAATTTCATATTCTGATTCTTTGTAGTGTTACGATTTAGTAATGTGACCTGTCATGATGCAGTAACGTGACCTGACGTGATCACGAAACACAGACCTGCGCACTGGAATCATGTTCAACCCACACGAGTCCTGCCGACCATGTGACAAATACACGCAATAGGGATGCGCGGACATGCACACCAGATCTGTATACACGCCATGCCGAACACATCGACTGTTATTTCTAAATATTTTATAGGTGAGCGGTCCCCGTCCTCTATAGGTTACCACCCCCTACACCTGAAGATTAATCGCACTAATTACCAATTATGAATTATGTCAATACTTATATATGAAATGAGCAGATGATATATGTGAGCACCTTTGCACAGAGAACTTTATCGTGAATCATATGATTGTTCATGCACTTTGTTGGTTTTTAATGGATAATATATGAGATTTTCAATTATGTAAATGTATGGATACCCTATAAATTATGCATTGAGACTATGTATCTATTGCCTGATAACGGTTCCAGTAAGTGGACTGAAACATCACACGGGTGAATAAAGGATTTTATTTTTCTTTCACCACATTGGAAGTGCTGCAGTTTTTCTTCTTTTTGTATACATTTGGACGGTTGGTTGCATCTGTACTGCTGGCACTTCAGTCTTAAAGGATAACTGTCATATTTATTTATTTTTTTGCTAAAGTGTAGGGCAAGTGATAGGTAACAATTTTGCAATAGACTTTATTTAGCCAAAACGTTTATTTTTGGTAGAAAACTGGGGCTGAAATGGCCCTTAGCAGCACTCTTCAAAAGAGCGTTGCTAAGGGCCATCCGTCCATTAGAAAAGACGGGCTGTGCAGACGCTGTGCTTCTGAAGCGTGCTTCGCTGGGAGGCTGGGCACAGGAGTCTTAGGAGTTAAAATTACATTTATATTCCCTCTTTCTATGCAATCTAATGATCCGTTACATTCTCTGACCTGTGATCCCTGTGATAATAATTCATGTAGCAGCCACCAGCTCACTGCGCACAGTGCTTCTACTTCCGGCGGCTGCTTAATGAATTATTATCACAGGGATCGCAGGTCAGTGAATGTAACGGATTGCATTAGATTGCATAGAAAGGGGGAATATAAATGTAATTTTAACTCCTAAGACTCCTGTGCCCAGCCTCCCAGCGAAGCACGCTTCAGAAGCACAGCCCGTCTTTTCTAATGGACGGATGGCCCTTAGCAACGCTCTTTTGAAGAGTGCTGCTAAGGGCCATTTCAGCCCCAGTTTTCTACCAAAAATAAACGTTTTGGCTAAATAAAGTCTATTAGCAAAAAAAATAAAAATATGACAGTAATCCTTTAAGTAACAGTTAGTGTGCTGCCTTGGACTTCCTTTATATATATATATATATATATATATATATATATATATACACACAGTGGATATAAAAAGTCTACACACCCCTGTTAAAATGTCAGGTTTCTGTGATGTAAAAAAATGAGACAAAGATAAATCATTTCAGAACTTTTTCCACCTTTAATGTGACCTATAAACTGTACAACTCAATTGAAATCTTTTAGGTAGAGGGAAGAAAAAATATAAAAATAAAATAATATGGTTGCATAAGTGTGTACACCCTTAAACTAATACTTTGTTGAAGCACCTTTTGATTTTATTACAGCACTCAGTCTTTTTGGGTATGAGTCTATCAGCATGGCACATTTTGACTTGGCAAGATTTGCCCACTCTTCTTTGCAAAAACACTCCAAATCTGTCAGATTGCGAGGGCATCTCCTGTGCACAGCCCTCTTCAGATCACCCCACAGATTTTCAATCGGATTCAGGTCTGGGCTCTGGCTGGGCCATTCCAAAACTTTAATCTTCTTCTGGTGAAGCCATTTCTTTGTTGATTTGGATGTATGCTTTGGGTCAGCAGAAGCCTGAAGGTTTTGTGCCAATATTGACTGGTATTTGGAACTGTTCATAATTCCCTCTAGCTTAACTAAGGCCCCAGTTCCAGCTAAAGAAAAACAGCCCCAAAGCATGATGCTGCCACCACCATGCTTCACTGTGGGTATGATGTACTTTTGGTGATGTGCAGTGTTGTATTTGCGCCAAACGTATCTTTTGGAATTATGGCCAAAAAGTTCAACCTTGGTTTCATGAGACCATAACATCTTTTCCCACATGCTTTTGGGAGACTTCAGATGTGTTTTTGCAAAATGTAGCCTGGCTTGGATGTTTTTCTTCGTAAGAAAGGCTTTTGTCTTGCCACTCTACCCCATACATATGAAGAATACGGGAGATTGTTGTCACATGTACAGTCCTGATCAAAAGTTTCAGACCACTTGAAAAATGCCAAAAAATCATATTTTACATGGTTGGATCTTAACAAGGTTCCAAGTAGAGCTTCAACATGCAACAAGAAGAAATGAGAGTGAGACAAAACATTTTTTGAGCATTCAATTAATTGAAAATAACGATTAAACCTAAACAGGCTGTTTTTCAGCTGATCAAAATTTTAGGACCACATGCCTTTAAAAGGCCAAATCTGTGCAAAGATGTGGATTCATTGTCATTCTCAGTCAGGTAGTCACACGTTGTGATGGCAAAGGCAAAAAAACTCTTCCTTTTTGAACGTGGTCGGGTTGTTGAACTGCATAAGCAGGGTCTCTCACAGCGCGCCATCGCTGCTGAGGTGGGACGCAGTAAGACAGTCATTTGGAATTTCTTAAATGATCCTGAGGGTTATGGAACAAAAAAGTAAAGTGGAAGACCCAAAAAAATTTCATCAGCACTGAGCCGGAGGATCCAATTGGCTGTCCGTCAAGACATTGGACGATCCTCGACCCAAATTAAGGCCCTTACTGGTGCTGACTGCAGCCCCATAACCATCAGACGGCATCTGAGACTGAAGGGCTTCAAAAACAAAAAACGCCTTCAAAGACCTCGTCTCCTTGAACGCCACAGAACTGCTCGTTTGGACTTTGCAAGAGAGCACCAAACATGGGACATTCAAAGGTGGAAGAAAGTTTTATTTTCTGATGAGAAGAAATGTAACCTTGATGTTTCTGATGGTTTCCAACGTTACTGGCATGACAAGCAGATCCCACCTGAGATGTTTTCTACGCGCCACAGTGGAGGGGGCGCCATAATGGTCTGGGTTGCTTTTTCCTTCAATGGAACAATGAAGCTTCAGGAAGTGCAGGGGCGTCAAACGGCCGCTGGCTAGGTCCAGATGTTGCAGAGAGCATTCCTCATGACTGAGGGCCCTCGTCTGTGTGGTAACGACTGGGTTTTTCAACAGGACAACACTACAGTACACAATGCCCGCAGGACAAGGGACTTCTTCTAGGAGAATAACATCACTATTTTGGCCCATCCTGCGTGTTCCCCTGATCTAAATCCAATTGAGAACCTTTGGGGATGGATGGCAAGGGAAGTTTACAAAAATGGACAACAGTTCCAGAGAGTAGATGGCCTTCGTGCGGCTGTCTTCACCACTTGGAGAAATGTTCCCACTCACCTCATGGAAACGCTTGCATCAAGCATGCCGAAACTAATTTTTGAAGTGATAAACAATAACGGCGGAGCTACTCATTACTGAGTTCATGTTTGGAAGTTGGATTTCTGTTTTGGGGGGGGGGGGGTTTAGGTTTTTTTTTGGAGGTGTGGTCCTAAACTTTTGATCAGCTGAAAAACAGCCTGTTTCAGTTTATTCGTCGTTTTCATTAAATTGAATGCCCAAAAAATGTTTTGTCTCACTCCCATTTTTTCTTGTTGCATGTTGAAGCTCTACTTGGAACCTTGTTAAGATCCAGCCATGCTAAGTATGATTTTTGGCCATTTTTCAAGTGGTTTTAAACTTTTGATCAGGACTGTACCACACAGCTAGTACTTGCCAGATATTCCTGCAGCTCCTTTAATGTTGCTGTAGGCCTCTTGGTAGCCTCCCAGACCAGTTTTCTTCTCGCCTTTTCATCAATTTTGGAGGGACGTCCAGTTCTTGGTAATGTCACTGTTGTGCCATATTTTCTCCACTTGATGATGACTGTCTTCACTGTGTTCCATGGTATATCTAATGCCTTGGAAATTATTTTGTACCCTTCTCCTGACTGATACCTTTTAACAATGAGATCCTCTGATGCTTTGGAAGCTCTCTGTGGACCATGGCTTTTGCTGTGGGAATGCAACTAAGAAAATTTCAGGAAAGACCAACTAGAGCAGCTGAACTTTATTTGGGGTAAATCAGAGGCACTTTAAATGATGGCAGGTGTATGCTGACTCCTATTTAACATGATTTCGAATGTGATTGCTTAATTCTGAACACAGCTACATCCCCAGTTATAAGAAGGTGTGCACATTTATGCAACCACATTATTTTAGTTTTTTTTGTTTTCTTCCCTCTACCTAAAAGATTTCCATTTGTTTTTCAATTGAGTGGTACAGTTTATAGGTTAAATTAAAGGTAACATAGTAACATAGTAACATAGTACATAAGGCCGAAAAAAGACATTTGTCCATCCAGTTCGGCCTGTCATCCTGCAAGTTGATCCAGAGGAAGGCAAAAAAACCCTGTGAGGTAGAAGCCAATTTTCCTCACTTTAGGGGAATAAAAAATTCCTTCCCGACTCCAATCAGGCAATCAGAATATCTCCCTGGATCAACGACCCCTCTCTAGTAGCTATAGCCTGTAATATTATTACACTCCAGAAATACATCCAGGCCCCTCTTGAATTCCTTTATTGTACTCACCATCACCACCTCTTCAGGCAGAGAGTTCCATAGTCTCACTGCTCTTACAGTAAAGGTGGAAAAAGTTCTGTAAGGATTTATCTTTGTCAAATTTCTTTACATCACAGAAACCTGACATTTTAACCACCTCCGGACCGCCTAACGCAGGATCGCGTTCCGGAGGTGGCAGCGCTGCTCACAGTCACGCATATATGCGTCATCTCGCGAGACGCGAGACTTCCTGTGAACGCGCGCACACAGGCGCTCGCGCTCACAGGAACGGAAGGTAAGAGAGTTGATCTCCAGCCTGCCAGCGGCGATCGTTCGCTGGCAGGCTGGAGATGTATTTTTTTTAACCCCTAACAGGTATATTAGACGCTGTTTTGATAACAGCGTCTAATATACCTGCTACCTGGTCCTCTGGTGGTCCCCTTTGTTTAGATCGACCACCAGAGGACACAGGTAGCTCAGTAAAGTAGCACCAAGCACCACTACACTACACTACACCCCCCCGTCACTTATTAACCCCTTATTAGCCCCTGATCACCCCATATAGACTCCCTGATCACCCCCCTGTCATTGATTACCCCCTGTCATTGATCAACCCCCTGTAAAGCTCCATTCAGACGTCCGCATGATTTTTACGGATCCACTGATAGATGGATCGGATCCACAAAACGCATCCGGACGTCTGAATGAAGCCTTACAGGGGCGTGATCAATGACTGTGGTGATCACCCCATATAGACTCCCTGATCACCCCCCTGTCATTGATTACCCCCCTGTCAATGATTACCCCCCTGTAAAGCTCCATTCAGATGTCCGCATGATTTTTACGGATGCACTGATAGATGGATCGGATCCGCAAAACGCATACGGACGTCTGAATGAAGCCTTACAGGGGCATGATCAATGACTGTGGTTATCACCCCATATAGACTCCCTGATCACCCCCCTGTCATTGATTACACCCCTGTCATTGATCAACCCCCTGTAAAGCTCCATTCAGATGTCCGCATGATTTTTACGGATCCACTGATAGATGGATCGGATCCGCAAAACGCATCCGGACGTCTGAATGAAGCCTTACAGGGGCATGATCAATGACTGTGGTTATCACCCCATATAGACTCCCTGATCACCCCCCTGTCATTGATTACCCCCCTGTAAAGCTCCATTCAGATGTCCGCATGATTTTTACGGATGCACTGATAGATGGATCGGATCCGCAAAACGCATACGGACGTCTGAATGAAGCCTTACAGGGGCATGATCAATGACTGTGGTTATCACCCCATATAGACTCCCTGATCACCCCCCTGTCATTGATTACCCCCCTGTAAAGCTCCATTCAGATGTCCGCATGATTTTTACGGATGCACTGATAGATGGATCGGATCCGCAAAACGCATCCGGACGTCTGAATGAAGCCTTACAGGGGCATGATCAATGACTGTGGTTATCACCCCATATAGACTCCCTGATCACCCCCCTGTCATTGATTACACCCCTGTCATTGATCAACCCCCTGTAAAGCTCCATTCAGATGTCTGCATGATTTTTACGGATCCACTGATAGATGGATCGGATCCGCAAAACGCATCCGGACGTCTGAATGAAGCCTTACAGGGGCGTGATCAATGACTGTGGTTATCACCCCATATAGACTCCCTGATCACCCCCCTGTCATTGATTACACCCCTGTCATTGATCAACCCCCTGTAAAGCTCCATTCAGATGTTTGCATGATTTTTACGGATCCACTGATAGATGGATCGGATCCGCAAAACGCATACGGACGTCTGAATGAAGCCTTACAGGGGCGTGATCAATGACTGTGGTTATCACCCCATATAGACTCCCTGATCACCCCCCTGTCATTGATTACACCCCTGTCATTGATCAACCCCCTGTAAAGCTCCATTCAGATGTTTGCATGATTTTTACGGATCCACTGATAGATGGATCGGATCCGCAAAACGCATACGGACGTCTGAATGAAGCCTTACAGGGGCGTGATCAATGACTGTGGTTATCACCCCATATAGACTCCCTGATCACCCCCCTGTCATTGATTACACCCCTGTCATTGATCAACCCCCTGTAAAGCTCCATTCAGATGTCCGCATGATTTTTACGGATCCACTGATAGATGGATCGGATCCGCAAAACACATACAGGCGTCTCCCTGGAGCCTTCCAGGGGGGTGATCAATGACTGTGGTGATCACCCCATATAGACTCCCTGATCACCCCCCTGTCATTGATCACCCCCCTGTCATTGATCACCCTCTGTAAGGCTCCATTCAGACATTTTTTTGGCCCAAGTTAGCGGAATTATTATTTTTTTTTCTTACAAAGTCTCATATTCCACTAACTTGTGTCAAAAAATAAAATCTCACATGAACTCACCATACCCCTCACGGAATCCAAATGCGTAAAATTTTTTAGACATTTATATTCCAGACTTCTTCTCACGCTTTAGGGCCCCTAGAATGCCAGGGCAGTATAAATACCCCACATGTGACCCCATTTCGGAAAGAAGACACCCCCAGGTATTCCGTGAGGGGCATATTGAGTCCATGAAAGATTTAAATTTTTGTCCCAAGTTAGCGGAACGGGAGACTTTGTGAGAAAAAAATTAAAAATATCAATTTCCGCTAACTTGTGCCAAAAAAAAAAAATTTCTATGAACTCGCCATGCCCCTCATTGAATACCTTGGGGTGTCTTCTTTCCAAAATGGGGTCACATGTGGGGTATTTATACTGCCCTGACATTCTAGGGGCCCCAAAGCGTGAGAAGAAGTCTGGTATCCAAATGTCTAAAAATGCCCTCCTAAAAGGAATTTGGGCACCTTTGCGCATCTAGGCTGCAAAAAAGTGTCACACATCTGGTATCGCCATACTCAGGAGAAGTTGGGGAATGTGTTTTGGGGTGTCATTTTACATATACCATGCTGGGTGAGAGAAATATCTTGGTCAAATGCCAACTTTGTATAAAAAAATGGGAAAAGTTGTCTTTTGCCAAGATATTTCTCTCACCCAGCAAGGGTATATGTAAAATGACACCCCAAAACACATTCCCCAACTTCTCCTGAATACGGCGATACCACATGTGTGACACTTTTTTGCAGCCTAGGTGGGCAAAGGGGCCCATATTCCAAAGAGCACCTTTAGGCTGGGTTCAGACCTGAGCGTCTTTGATATGCGCGTTTAACGCGCGTTTTTGACGCGCGTTTTTGACGAGCGTTTTTTGCAATAGTAAACGCGCGTTTGACGCGCGTTTGTGTGATTGACTGCAATGTCCTATGGCCACAAACGCGCGTCAAAACGCCCCAAAGAAGCTCAAGTACTTGTTTGAGCGTAGGGCGTTTTACAGCGCGTTTTTCAGCGCTGTAAAACGCTCAAGTGAGAACCAGGGCCATAGGGAAGCATTGGTTTTCATGTGTTGAGCGTTTTACAGCGCGTTTGAACGCGCTGTAAAACGCTCAAGTGTGAACCCAGCCTTAGGATTTCACAGGTCATTTACCTACTTACCACACATTAGGGCCCCTGGAAAATGCCAGGGCAGTATAACTACCCCACAAGTGACCCCATTTTGGAAAGAAGACACCCCAAGGTATTCCGTGAGGGGCATGGCGAGTTCCTAGAATTTTTTATTTTTTGTCACAAGTTAGTGGAAAATGCTGATTTTTTTTTTTTTTTTTTTCATACAAAGTCTCATATTCCACTAACTTGTGACAAAAAATAAAAACTTCCATGAACTCACTATGCCCATCAGCGAATACCTTGGGGTCTCTTCTTTCCAAAATGGGGTCACTTGTGGGGTAGTTATACTGCCCTGGCATTCTAGGGGCCCAAATGTGTGGTAAGGAGTTTGAAATCAAATTCTGTAAAAAATGACCTGTGAAATCCGAAAGGTGCTCTTTGGAATGTGGGCCCCTTTGCCCACCTAGGCTGCAAAAAAGTGTCACACATCTGGTATCTCCGTACTCAGGAGAAGTTGGGGAATGTGTTTTTGGGGTGTCATTTTACATATACCCATGCTGGGTGAGAGAAATATCTTGGCAAAATACAACTTTTCCCATTTTTTTTATACAAAGTTGGCATTTGACCAAGATATTTATCTCACCCAGTATGGGTATATGTAAAAAGACACCCCAAAACACATTCCTCAACTTCTCCTGAATACAGAGATACCAGATGTGTGACACTTTTTTGCAGCCTAGGTGGGCAAAGGGGCCCATATTCCAAAGAGCACCTTTCGGATTTCACAGGTCATTTTTTACAGAATTTGATTTCAAACTCCTTACCACACATTTGGGCCCCTAGAATGCCAGGGCAGTATAACTACCCCACAAGTGACCCCATTTTGGAAAGAAGAGACCCCAAGGTATTCGCTGATGGGCATAGTGAGTTCATGGAAGTTTTTATTTTTTGTCACAAGTTAGTGGAATATGAGACTTTGTATGAAAAAAAAAAATCATAATTTTCCACTAACTTGTGACAAAAAATAAAAAATTCTAGGAACTTGCCATGCCCCTCACGGAATACCTTGGGGTGTCTTCTTTCCAAAATGGGGTCACTTGTGGGGTAGTTATACTGCCCTGGCATTCTAGGGGCCCAAATGTGTGGTAAGGAGTTTGAAATCAAATTCTGTAAAAAATGACCTGTGAAATCCGAAAGGTGCTCTTTGGAATGTGGGCCCCTTTGCCCACCTAGGCTGCAAAAAAGTGTCACACATCTGGTATCTCCGTACTCAGAAGAAGTTGGGGAATGTGTTTTGGGGTGTCATTTTACATATACCCATGCTGGGTGAGAGAAATATCTTGGCAAAAGACAACTTTTCCCATTTTTTTTATACAAAGTTGGCATTTGACCAAGATATTTATCTCACCCAGCATGGGTATATGTAAAATGACACCCCAAAACACATTCCTTAACTTCTCCTGAATACAGAGATACCAGATGTGTGAAACTTTTTTGCAGCCTAGGTGGGCAAAGGGGCCCATATTCCAAAGAGCACCTTTCGGATTTCACAGGTCATTTTTTACAGAATTTGATTTCAAACTCCTTACCACACATTTGGGCCCCTAGAATGCCAGGGCAGTATAACTACCCCACAAGTGACCCCATTTTGGAAAGAAGAGACCCCAAGGTATTTCGTGATGGGCATAGTGAGTTCATAGAAGTTTTTATTTTTTGTCACAAGTTAGTGGAATATGAGACTTTGTAAGAAAAAAAAAAAAAAAAGAAAAATCAGCATTTTCCGCTAACTTGTGACAAAAAATAAAAAGTTCTATGAACTCACTATGCCCATCAGCGAATACCTTAGGGTGTGTACTTTCCGAAATGGGGTCATTTGTGGGGTGTTTGTACTGTCTGGCCATTGTAGAACCTCAGGAAACATGACAGGTGCTCAGAAAGTCAGAGCTGCTTCAAAAAGCGGAAATTCACATTTTTCTACCATAGTTTGTAAACGCTATAACTTTTACCCAAAGCATTTTTTTTTTACCCAAACATTTTTTTTTTATCAAAGACATGTAGAACAATAAATTTAGAGCAAAATTTATATATGGATCTCGTTTTTTTTGCAAAATTTTACAACTAAAAGTGAAAAATGTCATTCTTTTGCAAAAAAATCGTTAAATTTCGATTAATAACAAAAAAAGTAAAAATGTCAGCAGCAATGAAATACCACCAAATGAAAGCTCTATTAGTGAGAAGAAAAGGAGGTAAAATTCATTTGGGTGGTAAGTTGCATGACCGAGCAATAAACGGTGAAAGTAGTGTAGGTCAGAAGTGTAAAAAGTGGCCTGGTCTTTCAGGGTGTTTAAGCACTGGGGGCTGAGGTGGTTAACAGGGGTGTGTAGACTTTTTATATCCACTGTATATATATATATATATATATATATATATATATATATATATATATATTAGAAAAATAATAGCAGCACTCCAAAAATTCCACAATGTAGAAAGCCTTGTTCATCCTTTATTTTATATATATATATATATTGTAAGAAGTTACAAGGAATCATTGTGGATGATAGGTACGTGTCACTGAGGTTCCTGGCCTCGGTGGAGTAAGAGCTGTTTTTTATGTGTCAGCACCAGTTGCTGTTTGACACTTTAATACTTGGTATGGCTGTATAGCTGATCCGGGACGGCTCTTACTGGGAGTAGTCAAAGTGCTGGCTGGGTGACTACTCCCCATGTTCCAGGCTGGGGGTTGACAGGCCTAAAAACGAGCCAGCACTGCCAGGTAAGGAGGATTGCCTCAGTCTGACAGTGGAGCTCAGGAGGAGTGTGTGCTGGGATCTGAGGCTTGTGCCGTGCTGGAGGGCTGAGACCCGTCTGTAAGGGAAACGGGCCCCCTAAAAGCTTGCTATGGACTGCTGGAAGTAGAACTGCCAACAAGGTTATTTTTGCTATGTGGACTTTCTTTCCATTGTGTGTGAACTAACGCCAAGGCTGCAAAGTGACGTTTTGTTTTTGCTTTATGTGTGAATAAACACTGAAGTTTTATTTGAGAACTGGTAATTTGCCTCTGTACTGCGTTCGCACACCCTGTCTACCAGAGCGAATCCCCACTATATATACAGTACAGACCAAAAGTTTGGACACACCTTCTCATTCAAAGAGTTTTCTTTATTTTCATGACTATGAAAATTGTAGATTCACACTGAAGGCATCAAAACTATGAATTAACACATGTGGAATTATATACATAACAAACAAGTGTGAAACAACTGAAAATATGTCATTCTAGGTTCTTCAAAAAAGCCACCTTTTGCTTTGATTACTGCTTTGCACACTCTTGGCATTCTCTTGATGAGTTTCAAGAGGTAGTCCCCTGAAATGGTTTTCACTTCACAGGTGTGCCCTGTCAGGTTTAATAAGTGGGATTTCTTGCCTTATAAATGGGGTTGGGACCATCAGTTGCTTTGAGGAGAAGTCAGGTGGATACACAGCTGATAGTCCTACTGAATAGACTGTTAGAATTTGTATTATGTCAAGAAAAAAGCAGCTAAGTAAAGAAAAATGAGTGGCCATCATTACTTTAAGAAATGAAGGTCAGTCAGTCAGCCGAAAAATTAGGAAAACTTTGAAAGTAAGGGCTATTTGACCATGAAGGAGAGTGATGGGGTGCTGCGCCAGATGACCTGGCCTCCACAGTCACCGGACCTGAACCCAATCGAGATGGTTTGGGGTGAGCTGGACCGCAGAGTGAAGGCAAAAGGGCCAACAAGTGCTAAGCATCTCTGGGAACTCCTTCAAGACTGTTGGAAGACCATTTCAGGGGACTACCTCTTGAAGCTCCTTTGAAGAACCTAGAATATGACATGTTTGTTATGTATATAATTCCACATGTGTTAATTCAGAGTTTTGATGCCTTCATAGTCATGAAAATAAAGAAAACTCTTTGAATGAGAAGGTGTGTCCAAACTTTTGGTCTGTACTGTATATATGTGTGTGCGTGTAACATAAATCAAATTGTAAAAAAACAAACAAAAAAAAAACAAACTCTAGTCTGCAACAAATTAGAAAATAAACCAGATTTATTGAAACTGGTGCCCAGAGCAACTAATCAGATTCCACCTTTCATTTTCTAAAGGAGCTGTGAAAAATGACAGGTGAAATCTGATTGGTTGCTGTGGACAACTAAGCCAGTTTTCCTTTACATCAGTTTTAATAAATCCGGCCCTTCATGTAATTAGGTGCTTCTCCTACGTATCCTGAGAACTAGCACCTACGGAAATATTTTCTTATATGAGGTTTTCTTATATCTTCTTCTAAATGTTGTTACATTTTTTGCATACATAAATATTGCTAAGTTTCTCTTCTTTCCGTCATCGTCTGGAAAAAAAAAGTCAGGCGTGTTTACAAATTTCATCTGTGGCTAGTTCACAAAAGATCTTTCCCAGAACATCACTAGAATGTTCCCAGAAAAATCTTCCGACCTTTGCCTGGTGTCACTGAACATGAATGGCCAGTATGAAAAACTGTAATAGTCACTGCTGGCTAAAATGTGCTTGGCTGTGTCATCATAACAATTACTCACCAAACGATCATTTCTTCAATAGTTGTTATGTCATCAACCTACTTCTATCTAAGGCTACTTTCACATTAGCGTTTTTTTGCGGATCCGTCATGGATCTGCAAAAACGCTTTCGTTACAATAATACAACCGCATGCAGCCGTCATGAACGGATCCGGTTGTATTATGTCTTCTATAGCCATGAAGAATCCGTCTTGAACACCATTGACAGTCAATGGAGGACGGATCAGTTTTCTATTTTGTCAGAGAAAATAGATCTGTCTCCATTGACTTACATTGTGTGTCAGGACGGATCCGTCTTGCTCCGCACCACATCGCGGACAGAAAAACGCTGCAGGCAGCGTTTTGATGTCCGCCTCCAGAGCGGAATGGTGACTGAATGGAGGCAAACTGATGCATTCTGAGCGGATCCTTATCCATTCAGAATGCATTAGGGCAAAAGTGATCTGTTTTGGACCGCTTGTGAGAGCCCATGATGGATCTCAGAAACGGAAAGCCAAAATGCTAGTGTGAAAGTAGCCTAACATGTATGCCCATCTTTAGAAGTATTGCCGTATCTATTGCCCTATAAGACACACCTGCCCAAAAGACGCATCTAGGTTTTAGAGTAGGAAATAAGAAAAAAATATATATTTTTCATCAGACCTCCAATGTTAATCAGACCTCATATCAGACCCCCAATGATAATAATTGGATCTCAGCTCAGACATCCAATGTTAATCAAACTTCAGCTCAGAGCCCCAGTCAGACCCCCAATGTTAATCAGACTTCAGATCGGACCCCCAACCCAATGTTAATTAGACCTTAGCTCAAACCCCAAAAATACCTTAAATCAAACCCCAATGTTGATCAGACCCCCAATGTTAATTAGACCCCAGCTGAGACCCCCAATCATCCCTCAAATCAGACCTCCAATGTTAATTAGAACCCAGCTGAGAACCCCAATGTTAATAAGACTCCCAAATCAGACCTCAGATCAGACCTACAATGTTAATAAGACCCCGTCAGACCTCAGATCAGACTCCTAATGTTAATCAGACCTCAGACCAGACAAAAAATATATCAACTCACCTCTCCTGTTTCGGATGCCGCTGCCACTCCTGAGATCCAGCTCCCACTATTCCTGCTGTGCTGTGACTCGATGTCGCACAGAGTGAGGTTACAGAGCGCGCCTACGTCCACATGCTATGCGCAAGTCACAACGCTGGCAGATGAAGACCAGGGTGTGGTGAGTACAGAGCCAGCACAGGGAGCACTGTATTCACCACTTCCCGGTCCTCCTGTACTAATGAGCACTTACATAATGGAAAGACACAGTACTTCCACAGTGGTGTAGTACATCTTGCCACGCTGGCTGACTGGAGGCATAACAGTATTGTGGACTGACAGTGTTCTCTTGACAGTGCCTATTTTTGAATATCAATTCTGATGTTAAGAACAATGCCATTTACTGCCTGGGCTGGACAACAATGGACTAGAAAGGCCAAATGCCCTTAAATTCACACGGCTGGTCAATTATGGCAAAAAAAAAATTATCTGGATTATTTAAACTTTATGGACGATTATCAATTATAACCCCTGTAACCTCTCAGATGCCGGAGTCACTATTGACATTGCATCCGTGTCAGCTGTATTAGGCCACCTGCACACATTATGGAATACATGCGTTTTTCCGCGTGGATTCCTGTGCGGAAAGACTGCAGCATAGTACAGTACCAGCAAAGTGTATGAGATTACACAAATCTCATGTACATTTTGCAGATTTTTTCTGTCCAGAAATTGACCTGCTGTGCGCATTTCCAAATCCGCAGCATGTCAATTATGTTTGCGGTTTTAGCTGCCGATTTTACCCCTTTCCAATGAAGGGTGAGAACTCTGCATCAAATCTACACCAAAAACTGCTGTTAGAAACGCACATAAATCCCCTCGGAAATTCATGTGGATCTGATGTGCATTCACCCTCACTGGTGTGCAGGTGGTCTTGTACAGCTGACATTCGCCACATATGGAGTGGGATCACCAGGTTAGCATGCTCCATACATGACTCACCCACCCATGATGAATATAACTATCATAAGTTAATAATGGGTTAAATAATGTTGATGCAAACTGGAAAACTCCATTGTTCCCCTCAGGCAGTATGTTGTCCCCTAAGTGCTCCCTCAGTGTATGATGTGCCTCAGTGCCTCTCTCAGAATCTGATGCCCCTTTAGTGCTTCCCCACAAGGTATGATGCCCCTTAGTGTCCACCTCAGAGTATGATGTCCCCTTAGTGTCCACCTGAGAGGATGATGTCCCCTTAGTGTCCACCTCAGAGGATGATGTCCCCTTAGTGTCCACCTCAGAAGATGATGTCCCCTTAGTGTCCACCTCAGAGGATGATGTCCCCTTAGTGTCCACCTCAGAGGATGATGTCCCCTTAGTGTCCACCTCAGAAGATGATGTCCCCTTAGTGTCTCCCTCAGAGTAGGATGTCCCCTTAGTGTCCACTTCAGAGTAGGATGCTCCTTTAGGGCCCCCACACACAGTTTGACACCCCCTAAGTTCCTAAAAAAAAAAATATTCACCTTTCCTGCGTTTCCATGAGGAAGCATACCATACCAACCCAGGTGACACAACGCAGTGACATAATCAGACTGAGTCTTGTATTCTCTACAGCTTGGTGTGTGTTTTTATTATACAAACCCTGAGTTGATTGGGCGAGTGATATGGGGTCATGCCGATCAGGAGGCAGAAAGGTGTCATGACAACACTGACTGACCAGATGTAGGCTGACCTGCTATACAAGGGAGAAGCCCTTAAACTGGTAACATAGGGAATAGGAGGTGAACTACAGGGGCATGCACTATAGCATAGTAGGTGCCTTGTGCAGCTTGCAAGTATATGATACCATCCACCAGTTTTTGGAACTCCTCTAGGCGGAAAGAATATAAGATAGTACAGAACGTCACTTGTAATACGGAAGTGGTTCACCTGCCCCTATGACCAAATTTATGTTGGCATGCCTACAAGCACTCACAGACCGCAAAACACTGACGCCGCACATCGCCGGCACTTAATAGAGAATTCCTATTCTTGTCCGCAGCTGCATAGGACATGCTCTATTTTTTTGCGGAGCCGCGGACCGGAAGTTCAGGGCCATGGACCGGAAATGTGGATGCGGACAGCACACTGTGTGCTGTCTGCATCTTTTCCGGCCCCACTGAAAATGAATGGGTCCACACCCGTTCCGCATAATTGCAGAACGGATACGGACCCATTCTACGGACGTCTGAATGGACCCTTAAAGTGCATATTCTGGAACATTTTAGCATAATCCAATAAGTAAGTACAATGTAACCCAAAGGGTTTTAAAGTGAGACACACCGACAGGCATGGGTGTAGGAACCCCCAAAAATCTGGGGGGGACAGCATTTTTGCTCGACGGGTATAAACTTACAGTTCTGAAGACTCAGGGGGGTGCTGGCTTGGCCGGGCAGAAGGAGTGTGGGAGACTGTGAGGCCTTTTTCTCCAAGCTGCTCCGGATCAGTGCTCTGGGCAGCTGAGCTCCGGGCTGGAAGTGGGCACAATAAGAAAAATATATTTTTCATTACACCTCAGGTCAGACCACCAATCAGACCCCCAATGTTAATCAGACCTCAGCTAACAGCCCCAATAAGATCCCCAATGTTAATAATACCTCAGATCACACCTAAGCTCAGACCCCAATATGAATGAACCCCAATCAGACCTCAAATAAGAGCCCCATGCCTCATAGCAGCCCCCAGTGCCTCTCAACAGCCCCCCCGGGGCACCTCTCATCAGCCAGTAATAACAGAACCCCCCCCCCCAATCATGTGCCAGTAATAACAGACCCCCCCCCCATCATGTGCCAGTAATAACAGACCCCCCCCCCAATCATGTGCCAGTAATAACAGACCCCCCCAATCATGTGCCAATAATACCAGACAGACCGCCCAATCATGTGGCAGTAATACCAGACACACCCCCCCCCCCCCAATCTGTGCCAGTAATTCCAGGCCCCCCCCCAAATTCCCCAATCATGTGCCAGCCCAGTATAATACCAGGCCCCCCCAAATTCCCCAATCATGTGCCAGTATAATACCGGTGCCCCCAATCATGTGCCAGTAATACCAGACCCCCCCCCCCAATCATGTGCCAGTAATACCAGACCCCCCCCCCAATCATGTGCCAGTAATACCAGACCCCCCCAATCATGTGCCAGTAATAACAGACCCCCCAATCATGTGCCAGTAATACCAGACCCCCCCCCCCCAATTCCCCAATCATGTGCCAGTATAATACCAGACCCCCCAATCATGTGCCAGTAATACTAGACCCCCCCAATCATGTGCCAGTAATACCAGACCCCACCAATCATGTGGCAGTATTGTAATACCAGACCAGACCCCCCAATCATGTGCCACTATACCAGACCCCCCAATCATGTGCCAGTAATACCAGACCCCCCAATCATGTGCCAGTAATACCAGACCCCCCAATCATGTGCCAGTAATACTAGACCCCCCCCAAATTCCCCAATCATGTGCCAGTATAATACCAGACCCCCCAATCATGTGCCAGTAATACCAGACCCCCCAATCATGTGCCAGTAATACCAGACTCCCCCAATCATGTGCCAGTAATACCAGACCCCCCCCAATCATGTGCCAGTAATACCAGACGGTCCAGACCCCCCCCATCATGTGCCAGTAATACCAGACCCACCCCCCCACCCCCAATCTGTGCCAGTAATTCCAGGGCCCCCTCCAAATTCCCCAATCATGTGCCAGCCGAGTATAATACCAGGGCCCCCCCAAATTCCCCAATCATGTGCCAGTATAATACCAGACCCCCCCGAATCATGTGCCAGTAATACCAGACCCCCCCCCAATCATGTGGCAGTAATACCAGACAGACCCCCCAATCATGTGGCACCAGTAATACCAGACACCCCCCCAATCTGTGCCAGTAATTCCAGAGCCCCCCCAAATTCCCCAATCATGTGCCAGCCCAGTATAATACCAGGGCCCCCCAAATTCCGCAATCATGTGCCAGTATAATACCAGTGCCCCCCTTTTATGTGCCAACTAATTATTGTATATAGTAAAAAAAAAAAAAAAAAAAGAACACTTATACTTACCTCGGCTCTTTGGATGATGCGATGCAGGCCTCTTCCAGCCTGTGTCCTGACTCCAGCTCTGTACGGCTAAGGTCGGCGCGATGACGTCATCGCGCCGCCTACGCCGGCCTCTAAAAGGCTGCCGGCCTAGTAGTGCCGGCAGCCTATCAGAGGAACAGGAAAGGGACACACCTCCCTGCCCTGCTCCTCCGCAGCCTTCTGTTTGTATCGCTGTCCTGAGGACAGCGATATAAACAGAAACGGATCACCATGGAGATGAGCGCTTCACTTCCCCAATGGAAGCGCTCATCTCAGTGCCTGCCCCGCCGCCGCCGGCCCGCCGCACACAGACACTGCCGCTGGCCTGGCTGGAGCCTGGGGGGGAACCAAACCTGTCCCCCCCGCATTATTTCCTGGGGGGGATCCGTCCCCCCCGCTTCCTACGCCCATGCCGACAGGGTTAATTTGTGCTCTGTGGGGTTTGACATTAAACAAGCTCTCCTGAAAAAAGAGACATAATGGATCTTAGACACCGTGAACTCTAGTGGGTTTAAACGAATCGATTAGCTTCAAACCTTTTTTATAAAATGGGGAGACTTTGAATCTATTCAGGGTATCTTGATTTTCAGTAGCATGTGTTTTTATGCTTTTTCTTTTTTTGATCTCTCTTTAGACCTTATGTAGTTTGGGAATTATGAGATCACCATCGCGCTGTATGAGAAGCCGCTATCAAGAATCCCAGTGTTTCGATACAGTTACCAAAAAACTAGGGGCGTTGCTAGGATCCAGGGCCGGGCCCACTGCTCCTAGGGGGCCCTCTCAGGTCTATGCTGAAGATCGCTGTAAAGTGAATCCCCCAGTGCTACTGAAGATAGCTGTATGGGGAATCCCCCAGAGTTACTGAACAGTCAGGACTCTAGTTACCAGCTTAGGAGTCCCTGCTCTGACTCCATATATGGCTATGTCCATATATGGAGTCAGTGCTGAACATGAAGGGGGTATCCCCAAGCATTATCAGTATGCTTGGGGACACCCAGTGTATTTAAGTCAAATTTAGCCTCTATTTAGGTGGCAACCCTAACAGAACCCCTGCTCCCCGGTGACCCCCATAACTTTTTTTTATAGTTATGTCTACAGAGATGTGTGGGGGCTCATTTGAGGGAAATCTGTCTTTTTTGACAATACCATTTTGGGGTGTGTATGACTTGGGATTTTTTTTGTTACATCCTTCACCATACGGGCTAACTTGTTTTTATATTTTAATAGTATGGGTGTTTTCGCATGCGACAATGCCCATAATTTTATTTCGTTTCATTTCATTTTATTTCATTTCATTCAAGTTCATTTTGGGGAAAGTGCGGTGGGAAATTGCTTAGTGCTGCCACCTAGTGGCCTGAACTGGGATATACTAACAATGAGCCTGGAAGCCTAGTACAGGCTGCAGCTCATTTTTAGAACAGGGTGCTTTCCCTGATCTCCGCTGGGGGAAGGCGTGTCTGAGCAGGAAGCCCGCGCTTCCATTTTTTAACACTCTCAGATGCCTTGGTGACATTTGAAAAATGCAACAAGGGGGCCCACTGAGATTTATCGCCAAGGGCCCACATGAATCTGGAGCCGGCCCTGCTAGGGTCTCAAAAGATCCAGGGCCCAAGCCCTAATGAATATGGCCCAGTTCTCTAAGTCGACCCCCCCCTCCCTCCCCCACACACAGCATTTTGCTGTACTTGCTATACAGCAGCACATACCTCTCACATCCAGTGCATCCCAGGTGACGTCTCCTCTGATGTAGATCTTCTCTGTCATCATCGTCTCCATTTGGTCCGTACAACTTCTTTCAGCCACGCCTCGTCTCTGCAGAGTGTGACACACAGACATCTTAGCTTCCTCACATTTCTATCATCTCCGAACCTGGAGTCCCCACAGTGGTATCTTGCTGCTCGCTGTGCTCCCCAATAACCCCAAATATTATCCTGAAGAAATATTAGTGCCCCCATAGTAATAGTGCTCCTCATAGTCCCACAAATAGTAATCCCTTCTAGAGTGCCCCATTAGTAATACTGCCCCCTGCAGTGCCCCCAACAGTGATAATGCTCCCCAAGAATGCCTCCATTAGTAGAAGAGCCCCCTCAGAATTAATAATACCCTCACAGAGCCCCCAGTAGAAATCAGGTCCTCTATTGTTCCCCCAGTGGTAATAAAGCTTTCTACATCACACCGTCTCTCCTGCCCCCTCCAAAATACAGTCCTATGTAAATAACATCACTCCCCTCCCTTCAGCCCCTCCAGCATACAGTCCCATGTAAATAACACTATTTCCATCCCTCTGCCATAGAGTCCCATGTAAATAACATCACACTATCTCTCCAGCCCCCTTCAATATACAGTCCCATGTAAATAACATCACCTCCTCCCCAGCCGTCTTCAACATTCAATCTCATGTAAACATCACCCTCTCAACATTCAGTCCCATGGAAATAACATCATTCCACCCACCAGCCACCTTGAACATACAGTCCAGTGTAAATAACATCGCCCCCTCAACATTCATTCCTATGTAAATAACATGACTCCCTCCCTCAGACCCCTGTAACATTTAGTCCCATGTAAATAACATCACTCCTTCCCACAGCCGCCATCAACATACAATCCCATGTAAATAACATAATCCCCTCCCACAGCCGACTTCAACATTGAGTCCCATGTAAATAACATCACCCTGCCCCAGCCCCCTCCAACATTCAGTCCCATATAAATAACATCACTCCTTCCCACAGCCGCCATCAACATACAGTAAAGATAAACTACGGCACTCGTTATATAGAGTTGAATCAATTATGCTTTTTAATCATATATCCATCCAGGAATAAGTAATATAAACTGGCCAACGTTTCGATCCTATCTCCGGACCTTGCTCACGGCCTTAGTATCAGATGCATGGTGGTGTTAAAAAGCATAATTGATTCAACTCTATATAACGATCTTACACACCTCCCCCTGAAGAAGCCTTGCGTGAAACGTACGTCGGGGTTGCTGGAGCACTACACAGGTACTTTGTCCATGGCTTTACAATGAACTACTCAGCTTCTGCTATCTATGCACTTTGATATATTTGCACTTTGCACTTTATATGCATATTTTGGTTATTATATATGATACCTTTACCTAGCCTCTACAGCTTTGCCTGACTATATGTATTTCTGATATCCTATTTGGCCCACATGCACATTAGTGCTATATTTATATACCCATTGTTTGTATTTATTTGCCATTTCAGGTATTAGTTGTGCTCCGTGTCATTCTGTGTGCTCATTTTCCACCATCTACTGTTTTCTATGTGTTTTTACTGTGATTTGTCTCATATGGAGACACTAATAAAATTTATACATTCATAATATTATTGTGTGCGAGCCCTATTTCTCTTTCTTTGGCGTTCTACTATACGTGCTGGCTCTGCACGGGTACTCACCTCTGTGAGTCATTCATTATTGGTGCTTATCTATATAACGAATGTTGTGGTTTATCTTTACTACGTTGACCCTAATTGCCATTGAGCACCGTACCGAAGAAAAAGAAGAGTGCCGTCCAATTAAACTTTTAACGCCATCAACATACAGTCCCATGTAAATAACATCACCCTGCCTCCTCCAACATACAGTCCTATGTAAACAACATCACTCCCTCCTACAGCCACCATCATACGGTCCCATGTAAATAGCATGACCCCCCTCCCCAGCCACCTCCAACACACAGTCCCATGTAAATAACATCCCTCCATTTAGCCCTAACATACAGTCCCAGTTAAATAACCACAACTCCCAGCATTGCTCTGCCTCTCCCTTCACTTACCTCTCCACATGTAGCAGACATCACCACAGCTTCTTCCACCAGGTCTTCCCCTCTTCACTGCCGTCCTCTCCTGCACTAGTCACATGATGGTGACATCATTGCAGGTCCTTCTCAACCACTGTCTGTTTTACTGGTCATATGACCTGTGATGTCACCACAGGTCCTTTAGCATTTCATTTGCATTAGATTCAATTGTATTGCCGACATGAGTATGGCCATATAGTTGTATCTAGCTGGCAGGCAGGACATTTGAGGCCTGGGACAAAACATCAGGGGCCCAGGCCCTGAATGTTTTAACCTAGCAACTCCCCTGCAAAAAAATTATGTAATAGTAACATAGTTTATAAGGCCGAAAAAAGACATCTGTCCATCCAGTTTGGCCTGTTATCCTGCAAGTTGATCCAGAGGAAGGCAAAAAATAAATAGCAATTTTTCCCACTTAAGGGGAAAAAAAATCCTTCCTGACTCCAATCAGGCAATCAGAATAACTCCCTAGATCAACGACCCATCTCTAGTAGCTATAGCCTGTAATATTATTACACTCCAGAAGTACATCCATGCCTCTTTAACTCTTTTAGTGAACTCACCATCACCACCTCCTCAGGCAGAGAGTTCCATAGTCTCACTGCTCTTACCATAAAGAATCCTCTTCTATGTTTGTGTAAAACTTCCTTTCTTCCAGACGCAGATGATGTCCCATTGTCACAGTCACAGTCCTGGGGATAAATAGATGATGGGAGAGATCTCTGTACTGACCCCTGATATATTTATACATAGTTATTAGATCTCCCCTCAGTCGTCTTTTTTCTAAAGTGAATAACCCTAATGTTGATAATCTTTCAGGGTACTGTAGTCCCCCCCATTCCAGTTATTACTTTAGTTGCCCTCCTCTGAACCCTCTCCAGCTCTGCTATGTCTGCCTTGTTCACAGGAGCCCAGAACTGTACACAGTACTACATGTGTGGTCTGACCAGTGATTTGTAAAGTAGCAGGACTATGTTCTCATCACGGGCATCTATGCCCCTTTTGATGCAAACCATTATCTTATTGGCCTTGGCAGCAGCTGCCTGACACTGTTTTTTTACTGCTTAGTTTGCTGTTCACTAAAATTCCTAGGTCCTTTTCCATGTCAGTGTTACCCAGTGTTTTACCATTTAGTATGTTCTGGTGACTTGCATTATTCCTTCCCATGTGCATAACCTTACATTTGTCAATGTTAAACCTTATCTGCCACTTATCTGCCCAAGCCTCCAATCTATCCAGATCCCTCTGTAGCAGTATACTGTCCTCTTCCGTGTTAATTACTTTACACAGCTTAGTGTCATCTGCAAAAATGTATATTTTACTGTGCAAGCCTTCTACAAGATCATTAATAAGTATATTGAAGAGAATAGGGCCCAATACTGACCCCTGAGGTACTCCACTAGTGACAGTGACCCAATCTGAGTGTGTGCCATTAATAACCACCCTCTGTTTTCTATTACTGAGCTAGTTACTTACCCACATACAGACGTTTTCTCCCAGTCCAAGCATTCTGATTTTATATTATAACCTTTCATGCGGTACAGTGTCAAATGCTTTGGAGAAGTCCAGATATACGACATCCATTGATTCGCAGCTGTCAAGTCTAGAACTTACCTCCTCATAGAAACTGATTAAATTAGTTTGACATGACCAATCCCTCATGAAGCCATGCTGATATGGCGTTATTTGCTTATTTTTCTTTGAGGTAGTCCAAGATAGCATCTCTTAGAAAACCTTCAAACAGTTTACCCACGACAGATGTTAAACTTACCGGCCTATAGTTTCCGGGCTCTGTTTTCGGACCCTTTTTAAATATTGGCACCACATTTGCTATGCGTCAATCCTGTGGAACATTCCCTGTCAGTATAGAGTCTTTAAATATCAGAAATAAGGGTCTGGCTATGACGAAACTTAATTCTCTTAGGATACAGGGGTGTATGCCATCTGGTCCTCGTGATTTGTCTATTTTAATCTTTTTAAGCCGCCACTGTACATCTTCCTGGGTCAGACACGGCACTTTTAATGGGGAATTTACTTTTACATTGTGCATTTCATCTGACAGTTTATTTTCCTCAGTGAATACAGTGGAGAAAAAAAATATTTAATAGCTTTGCTTTCTCCTCATCGCTCTCTGCAACTCCCCCCTCATTACTGTAGAGAGCCGACACATTCAGATTTATATTTTTTATCATTTATATAATTGTAGAACATTTTAGGGTTAGTTTTGCTCTCTTTGGCAATTAATCTCTCGGTCTCTAGTTTGGCTGCTTTCATTTGTTTTTTACATCTTCTATTTTTTTCCTTATAGTTTTTCAGTGCTTCCTTGCTACCCTCCTGTTTTAGTGATTTAAATGCTTTTTTTTGTAATTTATTGCTTTCTTTACAGCTCTATTTATCCACATTGTTTTTTTCTTTTTCCTTAACTTTTTATTCCCATAAGGTATGTACCTTTCACAATTAGATTTTAGGATGCTTTTAAAAATATCCCTTTTGTGGCTGTATTTTTATTTTTGAGGACTTTGTCCCAGTTAGTTAGGCCTATGGCCTCTCTTAGTTGGCTAAATTTTGCTTTTTTGAAGTTTGGTATTTTTGTTCCTCCCTGAAGAAACTCTTTTGAATGACAATTGGAAGGTTATTACTTTATGGTCACTATTTCCCAGGTGTCCCCCAACCTGCACATCTGTTGTCAGGTCTATTGGTTAATACTAAGTCCAGTATGGCTGTCCCTCTAGTCGGGTCCTGAACCAGTTGGGAAAGGTAATTGTCTTTGGTTATTGCCAAGAACCTGTTTCCTTTATGAGATATACAGGTTTCAGTTTCCCAGTCTATATCTGCGTAGTTGAAGTCCCCCATAATAACCACCTCATTATGATCTGCAGCCTCATCTATCTCGTTTAGTAGCAGATTTTCTGTGGACTCTGGTATATTAGGTGGTTTATAATAAACTCCTATTAGTATTTTATTGTTTTTGCCTCCATGTATTTCTACCCACAGTGACTCCACATGTTCATGTCCCTCATTTATATCTTCTCGGACTATGGGCTTTAGACAGGACTTTACATAAAGGCAAACCCCTCCCCTCTCCGGTTTTTGCGATCCATTCTAAACAGACTGTAACCATGTATGTTAACTGCCCAGTCATAGCTATCATCCAGCCATGTCTCAGTAATTCCCACTATGTCATAGTTCTCCTCACATATCACTAATTCCAGTTGACCAGTTTTATTAGTCAGGCTTCTGGCATTAGTATACATACAATTAGGAGGTTTATGTATATTTTTTACCCTACACCGTTCCTTCTGAACTGTTCTAGTCCCTCCTTCCATTCCTCCCCCAGTCCCATTACCTTGCCCCCGGTCTCTATCTGCACTATCTTCCCATCCTATAACCTAATTACCCCCCCCCCCAGTCCCTAGTTTAAACACTCCTCCAACCTTCTAGCAATCTTCTCCCCCAACACAGCTGCCCCTTCCCCATTGAGGTGCAGCCCATCCCTATGATAGAGCCTGTACCTGACAGAGAAGTCGGCTCAGTTCTCCAGGAACCCAAACCCCTCCCACCAGTTCTTGAGCCACTTGTTAACCTCCCTAATCTCCTGCTGCCTTTCTTGTGTGGCTCATGGTACAGGTAGTATTTCAGAAAACACTACCTTTGAGGTCCTTGCCCTAAGCTTGTGACCTAAATCCCTAAAATCATTTTTAAGGACGCTCCACCTACCTATAACTTTGTCATTGGTTCCGATATGGACCATGACAGCTGGATCTTCTCCAGCCCCTCCCACTAATCTGTCAACCCGATCCACGATATGTCAAACTCGAGTGTCAGGAAGACAACACACGTTCGACGATCCCGGTCTTTGTGACAGATCGCCCTATCTGTACCCCTAATAATTGAGTCTCCCACTACCAGCACCTGTCTGGCCTGCCCTGCTCTCCTGGTTCCCTGTTTACTGGAGTTGACATTCCCGACTGGCATAGGAAGTGTCCGGCTGCAGCAGTGCTCTCCCTGAACTAACATCCCCCTCATCTGCCAACCAAGCAAACTTATTGCGGTGTGTCAGAACAGGGCTAGCCTACCTGGATCTAACTGTTACCCAGCTAGCTACCTCACTTTCCTAAGCCTCCTCGCTACCAACCTCCCCCACATCTACCCCATAGAGTGCTTGTTCAGTAAGCAGCAAACTCTTTTCTAAATTGTCAACGCTTCTCAGTGTTAAAACTCGCCCAGTTACATACTAGATGTGCGATTCCAAACGGTCAATTTGCTCACATTTTAAACAAAGATATGCACCCGTAAACGGCTGTTCCAGGACTGCATACATTAGACAAGATGTGCACTGCACTGCGCTGTCAATAATGGAATACATGCTAAATGGGGATTACACAAGAAAAGAGAAAAAATACAATATAGTGCAGTGATAAGCATCTAACTTACTGTAGTTCCCTCCAAAAGTCCCTGAATCTGAAGTTACGTAATCTAAAATCATAAACTTAATACAAACACACACTTAAAATCAAACACGCGAACGCTCACAAACTCGCATTGTTGGACTGCTTGTATAAGTGCAGCTCTCAAACCAGACTGCTTTTTTTCCTCTAGATTCAAAGAAAAGAAAGAACTGGTTGTTTGACGATATACAGTGGTCCCTCAAGTTACAATATTAATTGGTTCCAGGACAACCATTGTATGTTGAAACCATTTGAGTAACTTGAGTAATCGGTTCCAAAGCCCCAAAATGTCATCCAAGATAAGAGAAAATTAAGATTTAAGAAAAATAAGCAGATAACTAAGACAGATAAAACATGTCCTTACATATAACAGTCAGGAATAGCTGCTAACTAGCAACTAATACAACTATTTTACCAAGTGGCCTGGATTGGTTGGGTCTGAGGCATTGTATTTTGGGTCAAGTTTCAACTTAAAACGGGTCAGAAAAGACCATTGTATGTTGAAAATATTGCATCCTAAGCCCATTGAATCCTGAGGAATCACTGCATTATGGCTAATATGATTTTTTTTTTATTTAATCACTATTATATGTATGATGGGTGGACTTTTCGCATTTATTTTGTATTATTATTATTGTACTACAGGGTGGGCCATTTATATGGATACACCTTAATAAAATGGGAATGGTTGGTGATATTAACTTCCTGTTTGTGGCAATTAGTATATGTGAGGGGGGAAACTTTTCAAGATGGGTGGTGACCATGGCGGCCATTTTGAAGTTGGCCATTTTGAATCCAACTTTTGTTTTTTCAATAGGAAGAGGGTCATGTGACACATCAAACTTATTGGGAATTTCACACGAAAAACAATGGTGTGCTTGGTTTTAACGTAACTTTATTCTTTCATGAGTTATTTACAAGTTTCTATTTGTTTACAGCCATTGACATGTCGCCGAGGTTAACACGTGAGGAGCGGATAGAAATTGTGTTGATGTCTGGTGAACGCAGTAACCGGGTCATTGCAGCAGATTTAAATGCAAGACACCCTACGAGACCACCCATCTCCCATGCTACAGTTAGCAAACTGCTTGCTAAGTTTCGTGAAACTGGCTCAGTGTTGGATTTGTCAAAATGTGGACGCATGAAATCTGTCTCTAATGAAGAAACATCAGTGGCTGTCCTAGCTTCATTCAGCAAGAGCCCACAGCGTAGCACTCGCCGCATGTCACTGGAGAGTGGCATTAGTCTAACATCCCTTCGGCGGATATTAGCTACTCACAAATGGCACCCTTACAAACTCCAGCTACTGCAGCATCTCAACGAGGATGACCCAGATCGGCGCACTGAATTTGAAGAATGGGCAAAACAAAAATTGGAACAGGACCCTCAGTTTACGCAGAAGATTTTGTTCAGTGATGAGGCAAACTTTTATGTGAATGGTAAAGTTAACAAACAAAACCACTGCTATTGGTCTGACACTAACCCACATTGGATAGATCCCTCCAAGACTGTTGGAACACAAAAATTGATGTTATGGTGTGGTATATGTGGTACAAAGATAGTGGGGCCATTCTTCATCAATGGAAACCTCAAGGCCACTGGATATGCGAAATTGCTACATGATGATGTGTTTCCCTCTTTATGCACTGAAGCTGGCACGTTCCCGGAGTTTTTCCAGCAAGATGGAGCACCACCACATTATGGGTGTCAGGTCCGAGCATTTCTAGATGAACAGTTTCCTGGAAAGTGGATTGGTCGTCGTGGGCCAGTTAAATGGCCCCCAAGGTCTCCCAATCTGACCCCATTAGACTTTTATCTTTGGGGTCATCTGAAGGCAAAGAGTGGGAGAAGAGGGTTGCATTGACAATCCAACACAATGGGCAGCACATTGAACACATTTTATAAGTGGTCAGAAACTTGTAAATAACTCATGAAAGAATAAAGTTACGTTAAAACCAAGCACACCATTGTTTTTCTTGTGAAATTCCCAATAAGTTTGATGTGTCACATGACCCTCTTCCTATTAAAAAAACAAAAGTTGGATTCAAAATGGCCGACTTCAAAATGGCCGCCATGGTCACCACCCATCTTGAAAAGTTTCCCCCCTCACATATACTAATGAGCCACAAACAGAAAGTTAATATCACCAACCAATCCCATTTTATTAAGGTGTATCCATATAAATGGCCCACCCTGTAGTTTAACACATTGTCCTCCTAATGCACGCTCGCCCTGTGCCACTTTTATGACCCTTGCCAGGCGTGCTAGCATTGGATCGACGTTTTTGTATGTATTTAACTTTATCGCTTTTTTTTTGCATTTTTTCCACATATAATAGTGATCAATCCTTTGGCACCAGTAACTTTACTTTAACATAGTATATAAGGCCAAAAAAAGACATTTGTCCATCGAGTTCGGCCTGTTATACTGCAAGTTGATCCAGAGGAAGGCAAAAAACAAACAAACTGTGAGGTAGAAGCCATTTTTCCCCACTTAAGGGGAAAAAAATTATTTCCCGATTCCATTCAGGCAATCAGAATAACACCCTGGATCAACGACCCCTCTCTAGTAGCTATAGCCTGTAATATTATTACACTCCAGAAATACGTCCAGGCCCCTCTTGAACTCTTTTAGTGAACTCACCATCACCACCTCCCCAGGCAGAGGGTTCCATAGTCTCGCTGCTCTTACCGTAAAGAATCCTCTTCTATGTTTGTATACAAAACTTCTTTCCTCCAGACGCAGAGGATGTCCCCTCGTCACAGTCACAGTCCTGGGGATAAATAGATGATGGGAGAGATCTCTGTACTGACCCCTGATATATTTATACATAGTAATTAAATCTCCCCTCAGTCGTCTTTTTCTAAAGTGAATAACCCTAAATTTGATAATCTTTCAGGGTACTGTAGTTCCCTCATTCCAGTTATTACTTTACAAAAAAATATTAAGCAGATGGCTCACTCTGATTTATCACGACAGGTGCACTAGTTCAAAGAAACACCCCCTGATTCTGATTAGCGTAAATGTAAGTTGGATGGAACCGGCACTCAGACAATAGGAATTCACGTGGAACTTGAATCTTATTAATATTAAAATATTTATTAAACAACAAGTATATATCCTATGTACACTAGGTTAAAATTTTAAAACATCTAAAAAGCATATACAATCATATGTGTCTATCAAATGTCCATAACTGGAACACAAATGTCCGTATACTGCGACACAGAGGGGTGCATCCGTGTTTCCCAGATGATGTTGGCTATTTGGATCGCAGCCGTCTGTGGCGGAGCAGAGCAGAGTATAGTAAACGTGAGTCCCAGATATAGACAAATATGTAGTTGCTATCCCGGTTATACAAACTTATACATAGTAATACATTATATCAATAAATTAATATCTTTATGCCACCTATATGGGATATAGAATAAAAAATGAAAGATAAAAAAAAAAAAAAAAATATATATGGCTTTCAGAGTAAGTCTGTAGTTCACACCACTTGTGGATAGTCTATTTGTTAAGGACGTCTCAGGGTCTGAGTACGCCTATGTATAAGAAATCGATTGTCCAGAAAGTAAGTAGCTCCCGTACTTATACCACCTGTTGTTCCGTGGTTTAGTACAGCTTCACTTAGAATAGTCTCTTTACTCACTGTGACTCCAGTCGGCTCACTGAATGGATCCCGCGGAAGGGTTACTTCTCGTGGCGTTTGCACGCTTCAGCCTATCTCCGCTTGATTGGTATCCGGTCAGGTCCTAGTTAGAATCCCGTCTCTATTCTTGCGGGAGACCTGTATCAGGTATTTCACTTTCGTGAATCCTGCAGTCTGCCTTGGTCTTACGTGAGCTCAAAGTGGGTAAATCTGTTCGTTCTTTAGTACATGGCCATGCACCGCTGGGATAGTTGCTTCACAGGTGATACGCCCAGACGCGTTTCGAGATGTCTTATCTCTTATCTCTTCCACTGAGGAAGAGATAAGACATCTCGAAACGCGTCTGGGCGTATCACCTGTGAAGCAACTATCCCAGCGGTGCATGGCCATGTACTAAAGAACGAACAGATTTACCCACTTTGAGCTCACGTAAGACCAAGGCAGACTGCAGGATTCACGAAAGTGAAATACCTGATACAGGTCTCCCGCAAGAATAGAGACGGGATTCTAACTAGGACCTGACCGGATACCAATCAAGCGGAGATAGGCTGAAGCGTGCAAACGCCACGAGAAGTAACCCTTCCGCGGGATCCATTCAGTGAGCCGACTGGAGTCACAGTGAGTAAAGAGACTATTCTAAGTGAAGCTGTACTAAACCACGGAACAACAGGTGGTATAAGTACGGGAGCTACTTACTTTCTGGACAATCGATTTCTTATACATAGGCGTACTCAGACCCTGAGACGTCCTTAACAAATAGACTATCCACAAGTGGTGTGAACTACAGACTTACTCTGAAAGCCATATATATTTTTTTTTTTTTTTTTTATCTTTCATTTTTTATTCTATATCCCATATAGGTGGCATAAAGATATTAATTTATTGATATAATGTATTACTATGTATAAGTTTGTATAACCGGGATAGCAACTACATATTTGTCTATATCTGGGACTCACGTTTACTATACTCTGCTCTGCTCCGCCACAGACGGCTGCGATCCAAATAGCCAACATCATCTGGGAAACACGGATGCACCCCTCTGTGTCGCAGTATACGGACATTTGTGTTCCAGTTATGGACATTTGATAGACACATATGATTGTATATGCTTTTTAGATGTTTTAAAATTTTAACCTAGTGTACATAGGATATATACTTGTTGTTTAATAAATATTTTAATATTAATAAGATTCAAGTTCCACGTGAATTCCTATTGTCTGAGTGCCGGTTCCATCCAACTTACAGTTATTACTTTAGTTGCCCTCCTCTGAACCCTCTCCAGCTCTGCTATGTCTGCCTTGTTCGCAGGAGTCCAGAACTGTACACAGTACTCCATGTGTGGTCTGACCAGTGATTTGTAAAGTGGCAGGACTATGTTCTCATCACGGGCATCTATTCCCCTTTTCATGCAACCCATTATCTTATTGGCCTTGGCAGCAGCTGCCTGACACTGGTTTTTACAGCCTGTCACTTACCAGTAGGAGGAGCTCCCGACCGGACGCAGACATCGCAGCTCGCAGGTAAGTATAATGGTTCTACAAATTGCTAAGTAACCATGGCAACCGGGACTGCAGTAGCGTCCTGGTTGCCATGGTTACCGATCGGAGCCCCAGCGATTAAACTGGGACTCCGATCGGTACACTCCGCTGCCACCAATGATAGGGGGGAGATTTTAATTAGGACGGGGAGGGAGGGGAGAAGGCCCACTGGCCACCAACGAGTTAACTACAGGGGAGGGAGGGGGGCCACTGGCCACCAAGGAGTTAACTACAGGGGAGGGAGGAGGGCCGGCCGCACTGGCCACCAATGAGTTAACTACAGGGGAGGGGGGGGCCCACTGGCCACCAATGAGTTAACTACAGGGGAGGGGGGGGCCCACTGGCCACCAATGAGTTAACTACAGGGGAGGGGGGGCGGCCGCACTGGCCACCAATGAGTTAACTACAGGGGAGGGAGGGGGGGGCCACACTGGCCACCAATGTGTTAACTACAGGGGGGGGGCTGCCCCCTGCTGCCTGGCAGCACCTGCCAGGCAGCAGGGGGCAGTCATGTACACAGTTCTTTTAGTATATTCTAACCTGAAGCGTCCCCATCACCATGGGAACGCCTCTGTGTTAGAATATACTGTCGGATTTGAGTTTCACGATGTAACTCAAATCCGACGGTATATTCTAACATAGAGGCGTTCCCATGGTGATGGGGACGCTTCAAGTTAAAATATACCATCGGATTGGAGAAAACTCCGATCCGATGGTATATTAACTCCTGACTTTACATTGAAAGTCAATGGGGGACGGATCCGTTTGAAATTGCACCATATTGTGTCAACGTCAAACGGATCCGTCCCCATTGACTTGCATTGTAATTCAGGACGGATCCGTTTAGCTCCGCACGGCCAGGCGGACACCAAAACGACTTTTTTTTCATGTCCGTGGATCCTCCAAAAATCAAGGAAGACCCACGGACGAAAAAACGGTCACGGATCACGGAAAAACGGAACCCCGTTTTGCGGACCGCAAAAAAATACGGTCATGTGCATGAGGCCTTAACCAGTATTTTACCATTTAGTATGTACTGGTGACTTGCATTATTCCTTCCCATGTGCATAACCTTACATTTGTCAGTGTTAAACCTCATCTGCCACTTCTCTGCCCAATCCTCCAATCTATCCAGATCCATCTGTAGCAGTATACTGTCCTCTTCCGTGTCAATTACTTTACAAAGTTTAGTGTCATCTGCAAAAATTGATATTTTACAGTGCAATCATTAATAAATATATTGAAGAGGATAGGGCCCAGTACTGACCCCTGTGGTACTCCACTAGTGACAGTGACCCAATCTGAGTGTGTGCCATTAATAACCACCCTGTTTTCTATCATTGAGCCAGTTACTTACCCACTTACAGATGTTTTCTCCCAGTCCGAGCATTCTCATTATATATACTAACCTTTTATGTGGTACAGTGTCAAATCCTTTGGAGAAGTCCAGATATACAACATCTATTGATTCGCCGCTGTCAAGTCTAGAACTTACCTCCTCATAGAAACTGATTAAATTAGTTTGACATGACCGATCCCTCGTGAAGCCATGCTAAGGTTCCCGATGTCCATCTGCCTGCCCTGTGCCACATTTTGGTGGCACACATTGGGCATTTTTATATTAAGGTGCCACATTTGCTAATTTTTGCTCATTTTCCTTTATAATGTATTATATTAGTACCCTTATGTAATCATAACAGATACTTGCACTTTTCACCTTAATTTATGCACGTCACTTTAATTGTCCTTCCCCTTTTCAATGTATTCATACTTGGTTCCCACTGGGTCCCTATCATCTCATGCTCTCCATTCGAGCATGCCTGTTTACTGATGTCATTGCACTGATGTGCTGCAATCACATAATAGGGTCGGACGGGCGCGTCAAGGATGGGGAGCACCATCATGACAGATTTGCTTCCATATTAGTGGCAACACAGGTGATAAACATCCCATAACTAAAGGGGCTTTATTTATTTATACCATCTTTCCTTATCTACATTACCTCCTGACAAAGCCTTTTAGAGGTGAAATGCGCGTCGAGGTCGTTGCGCTTGGGGCAGTATTATATTTGATAGCCATGTTGCAGTGTATGTATATTTGTACTTAGACACTTTATCCACGTGTTTTGTTATCTCTTAGATAGCCTAGTTACTTTTTCCTAGCTGACATGTGCAAGTATGGTTTAATTACCTTTCAATTAACCTCACCAGATTTGTTATAATTGGTATAATCTGGGTTGAGGGTGTATTGTGAATTGGCACTGGCTTTACTATGTTTTCTTGAGACTGTTCAGTATACTGACCCCAGCTATTTTTCTGTATCAATTTTTCATCTAGCAGATCTTGTCCTCTCCTAAATAATCTATTAGGTCAATTTATGAATTATAATACTATATAGAGGGGATGCTTTACCTATCAGGCCCGCATACTATATTTCACCAGTGATTACTGGTTGTTATTTCTGGCCTTTTCTGTATATTTCTTTGGGAATTAATCGATCACATCACTAGTTGGTGATTCTGTTGAATTAGATACCGATGCTAGGCCCCTCCTACCTACTTCCGGTCCCCGGTCTTTTTGAACCCAGCATTCTTCCATTCGATCAGCAGCTTTTCTGGGGTGAAGTTTACCACCTTTCTCTCCTGCTCACTATTCGTTTCTCTACCTGGCAAGTGAAGGGGGCACCCGGTTTTTCATTTAGAATACCATTTCAAGATGTTGACAAATCAGAAACTGTACATTTTCCTTAATTTTCTACAGCTTTTTGTTTTTCAATTTTGTCCATATTGTTATGAAAATTTGTATATGCCATTTTGGCGTACAGAGACCCCTGGTAGATCTCACGCTATGCTCGCTAGGATATTATAGTCCATGTGACTTGTGTCTATACCATATATGAAGCGTCTAAGAATCATTGTTATTGCAAGTTGCATGACAGTGTGACCTATGTGATATTATTATAATTTCTAGATGATTGTATTTCTCAGTCCTCATATGATTTATATGTATCTTATTCTATATATGCTACCTTCTCTCACAGAGTTTGATAAAGGTCAAGTTTTGACCGAAACGTCACACCGTACTGTGAAGTTGCCTATTCTAATTAAAAAACTACTTTTCTGCATTGAAATTGGAGTGCGATTGTCATATTTTCTTCATTCTGTCAAGACAACCTGCACCCGATCACATAGACAACTAGAGTGCCGCGCCTTTTCCTAAATATATTTACCTATCAGGGAGCCAGGATATCTGACCATTAACGCTCTGTGCCGGCATCACATGTCTCCTGAAAAGGTTAATTAACCCCTTAAGGACCCTGCCATATTTCACCTTAAGGACCAGGCCATTTTTTGCAAATCTGACCAGTGTCACTTTATGTGGTGATAACTTTAAAATGCTTTTACTTATCCAGGCCATTTTGAGATTGTTTTCTTGTTACATATTGTATTCATGACAATGGTAAAATTGAGTCAAAAAATGTCATTTTTATTTATAAAACAAATACCAAATGTACCCAAAATTTTGATAAATTCGGAAATTTCAATTTCTCTATCATTCTGGTAGAGGTTGATCTTGGTTTCATCTGTCCACAGAATGTTCTTCCAGAAGTGTGCTGGTTTTTTAAGATGTTTTTTTAGCGAAGTCCAATCTAGCCTTCTTATTCTTGAGGATTATGAGTGGCTTGCACATTGCAGTGAACCCTCTGTATTTACTTTCATGCAGTCTTCACTTTATGGTATATTTGGATATTGATACACCTATATCCTGGAGAGTGTTGTTCACTTGGTTGGCTGTTGTTAAGGGGTTTCTGTCTGCTACTCTGGATGATGGCGCTGACTGACTCGCGCATAACAAAACACAAGGTGCATATTAGAATATATAACACTATATAACGACTATATAAACTGACTAGGGTCTCTGCTGCACCTGGTCTCTGCTGCACTGGTCTCTGCTGCACCTGGTCTCTGCTGCACCTGGTCTCTGCTGCACCTGGTCTCTGCTGCACTGTACCGTATTTTTCCCCCTATCATATGCACCTAGGTTTTAGAGTAGAACAATAAGAAAAAATGTTTTTTCATTACACCTCAGGTCAGACCAGCAATCAGACCCCCAATGCTAATCAGACCTCAGATCAGACCCCCCAATGCCTCAGATCAACCCCCCAAGCTTTAGCCATCTGTCAGCCCCCATGTCAGCCATCAGCCCTTATATCAGCCATCAGCCCCTTATGTCAGCCATATGTCAGCCCCCAGCCCTTATGTCAGCCATAAGCCCCACATGTCAGCCATAAGCCCCCACATGTCAGCCCTGATCCCTTGTGTCAGCCATAAGCCCCTTATCTCAGCCATCATCCATATGTTAGCCCCCAGCCCTTATGTCAGCCATAAGCCCCCATGTCAGCCATAAGCCCCTTATGTCAGCCATATGTTAGCCCCCAGACCCCCATGTCAGCCATAAGCCCCCCATGTCAGCCCCTTATGTCAGCCATAAGCCTCATGTCAGCCCCAAGCCCCTTATGTCAGCCATAAGCCCCCATGTCAGCCATCAGCCCCTTATGTTAGCCCCCAGCCCTTATGCCCCCCATGTCAGCCCCTAGCCCTTATGTCAGCCATGAGCCCCCCATGTCAGCCATCAGCCATATGTCAGCCATCAGCCCTTATGTCAGCGCAAATAAAAAAACAAAACACTTACCTCTCCTGCTCCTGGTCACCATCGGGATCCTCTTCCTCCTGCTGTCTGCTGTGTATCGCGGCGCACAGTGGGAGGTCACAGCCGATAGCCGAGGACCAGGAAGCGTTGAGTACAGATCCTTCACCGCTTCCTGGTCCTCCTGTACTAATGAAGCGCTTCCATAATGGAATTGTTTCATTAGTACCACGATAAACACGGCCCTGATCGCCGCGGCCCGGCTAACAATCTTCCACGGCCCGGTCCTGGGCCGCGGACTGCTGCAATAGAGCATGCATTTCACTTGTTAAAGACTAAACTTCAGACATAAAGGCCCACAAACAAACCGCAACTGAAAACCGCAGAGCATTAAAAAGGAGGAAACACAGCGTCTGGTGATGTCCATGAGTTCAAGGCTTCAGGCAGTCATTGCCAACAAAGGGTTTTCAACCAAGTATTAGAAATTAACATTTTACTGACAATTATTTAATTTGTCCAAATACTTTTGGGCCCCTGAAATGAAGGGATTGAGTTTAAAAAAATGCTTCATTTTTATGCAATCATTTTGTTCAACCCACTGAATTAAAGCTGAAAGTCTGAACTTCCACTGCATCTGAATTGTTTTGTTCAAAATCCATTGTGGTAATGTACAGAACAGAAATTAGAAAAATGTTGTCTCTGTCCAAATATATATGGTGCTAACTGTATGTTCCTCAATGACCCCCATTGAGTTCAGGCTATTACACCATGCAGAAAGCTTTTGCACACATTCTAGTGGTGGTTGCAGGCAGCCAGAACATAAAACAAGTTTCTGTCAATGTTTCGGCCAGCCAGTACACAGATTAGTGCAAATACTTTGTCTACTACATTTTGGGAGCCAAAGGCACCGAAATATTTTTTTCAGCCTGGAGCACTATGCCTTTGGTGTGGGTCCAAATATTAAAGGGATTAACTATTTCAATATTTCTAAATGTTCCCTCTTGTTTAACATGATCAGAACTTTGATCCCTCCCCAACTCGCCAGGTATTTATACAGGTTTTTACAACGCCATCTATAGGTGAAACTGTAGAATGCAAAATTACCATAAGGCCTCATGCACAGTATCTGGGGTCCACAAACCATGGATCTGCAAAATACAGACGTTGTCCTTGTGCACGTGCAGATTTCTGAGCGTTTCCTCTCCAAAAAAGCACCAAAACCCACATGTATTACTTGCAGTTTTTGGCGCAGATTTGATGTGTATTTTCTGTAGCTCTCACCTTTGCACAAACAATTGACATGCTGTGGATTTCTAAATCCGCACGGCAGGTCACTTTTTGCACGGAAAAAAAAAGTTAAGTGTACATGAGATTTGTCTGATCACTTTGCTGGTACTGTTTGTTGCACGAAAATCAGCATCTTGTGCCGGCACCCTTAGGCCACCTGTACATGTTGCGGAATATGTGCGTTTTTTTTCGAAGTGGGTCGAAAAACCGCAGGGTATTACAGTACTAGTAAAGTGTATGAGATTACACTAATCTCATATACACTGTGGAATTTTTCTGTGCGGAAATTGACCTGCTTTGTGGATCTCTAAGTCCACAGCATGTCAATTATGTTTGGGGTTTTATCTGCGGATTTCACCCTTTTCCAATGGAAGAGTGAGAATACCACTGTTACAAATTGCGGCTTTTCGTGTGGATATGCTACAGAAATGCACATAAATCCGCATGGAAATTCGTGCAGATCTTATGTGCGTTCACCTGCACTCGTGTGCAGGTACTCTTACAGTACCAGCAAAGTTTCTGTCAATTCTTTGTGGGTTTCTTTTGTGCAACTTTCACCCTTTTCAATGCAAAGTAGAGATCCGTCACCGATAATTTCCCAATAGATTCATCGTATAGAAGTGGCCCTCCCTATGTATGAACCGACTTTCGCTGCCTGACTGATTTGAGATGATCTGGGGGACCTGGCTAGGCTTGGTCTACACGGCGACATTTGTCGCACCAATGTCGCGCGCCAATTTTTATAATGGTAGTCTATGGTGTCGCACTGCAACATGCGACATGCTGCGACTGACAGTCGCAAAAAAAATGCATTTGAGATGGATTTTTCTGCGACTGTCACGTCACAGTCGCAGCATGTCGCATGTTGCAGTGCGACACCATAGACTGCCATTATAAAAATTGGCGCGCGACATTGGTGCGACAAAATGTTGCGCAACAAATGTTGCAGTGTAGTTGTGACCTATGTGTCGCGCGACAAATGTCGTCGTGTAGACCTAGCCTAAGGCTACTTTCACACCAGCGTTTTTGCTGGATCCGGCAGGGCCCAGCAAAAACGCTTCCGTTACTAATAATACAACCATCTGCATCCGTTATGAACGGATCCAGTTGTATTATCTTTAACATTGACAAGACGGACCCGGCAGATCCGTTTTCTATTGTGGAAGAGAAAACGGATTTGTCCCCATTGACTTGCATTGGGGGTAATGGCGGATCCGTCTTGACGGAAAGCAAAATACAACATGTTGCGGTTTGATCTCCGGTATGGGAACGCAACTAAACGGAACGGAATGCATTTTGGAGCTTTCCGTTCTGTTCCGTTTTGTCCCCATTAACAATGAATGGGGACAAAACTGAAGCGTTTTTTTTCCTGTATTGAGCCCCTGTGACGGAACTCGCTACCGGAAAACGTAAATGCTAGTGTGAAAGTACCTAATACCACTTTCGCATAGTCTGATGGATACCTGTGCATAGCTGGGAGTGTGTGAATGTTGTATGCATGGATGTTTTCTGGGTACACCACTGCTAATGACATGAGGCTCTGATAAGAGTGCAAATGTGTCTATGATTATTCTTTTGAGATTATGTGATGCCCTAATAGTGCAAACTGTGAGCTTGATTGGATGATTGTATTCAATGTCCTTTTATTGTAATTGTTACATTTAAAATAAAAAAATAAAGACAAAAAAAGTAACTTGTTGTTACTGGTGCATAAACGCACAGACAAATCCGTGGAAATGTTTGCAGAATTTCACCTGTGTGCAGGTAGCCTTAGGTCACCTGCACATGCTGGGATTGCAATTTTTTTTCCCACACATACGGAAAAAACGCAGTGTGATGCAGTACCAGCAATGAGAATAAGGCCTCATGCACACGACCGTGTTTGTGGTCCACATCCGAGCCGCATTTTTTGCGGCTCGGGTGCTGACCCATCCACTTCAATGGGGCCGCAAAAGATGCGGACAGCACTCCATGTGCTGTCCGTATCCGTTGCACCGTTTTGTGGCCCCGCAAAAAAAATATAACCTGTCCTATTCTTGTCCATTTTGCGGACAAGAAGAGGCATTTCTACAATGGGCCGCCCGTTCCGTTCCGCAAATTGCGGAAGGCACACGGGCGGCGGCTTCCGTTTTTTGCTTGATCCGCATTTTGCGGACCGCAAAAAACGGCACGGTCGTGTGCATGAGGCCTAAGATTAGAGAAATATGTACACTTAGATTTTTTTTTTGTGTGGAAATTGACCAAATGGAAATCAGCAGCATGTCAATTGTTCATGCTATTTTTTTTTATGTATCCTAACCAAAAACTGCAATTAATACACGCGTTTTTTTTTTGTGTAGAAACGCAGAGATATACCGGGGGCAGGGGGTAGGTGTGTCATTTGCAAAGATTGACTAGAGGTGAGCGACCCTGTTGAGGCCGAACCATATTGGCTCCAATTGCCCCCTGGAGATTTGTAAATAACACCTTCTAGTCTAAGAGGACTTTTTAGGAAAACATGTTATCTCTTTTCGTTCATTTTTTTTATGAATTTTTGCATTTTCTCCCTGCCCTCCCAAAGTTGAGTGACACTGACATACATAGCTATTGGTAAACGCATGTTTGATGGCATCACACCGCGCCGTGGCATTTGTTATGCTTCTTCATATTCCAAAAATTGTCCCTTAGGGCTTGTTCACACGACCATGCCGTTTTTTGCGGTCCGCAAATTGCAGATCCGCAAAAAAGGATGCCGCCTGTGTGCCTTCTGCAATTTGCAGAACGGAACAGGAGGCCCACTATAGAAATGCCTATTCTTGTCCGCAAAACGGACAAGAATAGGACAGGACTCATAATTTTTGGGGGGGCCACGGGACAGAGCAACGGATGCGGACAGCACACAGTGCTGTCCGCATCTTTTGCGGACCCATTGAAAAGAATGGTTTCATATACGGACCATATGCGGAACGCAGAAAACGGCCTGTATACGGAACGCAAAATACGTTTGTGTGAACGAGCCCTTATTGGAAGCAGATGGTGGATGGTGTTTAACTGCTTCATTACCAGAGTGTTTATTCCCCTTCATTACCAGGCCATTTTTTTGTTGTAGCAATGGGCCTATCTAACTGCAAATAACTGATTAATTTCTGAGCCAGCCTACAGTCGTGGCCAAAAGTTTGGAGAATGACAAAAATATTAGTTTTCACAAAGTTTTCTGCTAAACTGCTTTTAGATCTTTGTTTCAGTTGTTTCTGTGATGTAGTGAAATATAATTACACGCACTTCATACGTTTCAAAGGCTTTTATCGACAATTACATGACATTTATGCAAAGAGTCAGTATTTGCAGTGTTGGCCCTTCTTTTTCAGGACCTCTGCAATCCGACTGGGCATGCGCTCAATCAACTTCTGGGCCAATTCCTGACTGATAGCAACCCATTCTTTCATAATCACTTCTTGGAGTTTGTCAGAATTAGTGGGTTTTTGTTTGTCCACCCGCCTCTTGAGGATTGACCGCAAGTTCTCAATGGGATTAAGATCTGGGGAGTTTCCAGGCCATGGACCCAAAATGTCAACGTTTTGGTCCCCGAGCCACTTAGTTATCACTTTTGCCTTATGGCACAGTGCTCCATCGTGCTGGAAAATGTTGGTTTCCTATAAGTGCTTGTGTGAATGGAGGCTGCTGCGGAGTCCCCCCTCAGGTGGAGATCCAGAAACACTATGTGCGAGGTGTCAAATTGTACAGTAAACTGGATACTGTTCACACATGTGTTAAGGTATTGGGAGAAAAGTGGTATGGCCGCCACATCGCCAGACCAGATAAAAATCAGGTAATCGATGTAACGGCCATACCACCTGATAATCCGTCAAACTCATAAAAAATGTGATACAGACCATACAAAAAAGAGTGTGTTCGTCACGCAGTATAGCAGTGAATACACACAGGTTTGCAACATTATTAAAAAACATTTTCCAGTACTAGCATGCGATAAAAATTGGAGTGAGGTGGCTTTAACAGGTATACAATTCGCAGCATGCAGAGCTCCGACAATTGCAAACACAGTTAGCCCTAGTATGTTCCAAAAAAGTTAAATAACATCACCTCTCCATAGTACCTGGCTATCTACCAAGGGTAATTATAAATGTGGGCATTCTGTGTGTATATGCTGCAGATATATGAAAGTATCTAAAGGGTTTGAATCCTGTGTCACTGGCCAAAGATTTGTGATAAAATCTTTCCTAAATTGCAATACAACATACTCCATCTATTTAATTACGTGTACTAAGTGTTCAATCCAGTATGTAGGATGTACTACTAATACTATAAAAACCCGGATAAGAAAACACATATCTGATGTACCGCACCATGAAAGCTGCAACGTTTCTGCGGCCAGTCTCCACTTTGCGGTTGTTCATGGTGGGGATACATCGGATATGGTGGTGCAAGGCATTGAAAGGGTCAATAGGAGAAGAAAACTTCTAAATGGAGAATCCTTTTGGATTTTCAGATTGGAAAGGGCTAAACAAAAGGTTGGACCTGATCCTTCAGTACTAAATTTCTGTTCCCATATATTCCACATGTTATTTATGAGATTATTTTAAGTTTGTTTGAGTTTTAATTGGTTACACTCCAGTCTAGGAGGCAGTGGCTGCGTGTCCACCTGGATTGGGCTGATGCGGTTCCCTCCTGCTATATAAGTGAAGATTCAATGCTTGTTCAATGGTCATGAGTAAGGGCTGTAATTGTTGTGTTGCCTGAAACGCGTAGACCAACATTTTCTGTACCTGGATGTTTTAAATTTTGTATGAAATCAAGTGCTACTGGAATTTCGCAAAGAAAAGGCTGGACAAACCTCTTTTTTCATTCATACAAATTCGGCTTCCAATCCGGGTGAGGAAGCGGTCCGTGCCTTCATGAATGAAGTTTCCAGACAGGTGAGAGCTGCTCTGATTACCTTTGATTGACTAAAACTAATAAACATATATAAATATATATTTTAATTTTATTTAACGAAAAGGGGGGAGGAGTTTGTATGGGTGTGCGCGTAGCCTTCCATACTATTGCTAATACTAGTAACTATTGCTATAACTTAAATTTTTTTATTTTCTGTATTTCTCTTTATTATTATTTTTTTTTAAAGTGAATTAACCCATTCCTGCCACAGTCCGAGCAGGAAGGGGTTAATTCACAGCCTGCAGGCTGACAGTTAATTTTACAGCCAGCAGGTGGCACTCTTACATAAGGAAAAGCGCTCCCTGCTGGCTTTTACACGTCCATATGTGTTTTGCGGATCCGCAAATCATGGACACCGGCAATGTGTGTTCCGCATTTTGCGGACCGCACATCGCCGCCACTCTCATAGAAAATGCCTTCATGAATAGGACAAGTTCTATTTTTTTTGCGGATCCGCAAATGCGGTCAGCGCATTCCGGCCCCATTGAAAATGAATGGGTCCGCACCTGTTCTGCAAAATTGCGGAATGGATGCGGACCCATTTTGCGGACGTGTGAATGGACCCCAACACTGTGATAGATCATAGTAAAATAACACAGTAACATAGTATATAAGGCCGAAAAAAGACATTTGTCCATCCAGTTCGGCCTGTTATCCTGCAAGTTGATCCAGAGGAAGGCAAAAAAAAAAAACCCTGTGAGGTACAAGCCAATTTTCCCCACTTAAGGCCCCTTTCACACGGGCGAGTATTCCGCACGGATGCGATGCGTGAGTTGAACGCATTGCACCCGCACTGAATCATGACCCATTCATTTCTATGGGGCTGTGCACACGAGCGGTGATTTTCACGCATCACTTGTGCGTTGCGTGAAAATCGCAGCATGCTCCTCTTTGTGCGTTTTTCACGTAACGCAGGCCCCATAGAAATGAATGGGGTTGCGTGAAAATCGCAAGCATCCGCAAGCAAGTGCGGATGCGGTGCGATTTTCACGCACGGTTGCTAAGAGATGATCGGGATGGAGACCCGATCATTATTATTTTCCCTTATAACATGGTTATAAGGGAAAATAATAGCATTCTGAATACAGAATGCATAGTAAAATAGCGCTGGAGGGGTTAAATAAAAATAAAAGATAATTAAACTCACCTTAGTCCACTTGATCGCGCAGCCGGCATCTCTTCTGTCTCCTTCTTTGATGTGTGAAGGAAAAGGACCTGTGGTGACGTCACTCCGGTCATCACATGATCCATCACATGATCTTTTACCATGGTGATGGATCATGTGATGACCGGAGTGACGTCACCACAGGTCCTTTTCCTGCAATCAGCAAAGAAGGAGACAGAAGGAGATGCCGGCTGCGCGATCAAGTGGACTAAGGTGAGTTTAATTATTATAATTTTTTTTTAACCCCTCCAGCCCTATTGTACTATGCATTCTGTATTCAGAATGCTATTATTTTCCCTTATAACCATGTTATAAGGGAAAATAATACAATCTACAGAACACCGATCCCAAGCCCGAACTTCTGTGAAGAAGTTCGGGTTTGGGTACCAAACATGCGCGATTTTTCTCACGCGAGTGCAAAACGCCAGGGAGCCATATCTAAAAGTGTTGGACTACCGGATTATTTTAAAATTGGATCCATCCTTTCTACCAAAGGTTGTCTCTTCGTTCCATAGAAATCAGGAAATAATTCTTCCTTCCTTTTGTACCTCTCCCAAAAATGTGCAGGAAGAAAAGTTCCATTGTCTGGACGTAAGGAGATCCGTGTTAGCCTACCTAAAAAAAACGGATTCGTGGAGAAAATCTTCAAACCTTTTTATCCTGTTCGGAGGAAAGAACAAGGGCAATAAGGCCTCAAAACAGACTTTAGCTCGTTGGATCAGAGAAGCGGTTCAACAAGCCTACGTGCTAAAAGGACTACCATGTCCATTGTCCATTAAAGCCCATTCCACCAGAGCGGTGGCAACCTCTTGGGCAGAAAAAGCAGAAGCCTCAATTGAACAAATTTGCAGGGCCGCTACTTGGTCCAGTTTCACTACCTTTGTCAGGCACTATAGACTGGACTCTCTTACCAACCAGGACCTAGGCTTTGGCCGTAAGGTTCTTCAGGCAGTGGTCCCCCCCTAATTAGTAAGCTGGTAGTTCTCCAGTGGGTGCTGTCATGGAGGGACGTCCTGGAAACTAAGATTTAGTCTTACCGGTAAACGGTTTTCCAGGAGTCCGACATGACAGCACCCGTTAATACCCCCCCTTTTTTTTTGTTTCTGGATTTTGTTTCTGGGATCCATGCATGTATACATTATACATATATATACTTGTATGCAGAATTTCCAATGTGAAGTTAACATGGAGGTTCAAATAAAACTGTTGGATCCTATCTGGTGTAGTAATTTGGAAAAACACTGGTATGAGGGGTGGGGAGGGGCCTTTTAACCTCTCTCGCTTCCTGTCCCTACAGAGGTCCAATAGGACATCCTCCAGTGGGTGCTGTCATGTCGGACTCCTGGAAAACCGTTTACCGGTAAGACTAAATCTTAGTTTTGCACTCGCGCGGAAAAATCGTGCATGTTCCCGCAATGCACCCGCACCTTTTCCCACAACGCCCGTGTGAAAGAGGCCTAAGGGGAAAAAAAATTCCTTCCCGACTCCAATCATGCAATCAGAATAACTCCCTGGATCAACGTCCCCTCTCTAGTAGCTATAGCCTGTAATATTATTACACTCCAGAAATACATCCAGGCCCCTCTTGAATTCCTTTATTGTACTCACCATCACCACCTCCTCAGGCAGAGTGTTCCATAGTCTCACTGCTCTTACCGTAAAGAATCCTCTTCTATGTTTGTGTAAAACTTCCTTTCTTCCAGATGATGTCCCCTCGTCACAGTCACAGTCCTGGGGATAAATAGATGATGGGATAGATCTCTGTACTGCCCCCTGATATATTTATACTTAGTAATTAGATCTCCCCTCAGTCGTCTTTTTTCTAAAGTGAATAACCCCAATTTTGATAATCTTTCAGGGTACTGTAGTTGCCCCATTCCAGTTATTACTTTAGTTGCCCTCCTCTGGACCCTCTCCAGCTCTGCTATGTCTGCCTTGTTCACAGGAGCCCAGAACTGTACACAGTACTCCATGTGTGGTCTGACTAGTGATTTGTAAAGTGGTAGGACTATTTTCTCATCACGGGCATCTATGCCCCTTTTGATGCAACCCATTATTTTATTGGCCTTGGCAGCAGCTGCCTGACACTGGTTTCTACAGCTTAGTTTGCTGTTTACTAAAATTCCTAGGTCCTTTTCCATGTCAGTGTTACCGAGTGTTTTACTATTTAGTATGTACTGGTGACTTGAATCATTCCTTCCCATGTGCATAACCTTACATTTGTCAGTGTTAAGCCTCATTCACACGTCAGTGTTTGGTCAGTGATTTCGAGTCAAAACAAGGTGCAGCTCTAAACACAGAACAGGAGCAGATCTTTCCCTTATACCTTATGTCTGTAGAGGCTCCAGTCTTGGTTTTGGCTCACAATCACTGATGGAAATCACTGACCAAACACTGACATGTGAATGAGGCTTTAAACCTCATCTGCTACTTATCTGCCCAAGCCTCCAATATATCCAGATCCCTCTGTAGCAGTATACTGTCCTCTTCCGTGTTAATTACTTTACACAGTTTAGTGTCATCCACAAAAAATGATATTTTACTGTGCAAGCCTTCTACAAGATCATTAATAAATATATTGAAGAGAATAGGGCCCAATACTGACCCCTGAGGTACCCCACTAGTGACAGTGACCCAATCTGAGTGTGTACCACTAATAACCACCCTCTGTTTTCTATCACTGAGACAGTTACTTAGGCCTCATGCACACGACCGTTGTTTTGGTCCACATCCGAGCCGCAGTTTTTGCGGCTCGGGTGCGGACCCATTCTCTTCAATGGGGCCGCAAAAGATGCGGACAGCACTCCGTGTGCTGTCCGCATCCGTTGCTCCGTTACGTGGCCCCGCAAAAAAAATATAACATGTCCTATTCTTGTCCGTTTTGCGGACAAGAATAGGCATTTCTACAATGGGCCGCCCGTTCTGTTCCGCAAATTGTGGAAGGCACACGGGCGGCTTCCGTTTTTTGCGGATCCGCAATTTGCAGACAGCAAAAAACGGAAAGGTCGTGTGCATGAGGCCTAACCCACATACAGACATTTTAGACATTTTCTCCCAGTCCAAGCATTCTCATTTTATATACTAACCTTTTATGCGGTACAGTGTCAAATGCTTTGGAGAAATCCATATATACGACATCCATTGATTCGCCGCGGTCAAGTCTAGAACTTACCTCCTCATAGAAACTGATTAAATTAGTCTGACATGACCGATCCGTCATGAAGCCATGCTGATATGGCGTTATTTGCTTATTTCCGTTAAGATGCTCTAAGATAGCATCTCTCAGAAAACCTTCAAACAGTTTACCCACAACAGATGTTAAAGGGACACTGACAGGCCTTCTGAGCATAATTAGCTCTTTATATGCCCCCCTAGGTCTTATAATAAGTTCCCAATTCATATAAGTATTATCCCTGTGCGCATTATAAAACGTTAAAAATAATCTTTATAATCACCAGTCCTTTCTGCCCAAGGGGCGTTCTTTGTGCCACATTTGTGCCCAGCCGCGTCCCAACTGCCGGATCCTTAGACACGCCCATCTCATTAGTATTCACTTCGCTGGGCGGTATTTTCCAGTCCCCGACATTCGGAGATCCTGCGCATGCGCCCGGCACCCTCGCTCGCTGGGATCACATTGCGCCAAGTGAATACTAATGAGATGGGCGTGTCTAAGGTTTCGGCAGTTGGGACGCGGCTGGGCACAAATGCGGCACAAAGAACGCCCCTTGGGCAGAAAGGAGAGGTGATTATAAAGATTATTTTTAACGTTTTATAATGCGCACAGGGATAATACTTATATGAATTGGGAACTTATTATAAGACCTAGGGGGGCATATAAAGAGCTAATTATGCTCAGAAGGCCTGTCAGTGTCCCTTTAAACTTACCGGCCTATAGTTTCCGGGGTGCTGCAAGGATCTATCACAGGCTGACCGCTCCTGCTGATTTCGGGAGTTCTCCCTGTGACCATAGCCGTCTAATGACAGTGCGATCACAGCGGGCCGCCGACAGATCACAATGTAACCCGGCGATTTTATATGTTGCCACAACGTATAAAGTCGTGCGGCGGTAGGCAAAATGTTAAACACATAAATTGTTATGAGAAAAAAAGTGAACTGTTGGGGGACCAAAGTCCAAAAACTATGCCTTGACAGGGTCAGAATGCCTGCCCGTATGACACGTACAAGTGTGAAACGTCAGAAGAAAAGGTGGCCCGCCCTGAACAAGCTGATAAAAATTCTCCCTTTCAATTGGGAGCAGCAGCAGTGCAGTGTGGATATGGAAAGGGTACGGTACGGATATAGTGGTATGGGGCTGCAATGGTAGTAGCAGCAGAAGAAGCATAGCATTGAACATACAAGGCAGTAGGTCGACAGTCTGTGGGTGGTAGTAGTAGTAATAGTGGTGGCAGATGCGTAGTGTTAATAGTGGTGGCAACGAGGAGTAGCAGCTGAGGTGGTGGAGGAAGCAACAGCCATATGTACATGTTGGCGGGCATGCAGCAGCTTGCTGGAGGTAGCAGCAGCCATACAGAACATGATGGTAGGCAGCAGCAGTGGCATGATGGAGGCAGCAGCTGTACGGAACATGTTGGTAGGCAGCAGCAGTGGCATGATGGCCACAGTGGCATGATGGAGGCAGCCGCAGCAGCCATATGGAACATGTTGGTAGGCAGGCAGCAGCAGCGGCATGATGGCACTGGTAGCTGGGAAAGAAAGAGAGTGTACTGTGCCAGTTTGGGCCACTGTTTCAGTCTGCCTGCCCAGAAATCCATGGGGTCAGGGTAGGGTTGGGCAATATACCGATATGTACGATATACTGCAGTATAAAGAAACTGCGATATGGCGGTATCACTGTTTCTTAATTACAGCGCTATTTTAGTGACATCATAGAAGCGGTCGCGCTTCACAGCGCTGACCACTTTTGAAACAAACTCAGCGTGTACTGATGAAATGCAGCTGCTAGTCAGCCATTAGCATGGCACCCCAGCCCCTTCCCCCACATGTTGCCAAGTGTCAGATGCAGTGTAGGGCATAAGTGTGTAACCTGATGTGAGGTTGACCTGGCACCATGCTGCTCTCCGCTGTGCTGTACACCAACTCCCTGCGCTACATGGTCCCTGCCGCTGTCATACTGGGCAGCGCACCCATATACCTACTGGCATGGGGCTGCTGGAGGGCCCTGGGTGCCATGCTACATGAAAGTTTATTCTGGGGGGGGGGGGGAGAGATCGGCTCCACATCTACCAGGGCATGGTGCTCTTCTTCCAGCACTACATGGGGGTACAGGTCAGGGCGCGCTGCGGGAAGTCACATGATGTGTGGGCTAGGGGTAAAGGGGGCGACTTGGGTACCAGGTGATCAGGGCACCTCAGCTAATGTGTTCAGAAGCTGGACATCACCAGCATGTACTCTAGTGCCCACTGTAATATTATGGGGGCAACAAGGAGACATTATAATGTATGGGGAGCCACAAGGAGACGTTATACTATATGGGGAGCCACAAGGAGACATTATACTGTATGGCCTCATGCACACGACCGTTTTTTTTTTAAGGTCCGCAAAAACATGGTCCGTAGGTCCGTGATCCGTGACCGCTTTTTCGTCCGTGGGTCTTCCTTGATTTTTGGAGGATCCACGGACATGAAAAAAAAGTCGTTTTGGTGTCCGCCTGGCCGTGCGGAGCCAAACTTGAAGCGTCCCCATCACCATGGGAACGCCTCATGTTAGAATATACCATCGGATTTGAGTTAGATCATAAAACTCAGATCCGACAGTATATTCTAACACAGAGGCGTTCCCATGGTGATGGAGATGCTTCAGGTTAGAATATACTAAAAGAACTGTGTACATGACTGCCCCCTGCTGCCTGGCAGGTGCTGCCAGGCAGCAGGGGGCAGGCCCCCTCCCCTCCCCTGTATTTAACTCATTGGTGGCCAGTGCGGCCGGCCCCCCCTCCCTCCCTCCCCTGTAGTTAACACATTGGTGGCCAGTGCGGCCGGCCCCCCCTCCCTCCCCTGTAGTTAACACATTGGTGGCCAGTGGGCCCCCCCCCTCCCCCTCCTAATTAAAATCTCCCCCCCTATCATTGGTGGCAGCGGAGAGTACCGATCGGAGTCCCAGTTTAATCGCTGGGGCTCCGATCGGTAACCATGGCAACCAGGACGCTACTGCAGTCCTAGTTGCCATGGTTACTTAGCAATTTTTAGAAGCATTATACTTACCTGCGAGCTGCGATGTCTGTGACTGGCCGGGCGCTCCTCCTACTGGTAAGTGAAAGGTCTGTGCGGCGCATTGCTTATAGCACAGACCTGTCACTTACCAGTAGGAGGGGGCCCACTGGCCACCAATGAATTTAAAACTGGGGAGGGAGGGGGGTGTGCCCCCTCCTGCCTGGCAGCACATGATCTCTTACAGGGGGCTATGATACGCACAACTAACCCGTCAGGTGCAACACCTGAGGGGTTAATTGTGCGGATCACAGCCCCCTGTAAGAGATCGGGTGCTGCCAGGCAGCAGGGGGCAGTCATGTACACAGTTCAAAGTATATTCTAACTAGAAGCGTCCCCATCACTATGGGAACGCCTCTGTGTTAGAATATACTGTCGGATCTGAAAAAGCTTTTATGCAGACGGATCTGCGGATCCGTCTGTGTAAAAGTAGCCTACGGCCACGGACCGCGGATGCCAATCTTGTGTGCATCCGTGTTTTTTCACGGACCCATTGACTTGAATGGGTCCGTGAACTGTTGTCCGTCAAAAAAATAGGACAGGTCATATTTTTTTGACGGACAGGAAACACGGATCACGGATGCGGCTGCAAAATGGTGCATTTTCAGATTTTTCCACGGACCCATTGAAAGTCAATGGGTCCGCGAAAAAAAACGGGAAACGGCACAACGGCAACGGATGCACACAACGGTCGTGTGCATGAGGCCTATGGAGAACACAAGGAGACATTAAACTATATGGGGACCACAAGGAGACATTATACTATATGGGGACCACAAGGAGACATTATACTATATGGGGGGGGCCACAAGGAGACGTTATACTGTATGGGGACCACAAGGAGACATTATACTATATGGGACCACAAGGAGACATTATACTGTAGGGGGACCACAAGGAGACATTATACTATATGGGGACCACAAGGAGACATTATACTATATGGGGGGGGCCACAAGGAGACGTTATACTGTATGGGGACCACAAGGAGACATTATACTATATGGGACCACAAGGAGACATTATACTGTAGGGGGACCACAAGGAGACATTATACTATATGGGGACCACAAGGAGACATTATACTATATGGGGGGCCACAAGGAGACATTATACTATATGGGGACCACAAGGAGACATTATACTATATGGGGGGCCACAAGGAGACATTATACTATATGGGGGGCCACAAGGAGACATTATACTGTATGGGGGCCACAAGGAGACATTATACTGTATGGGGACCGCAAGGAGACATTATACTGTATGGGGACCACAAGGAGACATTATGCTATATGGGGGGGGGGCACAAGGAGACATTATACTGTATGGGGAGCCACAAGGAGACATTATACTATATGGGGGGCCACAAAAAGACATTATACTGTATGGGGACCACAAGGAGACATTATACTGTATGGGGGGCCACAAAGAGACATTATACTGCATGGGGGGGCCACAAGGAGACATTATACTGTATGGGGAGACACAGAGACATTATACTGTATGGGGACAACAAGGAGACATTATACTGTATGGGGACCACAAGGAGACATTATACTGTATGGGGACCACAAGGAGACATTATACTATATGGGGGGCCACAAGGAGACATTATACTGTATGGGGACCACAAGGAGACATTATACTATATGGGACCACAAGGAGACATTATACTATATGGAGAACACAAGGAGACATTATACTATATGGGAACAACAAGGAGACATTATACTATATGGGGGGCCACAAAGAGACATTATACTGTATGGGGGGCCACAAGAAGACATACTGTATGGGGAGACACAAAGAGACATTATACTGTATGGGGGCCCACAAGGAGACATTATACTGTATGGGGGGCCACAAGGAGACGTTATACTGTATGGGGGGCCACAAGGAGACATTATACTGTAAGGGGGCCACAATGAGACATTATATTGTTTGGGGGCTACAACTTGTAGCCCCTATAGAGTATGATGTCTCCTTGTGGTCCCCATACTATGGGATAAATGAGTATTTCTTGATATATTATTCGTGGGAATATTTTTAATATTGCCCATCCCTAGGTCAGGGAACAGGGTATGTGGTGGAGACAGGTCAGGGAACAGGTAGGCCTGAACCTGGACATTGAGGCGGGTGGTCTCGGCTTTCTGATTTGCCTCAGCCGGGCACGGCAAGTGAAAAAAATGCTGCACCATGTTGAGGAGACTGAATTAGCTGCACACAGGATATGGCAGGAGTGGCCTGCTCAGCTGAAGCCTATTACTGGCAACAGCGGTGACCCATCTCAGTCAGTGATTGGCTTGGTGGGCATTTCCAGAAGACCACCCCAAGAATACCAAGTAGAGCCACTATCCAATGTACAGCGCTGTGCTTGGTAAGATGTGACAGGGTCGAGGAGCTCACCGGAGCGCCGCCTCCTCTTCACACAGCTGCTCTGCGGGGTATCGTGAGTCAGACCCCACTGTTCTCATATTGATGACCTGTCCTGAGGATAGCCCGTCAATATGTCATTCCCAGAAAACCCATTTTTATATGATAACTTTGGTTCACAGAAGAACATGGCGGAATTGCAATCCTCTGTTATAACTGTAGCTAAAGAGGATAATTATAAAGTTATAATTGGCTGGTTGGGTTGTTAAGGGGTTAAACCCTTCCCAACATGTGACGTACTATTACATCACATGTCGGGTCTTTAAAAGGTGTGTCTCATCATGGACAATGGGGGCATATCACTAGGATATGTCCCCATTGTCTTATAGGTGCGGGTCCCACCGCTGGGACCCGCACCTATATCGAGAACGCATGTGCAGCCGCCCTCCATTCATTTTCTATGGGGCCGGCGAAAATAGCCGAGATCTGGCTCGGCTATTTCCGTCTGCCCCATAGAAATGAATAGGAGCAGGCGCCGCGCATGTGCGGTACGCTCCCATTCACTTCTATGGGGAGCCGGCTTGGTGATGGCCGGACCGGAGTCCTCCAGCCACCACCTTGCTGGGGCTCCGTTCTCGATATAGGTCTGGGTCCCAGTAGTGGGACCCGCACCTATAAGACAATGGGGACATATCCTAGCGATATGACCCCATTGTCCATGATGAGACAACCCCTTTAAAGCAGAACAGGCGCCATAGCAACCCTGTGCCTGCTGTTTCCTACAGCAGACACTGGCGGCTAATGTCAACAACCGGTGGTAATGCCGAACGCGGACATTTAACCCCTCAGATGTCGTGGTCAAAGCTGACCAAGGCATCTGAGTGCTTTGAAAACCGGACGCTCGTGCTCCTCCGATTGCCGCATGGGGGAGCCGGAGATTGTGTGCAGCAGCCCCTGTCATAGTCTATGACACGAGGCTGCTGCACAGTCTTTCCCATGGAGCCCTATGGGAACTATAAAAAAGTGTAAGAAATAGTTAATAAAGTTTTCATAAATAAAAAATATATAAAAGTTCAAATCAGCCCTATTCACCAAAATGAGAATAAAAAATTTAAAAAATAAAAATACACATCATGGGTATCGCCGTGTGCGTAAATTCCCGTACCATAAAAATATAAAAGTATTATTCCCTTACGGAAAAAGACGTGCCAAAAAAATCTTTTTGGTCGCTTTTCCTCCCACAAAAAAATTAAATAAAAAGTGATCAAAAAGCTGTACACGCCGCAGAATGGTAATCGATGAAAAGTACACATCGCCACATACAATAAAAAAAAATTAGCCCTCCTACAGCTCCGCACACAACTACCAAAAAAGTTCTAGGGTATAGAATATGACAGAAACAAACAAAAAAAAAAACGTCAATAAAATAAAAAAGCTCCGGGGTAAAAAGGGTTAAGGGAGAAGCGCACCGCTCACCATGTGAAGCTGGGTGACACTGGGGATGGCAGGCGGCTCTTCCAGTACATGGCGTCATCCCCAGGCGCGCTCCAGGGCCTGCTGACCCCGTGAGTCACCGGGGGCGGCGCTGTGACTGCCGCTGACAGATGGAACCTCCCGCAGAGCCGTACTGTCACCGGCGACATGGAGCGGACGAGCACGGCAGGACTACAGCCCGGACTGGGCACCTTCTACTACTTCGCCTATGGCAGTAACCTGCTGAGGGAGCGGATTCTTCTGGACAACCCGTCTGCCTCCTTCCACTCGGTGGCCATGCTGAAGGTGAGGCAGGGCGGGCGTACAGCTTATCACGGGGACTCGGCAGCCGTTACGTTGCTGTCTGATACCATTGTATACCCCCCCCCCCCTGCGTATGATGGGAGCTGAGCTGCAGTTCTCCTGTGGGGCCAGGACACAATGGGGGAGCCCTCTGCCTCCACCTCTGTACACTTCTGGCAGTGGCTTCCTGAAAGAGCTCAGGCTGAGTTCACATCTCCATCAGGGGGCACAGGCCAACCAGCCTGCTGGATCCCCGCAGATCCCCTCCTTCGCCGCCGGATCCCCATTCACTATAATGGGGTCAGGCGGTATAAATAACAGGTTTCAGCCGGACGAAAACCGCTGCACGTCATGTTTTTTGTGTGCGGCTGACGGCCGGATCCCCTTGGCGGGGATGTGAATAGTGTCGAGCGAACTTGTGTTTTAAGTTCGGCGTCTAAAGTTCGAGTTCAGGATATCGAAGTATCCCGATATGGTCCATGGTAGCGGAATCCATAACGGGATACTTTGATAACCCGAACTTTAGACGCCGAACTTAAAACACAAGTTCGCTCAACACTAGATGTGGTGGTGGTGATCGGTGTCGGACCCCTGCTGATCTGATATTGATGACACAGGAAACCCCTTTAAGGGCTTATACACACTCAATGGCTCTCCGTAATACAATGTCCGATGGGGCATGCCACTTTTATTTTGGCGTGTTCATAGTAAATCTGAAAAAAAAAAAACAACCCTGTATGGCACCATGTGAAATGTGATAGAGTATGGTCCTACAGACTGGTGCTGAGCCCTTATCCATCCTCTGTCCCATAGGGTAGAGGGGATCAGGAGGGGAGTTTTTGAAGTCAGGGTTTCATGAGGCCTCGTGCACAAATAGCGGACTCGCAATATACAGAAACCGTCCGTGTTGCGCCCACGTTTCTTGCGGACCCGTTGACTTCACTGGATCCGTGATCTGCATTTTGTGGCCAAGTATAGGACATGTTCTATCTGTTTACGGAACGAACATACGGAGGCGGAAAGCACACTGGTCTCCAAGGGGCTTTCCGCGTCCGTATGTCCGTTCCACAAAAAGATAGAATATGTCTGCAAAATGTAAACCACAGCCCCATTTAACCACCTCAGCCCCCATAGCTTAAACACCCTGAAAGACCAGGCCACTTTTTACACTTCTGACCTACACTACTTTCACCGTTTATTGCTCGGTCATGCAACTTACCACCCAAATGAATTTTACCTCCTTTTCTTCTCACTAATAGAGCTTTCATTTGGTGGTATTTCATTGCTGCTGACATTTTTACTTTTTTTGTTATTAATCGAAATTTAACGATTTTTTTGCAAAAAAATGACATTTTTCACTTTCAGTTGTAAAATTTTGCAAAAAAAAACGACATCCATATATAAATTTTGCTCTAAATTTATTGTTCTACATGTCTTTGATAAAAAAAAAATGTTTGGGTAAAAAAAAAAATGGTTTGGGTAAAAGTTATAGCGTTTACAAACTATGGTACAAAAATGTGAATTTCCGCTTTTTGAAGCAGCTCTGACTTTCTGAGCACCTGTCATGTTTCCTGAGGTTCTACAATGGCCAGACAGTACAAACACCCCACAAATGACCCCATTTCGGAAAGTACACACCCTAAGGTATTCACTGATGGGCATAGTGAGTTCATAGAACTTTTTATTTTTTGTCACAAGTTAGTGGAAAAAGATTATTTATTTATTTATTTATTTTTTTCTTATAAAGTCTCATATTCCACTAACTTGTGACAAAAAATAAAAACTTCCATGAACTCACTATGCCCATCAGCGAATACCTTGGGGTGTCTTCTTTCCAAAATGGGGTCACTTGTGGGGTAGTTATACTGCCCTGGCATTCTAGGGGCCCAAATGTGTGGTAAGGAGTTTGAAATCAAATTCTGTAAAAAATGACCAGTGAAATCCGAAAGGTGCTCTTTGGAATGTGGGCCCCTTTGCCCACCTAGGCTGCAAAAAAGTGTCACACATCTGGTATCTCCGTATTCAGGAGAAGTTGGGGAATGTGTTTTGGGGTGTCATTTTACATATACCCATGCTGGGTGAGAGAAATATCTTGGCAAAAGACAACTTTTCCCATTTTTTTATACAAAGTTGGCATTTGACCAAGATATTTATCTCACCCAGCATGGGTATATGTAAAATGACACCCCAAAACACATTCCCCAACTTCTCCTGAATATGGAGATACCAGATGTGTGACACTTTTTTGCAGCCTAGGTGGGCAAAGGGGCCCATATTCCAAAGAGCACCTTTCGGATTTCACTGGTCATTTTTTACAGAATTTGATTTCAAACTCCTTACCACACATTTGGGCCCCTAGAATGCCAGGGCAGTATAACTACCCCACAAGTGACCCCATTTTGGAAAGAAGTCACCCCAAGGTATTCGCTGATGGGCATAGTGAGTTCATGGAAGTTTTTATTTTTTGTCACAAGTTAGTGGAATATGAGACTTTGTAAGGAAAAAATTTTTTTTTTAAAATCATCATTTTCCACTAACTTGTGACAAAAAATAAAAAATTCTAGGAACTTGCCATGCCCCTCACGGAGTACCTTGGGGTGTCTTCTTTCCAAAATGGGGTCACTTGTGGGGTAGTTATACTGCCCTGGCATTTTCCAGGGGCCCTAATGTGTTGTAAGTAGGTAAATGACCTGTGAAATCCGAAAGGTGCTCTTTGGAATGTGGGCCCCTTTGCCCACCTAGGCTGCAAAAAAGTGCCACACATGTGGTATCGCCGTATTCAGGAGAAGTTGGGGAATGTGTTTTGGGGTGTCATTTTATATATACCCATGCTGGGTGAGAGAAATATCTTGGTCAAATGCCAACTTTGTATAAAAAAATGAGAAAAGTTGTCTTTTGCCAAGATATTTCTCTCACCCAGCATGGGTATATGTAAAATGACACCCCAAAACACATTCCCCAACTTCTCCTGAGTACGGAGATACCAGATGTGTGACACTTTTTTGCAGCCTAGATGCGCAAAGGGGCCCACATTCCTTTTATGAGGGCATTTTTAGACATTTGGATCCCAGACTTCTTCTCACGCTTTAGGGCCCCTAGAATGCCAGGGCAGTATAAATACCCCACATGTGACCCCATTTTGGAAAGAAGACACCCCAAGGTATTCAATGAGGGGCATGGCGAGTTCATAGAAATTTTTTTTTTTTGGCACAAGTTAGCGGAAATTGATTTTATTTATTTTTTTCTCACAAAGTCTCCCTTTCCGCTAACTTGGGACAAAAATTTCAATCTTTCATGGACTCAATATGCCCCTCACGGAATACCTGGGGGTGTCTTCTTTCCGAAATGGGGTCACATGTGGGGTATTTATACTGCCCTGGCATTCTAGGGGCCCTAAAGCGTGAGAAGAAGTCTGGAATATAAATGTCTAAAAAATTTTACACATTTGGATTCCGTGAGGGGTATGGTGAGTTCATGTGAGATTTTATTTTTTGACACAAGTTAGTGGAATATGAGACTTTGTAAGAAAAAAAAAAAATTTCCGCTAACTTGGGCCAAAAAAATGTCTGAATGGAGCCTTACAGGGGGGTGATCAATGACAGGGGGGTGATCTGGGAGTCTATATGGGGTGATCACCACAGTCATTGATCACGCCCCTGTAAGGCTCCATTCAGACGTCCGTATGCGTTTTGCGGATCCGATCCATCTATCAGTGGATCCGTAAAAATCATGCGGACATCTGAATGGAGCTTTACAGGGGTGTGATCAATGACAGGGGGGTAATCAATGACAGGGGGGTGATCACCACAGTCATTGATCACGCCCATGTAAGGCTTTATTCAGACGTCCGTATGCGTTTTGCGGATCCGATCCATCTATCAGTGGATCCGTAAAAATCATGCGGACATCTGAATGGAGCTTTACAGGGGTGTGATCAATGACGGGGGTAATCAATGACAGGGGGGTGATCAGGGAGTCTATATGGGGTGATAACCACAGTCATTGATCACGCCCCTGTAAGGCTTTATTCAGACGTCCGTATGCGTTTTTGCGGATCCGATCCATCTATCAGTGGATCCGTAAAAATCATGCGGACATCTGAATGGATCTTACAGGGGGGTAATCAATGACAGGGGGGTGATCAGGGAGTCTATATGGGGTGATCAAGGGTGAATAAGGGGTTAATAAGTGACAGGGGGGGGGGTGTAGTGTAGTGGTGCTTGGTGCAACATATTACTGAGCTGCCTGTGTCCTCTGGTGGTCGATCCAAACAAAGGGGACCATCAGATGACCAGGTAGCAGGTATATTAGACGCTGTTATCAAAACAGCGTCTAATATACCTGTTAGGGGTTAAAAAAATCACATCTCCAGCCTGCCAGCGAACGATCGCCGCTGGCAGGCTGGAGATCCACTCTCTTACCTTCCGTTCCTGTGAGCGCGCGCGCCTGTGTGCGCGCGTTCACAGGAAATCCCAGCTCACGCGAGATGACGCGTATATGCGCGACTCTGCGCAGGGCTGCCACCTCCGGAACGCGAATCTGCGTTAGGCGGTCCGGAGGTGGTTAAAGAGGATCAGTTTTGCAAAAGTCTAATTAGGGTGTGACCTTATAGGGTGGCCCCCACTGATGCCATGGCTGTTTTGATTTTGGCGCCTTGTATTATAATGAGGAGTAGTGGGCGTCTCCTTCTCCCTGGCTGTAGCGCTGTCCAATCACAGCGCAGAGCGTCACAGGTTTTTTCTCCCTGACTGACGCTCTCTGCTGGGATTGGACCGCGCTACAGCCAGGGAGAAGGAGACGCCCAGTGAGAAACCCTGCCGTCTCCTCCTCCCTGTACCGATGCTAGTAATTAGCATACTGAGCGGGGAAAATACCGGAGGGCACAGCGGGCGAACGGATTGGCGCCCAGGTATAATAATAAGCACTATAGGATCCCTGCTTTATGCCCTACCTAATGTGCTACTTATCTTATAAAGTCTGGACCCATGAAAGGTCCTCTTTAAAGGAAACCTGTCACCGGGATTTTGTGTATAGAGCTGAGGACATGGGTTGCTAGATGACCGCTAGCACATCCGCAATACCCAGTCCCCATAGCTCTGTGTGCTTTTATTGTGGAAAAAAACCCTGATTTGATACATATGCAAATTAACCTGAGATGAGTCCTGTACGTGAGATGAATCAGGGACAGGACTCATCTCAGGTTAATTTGCATATGTATGAAATAGTTTTTTTGACACAATAAAAGCACACACAGCTATGGGGACTGGGTATTGCGGATGTGCTAGCGGCCATCTAGCAGCCCATGTCTTCAGCTCTATACACAAAATCCCGGTGACAGGTTCCCTTTAAGTCAGTCGGCAAAAAAATGTGTTTAAAAACGATGAAAATAAATATGTGACTTCTGTGTGCTTTCCGCATCCGTATGTCCATTCCGCAAAAGTTAGAATATGTCCTATACTTGCGGACCGCAGACGCATTGAAGTCAATGGGTCCGCAACGAAATGGGGCATGCACACATCTGTATTTTGTGATCCACGGTGGTGTAAGGTTGGGCAATGTACCTCTGTTCACGATATACTGGGGGATTAAGAAGCGGCAATATGACCGTCTTAATTATTGCGGTATTTTAGTGACATCATAGGGGCAGTCAAAGTTGCGCACATTACCTGTCAGTTCCTGCAGCAGCTGCCCCCTTCTCGCTCCTATTTCATCAGGACCCGAGAACTGTGAGCCACAGCACAGCCGCTCCGGGGGGTCATATCCTAAGGCCCCTTGCAGACGAGGGCAATTTTGCAGGCAAATTCATTCAGTTGTGTCTGTGATCGCGTTCAGTTGTTCAGTTTTTATCGCGCGGGTGCAATGCGTTTTGCACGTGCGTGATAGAAAACGGAATGTTTACAAACAACATCTCTTAGCAACCGTCCGTGAAAATCGCATCCGCACTTGCTTGCGGATGCTATGAGATTTTTCACGCAGCCCTATTCACTTCTATGGGGCCTGCGTTGCGTGAAAATCGCAGAATATAGAGCATGATGCGATTTTCACACCACGCAAAAGTGATGCGTGAAAACCACCGCTCATGTACACAGACCAATTGAAATGAATGGGTCCGGATTTTGTGCAGGCGCAGTGTGTTCGCGTTGCACCCGCGCAGAATGTGAAAGGGGCCTAACAGTGTTTTATGGATGTCTTGATATAAAGAAGCGCGTCAGCATAACAACCCAAAGCACGGGTGGTGGTGGTCCTATATAGACGTACTTCTAGGAGCACTGCCTACTACAGCACTAAAACTGCACGTATATATCCGTATTCCTTCTGTGCAGTACTCGTGTCCTGAGAAATGAATCCGATGTAGACATTACTACAATTAAAGCCTCTTTATAAGAGGGAGTAGTCAGCAATTTAGTAATTATGTGGCACAAATATTTCTATATGTAGGACAGGGTGTATTTTCTATTATATATGTAAATGATTGTCCCGCTTTCAAAGACTTTTGGGCAGCCGCACTCCCTGCTAGACCTGTGAGGGAAACATCCTTAGGGCTCATGCACACGGCCGTTGCCGTTTTTGCAGTCCGCAGATTGCGGATTTGCAAAACACGGATACCGGCCGTATGCATTCCGCATTTTGCGGAACGGAGCGTCCTGCTCTCTATTGAACAGTCCTAACCTTGTGCATAAAATGTACAAGAAGAGGATATGTTCTATTTATTTTTTTTATAGGGATACGGACAGCACACTGTGTACTGTCCGCATGGTTTGCGGCCCACTTGTTAAAGGACCAAAAGTAATGGGACAATTGGCTTCTCAGCTGTTCCATGGCCAGGTGTGTGTTATTCCCTCATTATCCCAATTACAATGAGCAGATAAAAGGTCCAGAGTTCATTTCAAGTCTGCTATTTGCATTTGGAATCTGTTGCTGTCAACTCTCAAGATGAGATCCAAAGAGGTGTCACTGTCAGTGAAGCAAGCCATCATTAGGCTGAAAAAACACAACAAACCCATCAGAGAGATAGCAAAAACATTAGGCATGGCCAAAATAACTGTTTGGAACATTCCTAAAAAGAAGGAACGCACCGGTGAGCTCAGCAACACCAAAATACCCGGAAGACCACGGAAAACAACTGTGGTGGATGACTGAAGAATTCTTTCCCTGGTGAAAAAAACACCCTTCACAACAGTTGGCCAGATCAAGAACACTCTCCAGGACGTAGGTGTATGTGTGTCAAAGTCAACAATCAAGAGAAGACTTCACCAGAGTGAATACAGAGGGTTCACCACAAGATGTAAACCATTGGTGAGCCTCACAAACAGGAAGGACAGATTAGAGTTTGCCAAACGACATCTAAAAAAGCCTTCACAGTTCTGAAACAACATCCTATGGACAGATGAGACCAAGATCAACTTGTACCAGAGTGATGGGAAGAGAAGAGTATGGAGAAGGAAAGGAACTGCTCATGATCCTAAGCATACCACCTCATCAGTGAAGCATGGTGGTGGTAGTGTCATGGCGTGGGCATGTATGGCTGCCAATGAAACTGGTTCTCTTGTATTTATTGATGTTGTGACTGCTGACAAAAGCAGCAGGATGAATTCTGCTCATATTCAGCCAAATGCTTCAGAACTCATTGGACGGCTCTTCACAGTGCAGATGGACAATGACCCAAAGCATACTGCAAAAGCAACCAAAGAGTTTTTTAAGGGAAATAAGTGGAATGTTATGCAATGGCCAAGTCAATCATGTGACCTGAATCCGATTGAGCATGCATTTCACTTGCTAAAGACAAAACTAAAGGAAAAATGCCCCAAGAACAAGCAGGAACTGAAGACAGTTGCAGTAGAGGCCTGGCAGAGCATCACCAGGGATGAAACCCAGCGTCTGGTGAAGTCTATGCGTTCCAGACTTCAGGCTGTAATTGACTGCAAAGGATTTGCAACCAAGAATAAAAAAGTGAAAGTTTGATTTATGATTATTATTCTGTCCCATTACTTTTGGCCCCTTAACAAGTGGGAGGCACATATGCAAACTGTTGTAATTCCTACACCGTTCACCTGATTGGGATGTAAATACCCTCAAATTAAGGGTACTTTAACACTTGCGGCAGGACGGATCCAACAGGCTGTTCACCCTGTCGGATCCGTCCTTCCGCTATTTCGCCGGACCGCCGTTCCGTCCCTCCGTCCCCATTGACTATAATGGGGACGGGGCGGAGCTCCGGCGCAGTTTGCGGTGAGAGGCCGCAGGACTAAAAAGTCGGACATGCATGACTTTTAGTCCGGCGGCCTTTCGCCGTGCTGCGCCGGAGCTCCGCCCCGTCCTCATTATAGTTAATGGGGACGGAGCGGCGGACCCGGTGAAATAGCGGAAGGACGGATCCGACAGGGTGAAAAGCCTGTCGGATCCGTCCTGCCGCAAGTGTGAAAGTACCCTAAAGCTGACAGTCTGCAGTTAAAGGGAACCTGTCACCGGGATTTTGTGTATAGAGCTGAGGACATGGGTTGCTAGATGACCGCTAGCACATCCACAATACCCAGTCCCCATAGCTCTGTGTGCTTTTATTGTGTATAAAAACCGATTTGATACATATGCAAATTAACCTGATGAGTCAGAGCTTGAAAATATGACTCTTCTCTGGTCACACAAGTAAGATATGACTCTTTTATGTTAATTTGCATATGTATCAAATCGGGTTTTTTACACAATAAAAGCACACAGAGCTATGGGGACTCGGTATTGTGGATGTGCTAGCGGCCATCTAGCAACCCATGTCCTCAGCTCTATACCCAAAATCCCGGTGACAGGTTCCCTTTAAAGCAAATCTTGTTCGTTTAATTTCAAATCCATTGTGGTGGTGTAAAGAGCCAAAAATGTTAGAATTGTGTCGATGTCCCAATATTTATGGACCTGACTGTATTTAGCCCTAATGAAAGAAAGCCCGGCTGTGTTATATGCAGTAGTTGTGCGACAGCAGAAACCGTTCCCAGCAATGATTTATAATGAGGTCTCTACTTGCTGTTTATTTCAGGACTTCAAGCTTGCATTTGGTAACCACAAAGGCAACCTGAACTCCCGATGGCATGGAGGAGCGGCTACAGTAGTTGAAAGTGAGGGTGACAAGGTTTGGGGAGTTGTATGGAAAATGGATATTTCCAACCTGGATTCCCTGGACGTGTAAGGATTTATGCTGATTTAGCACAGTTAAAGGACCCTTGCACATCATGTTCAGAGGATCTGCTCTCCTCTATGAACTCTTGATGAGTTAAAGGGGTATTCTGAGTGTTTAATATTGATGAACTATCCTCAGGATAGATCATCAATTCCTGATCGGTGGTGGTCCAACACCTGGAACCCTTGCCAATCAGCTGTTTGAAGAGGCTTCGGTGCTTCAGTAAGTGCCTCGGCCTCCTAGCAGCTTGCAAAGCACAGTACTGTCCATTGCTATTGCAGCTCAGCCCCATCCACATCAGTCACGCCTAGGTCACGTGACTGATGAACATGATGTCACTGGGCTAGGATGAGGCCTCAACAAACAGCTGATCGACGGGGGTGCTAGGAGTCGGACCCTCACCGATCAGATATTGATGAACTATCCTGAGGATAGGTCATCAATATTAAACACCCAGACAACCCCTTTAAGTAAAGTGTAAATTCCTTTTTTCTTTTTATGACATCCTCATGCTGTTTTCCTTTTCACATGTGTGGCAAGGTGGTTGCTGTATGCGTTTTTATTAATTTTACATGTGCAAACTCTGAAGTCAGAGGAGGTGATAGCTGCATTTACACGCAGCACCTTTACAGGTCAATTATCCTAGCAACACTCCTTCCCAATAATTGCCCCGTTTGTCGGCCTGTTAAAAGGGACCTTAAGCCATCTCTATCAAGTCATTAAGATAACGTCAGGAATTGAGATGTGGGAGATTACATTAATTTATGTGTGGTATGATATACACTGCCTGTCCAAAAAAAAAGTTGCCACCTGGATTTAACTAAGCAAATAGTTATGAGCCTCCTATTGGATAATTACTGCATGGGTGATAATCTTTCAGCTGGCAATAAGTTATTTAACCCCAACTGGTGCTGCTTCTCATTTCTTAAACAACCATGTCGAAAGACACATCTTGTGGCCGTGGAAAAGATGTTAGTCTGTTTGAGAAGGGTCAAATCATTGGCATGCATCAAGCAGAGAAAACATCTAAGGAGATTGCAGAAACTACTAAAATTGGGTTAAGAACTGTCCAACGCATTATTAAGGTGGAAGGATAGTGGGTACCCATCGTATTCGAGGAAGAAATGTGGTGGGAAAAAAATCCTGAGTGATCGTGATCGGTGATCACTTAAACGTTTGGTGAAATCAAATCGAAGAAAAACAACAGTAGAACTTAGGGCTATGTTTAATAGTGAAAGTAAGAGCATTTCCACACACACACAATGCGAAGGGAACTCAAGGGATTGGGACTGAACAGCTGTGTAGTCGTAAAAAAACCACTAATCAGTGAGGCAAACCAGAAAAAAAGGCTTCAATTTGCTAGGGAGCATAAAGATTGGACTCTGGGGCAATGGAAGACGGTCATGTGGTCTGAAAAGTCCAGATTTACCCTGTTCCAGAGTGATGGGCGAATCAGAGTAAGAAGAGAGGCAGATGAAGTGATGCCCCCATCATGCCTAGTGCCTACTGTACAAGCCTGTGGGGGCAGGGGCTAGTTGGTCAGGTCTAGGTTCAGCAACAGTATGTGCTCCAAGAATGAGGTCAGCTGACTACCTGAACATACTGAATGACCAGGTTATTCCATCAATAGATTTTTTTCTTCCCTGATGGCACGGGCATATTCCAAGATGACAATGCCAGAATTCATCGGGCTCAAATTGTGAAAGAGTGGTTCAGGGAGCACCTTAACCCTATTGAGAATCTTTGGGATGTGCTGGAGAAGGCTTTGCGCAGCAGTCAGACTCTACCATCATCAATGCAAGATCTTAGTGAAAAATTGATGCAACACTGGATGGAAATAAATCTTGTGACATTGCAGAAGCTTATCGAAACAATGCCACAGCGAATGCGTGCCGTAATCAAAGCTAAAGGCGGTCCAACAAAATATTTTTGGTGGTGACTTTTTTTTTGGACGGGCAGTGTAAATCCAAAACTAACATGTAACTATAGTTCCCAACCATAGTAGGATATTGTCACTGTTGATTTAGCAAAGGAGTCTTGCATGTTACAAAGGGGCACCGTAGAAGTTAGAACCTGGATACTAATATTTTTTTACTTTAGAGCAACAATAATACCAGAATGCTATACATATGAAAAATGTTTAAAGGGGTTATCCAATTCTTTTAATGACCCCCTAGAATGCCCGGGCCCCTCCTCTAGAGCATACTTAGCTGCTTCCCGGAACCCATGTCACTTCTTATGCCTGTACGGTCGCCGCTGCATCTCACCGTCTCACGGAACAAAACATCTGGCTACGGAGAGGAGCAGCCAATAGCAGACCACAACAGTGACAAGCCTCCCTAGCGTCACCCGCGATGCTAGGGAGACTGGTCACTGCCACGGCCTGCTATTGGCTGCTCCCCCCATCGTCGGATGTTTTGTTCCGTGAGACGGAGAGATGCAGCGGTGGCCAGGGAGCAGGTAAGTTTGCTCTTTAAGAGGAGCCTGGGCATTCTAGTGGGTCATTATAGGGATTGGATAATCCCTTTAAGTAAGGCCAAGTTCACACTTCAGTTATTTGGTCAGTTATTTCCATCAGTTATTGTGAGCCAAAACCAGTGGTGAAGCCTCCACAGAGATAAGGTATAGTAGAAAGATCTGCATCTGTTCTGTGTTTTTCACCCGCACATAATTTTGGCTCAGAATAACTGATAGAAATAACTGAAGTGTGAACTTGACCCAAGTAAGTTAAGAGAAAAACAGATTCATTAAACATGAACTAAATAAGTGACAGACTGATACAGAAAGAAAGGTCCCTACCCACGAGACCTTACAATCTACATGGTTAAACGTCCTGAAACACACCATGTGATTTGAGGGTGAACTGTAAAAACATCCAGAAGGTACTCTGTTGTGTGCAAAAATGACTGTTTCCTCTGCTCTAATCAGCACTTGTTATAATTTGGCTTCACATGATTATCTGATTTTCTAGCCAAGAGGGAGTGGCTCGTGGCGTTTATCAACCGATAGAGATCAATGTTCAGACACCAAATGGAGAGCTTGTCTGCCGGTGCTATAAAATGAATAAATGTATTTATGGACTGACATCTCCTCAATACAAGCAGGTAAAAGATATATCTTATATTCTGGTATTATAAGGGTTAACATGGACCAGGAAAATGTTTTCCTTTTCACCATGACCCATTAAAGGGGAACAAAATGATTTGCTTCTGAATTTCCTGTCGTCCGTCACTGTAATCCATGATCAATGTGTGTATTACATGTCGTGAAGCACACACAATGGCTTAGGGCTCATTTACACGACCGTATGTATTTTGTGGTCTGCAAAACACGAATCCGCCAAAAATCTAGATGACATCCGTGTGCATTCCATATTCTGCAGAACGGAACAGCTGGCCCCTAATAGAACAGTCCTATCCTTGTCCGTAATGCAGACAATAATAGGACATGTTCTATTTCTTTGCGGGAACGGACATATGGAAACAGAATGCACACGGAGTAACTTCCGTTTTTTTTGCAGACCCATTGAAGTGAATTGAACCGCATACGATCCACAAAAAAAACGGAATGGACATGGAAAGAAAATACATTTGTGTGCATGAGCCTTCATAATGGCTCTCCTGGTTGACTTCTATGTGTGCTGCCAATTTTTTTTTTTTACCTGTTTACTAAAACATAATCAAGTTATAGTTATATAATGGACATGGACACAAAGTCCAGACTTAGCTTTCATTTGAGGGTATCCACATTAAAATTGGATTAAGGGTTTAGGAGTTTCAGCTCCTTTACATATGGCACCCTGTTTTTAAAGGGATCAAAAGTAACCGGACAATTGACTCAAAGGCTGTTTCATGGGCAGGTGTGAGCAATACCTTCATTATTTCATTGTCACGGCTGTGTCATGGTCTGGTGGTAGTGGACCGTGACACTTTAGCTGTGCATTCTTGTTGCCGATGGCAACGTGTAGTTTTTAGCATGTTTACACACTTCCCCTTTAAGGTTGTTGTCCCTTCCCATTCTGGTGGGTATGGGGTTAAAGTGTGAGCAAGGTGGAGCTGGGTGTGGGCTCTTATAGTACTTGGGCTTGGAGCCTGAGGTTAGTGGGATGTCAGCTTCTTGTGGAACTGGAGTTATACTGCCATCCTGGACCTTACCATCTGTCCAGTTTGAGGGCCACCTTGTTGGACATAGATTGTCATCCCTTATGTATCCTCCATGTTCCCTACCTTACCTGTGTTGATGTTTCTTGTAGGTTTATCTTCAGGGTGTGGTGTACGTCTTGTTGTAGTTTCATGTCTGGTCTTTTGGTGTTGTTCGTCCAGCATGTATACAAGGCGTTTCCCTGTGTGTTGTGCCTCCGGTGAGGGGGCTCCTGGGTTTCTCGGAGGGGAAACCGCGTTGACCACCTGCCTGTGGAAGTGGGCTCCAGGGTTTCCCAAAAGGGGAACCACTACTCAGTAGCAGTTGTTGTTTCATCCAGTTGTTGTGGCAGGTAAGTGATGTTGTTCCGGTGTGTGTTGTTTGCGCTGGGTGCTTACCTGCCAATCTGGTTTATGCTACTGTTTGTCCCTTTCCTTGTTGCTAGGCCTGCTGGACACTCCAGTTCATCCGTGTCGTGGATGAACAGCTTGTCTTCTAGCCCTGACATTATTACCAGGGATCTCTAGGGATAGTAGGGCCCGAGGTTCTGGGTATTAGCCCTCCCACCATTAGGGTTCGCTAATACCGTTAGGAGGTCAGGGCTAGGATTTAGGGATTTGTTAGAAGGTGACCTGCTCCCTTTATTCCTGTTTACAGGCCTAGTGGCATATCCCGCCAACCTACATTGTACGGTGTGGAGTTTCCACCCCACTTCCCACCGTGACATTCATCCTCAATTAAGCACATAAAAGGCCTAGAGGTGTGGTGCTTGCATTTTGAAGATTTTGCTGAGAAGTAAACATGCGGTCAAAGGAGCTCTCCATGCAGGTGAAACAAGCCATCCTTCATCTGCGAAAACAGAAAAAACCCATCCGAGAAATTGCTACACTATTAGGAGTGGCAAAATCTACAGTTTGATACATCCTGAGAAACAAAGAAAGCACTGGTGACCTCAACAATGCAAAAAGACCTGGACGCCCACGGAAGACAACAGTGGTGGATGATCGCGGAATAATTACCATGGGTAAGAGAAACCCCTTAACAACAGCCAACCAAGTGAACAACACTCTCCAGAATATAGGCGTATCAATATCCAAATCTACCATAAAGAGAAGACTGCATAAAGGAAATACAAAGGGTTCACTGCACAATGCAAGCCACTCATAAGCCTCAAGAATAGGAAGGCTAGATTGGACTTTGCTAAAAAAAAAAAAACATCTTAAGAAAACAGCACACTTCTGGAAGAACATTCTTTGGACAAATGAAACCAAGATCAACCTCTACCAGAATGATGGAAATAAAAAAGTATGGCGAAGGCATGGTACAGCTCATGATCCAAAGCATACCACATCATCTGTAAAACATGGCAGAGGCAGTGTGATGGCTTGGGCATGCATGGCTGCCACTGGCACTGGGTCCCCAGTGTTTATTGATGATGTGACACCGGACAGAAGCAGCCGGATGAATTCTGGGGTTTTCAGAGGCATACTGTGTGCTCAAATGCAGCCAAACTGATTGGTCTGCGTTTCATAATACAGATGGACAATGACCCAAAACATAAAGCCAAAGCAACCCAGGAGTTTATTAAAGCAAAGAAGTGGAATATTCTTGAATGGCCAAGTCAGTCACCTGATCTGAACCCAATAGAGCATGCATTTCACTTGTTAAAGACTAAACTTCAGACAGAAAGGCCCACAAACAAACAGCAACTGAAAACCGCTGCAGTAAAGGCCTGGCAGAGCATTAAAAAGGAGGAAACACAGCGTCTGGTGATGTCCATGAGTTCAAGGCTTCAGGCAGTCATTGCCAACAAAGGGTTTTCAACCAAGTATTAGAAATTAACATTTTATGTACAATTATTTAATTAGTCCAAATACTTTTGAGCCCCTGAAATGAAGGGATTGCGTTTGCATAAAAATGTGAGGAACTAAAGAATTTTTTAAATCATTTTGTTCAACCCATTGAATTAAAGCTGAAAGTCTGAACTTCAACTGCATCTGAATTGTTTTGTTCAAAATCCATTGTGGTAATGTACAGAACAGAAACTAGAAAAATGTCTCTGTAGCACATGTTACAGTCCAAGAAAAACTATTTGGTACAGCATTCATTGTTAAAGGGGTTGTCCTATCTGAACTTTTATGGCAGCTTGTTAGGCTATGCCATAAATGTCTGATAGGTGCAAGTTCCACCTCCGGGACCCACTCTTATCTTAAAAACCGGGCACCTCATGAATGGAGAGCAAGCCGCACATATGCGGCCACCCTTCTATTCACTGGTAGGGGACGTCTGAAAAAAGCCGTACGCTGGCTTAGCTATTGAATGGAATGGAAGAAGACACACATTTGCAGCTTGCTCTACATACACTGCAGGACCAAGTTCTTGTGATAGGTTCGGCTCTCAGAGATGGTGTTACCATGCGAATGTGGATCTGCTGTGTCATTTAAACGGATTTGGTTTGGGGCTACTCCTAAGGGCATTATCTAAGTGGCCCCTCTGGTATTCACCCTTTAACGTCTGTAAAGTGATCTGGTTTCGCTGCAGGGGAACCCACAGGCTGCTGCCTCTTGGAGTGGTCTTTGTTTACTTGACTGATGACCTACGGGAGTCAATAACATTGGTGTGGAGCACCGAGAGATCAGGCAATAATGAATTCAGGGCAGGCTGAAGTCCGTGTATACTATAAACAGTCTGAGGTCAGCTCAGGGTCAGGCAACCTCCTGAGAAACAAGTAGAAGTTTGTACATGGTCAGAAAACAAAGAAAAAGCACAGCTTTGCAGGACACTAGTGAACTAGAACCAAATGCTCAGGCACCTTCTTACAGGGTATGGGTGCCTTAAGTACCCCAAGCTGGCCAGTCATAGGTTGGAGAAGATTAGGTTCCCTGTGCAGCTGATCCTTTAAGAGCTAGAGGGACCACAGCAGAAGCAACCCTAAGCATGTGTGGAAGAGTGGGAAGCTGGCAGCACTACCCCAGTGGCCTGGTACACCAAAGAGTAGGAGGGAAAATCTGGTGCGGTAGGAGATGCAGCAGCTGTGCCCATCGGAAGGAGAGGAGCGGTGTTGGGCATGGACTGCTGACATAACAGGTGGGACCTGCACCTATTGGACATTTATGGCATGTACTGAGATATGCCAAAAGTGTCCGGATGGGAATATCCTTTTACAATCAAATAAACCAAAGTTGAATTGCTAGAGTCTAATTTCCCATAGTATTACCCTTTTACCATGGTTCCTGTATGAAGAAAAGAGGAGCATGTTCTTAATCAAACTGTAGTATATAGCATTACCATAAATGGGTCAGTTAATCTGGTGAACCCTTGTCCATATGCCCCATTAGGGCGCCAAAGTAATATAAATTACTATGGTGATGATTCTTATTAAATGTGATTGCCACAAAACATTTCATAATCAGAATTAACTGCGAGAATTATCAGAAATATGTATATTGTATAAGTACATTAAATATTTGTAGTATAATCTTTACAGTGCATGCCCTCACAACAGCATCTGCCGCACAGCCACTCTGTAGACATTACATTGGTCAACCAATCGATTGTGATTGACCTTTTTTTTTTTTGTTCCTGTATCTGTATTATTCCTGTCTGTCAATTATTGTATTGCATGTAAATAGATATTAGAATATCTGTAGGTTATGCAGTTTAAACATGGATTTCATTTACTTTATCTGCAGGTCATGTGTATGGGAGCAAAGCAGAACAATTTACCATTGGAATATCAGAAAATGTTGGAAGAACTAAAAACCAATAACTATTCTGGGCATATTGCAATAATGGACAAATTAAAAGAAGCAATGCAGAAAGTGCAAGATGATGGATGATTTCAGTGTGAATTGCAGTATCTGCCATGTTTGATTTTGAGTTAATTTACATCTTTTTTCTTATGGACTTCATTTGGCAGCTTACATATGTGATTGATCCTAGAAATTTCATAAATTTATATTTCAAGTGGTCTCAAGTGTCATCATTTTCATGCTTGCAATTTATGTAAAATAATGTACAGTACACGTTCAATTACCGCATTTTTCGCTTTATAAGATACCTGATGATAATTATGTGCCTACATTTTAGAAGAGGAAAATACGAAACAAATATTTTTCATCGGTACAGACCCCCAGTCATCAGGCCCCCAATCTTCATCAGACTTCAGATCAGCCTCCACAGATCAGACCCCCACATCAGACCTCAAAGCAAACCCTAGCATCAGATCAGACCCCTATGCCGGCTCTCAGATCGGATCCCCATCAAAATAAATAAATTAACTTACCTCTTCAGATCTTGGTGTCTCTTCTGCCCGCCCCATTCCGGGGGCTGCGCTGGGGGAAGACCAGGGACCGATGAGTACAACGCTAGTCACCGCTCCCTGCTCCTCCTGGATACTATTGAGTGGTTTTATAATGAAGACTCTCACTAGTATTCGCTTTATAAGATGAAATGCAATTTTTCCCCTGCTTTTATCTGCAAGTCAAGAAATACAGCTTTTTGCTTACTGGGGTTAAAAAAAAACTTTTTTTCATATAGTGCACATCTAGGATTAGACGTGCATAAGTGAGTGTCACATTTAGGCCAGAAATACAGCTTTTTGCTTACTGGGGTGAAAAAAACCTCTGATATACTGCACATCTAGGATTAGACATACATAAGTGAGTGTCACATTTAGGCCAGAAATACAGCTTTTTGCTTACTGGGGTGAAAAAACCCTCTGATATACTGCACATCTGGTATTAGACGTGCATAGGTGACTGAAATTTAGGCCACAAATACAGCTTTTTGCTTACTGGGGTGAAAAAACCCTCTGATATACTGCACATCTGGGATTAGACGTGCATAAGTGAGTGTCACATTTAGGCCAGAAATACGGCTGTCACATAGAGTTAAAAAAAAAATTGAGTGCAATACCCTACATCAGAGTTTTTATTGGCAGTTAATTATTTTTAACAAACTTAATCACTTTTTATTTTGCTCGGTGAACGCTATCTATGAGGCAAACATCTAATAAGGGACGCGGTCATGGTGGTGTTGATGGAGACTCTGGTGCAGGGAGAGGACGTGGCCGTTCTGCCACAGCTACACATCCTACTGAACCTACTACCTCAGGTCCCAGTAGCCGCCAGAATCTACAGCGATATTTGGTCGGGCTTAATGCCGTTTTAAGGATGGTAAGGCCTGAGCAAGTACAGGCGCTAGTCAATTGGGTGGCCGACAGTGGATCCAGCACGTTCACATGATCTCCCACCCAGTCTTCTGCAGAAAGCGCACAGGTGGCGCCTGAAACCCATGCCCATCAGTCTGTCACATCACCCCCATGCATATCGGGGAACCTGTCTGAGCCTCAAGTCATGCAGCAGTCTCTTATGCTGTTTGAAGACTCTGCTGGCAGGGTTTCCCAAGGGCATCCACCTAGCCCTTCCCCAGGGGTGGAAGACATAGAATGCACTGACGCACAACCACTTATGTTTCCTCATGAGGACATGGGAATACCACCTCAGCATGTCTCTGATGATGACGAAACACAGGTGCCAACTGCTGCGTCTTTCTGCAGTGTGCAGACCGAAAAGGAGGTCGGGGAGGAAGACTGGGTGGAAGACGATGCAGGGGATGATGAGGTCCTAGACCCCACATGGAATGAAGGTTGTGCACTGCGCAACACCATCTGTGGCAAGGTCCACCTAACCACAGATACGTGGACCAGTAAGCATGGCCAGAGACGCTAACTGCACACTGGGTAAATGTAGTGGCAGCTGGGCCCCAGGCGGAGAGCTGTTTGGCGCACGTCCTTCCGCCGCCAAGGATCGCAGGGCATCATTCTTTGCCTCCTATTCCTACTCGGCTTCCTCCTCCTACCACCTCCTCATCCGGTCAGCGACAGACCTACACCACCAACTTCAGCACAGCCAGGGGTAAACGTCAGCAGGCCGTTCTGAAACTGATGTGGGACAGGCCCCACAACGCGCAGGAGTTGTGGCGGGGTATAGAACAACAGACCGACGAGTGGTTGCTGCCAGTGAGCCTCAAGCCCGGCCTGGTGGTGTGCGATAATAGGCGAAATCTCGTTGCAGCTCTGGGACTAGCCAGTTTGACGCACATCCCTTGCCTGGCGCATGTGCTAAATTTGGTGGTGCAGAAATTCATTCACAACTACCCCGACATGTCAAAGCTGCTGCATAAAGTGCGGGTCGTCTGTGCGCGCTTCCAGCGTTCTCATCCTGCCATCGTTCGGCTGTCTGCTCTACAGCGTAACTTCGGCCTTCCCGCTCACCGCCTCATATGCGACGCGCCCACCAGGTGGAACTCCACCTTGCACATGCTGGAGAGACTGTGCGAGCAGCAGCAGGCCATAGTGGAGTTTCAGCTGCAGCACGCACGGGTGAGTCGCACTGCGGAACAGCACCACTTCACCACCAATGACTGGGCCTCTATGCGAGACCTGTGTGCCCTGTTGCGCTGTTTCGAGTACTCCACCAACATGGCAAAATGGCTTGTGTGCAGCCGCATCCGTGTGGATCGTGATATGGGGGGCAAAGATGAGTATTGAGACATATGATTTAATGCATTACCGTGTGGGGATTTAATTTCCCTTTTGCATTGTATGTCTGTATTGTAGGTCATTGTTAAGAGGTGAGCCTGGGTTTGGGTGTGCGGTTACAAACACAGCCCAACACAGGGATCACCACCTCTGAAATTGTAACTGAGCCTATTGTTAATAGGTCCCCTGATGAGTTGGACTAATGTCCAACGAAACGCGTTGGAACGTTTAGTAGGACCAAGCGTAGTACACGGTTTATAACCAGAAGACCGATCTACTGGTAACAGGGCTCTCCAGCACAATGTGACGAAGCTGGGCAGTCTCCATTGCTGCACAGGGACAGGGAGGGCCTTATATGTTTCCACCGACAACTATGGGAATTGATGTGGATGGTGCCACTGACACCCTATATCCATTGTAGGGAGAGACTAGCTGTTAGAGACCCAGTATTACTCTCCCCCATTCCTAGCTCCTGGTTACCACTGGCGCAGCGTATGATGTATATCATTATATTTAGGGATTTATTTGTATACTATTAAAAGTTATGTTTTAAAAGGTATCTATTTGGAATATAATTGTGAAACTTATGGTACTAGATTCTTTCACCAAGCAGTGACCAATGCGCAATTTGGTTGTATTACAAGCTGAGGTTCCACATGTATGCTGAGCCCACTCTGTATTCCACCTCTACTGGTGCCACATGGCCTCCAATAAATACATCGAGAGCAGGCTACAGCTTTATACTTGCACTAATTAAAATCAGCCTATGGGGAGGACAGGTTAATCAGGAGGGCACGACCAATGGAGTGAACCACACCTCCAATGCCGACTGCAAAGTAAAGAAAAATTAGGGGTTAATCAGCACATCCCAGTGTGCATGTGCACGTCACCACGGCTGGAAGCACAAAACAAAAAGACAAACAATGCAACAGCACTCTGCAAACACAAATAACAGAGTAAATACAATAGTGCCATACTCACTGTAGTAAATGTAAAATGCTAATGCATTATAAATGAGAGATTCTTGGCAAATACATGGTCCTAAAGAGATCGCCTTGATGCCGGCAGACAGGTACAAATACTTTTGTACAAAATGTATTTGCCAAGAATCTCACATTTATAATGCAGAATAAGCATTTTACATTTTCTATAGTGAGTATGGCCCTATTGGATTTACTTTCTTTGTGTTTGCAGAGTGCTGTTGCATTGTTTGTTTTTTGCTTTAGTGATTTGTATGACCAAGGTTGAGTGTTAAACTTGTGCTCACATCAAGAAATATCAAGATATTCATAAATAAATATAGCATAAATACACATCTCTCTGAACACAAAACAGAAAGCTTAACCCCTTCACTGCGATGGTGTCTGAGATGAAAATAATTATAAACATAAAAAACCCCAACAAAGGTGATGAAGGAGATTACATGCTGGGATGGTACTTTCATGAATTGGGGGGGGGGGGGGGGGGGGGGGCGAACAGAGATTTCAATGGTCACCAGACACTTTGAAATAAGAGATATGTGTCAATCCTCAGAATGGACATACCCTCAGAAACAAACATACCCTCTAAAAACCTATATACAGTCCCTAGGAAACATACTGGCTATTTCTGACCCTACCTATGAGGATACCCTGGCAGCAGAAACTGGGTTCTCTGATGCCAACCTATGGTTAGAATGGATGAAGTACAGTGCAGCTTCAGTAAATAAAAGTAATTGTTATATATGTGGGACCGCTAAGCCTCACCTAGGTACTGTGCCCTTAATATTGCCCTCTAGTGTTCATCTAGTAACCAGTCTGCATGTGAAGAATGGAAGCAAAAATACCCACTTATAAAAACTCCCGCCCTGGTGCAGGTATACATATCTATCCTGGTAACTATACCTGCCACAGAGGGGGAGATCAAGGAAGATCCCTAGGTAATTTCACTGAAATTATCGCTAGAGCTCCCACTGGAATCGCGTGAGTGCATAGCGATATCGAATTTAAATCGTAAACCCGAAGCGTCTAAATAGACCATTGAGAAAATTCAGGGTGCAATGTTGGTTTGTGAACACCAGATGGCGCATGGAACTGCAGTCAGCATTAGTATACAGCCCTTATGAGACGCGATTCACGCGCATATGTAATTGCCTATTTGTCGCATAACATAAACTATCCAACATAAAGAGGAAATTATAACTCAGTAATGAGAATCGTTACTGTTTTATAATTTTACTCTTTATGAAAAATTATAACACCATCTGGTGTTCACAAACCAACATTGCACCCTGAATTTTCTCAATGGTCTATTTAGATGCTTGGGGTTTACGATTTAAATTCGATATCACTATGCGCTCACGCGATTCCAGTGGGAGCGCTAGCGATGTTAAGCGTTTTATACACTATTCATGAATATTCTAGGTTAGAACGAATTTATAGTACTATAGCGAATATATTCGTATTGTATAATATTCGTCTTTTTAGCACCATCGGATCTGAGTAAAATACTGAAAACTCATATCCGATGGTATATTCTAACCACCCGGCATTCCCATGGTGACGGCCAGGACGCTTGTCGGGGCGTAGTGTGTCGACGGCAAATAACTAAGACAAATATTTTAAAATACGGATATATTCGATATCGTACTATGTATTCGTTTTTTAGAATATTCGTCATCGTCTTTCATACTAGTCCAAATCCAATGTTAAGATTGAATTCGCGTTTTTTCATTTGAAAATCGGGAGTACCCGATCACATGATTATGTAAGTTCGCGAGAGTACAACGGTTTTTGTTTGAAGTCGTGTGTGCGATTATTAGCTATATCTATACAAATTTAATTTTTTCCCAATATGAACAGCACTGTTTGTGTGACAGTTAAAAGTAGATATACTATTTGAATATTTGCACTCAACAATACATTACATTATCCCTTATATCATCTACCGTCACAGGGTGTACTGATCCTGCGTAGGTCACACTACAATAAGGGCTCGTTCACACGACCATATGTCTTTTTCAGTGTTTTGCGGGCCGTTTTTCGCGGATCTGTTTTTTGTTTCAGTAGTGTTTCTGTTTCGTTTCCGTTTTTCCGTATGGCATATACAGTATACAGTAATTACATAGAAAAAATTGGGCTGGGCATAAGATTTTCAATAGATGGAACAGATACGGAAGACATACGGATGCGTTTCCTTATGTGTTCCGTTTTTTTTTTCCGTTTTCACTGGTCACAACAAGCAGAGTTTGAACAATACAGAAACTGACTAACTGCTATTTGGATTAAATATAGGCCTCACACACGGCCTAGATATCAGTGCTGATTTGCTTCTCACTGGTCAAAGCAAGCAGAGTTTGAACAATACAGAAACTGGCAATAGTTAAATCCATGAAGATGGACATTTTTGCTGTTTAGTTGAGGACCGTGTTGCAACAATTGATTGCCCTAGAGGCCATTTTTAAGTTTTTGTAGGCAATAAATACCAGTTTTTTTTGTGATAATGCGTGCTTTTGTTTTTTTTAAATGTTATATTACGGTGTCATTTTATAATTGTGTTGTAAGGCCACTTTAGTCCAGGGTCAAACTCATCTGGATCAGGACAGACAGCAGAAGGTACATGGTAACACTGTAGTATATGGCCCACACATAACTCAGCCGTGTCAGGACCTACAACAAGTATCGGTAACCGTGCGCACGTTGTATGCCGCTCCGGGACATATGGCATATGGACCCTATGTCTGGGAGGGCATACGATCGTGTGCAAGGGGCCTTAGGCTACATGCACTTGACCGTTGTGTGTTTTGCATGGCGCGTTAATGGTGTATCTGAAAAACACGTAAGGCTTCCCTGTGCGTTATGCAATTTGCGTAACTGTCCAGTCAGCCATTTCAATAACTGCATATTCTTGTCTGCAAAACGGACATCAATAGGACAGGTAATATTTTTTCTATTTTTGGCATCAGTGATATTATGCCAAAAATAAATTGACCTGTGTTACCGGCTTTAGAGCAAAATGTTACTTATACATTTGTCTGGATATGGTTATCAGGGTAATATTTAATAAACACTAAAAATAAACGGCAACATGTTGCAGTACTTGCAGTTTATTTACATCTCTGCTTGCTGTCAGTGAATTGGACACACTGCTTGTTCACGACCCACTAAAACTGGTGCAGGGCTCGTTGCAGTGGGTAAGAGCTCTCTTGTAATGAGGTTGATTTCAGTCTTGAGCTGTAAAGTAGATTGTGCTCATTCACTGACAGCAAGCATCTTTCTTTTCCCTATAAAAACATATGCAGGGTGGTTGAAGGGGGCAATAATTGACAGTACAGTAGCTGACAACTGACTTGTGGAACCAATGAAAATTTGCATTCTCCTTAGATTCGAAGATGACTCATATATGCAAAGTTACATCAGTACAATTGGTGTGGATTTTACAATCAGGACTTTCTAATTATAGTTAAAAATATTTTTTTATATATATTTTAATCGGGTAAATACATTTTAGACTCCTCTGTGTCAACCTACAGAATTGAATGATTTTCCTAAGTTATGACGTAAAGTCATGATTTTATGAAAGACACGGAGGTGAGTATTGCTTAACCCTTTCTTTACTGAAACCACAGCAGCAAAGAATTCAATAACATAATCATCCAATGGGCATATAGCCCCTCCTTCTAGCCACAGTATAAAGGGAAGTCCTCTCAAGTCCTTCTTCCTCTTTCTTTGTCATTACAACACCTCCATCCAACAGAAACTGGAACATCCGGAACCGATCAACTCCAACGTAGAGCCAAACTCATCTCCAAACCGAAAGCTGGAAACTGACAGCAACATCATCCGCATAAGCAGGAAAAACGCCTCCCATCCGAATCTGAACGGTATCAACCTTAAAAAGAAATAAAACAGGTAATAGCACATGTAACGCAATAAAGCGTCTATTTCTTCAATATCAATCTGGAACAGACATATATATAAATAATGACATAAATAATCAAATAACCTTAAAATAACCGATAAGCATTCAGCCCGGAGTTTGTTCCGTGCCTCCTTACTAAGGGGCTTACGGACCATGGACTCCAAATAACTTGTCACATGAGGGGCCGGTAGCCATTCTGCGGACCTAGGGTGATGAAGGGAGTCAGGGTCGAATAACGGGTCGCCCGACGGGTCCATACGGGAAGCAGACTGACCGCGGTTAGCTACCGGTTCGACCTCAGACGGTCGAAGGGACACAGGCGTAAAAGACACAGATGGCCCCTGGGTAGGAGACATATCAATGTCTAACTCCTCGGAATCATGAGGAGATTCCATAAATGCCTCCTCCTCGGACTCTCTCATAGAGTCAGAATCGGACTCTGGTTGGGACCGGGCCGACTTCCAATGCCATGCTCTTTCTGCCTGGCGTGGACAGGCTCGTTTGCGCGGCCTAAGCGCGCTGTCATTGGATGGGACTAAGTCATCATTCACATCACTTCTGGAGGCAATTGGGGCTGGCATAGGAGTTGGGTTAGGGGCCAAACTAGGGGATGGGTTGGCAATCAGAACCTGGGATATGGAGTGTGTCAATACTGACGACATGGATCCCATGGCAGAAATAATGGCATCTGAAATCGACTTCTGCAGGGCCAGGGCCTGCGTATCAGAAGACATGGGAACTAACCCTGCTGATACTGGCACAATCCCCAGATTTGGTAAAGGGGAGGGGTTGTCCCCTTGACAAGGGGTCCCCTGGGCCGAAGGTAGTGCCTTTTAGGACATGATGAACGTACAGAAGTCCCACTGTTAATAAGGCAATGGCTTAGTAAGTGCAATCAAGAATGCCCCTGAGGACAGATATGCTGATAAGAGCCTAAGGGGAAGGGTACAAAAGCGCTATGCCTAATCTAATATATCCTATTCAAATACTAGACTAAGCAGGGTTAGTCACCCTGCGTCACCTGTGGAGAGAAAACGCCGGCAGTGTTAACTGTAGGGAGGCCGCCCACCGAATGAAAGAAGCAGTGCGGCTCTCCTAAGATGGCGCCCGAAATCCCGCGAGATTACGGGTACAAGCAGAAAACAACAGGCAAGATGGCGCCCGAGATCCCGCGAATAACCGCAAGATCTCGGGCCCGCCGGTGAAGGGGTGAAGAGAAGAAGGAACGCTGATAAGCAAGGAAACGGGAAAAGAAACGTTTGCAAGCGGTAAGCAGGGGAAGGACAAAAACCGCAAGAGAACCTAATGGGGAGAAGCAAAAACAGATCCCCACAAACCACAAAACTATAAATCACTATATATATATATATATACACCTCAGCAGAACTAAGGCAAAACCCCGCTGGGGAAAAACTGAATTAAATGCAACACACAGATAAACCACAATGATAAAATTAACCCCACCAGCACCTGCAGGTGAGTGAGTGAGGTACTTAACTGAGTGGCAGCAGCAAAGAAAGAGGAAGAAGGACTTGAGAGGACTTCCCTTTATACTGTGGCTAGGAGGAGGGGCTATATGCCCATTGGATGATTATTTTATTGAATTCTTTGCTGCTGTGGTTTCAGTAAAGAAAGGGTTAAGCAATAGGAGCCTCCGTGTCTATGGCATTGAATTTCGATTAACCCAGGCTCTGTACAATGAGCTCACCCATCCCCCACATTCTCCATTCATTGTTCTCCAAGGAAACCACTGTACAAACAAAGGGCATACTGCATATACAGTAGTTGTACTTTCTTTTGCTAGGGTTGGGCAGTGAGCCTTTTGCCTTTTAAAAACAACTATTGGTACAGTACATGTAAAGATAAATCACCAAATTACACAGATTTTAATTCAAATTAATCATAAATTATATTTATTTTATTAATAATACACATCATAATATTATTATTATTTTTTTTAGATCGCCGGACCTAAACCCCATAGAATTAGTCTGGGCACTAATGAAAAAATTTATCAGAAAGGTGGAAAACCTAGCCATTAAAACACTAAGATAAAATATACTGTATATTATAGAGGCCAGACCGAATGTTAATCAGTCTTTGTAAAGAGCCTTTGTTCTTCCGGTTTCCCATTACACACTAGGTTTGATGCCCCCCCCAGGTTAAGAAAGTTTGCAGTACGCCCTTTGTTATATTTTTTTACACTTATTTCTAGACAGTGTGTGAGGCCTATATTTAATCCAAATAGCAGTTAGTCAGTTTCTGTATTGACTGCTGCTCAGTCCTCATTGACTATACCGGGGCCGGAGCTACGGCGCAGCACGGCAGTGCACGGGGAGAGATCGCCGGACTAAAAAGTCAAACATGCAGTACTTTTAGTCCGGCGATCTCTTGCCGTGCACTGCCATGCTGCGCCGTAGCTCCGGCCCCGCCCCCATTATAGTCATTGGGGACGGAGCGGCAGTCTGGCGGCACGGTGACATAGCGGAAGGACGGATCTGACAGGGTGAACAGCCTGTCCGATCCGTCCTGCCGCAAGTGTAAAAGTACAACACAACACAGACAGCAGCTTTTATAGCGTTTAGGGCTCGTTCACACGAACGTTTTTTTGCGTTCCGTATACGGGCTGGTTTTTGTGTTCTGTATACGGTCCCTATACGGAACCGTTCATTTCAATGTTTCCGAAAAAAAAACGGAATGTCTTCCGTAAGCATTCCGTTTCCGTATTTCCGTTTTTCCGTTCCGTTGAAAGATAGAACATGTCCTATTATTGCCCGCAAATCACGTTCCGTGGCTCCATTCAAGTCAATGGGTCCGCAAAAAAAACTGAACACATACGGAAACGCATCTGTATGTCTTTCATATCTGTTCCGTTTTTGAAGAACCATCATTTGAAAAATCTTATGCCCAGCCCAATTTTTTCTATGTAATTACTGTATACTGTATATGTCATACGGAAAAACGGAACGGAAAAACGGAAACGAAACTGAAACACTACTGAAACAAAAAAACGGATCCACGAAAAACGGCTCGCAAAACACTGAAAAAGACATACGGTCGTGTGAACGAGCCCTTATTGTAGTGTGACCTACGCAGGATCAGTACACCCTGTGCCGGTAGATGATATAAGGGATAATGTAATGTATTGTTGAGTGCAAATATTCAAATAGTATATCTACTTTTAACTGTCAGACAAACAGTGCTGTTCATATTGGGAAAAAAAATAATTTGTATAGATATAGCTAATAATCGCACACACGACTTCAAACAAAAACCGTTGTACTCTCGCAAACTTACACAATCATGTGATCAGGTACTCCCGATTTTCAAATGAAAAAATTCAAATTCAATCTTAACATTGGATTTGGACTAGTATGAAAGACGATGACGAATATTCTAAAAAAACGAATACATTGTACGATATCGAATATATCCGTATTTTAGAATATTCCTCTTAGTTATTTGCCGTCGACACACTACGCTTCAACAAGCATCCTGGCCGTCACCATGGGAATGCCGGGTGGTTAGAATATACCATCGGATATGAGTTTTCAGTATTTTACTCAGATCCGATGGTGTGAAAAAGACGAATATTATACAATACGAATATAGTCGCTATAGTACCATAAATTCTTTTTTTTCGAATATTCGTGAATATTCTAACTTAGAACACTAATATTCTAACTCAACACTACTGCAGATCCGCCCCACTTAGATTTACACTGGTGCTCTCTTTGGATTCGAGATTCAAATACTACTGATCAATTTCGTACTTTAGCTCAACACTGCCATGTACTGGCCTTGTTGAGTATTGCTATAGTGAAGGACTAGAAATCGCGTTTTGGGAACGCAAGCGATGTTACATCTGTATATTGGATCTGTGGGGATGGAAAGATAAGATCTAGACTAGAGGGTTCCTGGAAAGGTGAATGTGCTCTTGCTAAAGCCATAATGAATATACACATATTTAGTGAACAAGAGACCCCTAGTGTAGGAAGAGTGACAAGGACCAAAAGATCACTCCCCATGGGTAGTTTTGATCCTCATGTGTATATAGACGCAATAGGTGTCCCAAGAGGGGTCCCTGATGAATTCAAGGCCAGAGGTCAGGTGGCAGCAGGATTTGAATCCATAATTCCCCACATAACAATCAACAAAAATGTAGACTGGATCAACTATATTTACTATAATTAGCAAAGGTTTGTAAACTACTCCAGGGACACGTTACAGGGTGTAGCAGAACAGTTACAGGCAGATTCCATTATGACATTTCAAAACTGCATGGTACTCAATATAATACTTGCAGAAAGAGGTGGTGTCTGTAAGGTATTGACGGACCCCTCATCCTGCTGCACGTTCATACCCAACAACACCGGCCCTAATGGTAAGGTCACACTGGCAATAAAGAAACTCGAGGATTTATCAATCGAGCTCAAAAGAAACCCAGGTATCGATAACCCTTGGGATCAGTATTTTGGCTGGTTCACTAACTGGAAACAGGCACTTATACAGTTGGGAATTACAAACCAGATTCCAAAAAAGTTGGGACACTAAACAAATTGTGAATAAAAACTGAATGCAATGATGTGGAGATGGCAAATGTCAATATTTTATTTGTAATAGAACGTAGATGACAGATCAAACGTTTAATCCGAGTAAATGTATAATTTTAAAGGAAAAATACGTTGATTCCAATTTTCACGGTGTCATCAAATCCCCAAAAAGTTGGGACAAGTAGCAATAAGAGGCTGGAAAAAGTAAATTTGAGCATAGCGAAGAGCTGGAAGACCAATTAACACTAATTAGGTCAATTGGCAACATGATTGGGTATAAAAAGAGCTTCTCAGAGTGGCAGTGTCTCTCAGAAGCCAAGATGGGTAGAGGATCACCAATTCCCACAATGTTGCGCAGAAAGATAGTGGAGCAATATCAGAAAGGTGTTACCCAGCAAAAAATTGCAAAGACTTTGCATCTATCATCATCAACTGTGCATAACATCATCCGAAGATTCCGAGAATATGGAACAATCTCTGTGCGTAAGGGTCAAGGCCGTAAAACCATACTGGATGCCCGTGATCTCCGGGCCCTTAAACGACACTGCACCACAAACAGGAATGCTACTGTAAAGGAAATCACAGAATGGGCTCAGGAATACTTCCAGAAACCATTGTCAGTGAACACAATCCACCATGCCATCCGCCGTTGCCAGCTGAAACTCTACAGTGCAAAGAAGAAGCCATTTCTAAGCAAGATCCACAAGCTCAGGCGTTTTCACTGGGCCAGGGATCATTTAAAATGGAGTGTGGGAAAATGGAAGACTGTTCTGTGGTCAGACGAGTCACGATTCGAAGTTCTTTTTGGAAATCTGGGACGCCATGTCATCCGGACCAAAGAGGATAAGGACAACCCAAGTTGTTATCAACGCTCAGTTCAGAAGCCTGCATCTCTGATGGTATGGGGTTGCATGAGTGCGTGTGGCATGGGCAGCTTGCATGTCTGGAAAGGCACCATCAATGCAGAAAAATATATTCAGGTTCTAGAACAACATATGCTCCCATCCAGACGTCATCTCTTTCAGGGAAGTCTGCAGTCCAGATCTTTCACCTATAGAGAACATTTGGCGCATCATAAAGAGGAAGGTGCAACAAAGAAGGCCCAAGACGATTGAACAGTTAGAGGCCTGTATTAGACAAGAATGGGAGAGCATTCCTGTTGAAGGAAGTGTTATATTTAAATATATATGTATATATGCCCTGACATATATACATGTATATTGGCCCTTGACTGTGGGCCCGTCCAGGTGGGACCAGGGGATATACATGGAAATGTATGTAGGCCTCCTTGACAGGCATACATCTCTATGTATATATATATATATATATATATATTTATATGTATGGATGGGCTTATTGTCACGTGTGGGTGTATGCATATTTGTGGATGTGCCCCAAACATCCATGATTGTGCATATACTTATAATATAACTGTATATATGTATATATATGTGTATGGATGTGCCCCAAGCATCCATACACATATAGTATAGGAACCAGACGTGCCGCCCCCCCCCTCATGCATCCCTGCAGGGGATGAGAAGGTCTCCAGATGGCTGGACAATTATGTCCAGCCTCTGGTGACCTCAAAAGGCATGGGATCAATAGAGATCCGATGCCTTTTGGTATTTAACTATCCCCAACCGTTGGGGATAGTTAACATAACAGAGAGAGGAACAAACGTCCCTCCCTCTGTTATCTGCACACCTCCGGCGCGATAATTATCGCACCGCATGGTATGCAGATGCGCTACAGGCGGAGGATCAAAGGAACCCTCCGCCTGGAAGCGCGCTCCGGGATGCGCGGGCCGGCGCGGTGACGTCATATCACCGCGCCGGCCCACGTGTTCTGGCCGGCGGCGCGCACGTGCACGTCCGGACGTGCTGCCTCGGGAGCGAGCGCCGCCAAACTTAAATAGTCAGGCGGCGCTACGCTGAGGCACTTCTGTACAGAGCCCCAGCCGGAGAGGATCATCCCTGGACGAACGAGCAACCCCTGGACAACGAGCATTATACCTAAGTACCCCTCTGATACCCCCCTATTACTATATACCCCATTACTCTCACTCCCTATATACCCCACTACGCTCACCCTCACTGTATACCCCATTACTCTCACTCCCTATATACCCCACTATATACCCCACTACTCTCACTCCCTATATACCCCACTATATACCCCCCTACTATATACCCCACTACTCTCACTCACTATAAACCCTACCCTATATACCCCTGGTATATACCCCTGGTAACCTTACCCTATATACCCCTGGTAACCCTAACCCTACCCTATATACCCCTGGTAACCCTACCCTATATACCCCTGGTACCCTACCCTATATACCCCTGGTAACCCTAACCTATATACCCCTGGTACCCTACCCCTTATTACCCCTGATAATTCAACACCCCTAGTAATCCCTTCCCTGATTTACCCTAATCACCTCCCGCGGTATATTTATGCTTTATGGTTGGCTTACACTCTAGTAAGACCACCGTCAACCTTCGTCTACCCCATAGGGATAGTTTATAGTACTAGGTGGGTGGGCTGTTAATATTGAATGTGTGTATCGTATAGTTAGTTTGTGGGTGGAATTGGGACTGTGTAGTGTAGTTGAGTACTGTATATCTAGTGCTGTATTGTAAATGTATTGCGTAGTGTATTGTTAATAAATACTGTTGTATTTGTATCCGTCGGTAACGTGTAGTTATTGGCGATAGTTAGTTAGTAAGGCGCATGCAGCTAGTGCAGCGATCAGTGTAAGGCATAGTGAAGGTATTGTTATTATTATATAAAGGTATAAATAGGCGGAGTTATCAATAGACGGCTCCTCCTATTTATGAATATTAAGTATCAATATTTGCATAAATATTGGTGATTAATATTCCCCCTTTACATTGGCGAGCCAGGCCCACTGCTAAGAATTTGTTTTCTGTGTTTGGTTTTGGCGAAAAGAATCGCTTACGCTGTGAACTAGTCAGGCGGGAGGGACGCGGTCAGTGGATTCTGAGCGTCCATTGCCTGATAGTTCGTATAGGTAAAGCGGTTTGTTCAATCAGAACCAGACACAGAGCAATCTCTACAGCAGAGAATCTAAAATCTTTTCTGATTTTTCTGTATTAATATTTTCTGATTCCCTTACACGCCCACTGGAGAGAAGTCATCACCTACACCACTGAAGAGAGAACCGTCGTCATTGAAGTCGAACATAAGTCGTCTGGCTGGTCGGGAGAAGGCGTTCCGAATATTGAAGGACCTCCTCCACGCAGCAACACAGCACAACAAACGACACCAATGAAGATGGCCTCTCGTCAAAAAGTAAGTATGAACTTCGCCACACTGCAACACCTCAGCAAACATAGCACATACAACCCCATCATTCCCACCACCTACAAATCCACTGAGCTGCTATGGTCCACTTTATTGGACCAGGCATACGCTCATGACAAACTCTGCATTAATCGCAGCATGTTTAAAAAAACCAAAAAACGGCTCCAAATGTTAGCCAAATTGGTTCACACCTTTGAGGATATCATTTGGAAGCCGGAACATCTGGAAACACTTAACAGCACGGCAAAGGCAGAGGAAGTTTCCAACACTGCAAACTTCCACTGCAATTGTTGTGTTGAGAACATTAAACAGTTACACACATTACAAACACAACTACAAGAGAAATCCCAGTGTACGGTCGAGAGGGGCAGGGAAATTTGCGTGTTAGAGTCTAGACTCTCGGACAAGGAGAGTTTCTACTCTGACATGGATAAGGAACTGCTCAGACTGTACACTGAGATAAACCAGTTCAGGAACAATACGGTATCTATGGATAACATGATTGTTCAACTTCGAGAGGACCTGGCTGCAAAAACGCAAACCATTGCGGATTTGCAGCAGGTCATCTCGAATCTGTCACGGCCTGGTGCTAACAGTATGGTGCCCACGAAACAGGTTTGTGTTTCGGAAACGGCACAGGGGGAGATAGCGGCGACAGCGCCAAGATCTTCCACGGATCAAACATCCGATACAGTAGACACTAGGGGACAGGTGGAACGGACGCTACAATTCACCCACACACCCAGGGAGAATAGTAGCAACCGATCCCAGGAACAGGGCAACGATTGGAGAGAGGAAAGTGGTTGGCCATTTACCACTTCCAATCCGCCAACGCGTCCGGAAAGACAGGAAGATTTTTATCCTAACCATTCCAGTATGGAAAGGATAAACTTCCTGTTACGGATCTGCAAGGAGATCCCAAAATACGATCCCAGTGTAGATCCGTTTACTTCATGTGATATCTTCGAGGGTCACTGTAACAAGTATTCAGTGGCTCACGAATATCGCATGGAGTTATTCAAGTTATGGTTACCTACACACCTAAACCAAAGGTATGAGGTAACGGGGAGGACGCAACCCATGAATGGACAGTTTTATGACAAGGAGGAACGTCTCTCCATACTCATGAGACTGGCAACGGGCCATTGGGACGTCACTCCGGATATCCTGTCCAAGTTCAAACCCACTATACATGACGAACCTCTGTCTATGTGTAGTCGGTTTGAAGCAATGTACAGAAGGGTTACGAAAGATCACGGTATTGGAATTCCACAGGGTATGATACGTATGTTTGTGGAAAAATTTCCATACCTTGACACTGCAATCCGGTTGAGTGCAGCTAGGGAGCCATCCCTCACGGATGCTGCTATGATTATTGAGCAGTGCAGACAGGATACACTGCTCAATAAGAAATCCGTCAAAGTGACGGAGCGTGCGCCTGTACACGATACATCTCAAGATGAACGGGTACAGCACACAAAAGGGAACTCGGCTATTCGCCCCACAGCCCCGCCATTGGAAAGGATGGGAGGCATTCGATGCTTCCTATGTTTACAATACGGGCACATAAAGAGGAATTGTCCACAATGGTCACGTAACAACCGGACAAATCCTGAGAGAACAGGCAATAATAACGGTTTCAAGATGAAACCTAATTATGCCAAACCAGTGGGGGAATATCTGGGACATTCACAGGTCCAGACACCAAAACGTGTGGCTGTTGTGAATGACCCAGCGCGTTCGGTAATGAGTGTGGAATCCCTGGAATCCACACGAAGGGTTCATAGCAAGAACCCACAAGTGGCAGTATGTACCTCACAGGTACCTACTGGGAGTCTGGTAGAAATTGATTGAAGATCAGGGATCCCTAAAGATCTGGCGCCAGTATGTCCCATCATACTGGATTCTTCAGGGAGACCCCACATAAAGGCCAAAATCAAAAATCAGGACGCCGAAATCATGCTTGACACTGGTGCGGAAATTTCCATTACCAATGTCAAACATGATTTACATCCCAACAGCCCTCAGTGTGTGGTGATCGGATTTGATCACCAACAAGGGGGGGTGAGGGCCCACAGAATAGAAGAAGTAATTGTCCAGATTACCAGTCACACGACCCTTAGGATCCCCATGTGGTATTACCCCGGTTCTGACAACATTATTGGAACCGACGTAATGACACAAAATGGGTGGATCTTAGATCTGGCAAATAGTATTGTATGGAAGGGTCCCAGACAATCCAAGGTGTTTGTCATCCAACGCCAGTTTCTGGGACCACCATTGCCAACAATAGATGACTCTACTGAAGTACTTGAACACAAATGGCCTGATATCTCACATAATCCAGACCTTGAGGCTATTGTGTATGAGTACCCCGATCTGTGGGCCCAGGGAAAAAACGATTGTGGCAGACTGATTGGTGTTCAGGTGGACATACAGGGTCCCGACCCTCCACCTCAACGCCAATACCGCTTTCCGCCAGAAGCCACCCATTCAATTTTGGACACCGTCCAAGAATTAAAAACTAGGGGGGTGGTCATAGAGGGCAATTCTAAATGCAACAATGCCCTCTGGCCAGTAAAGAAAAAGGACACCAATGCATGGAGGCTCACCATAGACCTCCGGGTCCTCAACAAATACACCCCAATGTCCGCTCCAGTGGTGGCACAGACTCCTGACATCATGGCCAGAATAAGCGGCAAAAGTCGCATATTCTCAACCATAGATGTTGCCAATGGGTTCTTCTCAATTGAACTCACTGAAAACTGTAGGTACAAATTTGCCTTTACAGTAGGGGACAAACAGTACATGTTCGGTGTACTCCCCCAGGGGTTCCACAGTAGTCCCACGTATTTCCACCAGGCATTGGCGGCCGTTCTGAGTGTATTCTCACGGCCGGAATGCCTTCTGCAATACGTGGATGACCTGCTCTTACACACAGAAACCATAGAAGAACACTTGGTTCTGTTAAAAGAACTATTGGGACTCCTGGCCAAGTCAGGACTCAAGCTGAGTCCCCACAAGGCAAATTTGGCCAGAACAGAGGTAACTTTCCTTGGAGTCCAAATTTCTTTTGGAGCCAAAGGAATCGTGGCAGCCAGAGTGGAAGCCATGGTAAAGTTACCTAGACCGGGCACTCTACAAGATTTGAGAAAATTCCTGGGAGTTGCTAATTTTATGAGGGAGTTCATAGAGGATTTTGCTGCCAAAGCAAAACCCCTCTATGAACTCCTCAGAGGAGAAGACCCCTCAATCAAAGGTTGGTCTGATGCACAGGAAGGGGCCTTTTCTACTTTGAAAAGGGACCTCTCCTCTGCCCCTGTATTGGCCACTCCCCATCCTGAAGGGGAAATAGCCATACAGGCGCATGCAGGGACGGAGTCTATCTCAGCGGTCCTCCTACAGCAGATAGGGTATGACACTAGACCGCTGGGATACTTCTCCAGGTTACTTTCGCCTGTTGAACGAGGGTTCGATGAGTGTGCCAAACAACTGGCAGCCATACACTATGCCGTCAAAACCACTGAGCATATTGTAGGCTTCAGGCCCCTCACTTTACAGACTCCACACTCTCCATTGGCCCTCTTGCTCCGTGATACACTCCCTGGAGTCTCCCAACAGAGATTCGGGAGGTGGATTATGGATCTCAGTGGCCGGAGTCTGCAGGTGAACCACAAAGCCAAGTATGTTCTGTCCCAGTTATTGAACCTAACTGGCACCGAACATGACTGTGGCCAACCAGCGCATATCAACGCGCCACAAATTTTCAGGACCGATAAACATCCAGAAGACAGAGTCATCTTTGTGGATGGCTCTCGATTTTTCATGGATGGGACCTATGTCACAGGTTTTGCTGTGCTGGATGAGACCACAGGTACCCAGAATCTGGTCAAGTTACCAGGTCACATGTCGGCACAGCGGGCGGAACTGGAGGCGGTCAAGGAAGCCTTGCTTCTTCAACCCCCAGGGAAACGAACTATATATAGCGACAGTTCATATGTAGTTCGTTCTCTCACCCTGCACCTGGACACATGGAAAAGACGAGGATTTGTGGATAGCCAAAACAAACCTCTGGCTCATTTGTCGGTCCTGAAAGAACTTTGGGAATGGGGCATGGCACACACGGCGGAAGCAGCCATCATAAAAATCCCTGCGCATCAGAAAGGGGATGAGCCTTTGACGTTGGGTAACAACAAGGCGGATGAATTGGCCAAACTAGCGGCAGTGTCTGGGATCCTTCAGGAAACAGACACTGAGCCGTTACCAGCCTACCAGATTGCAGTTCGTACCAACCTGAGTAAAGGCCCGGTGTCATTTGAGGAGGAACAAGCAAAAGATCCTCTTCTAATGACACACCTCACATCTCCACAGCATCCCTGGTCAATACAGCAGGGGATCCTGTGTTACGATACCGGTACACAGCAACTTCCTCTTCCCGTGGTTCCACAGCATCTGCAAGCAGAGCTAACCAGATTGAACCACCAACTGTTTGGACACCTGGGCCGGGATAAACTCTTGTCTCTCCTGAGAGACAAATTATACTGGCCGGGAATGTCCAACACAGTAGAGGAAGTAACACAACAGTGCCTGGTTTGTGCTCAGGTTAACCCAAGGGCGTCAGCCCTGAAGCCGGTGTTGCAGCGAGTTCCTCCTGCAGATGGTCCATGGTCCGCACTACAAATAGATTTTATAGGACCTTTACCAACAGGAAGTCGTAACTATCGTTACGCACTGGTGGTAGTGGATGTCTTCTCTAAGTGGGTAGAAGCCATCCCCACGGTTAATGATTCGGCTACAACCACTGCCCGTGTTCTCTGGGAACAGGTTCTGTCACGATGGGGTATCCCCAGATTGATAGAGTCGGACAGAGGGACCCATTTCACGGGTAAGGTAATGAAAGCACTTTGTGGTCTTTTAGATATAAAGCAAAGGTTTCACGTGCCTTACCACCCTCAGTCTGCGGGCATCGTGGAGCGGATGAACCGGACCATAAAAACACGACTTTCTAAAGCACTACTGGAGAAAGGTTCCTCATGGGTAACCTCTCTGCCAGCCGTGCTAATGGGAATCCGAGCTACCGAGGCTACTAGTACCGGTATCACCCCATTTGAACTAATGACCGGACGCAAAATGCCCCTATGCCTACCCAATGAACCCCTAGTGTCAGAACCAGTGAAGAACGCCATCGCCAGAGACCTGTTTCTCCAACAGGTACAACTAAACCTGAAGGAGTTATTGCCTCATGCAGCGATACGGCTACACAGACCGTATCTACAGGGGGAAACGCCAATGCCCTCTGTAGGAGAGCTAGTGATGGTGAAAATCTTCCGTCGGGCCGGCCCCTGGGATGCAAACTGGGAAGGACCCTATCAGGTCCTTGAAGTAATGGGTGACACCATGCTAAAGGTGCAAAGGCCGATGACGACCAAGAAAAAGTCACGTAGGCGACAGGGAGTTTTATGGATCCATATCGACCAGGCCAAAGCCACCCGAGCCTCCCCAACTCAATAACATGAACCCTCACAGAGTTGGGTGACCGGGGGGAGGGGGGGGTGTTTTGGTGGGGTCGAAGGTGGATCCATGAAGCTAATTACATTCACATTGAATTAACAGATCACGGGAGGGAGACTCACCAAGGTTACGACTAGCCTGAAAAGATATAGAAATCCTCTGAACATGGCATATCCCGAACTTGTGGTACTGGTGGTAAGCATGATGATGGCAGGTTCAACCTCTTTGGGGGAGGGCCTGGGAGTTAATATAGATATGGCTGACATATCTATGAATAAACCCGGCCTTTTAATGGTGGAATGTTTGGAGGGCAAAATCCTGACACCATACGAGAACTTTTCATTTACACCAGGACAGTGGTATCTGTATGGTTTCCAGAGGGAGAGTTTTGCCCAAGGTGTAATTCAACATTATACCCCTGTGGAGAATGTGTCTGCCATACAACATGATTTACATGCACTCTGCCTCAAAGAATTCAGACATTTTCGGGACTCTGACCCTACTCCTATGAGATCCTTAAGATGGGTGTCTAAGGACCCTCACTTACATCCTTACAAACAAGTGGAAGCCAACACTACCACAGTGTTGTGTACCAAGGAGGGGGTTCTGAGTCCCGAGGATGTCACGGGTGCAGAGTATAGTGGCTGGTATATCCTTAAAGCTACCTTCATAAGGAGGGATAGCCAAGATGGGCTGAGGGTAAGGACATATTTTGACAGACCCATTCCGGTAAAGGGCACCCTAAAAGCTTATTGTATGTTAAGAGATTCCCAGATGATTATCACTAGGGAATCCAGTTATGTTCAAGGACATGTGTCCACAGATTACATACGAACCAGTATAGTGATGCTAAAGTTAAACTGCAGTAACTCTGGCCAGGCCTTATGGAATGACCAGAGTGGTCCGGTAAAACTGGAAGGCTTTTACCGAGCCACCGTTTTAAAAGTACGGACAGATGCCAAGGATCCCAGGTATGCTCAGTTAAAGGGATCTCCATCCATACGGTCCTTTATGATCACCATCATGAGAGACAATTGTGTTCAGGAGGTGACTGGATATTATTTCGTCACCTATGCCCACTGGGAACAAGATACCCAGATGGTAACCTTGGACACTAATCCCTGGAGTTGGGATTTAGTGTGCAATGGGGTGGATACCCCTACAGTGGATGTATGGATGGACGGTACCCCTATGAATGAGGAATACCGGGGTAGGTATGTGTCTTCCGATTGGAAAGACCCCAGTGGCAGGGATATTAACTTTGACATCAATATAGATGGTTCGTTTAGATGGCCTTTTTGCGAGGCAGTAGATGAAGGGTGCTGGACATTTACACAATGGGCCTATCTGTCTAAATCCAAACCCGTAGGAAAACTAGTGCTACAGGTTGGAGAAAATGACCAATGGTATCCGTTCAGAGGTAGAGGGCAAGTTTGTGTAACGGTGGTAAGGATCCCCTATGAAGCGACAGGTCTACAACCTGTAAAAATGCATTTAGACTCTTGCAACGCCCCTATCCATCAATTGGCAGATCCTATAGCTCCTCAACTGTCCTCCCCATGGAAGATCATCACGGGGACAAAATTCGTCCTATTTACTTGGAGAATTTCTGTAGATGACTTCCGAGTCGACCAGTGGGATCACAGATGTGGGGAGTTTGTGAGGAACCAAATTGACATGATAAGAGGTTGGATAGAGGCAGGGCAAGAGGTAAGAAAAGACGATCTCATACATAGAAATCACCGGGGAAGAAGAGATCTGATAGCCATGGGACTAGGCGGAGGTGCATTGGGAGTGGGCGCCCTGAACACTATGGATATGGAAGTCCTGAGAGGTAAACTTGGGGATGTTGCGCGACACGCCGGAGAAGGATTCGAGACCCAGCTTGATGTAAACCACGTCTTAGAGGGTTTGCAGCATTCGCACATAGATGCCACTACCTCCCTATCTTCTGCTTTACGAGAGAAGTTTAGAAGGTTAGTTGTGGGTCTCTTGGAAGAACAGGATAGAGCTCAGCTCGCTCTGGCGTGTACGCAGGTCCAGAGTGAACTCTCAGGCAACCTTAAACATATTGTATCATCATTGTACGGCGGCCACTTCCCATTTAACCTCCGCCAACGGGTAAGTCCTCTTATATCTCCTTTTGCAGCCAATCACACCAACTGGTGGGTAGTCCAGTGGCACGGCTGTAGGAATCTCACTTGCACTGCTTCATCATTGGCTCCTGTATCTGGTCATCTTAGACAGGGTTACAGTGCAATTAACTTAGGGATTGTCATAAATAACCAGACGGTGCTTCATCCACAGCTCCCCCCGGGCGTTCTAACCTATGAAAGAGGCCATCCTTATCTGTTAGACACAGAGGGATGTTGGAAGAAAGAGGATGCTATCCTCTGTCAAGGTAGTCAGGATCGGGTGTTAAGACACCAATGTTGGAGCACCGAGGGGTCCTGTGAGATGAAGGCCAGCCCAATACCCTCCTCCCTTAAATACTTGGGACAGGGGTATTGGTGCTGGTACCAAAGGCAAAACATGTCTTATACAATCTATGGAACTAACTGCACTGAGAGAGGAGAGCTCCTCCCTGGAGCGTATTGCACCCTTAGTCCCGTCCTAGGTTTAGATGTCGCAGAGTTACAAGGAAGGACACCAATCACCCCGGAGAAGAGACTCGACATCCGCCCTGACGTACCCGTGAGACTCCAGAAGATCCCTCTTGGCTTTGGGATAGAACTCAAACATCTCCTGCTAGACTTCAGCCAAGAAGACGAAATAATTAAGAATCTTCGAGAAACAGAGAAACAGGCCACCATCCAACTGATGCACGACAAGAATAAAATAACGGCAATCACAACTGCGTTGGACAAAGACTCCAAGATCTCCTGGTGGGAAAGTCTGTTCGGCTACAGTCCAAAGGCAACATCCTTCTTCAACCTATTGATTCATCCGGTGATAGTTCTTCTGGTTCTGGTAATCATCATGTACACGGGACTGTGTCTAATCTACAGGAGGGTCAAGAGACTTGCGGACCAACTAAACCAGAACCAGACAGAACTTCACGAAGTTAATCGTAGGAGGCTCAGGACTTAGCTCCAACAAAGTCCTGGAGCCAGAGATCGCATGGACATACTGTTTCCTATGAGGGTCGGGATGAAAAATCCAAAAGCCATCCTGTGACCTCATAGTATTGTGTGTGGGGGTGGGTGTATATAAATATTGTGTTGTAGTAGGTTTTTCCTATGAGGGTTCAGGGTGAACATCCAAAGCCATCCTGTGACCTCATAGCATTATGTACATGTATATCACGTATTGTAGTAGATTTTCGTAAGAAGGATAGGGGTATAATCATAGGCCACCCTGTGACCTCATCATATTGTGTATAGATTTACATTGATTATTTGTATATATGTGTCCTCATGTACCCATGGACACTCTAGGTGTAGATGTGCGACAGCCATACTACAATATGGCTGGACGCACACTTGCATCCTATAGTCGTTTCCCCAAGGACACAAAGGTCTGTTAACTACCAGTGTCTTGGGAGGTATAGAGAGTAGGCCAAGGCATGAGTCTCTATGGGTACTCACTGAATTGAATTGGGCTGTATTGGGAGGGATATGACATGTTCGTGTGAGTGGGGTAGAGTAGATTCCCTAGGGTCAGGCCCCTCATCTACTAAAGTATTTGCCGCTTCAATATCGACAATGGTGACTTTTTGTAGGGGTTGGATTGAATGATGGTAGTGCGGGGTTCTTTCCCGCAGGTAGAATTTAGGTACTATGACATCACCTCCCCCCCCCAGAAAATCTGACCTGCCTTGTAAAAACCTATGTATCTGTCCATGGGAGAACCTCTCTAACAACTCAGTCTTCAATTAAGATGAAAATCATACTGGTGTTAAAAGGTACGGCCGTCCATACCCCATAAGGAGGTGCTACATGAATTACCGGCACTAACATTGGGGGTAACGGACGCCAGAAGAACAACACTGGCCAAGAGAGAGACGGCAAGGGTGAAGCCATTCCGGAGTCAGAAATAGACTACATAGGGAGTGGCTGACACCTGAGGAACATAATGTAAGATGCCGAGGAAGTTATCCAAGGAAAAGACGGTGTATTCGGTGGACGGAGGCGTTGGTGAAGGGCAGGTCGGAGATGTTAGTCATGACAGGTGATGTCTAGGTACCTAAGGGTCATACTACTTCAGTCCTTCCTGAATTGTCACCTAGAGTGCGATTGAGAGGGGGTAAATACCTCCCAACCCTTCCCCCAAAATGTTTATTGTCGTATTCCCGACAACAGGGGGATTGTTGAAGGAAGTGTTATATTTAAATATATATGTATATATGCCCTGACATATATACATGTATATTGGCCCTTGACTGTGGGCCCGTCCAGGTGGGACCAGGGGATATACATGGAAATGTATGTAGGCCTCCTTGACAGGCATACATCTCTATGTATATATATATATATATATGTATGGATGGGCTTATTGTCACGTGTGGGTGTATGCATATTTGTGGATGTGCCCCAAACATCCATGATTGTGCATATACTTATAATATAACTGTATATATGTATATATATGTGTATGGATGTGCCCCAAGCATCCATACACATATAGTATAGGAACCAGACGTGCCGCCCCCCCCCCTCATGCATCCCTGCAGGGGATGAGAAGGTCTCCAGATGGCTGGACAATTATGTCCAGCCTCTGGTGACCTCAAAAGGCATGGGATCAATAGAGATCCGATGCCTTTTGGTATTTAACTATCCCCAACCGTTGGGGATAGTTAACATAACAGAGAGAGGAACAAACGTCCCTCCCTCTGTTATCTGCACACCTCCGGCGCGATAATTATCGCACCGCATGGTATGCAGATGCGCTACAGGCGGAGGATCAAAGGAACCCTCCGCCTGGAAGCGCGCTCCGGGATGCGCGGGCCGGCGCGGTGACGTCATATCACCGCGCCGGCCCACGTGTTCTGGCCGGCGGCGCGCACGTGCACGTCCGGACGTGCTGCCTCGGGAGCGAGCGCCGCCAAACTTAAATAGTCAGGCGGCGCTACGCTGAGGCACTTCTGTACAGAGCCCCAGCCGGAGAGGATCATCCCTGGACGAACGAGCAACCCCTGGACAACGAGCATTATACCTAAGTACCCCTCTGATACCCCCCTATTACTATATACCCCATTACTCTCACTCCCTATATACCCCACTACGCTCACCCTCACTGTATACCCCATTACTCTCACTCCCTATATACCCCACTATATACCCCACTACTCTCACTCCCTATATACCCCACTATATACCCCCCTACTATATACCCCACTACTCTCACTCACTATAAACCCTACCCTATATACCCCTGGTATATACCCCTGGTAACCTTACCCTATATACCCCTGGTAACCCTAACCCTACCCTATATACCCCTGGTAACCCTACCCTATATACCCCTGGTACCCTACCCTATATACCCCTGGTAACCCTAACCTATATACCCCTGGTACCCTACCCCTTATTACCCCTGATAATCCAACACCCCTAGTAATCCCTTCCCTGATTTACCCTAATCACCTCCCGCGGTATATTTATGCTTTATGGTTGGCTTACACTCTAGTAAGACCACCGTCAACCTTCGTCTACCCCATAGGGATAGTTTATAGTACTAGGTGGGTGGGCTGTTAATATTGAATGTGTGTATCGTATAGTTAGTTTGTGGGTGGAATTGGGACTGTGTAGTGTAGTTGAGTACTGTATATCTAGTGCTGTATTGTAAATGTATTGCGTAGTGTATTGTTAATAAATACTGTTGTATTTGTATCCGTCGGTAACGTGTAGTTATTGGCGATAGTTAGTTAGTAAGGCGCATGCAGCTAGTGCAGCGATCAGTGTAAGGCATAGTGAAGGTATTGTTATTATTATATAAAGGTATAAATAGGCGGAGTTATCAATAGACGGCTCCTCCTATTTATGAATATTAAGTATCAATATTTGCATAAATATTGGTGATTAATATTCCCCCTTTACAATTCCTATTTCTAAACTTGAGAAACTGGTCTCCTCGGTCCCCAGACGTCTGTTGAGTGTTGTAAGAAGAAGGGGAGATGCCACACAGTGGTGAAAATGGCCTTGTCCCAACTTTTTGGGGATTTGTTGACACCATGAAATTCTGATTCAAAATATTTTTCCCTTAAAATGGTACATTTTCTCAGTTTAAACTTTTGTTCCGTGATTTATGTTCTATTCTGAATAAAATATTAGAAGTTGGCACCTCTACATCATTGCATTCAGTTTTTATTCACGATTTGTATAGTGTCCCAACTTTTTTGGAATCCGGTTTGTATTATCCTGATAATTATTATAGTAATAGCAATAGTTGCAACATGTATCATACCATGTGTACGGAAACTGATAATGAAAGGAGTATCAAATATGTCATTTTATGAGACTCTGCTGCCCAATCCTGAAGACAACTCACATGAAGGATATAGAAAATATCTGGCGGTATACAGGGAAAAGGGCAAGGGTAAGAACCATATTATCTAAGAAATTTGGTTCTAAGAGGGGATTGAACAGAAATGTGACTCCATTTTTTTTCTTCTAAATATGTAAAGAATTGTTATAACATCTCACCCACGCACTGTTTCCAGTTCCCCCGCTGTGAGTTAGGTTCGCTTATCTGTCTCAGGACAGATTCTGTGAATCTCCTAGAACTAGTACAAAGTTCTTGCCTTATTCAGGGTCATTCGGCACAACTGCATGATCCTTATATGTGACTGATTAAAACCTATTCTTTCTGCTTACTGCATGTACACATACCATAAAAGGATGTTCTGGTAGTATATGTGTGAGCACCAATGGTTTAACGCTGTTGTTATGCAAACTTTTCTACTGCCTATATAAGGCCAAGCAATAGCATAATAAAGTTAGAGTATTTCTCTGTGATACCTGTGTGTGTCTGTTATTGCCAACTGAGAAACAGCTCTCCTGACGTCAGTGTCTCAAACCAAGGTTGTCGTAGAGGTCCAGAAAGGTCCAAATCCTTTCAGAAACCCCCAAAAAGTGACCCCATTTTGGAAACTACACCCCTCAAGGAATCTCTGAAGGTGTGTAGTGAGCACTTTGACCTCAAAGGTGTTCCCTAGAATTAGGAAACATTTGGCAGTACAAATGAAAAACTGCATTCTTTTCTAGAAAAAGTTGCTTTACACCCACATTCTTCACTTTCCCAAATGGTAACAGGACAAAATGCACCCCCCATTTTGTTCCCCATTCCCCCCCCACCCCGAATACAACAACACCCAATATCTGCTCAAAAAATTATGTATGGGCGCACAGCAGGCTTCAGAGTGGAAGGAGCACCATATGGCTTTTGGAGAGCGGATTTAGCTGGAATGGTAATTGGAAGCTATGTCGCATATGAAGACACCCTGAGGTGGCCCTACAGTGGAAACCCCTAAAAAGTGACCCCATTTTGGAAACTACACCCCTCAAGGAATCTTTCAAGGTGTGTAGTGAGCACTTTGACCTCAAAGGTGTTCCCTAGAATTAGGAAACACTTGGCAGTGAAAATGAAAAACTGCATTCTTTTCTAGAAAAAGTTGCTTTACACCCATATTCTTCACTTTCCCAAATGGTAACAGGACAAAATGCACCCCCCATTTTGTTCCCCATTCCCCCCCCCCACCCCGAATACAACAACACCCAATATCTGCTCAAAAATTATGTATGGGCGCACAGCAGGCTTCAGAGTGGAAGGAGCACCATATGGCTTTTGGAGAGCGGATTTAGCTGGAATGGTAATTGGAAGCTATGTTGCATATGAAGACACCCTGAGGTGGCCCTACAGTGGAAACCCCCAAAAAGTGACCCCATTTTGGAAACTACACCCCTCAAGGAATCTTTCAAGGTGTGTAGTGAGCACTTTGACCTCAAAGGTGTTCCCTAGAATTAGGAAACACTTGGCAGTGAAAATGAAATATTTTATTTTTTTCTCGAAAAAGTTGCTTTACACCGACATTTTTCATTTTCCCAAATGGTAACAGGACAAAATGCACCCCACATTTTGTTCCCCATTTTCCCCCAAATACGGCAACACCCCATATGTGTTCAAAAAATGATGTATAGACGCACAGCTGGGCTCTAGAGTCAAACAGCAAAATAAGGATTTTGCTGACCTAAATTGCCAGACATGGATTTTAGGTGCCATGTCGCATTAAAAAAATTCCTGAGGTCCCCAGAAATTAAAAACCCCAAGAAGTGACACTATTTTGGAAAGAGCACCCCCATACGAACATTTTAAGTGGTGAATAGGGTACTTTTCAGCAAACAGGTGTCTCACAGAAGGCAGAAACACTTGTTAAAGGATTTCAAAGCACACATTTGTGAAAATGAAAAATGACTAGCAGACAATGGCGGATTACAATAGGGGCGTTCGGGTCGGCAGCCCTGGGCCCAGCACCACTGGGGGGCCCAATGCCGACCCGAACGCCCATATACTGCGGCGGGGCACAGGAGCGCATAGTTCCCTGCCCCGCCGCTGATCACCGCCATAGGCTTCAGGCCTGGTAGGACTGAGGCCTATGCGGTAGTGAAATCCCGGCACAGATGGGCGTGATGATTTCATCGCACACCTCCTGTGTCGGGACGTGTGCATGTCTGCCTCATCCTGCCTCTGCGAGCAAGCGCCTGGCCCTGGACATAGGTGAGTATTTAGCTTTTAATTTTTTTAATTTTTTTAATTTTTTATTGTATGTGGCTACTTTTGGGGACATAGGGGGTGGGGACACATATAAAGTCATATTAGTGAAGAGACATTGAGTACATCAGGGGAAATTACTATATTGGGGCTTTTGTAATGGGGGGCAAATTACTATGTGGGGGAAAACTATGGCGGTATTACTATGTGGGGGCTGTGTGGGGCCAAATTATTATGGGAGGGACTACTATGTGGGGGCTGTGTGGGGCCAAATTATTATGGGAGGGACTACTATGTGGGAGCAAATTACTATGTGGGGGCAGTGTGGGGGAAATCACTGTGTGGGGTAGAGTGGGGGAGTTTACTATATGGGGGCAGGGTGGGGGGAATTACTGTGTGGGGCAGTGTGGGGGAAATTACTATATGGAGGCAGTATGGGGAAAATTACTATATGGAGGCAGTATGGGGAAAATTACTATATGGAGGCAGTGTGGGGGAAATTACTATATGGGGCAGTGTGGGGGAAATTACTATGTGGGGGAAATTACTATGTGGGGGCAAACTACTATATGGGGCAGTGTGGGAGAAATTACTTTGAGGGGGAAAATTACTATGGGGGGATTACTATGTGGGGACGTTGCTATTGAGAGGCACTGTAGGGGCAATTATATTATTTTTGGGGACACTATTGTCACGGATGGTGTTGCAGAAAACTGGAAGTTATAAATAAACATCCGACTGACTTGATCCCAAACTAAGGAACATATGGGTGAGCCCTATAAAACCCTTAGAGCTCTCCCTGATTGCTATGCCCATGCAAAGATCTTTATGATAGAGGATTGCATGCCCTCGTACCTAGACTGTGTGACACCTGAAAACCCTATAATAGTGAGGGGACACAACCACCGGCTCCCTGCACTTAATACGGAGGGAGTCAGGGTCACCTAGAATCAAGCCAGCATGGAAACACAAACAAAGGAAAAAGTTTCCTGAGGAATCAGCAGTTGTAGCCTCTAGCAGTAAAGACAATCCAGGAAGTAGTATAAACCGCAAAGTGAGGCAGTATAGGAGGGAATATAAAGGGAGGCAATCAGTGTAAATAGATGACAGCTGGGAGAAGGAAAAGAGATGACAAAGTGAAACCAAAACAAAGAACATCATGCAAGAGGTACAGAAGAACGTCTGCCAGAGCTTCTCAGAGAGCTGACGGTGACAACTATACAGGGATTATTACCTGGAGAACAAAATAGGGTGTTATTATTATTTCTGGTGGCACTCTAGGGGACATTATAACCGGTGTAGACAGTATAGGGACATTTGGGGTAATTTATCAAACTGGTGTAAAGTAGAACTGGCTTCGTTGCTCATAGCAATCAATCAGATTCCACCTTTCATTTTTGACAGCTCTTTTGGAAATCCAGTTCTACTTTACACCAGTTTGATAAATGACCCCAATTATGTCTACTGGGGTCACTATTTTTTCAGCAGTATAATTCCTGGGGCATTGGGGAGCAAAACAGGTACAGTATTGGGAGTGGCAGCAAGATAAAATTGTCGGGACACCAGGATGGGGAGGTTGATGGAGAAATTTAGAAATCTAATGTATCTGTTTAACAAACTCTGTAGAGACGAGATGCGGCTGAAAGAATTTGCCATGGTGGTCTAGGTCAAACGGAGGAGAAGAGGAAAGAGAAGATCTATATGACAGGAGTTGACCCTGGATGTAAGAGGTATGTGGTGCTGTATTCTCTTCCAAGTCTTTTTTAAAATAATTATATGTATTTAAAATTTGGCGACCAAATTTTTCAATTTAGGAGCCTATTTTGGGTCTTTTTTTTGGGCCTCATGCACACGACCGTGCCGTTTTTTGCGGTCCGCAAACCGGGGATCCACAAAAAACGGAAGCCGCCCGTGTGCCTTCCGCAATTTCCGGAATTCAAATTTGCGATATTTCACAAATATTTCGGTGAATATTCGTCATATATTCGCAAATTAAAGATTTCTTGATTGCAAAAAATCGGCAATGTCATATTCGCGTAATGCGTGCAAAATACAGGCGTGGGTCACTTTTGCTACATTTTCCAAGCTGCTAGAAGTTTCCTGAGACTGGAGAAAATGGTTGGCACGGCAGAACATTAAAAATGGCTTTATATGCAGTTAGAGTGCTGCAATATATTCGCAATTGCGCTAATCGGCACTAATGATGTGAATATTTTGGCGCAATACATGAAACTTCACATTTTAGCAGGACTACATATAAGTATGGACATCAGAACCTATCACACTACCTAACTCACTGCACTGCAACAGCTACACTATATCAGGATATAACCTACACTGACTATCTCCCACTAACTATCTGTATTATATATATATATATATATATATATATATATATATATATAAGCTATTGTCACTGTCCCTTAGGTGACTGATGTCAGGAGATCAAAGAGACTGGCTGAGCATGGAGGAATCTTACAGCCTCCTTGATTTCTCTTGATTCAGTGTTGATAGGGGTAATGACCACTTCCCTTTTATCATCTGTTGCTCAGTGGTCATCACTTCTACCCTTTATAGTCTAACCCCACCCTTCTGACTATGCGGTAGATAGCTTCATTTGCGTTTGGCTGAGCTGGTGTGAGGTCGTCTCTGGTGTTCCGGCTCGTCCTTCTCTACAGAAGTTAAGTGTTGCGTTTGTTTGTGTTTGTTATAACCCCTGTTGTTTGTATCTGGGCCTGAGACATCTGGGGAGGAATGGGTTGTCACTGGTCCTAACCTTATTCCAGGGCCTTATAGGGAAAAAGGGCCTAGGTTGCCTGCATATGAATATTCCTACCTTCAGGGTCTATTCATATTGAGAGGTAGTTAGAGCCAGGATTAGGGTTGTTTAGGAGGTGACCTGTTTCTTCCCTAGTTTCCAGGCCCAGTTACTGTTCCCCTTCCCTCCTGTGTTCAGTGTGGAGTTTTCCCCCCACACTGATCGCGACAATATCTACCGCCATAAAAAACACCATTTCGTTCAGGTCAGTGCAGCTATGGATCCTATGTCTGCACTGGTCGAACAGCTGCAGGGACTATCATTGGGGGTAGCTGACCTCCGCGCGACAGTCATACGGATTCAGAGACCACAGGCGGCTGGTCTGATGGTGGGTGCCCTGAACCTAAGGTTGCCCTCCCGGACAGATTTTCTGGGGGTAGTGACAATTTCATTAGGGTCAGGTAATCGTGTAAGTTGTACTTTAAGCTGCGTCCATACTCTTTTGAGGATGAGTGTCAACGTGTGGGTATGATCATTTATTTGCTTCAGGATGATACACAGTCTTGGGCTTTTTCTCTGCCGACCTGGTCACCGTCCCTCCAGTCGTGAATTTAGGAGATGGGCTACAGATACAGAGTGGAATGATCCTGCTCTCCGTAGCCAGTTCTGTCAGGGTCTATCAGAGACTGCAGAACGAGCTGGCCTTTCATGAAAAGCCTGAGTCATTGGAAGAAGATATGTCCCTTGCTGTACGTCTGTCACGGCTGAGGATGGGGGAAACCCTCAGCCGTGTGCCGAAGGATGATGGTCGCTGCTTGACCAGGACAAACAGGATTAGGGAGCAGGTCACCTCCTACAATGTCCCTAACCTGACCCTAACTCCTACCTGCATGGGCCGACCTTGAAGGTAGGAGGACCCATGCGCAGGAACCTCGGATCCCTACTCGCCCTCCGCCGGTCCCTAGGCTAGGAGTCAGAGTAAGACATCCTGTTCCTTCTGGATCCGGAGGAACAGGAGTCTCACTGGCCAAGCTGCAAGCAAGGGGAAACAAATGCAACCTATGGCAATGGCAGGTACTTGCCACAAGCATAACAGAGACCTACCACAGACAACAAAGCCTGGAACCCATGTGGATGTACTGCCCACAGACAGCAGGACTCAGCACACAAACACACAACACACGGGAACCCAGGACCACAGGTGCAATAAAGAAACAAAAAACCAAACACATCTTCCAGACACCAAAGGACATATATTTAGCTTATGACCAGAAGGTTGGCCCCCACTGGCAGTTGGTAAGTAACCAGGAGGATGTCTACAGCCAGCATGGCTGAAACACCCTCTCTGGCTACTGCCTACAACTGAGGCTTTATAGGGCCAAGAGGCCACACCCAACAATCAGACACACCCCGTGACTCACACACACTGAAAGGGAGTTAACCCTTCCAAAACCACAGAAGGGAAAACATAACTTAAAGGGGAAGTGTCCAAACAACAAACACACTGTGGCTGTTGCCGCAGGCAACGACATGGGTGGCAAGCGCGTCCTGGGAGTCAGCCCGAAGGCCGGGACACTGCCACCACATGTACATAATACAACCAAACGTTGCCCCGGACAGCCACAGTGATGGGAAAATGTCAGTGCACACCAAACATAAACAAAGTGCACACAGACATACAAAAGTGCTACAAACGCGCACACAACTCCAAGGGAACCGCACACATAGCTGTTGTCCGCGGAAACCGCACCTGAGGCCAACTACATTATACCTCAAGCTGCGGTTGACACTACAACCCAAAACCGCGGGCAACAGTATGCGGCTCCCAAGGAGTCACGACCAAAACCGTGGCCGTGACAACGTCTGGATAGACACCTTAGGGGGATATCTAAGGGTCCTCACCCTTAGGACGTACTCAGACACCTGTGGTTACGCCTTGTGAGGAGCCTATGCTGTTGTAAGGAGCTACTCCTGGGACTGCTGGTAAAAGCTCTGGTCAAATGAAGGGAGTCTGTTTTTGTTGTGGAAAAAAGGGACATTTCGTGAATATTTGTCCATACATTCAGCGTCAAGGTGTAAACGAAAACAAAAAAAAACGCTTAATCCCTAAATTACTATTGGTGGTGTGGAACAAGAAAACGTACTTTTGTCATTTACTGGTAGTACCTAATTTCCCCTGTCTGCCGAGGTGGCACTAGAGTCTAAAACTGTGGAAATCGAGGTAATTATTAACAGTGGGGATAGGGTTAACCTGATTGATGGATAGTTTGTTCGTTCATTGGTTGACTACTAGTGCACTATAGAAAAGCATTTCTGTCTTTGCAATTGATTCTGCGCCTCTTACCCAAAATGCCTGTCGCAGGTGGTAAATGACATCTATTTAAGAGTGGTTGATTTCCATCAGGAATCTATCTCATGTTATGTGTTGGAGGGTCTGTCTGCTCCGATGGTTTTGGGCTTACCATGGTTAAGCAAACATAACCCTACCATCGACTGGCTAACGAGACATGCATGGACAACTGTCTTAATGCGTCTTTTTCTGTGGTCACCACTAAAACTTTACCCTCGTTCATTTCCGAATTTTCTGATGTGTTTTCTGAGAGTGGTAACTAGGAGTTACCCCCGCATCAGGAGTATGATTGTCCCTTCAATCTTATTTCTGGAGCTAAACTGCCCAAATCTCGGTTGTATAATCTTTCGGAACCCGAAAGAAAGGCAGAAAGCCTATGCGAGAGTATATCACCGAGAGCTTGGCGAAGGGTAATATCATACCATCCAAATCCACAGTGGCTGCTGGGTTTTTATTTGTAAAAAAAAAAAGATAGTACCCTTAGACCATGTCTGGACTTCCATGAGCTGAACCATATTTCCGTCCGTGATCCTTACCCCCTTCCTTTGATTCCGAATTTGTTTAATCAAATTGTCGGTGCCAAGGTGTTCTTTAAATTGGATCTGATGGGGGCATATAATTTGGTAAGGATCAAAGAGGGGGACGAATGGAAGATGGCCTTTAATACCCCTGAGGGTCATTTTGAGAATCTGGTCAAGCCTTTTGGGTTAACCAATGCTCCAGCAGTTTTGGGATCGACCTGAAAATCTGAAAGCGCTTATGCGGTTTTTGGGATTCACCAACTACTACCATAAATTCATCTTGAACTATTCAACTGTGGTTAAACCTTTAACAGACATGACTAGGAAGGAGGTTGATTTCTCAGTTTGGTCTGAGGCAGCATTACAAGCCTTTATTGCTGTGAGGGAATGTTTTTCTTTAGCCCCTATTCTGGTGCAAGCAGACGTGTCTCAGCCATTCATTGTAGAGGTTGACGCATCCGAGGTAGGGGTGGGAGCAGTTTTGTCGCACGGTCCTTCACCTAGTAAATGGCGCCCATGTGCTTTTTTTCTCTAAGAAACTTTTGACTGCTGAAAGAAATGATGACGTGGGTAATAGGGAATTGCTGGCCATAAAGTTGGCTTTTGAAGAATGGCGCCATTGGTTGGAAGGAGCAATTCATCCTATTACGGTAATTACTGATCACAAAAATCTGGCTTACCTTGAGTCGGCTAAACGACTAAATCCAAGGCAGGCCAGATGGTCGCTGTTTTTCACCAGATCTAACTTCATTGTCACCTACCGCCCTGGGGTTAGGAACGTCAAGGCGGATGCTTTGTCGCGCAGCTTTCCTGGGAGGGGGGTGATTCTAAAGATACTAATCCTATTTTGTCTGAAGGGGTAGTCATATCTGCCCTATATCCTGATCTTGGGGCTAAGGTGTCGGAGGCCCAAGAGGATGCACCAGACTCTTGTCCTCCAGGGAAATTGTTTGTTCCTTGAGATTTACGTCATAAGGTATTTGAGGAACATCACTGTACTGTCTTGGCTGGACACCCTGGGAGTAGATACATGGTCGATCTCATCTCACGCAGATTTTGGTGGCCGGGTCTGCGTAAGTGTGTTGAGGACTATATGTCAGCCTGTTGTAGCTGTGCTCGTGCTAAGGTGACACATACTCGGCCTTCTGGATCTCTTCTTCCATTACCCATGGACGCATTTGTCCACGGACATTATCACGGATTTACCAAATTCTTCCTGGTGGTAGTTGATCGGTTTAGCAAAATGGCACATTTTATAGCATTGCCTGCTCTACCTAATGCCAAAACTCTTGCACAGGTGTTTGTCGATAACATCGTGAAACTACATGGCATTCCCTCTGATGTGGTGTCTGATCGGGAAACTCAGTTTGTTTTCAGATTCTGGAAAGCGTTCTGTACTCGACTGGGGGTGCAATTGTCCTGTTCTTCTGCTTTCTATCCTCAGTCGAAAGGACAGACGGAGCACACCAATCAGAATCTGGAGACTTACTTGAGATGTTTTGTTTTTGGAGGACCAGGAGGAGTGGTCTTCATTCTTGTCGTTAGCTGAGTTTGCCATTAATAAATGTAAACAGGAGTCCACTGATAAGTCGCTGTTTTTTGGGGCATATGGATTCCATCCGCAGTTTGGCACATTTTCTGGTTCTCACACTTCCGGTATTCCTGAGGAGGAATGATTTTCCTCTTCTTTGTCTTTGATTTGGCGGAAAATTCTAAATAACCTGAAAAAGATGGGCAAGAGGTATAAGCGTGTGGCTGACAGGAGACGTATGAATGGTCTGGACCTGAGAGTGGATGATTCTGTGGGCTGTCCACAAGAAACATTAAGCTTAAGGTACCTTCTTGGAAGTTGGGCCCAAGATTTATGAGTCCATATAAGATCACTGCCATTGTTAACCCTGTAGCCTTCCGTCTTGAACTTCCTCAGGCTTTGAAAATTCATAACGTATTTCATAAGTCGTTGTTGAAGAAATGTGTCAAACCTGTTGAGCTGTCCTCCTTGCCTCCTGCTCCTGTCATGGTGGACGGTAATTTAGAATTTCAAATCAGCAGGATTGTGGACTCCTGAGTTCTCCATAGATCCCTCCAGTATCTCGTCCACTGGAAGGGTTACGGACCAGAGGAGAGGATGTGGGTTCCAGCGGCCGATGTTAATGTGAATCGTCAGGTGATGGCCTTTCACAGAGCCTATCCCGATAAGGTCGGTCCTGGTTGCCCAGAGGTCACCCGTAGAAGGGGGGTACTGTCACGGTCCCTCAGGTGACTGATGTCAGGAGATCAAGGAGACTGGTTGAGCGTTGAGGAATCTAATAGCCTCCTTTATTTATCTTGATTCAGTGTTGATAGAGTTAATGACCACTTCCCTTTTCTCAGCTGTTGCTCAGTGGTCAACACTTCTACCCTCTAGAGTCTGACCCCACCCTTCTGACTATGCGGTAGATAGCTTAATTTGGGTTTGGCTGAGCTGGTGTGAGGTCGTCTCTGGTGTTCCTGCTCGTCCGTCTCTACAGAAGTTAAGTGTCGCCTTTGATTGTGTTTGTTATACCCCCTGTTGTTTGTATCTAGGCCCGAGACAGAGCTTCCATTCGTCCATCTGGGGAGGAATGGGTTGTCTCTGGTCCTAACCTTATTCCAGGGAGTTATAGGGAAATAAGGGCCTAGGTTTCCTGCATATGAATATTCCTACCTAAGGCATATTGATAGGTAGTTAGGGCCCAGATTAGGGTTGTTTAGGAGGTGACCTGCTTCTTCCCTAGTTTCCAGGCCCAGTTACTGTTCCCCTTCCCGCCTGTGTTCAGTGTGGAGTTTTTTCCCCACACTGATCATGACAGCTATCTAACTATCTATCTAATGTAGTGTGGAAAGCACACAGCACAGCAATGACACTGCTGTCTCTCAGAACTTTAAAAAACTGTAGAAAATGGCTGCTGGGGAAGTTCTTATATAGTAAGGGGTAGGCAACTTTCCTATTGGTTGCTAGGGATGTTGCTAAGCTCAGACAAAGACATTTCATCTTCTCATTGGCCCACAAGCAAGAAGGGAGGTTACTGATGAAAAAAAATCTAGAATATTCGAAATTACGAATATATATCACTATATTCTAAATATTCGGAAATTCTCAAAGTGCCAATATTCGCGCCCAACACTAATACCAACAGGAAACATATAGTTACATAGTTAATACGGTTGAAAAAAGACATAAATCCATCAAGTTCAACCAAGGGATAGGTGGGGACACGAATCCCAGAAGGAAGTGAGACTCAGATTTCTACACATTTTGATAAGCATTAATGTCATTTACTTTTAAGAATTCATCTAAACCCTTTTTAAAACTGTCCACTGTTCCTGCTGTGACCATGTCCTGAGGAAGTCTATTCCACAGATTCACAGTTCTTACAGTAAAGAAGTTTTGACGCTTTTTCTTCTCCAGTCGGAGGCAGTTTCCCCTTGTCTTTTGAGGGCATTTGACATGGAACAGTTTTTCACCGTATTTTTTGTATGGCCCATTTATATATTTGTATAGGTTAATCATGTCCCCCCTTAGACGTCTCTTCTCAAGATTAAATAAATGTAATTATTTTAATCTTTCTTCATAACTAAGACCCTCCATGCCCCTTATCAATTTAGTCGTTCTCCTCTGTACTTTTTCCAGCTGCAGAGTGTCCTTTCTATGGACTGGTGCCCAGAACTGAACTGCATATTCCAGATGAGGCCGCAACAACGCTTTGTAAAGTGGTAATATTACATCCCTGCCCCGCGAGTCCATGCCATGTTTAATGCATGACAATATCCTGGTGGCCTTAGAAGCAGCTGTTTGACATTGTATGCTGTTATTTAATCTACCATCTACAAGGACACCCAAATCCTTCTCTATAAGTGACTCTCCCAGTGTTACATCCCTTAGGACATATGATGCATGGAGATTATTACTACCAAGATGCATAACTTTACATTTGTCCACATTGAACCTCATTTGCCAAGTTGATGCCCAATCACTCAGAGTGTTCAAGTCAGCTTGTAGTATATTGACATCTTCCATAGACTGCACAGTACTACACAGCTTAGTGTCATCTGCAAAAATAGAAATGATGCTATTAATCCCATCCTCGATATCATTAATAAATAAATTAAATAATAGAGGACCCAGCACTGAACCTTGGGTTACTCCACTTATAACCCAGGACCATTCTGAATAGGAATCATTGCCCACACCTCTCTGCACACGATCCTTCAGCCAGTTTTCAATCCAATTACAAACTATACTTTCCAAGCCTATAGACCTTACTTTACCTATTAAACATCTATGAGGGACAGTATCAAAAGCCTTTGCAAAATCCATAAACACTACATCCACAGACGCCCCTCGGTTCAGGCTTCTACTCGCCTCCTCATAAAAACCAATCAGGTTAGTCTAACAACTTCTGTCCTTGGTAAACCCATGTTAGTTATCACTTATAATATTATTTACAGTCACATACTCCTGTATATAGTCCCTTAAGAGTCCTTCAAACATTTTTCCCACAACAGAAGTTAAACTAACTGGTCAGATCTTGTTTTTTTAGCATTTATATATTTAAATAATTTTTTGGGATTTGTTTTGCTCTATTTTGCTACCTGCTGTTCGTTTGTTATTTTTGCAAATTTTATTTCCTTTTTAACAGATTTTGTTAAGCCCTTTGTAAACTTCAAAGGCTACAGCTGACCCCTCAGATTTGTATTTTTTAAATGCCCTTTTTTGTCATTTATTACCCTTTTTACAGTAGCTGTAAATCATGGGGGGTTACTTTTAGCTGTTTATACTTGCACACGACCGTTGTGTGCATCCGTGGCCGTTGTGCCGTTTTCAGTTTTTTTTCGCGGACCCATTGACTTTCAATGGGTCCGTGGAAAAATCGGAAAATGCACCGTTTTGCAGCCGCATCCGTGATCCGTGTTTCCTGTCCATCAAAAAAATATGACCTGTCCTATTT